>NC_089805.1:31467627-32667627 GCF_029633855.1 Hoplias malabaricus | reverse complement strand
CTGAATGGGGGACAAGTGGTCTGTAGTGAACCTTCAGTCTAACAAAATCAAACAATATTAATACATTATTGATACAAGCTCTGCAACAACAGCACACAATTAATCTTTGTGTATTTTATGTTGAAAAGAAGAAAATAACAACCCCCAAAAAACGTTATCCCTCGTGGGCCTTTTTGAGCTCTTAAAGAACCTTACTGGTAACATCAGTTCAGAACAAAATATAAATATTAACAAAATATACACAGCCCTGTGAAGGACTGGCGCCCCCTCCAGGGTGTATTCCTGCCTTGCGCCCGATGATTCCAGGTAGGCTCTGGACCCACCGTGACCCTGGACTGGATAAGTGGTTACAGATAATGAATGAATGAATGAATGAATGAAAATATACACAACAAATGTGTGTGATCAACCTGATAATGCATCAGATCAATTTAACAGTGTATGTACCTTAAAAAGCAGTGGTAATGACTTAGTAAAGTGTCTGAATGAATTATTTTATTCCCGTGCCTTATTTAAGTCCTTCCCATAAGCTTTTGTTATACGACATCTCATGAAGTCGTTCCTACTCGTGATTAAGTCTTTTCCACGAGTTATTCGGTCGTTCACACCCCTTATTGATTGATTGACTGATTGATAGATAAGTAGATTGATTGAAGGGATGTCGTCAGTATAGCTATGTAGTGATTAACAGATGAACAAGGCTGAGAAACCCATGCTTTAGACTAGACGGCGCATCCCTGGTTAAACAGATGTGGAATACAGTTTATTGTCCTGTGTCACCGCTAGGTGTCGGTGTTGTGACAGATCAGTATTTAATCATTTGACAGCAGCATGTGTTACTGGAGAGGTACCGTTTCTGTCCTGCTGCCTTCGTTCTGGAGCAAGAGAGCAGTATAAGGCGTGCATGTGAAAAATGGCTAAATATGGATGCACATTAATGCTGGTGGTTATTTAGCTGTAAGGCAGTGGTAAATAAACCTGTAATCTCGAGTAGGCTTCAAGAGAAGGCGACTGTCCCCGCGGATAAACGACAGTACTGAAGAGTGATACAGCATCTTTACCGAGGACAGCATCTACAGAGAAAGGAGGTAAGACGGCTCGTACAGTTGAAATACAGTCTTCATCATGGGATCTGACCGGCTGTTTCGTGTATGTGATCCATGTTTATTTAAATCAGTTATGTAATTTATAATCCTGCAGTCTGTGCAGTTGCGGATCCTCAGATTCGCATATGGACTATGACGTCATGCTGCTTAGCTACATGGCTTCCCACTGTTAGCAGTTAGTCATTTTAACGGACTACATGATAAAACGTCGTTATATGAAGTAGTATCATATAGACATTCCTGATAATAATAAGTAATGTATATAGTTTAACTTTCTGTTATAGTCAGTTCACCAGACAGAGCGTGTATGCTCTCTTATTAGAAGCTAACGTCTGAAAATTAGCTTCCATTTTCACCCCATTCTCAATCACTGACATTAGTTCCCTTCATGTTTCAGTGCTCAGATTTGCCGTGTTTTTATACAAATTGTGCTCCTGATTTTTTATTTTTGTTTGCTGTTTTCCTTTCTTATTTTCACTTTTGTCCTCAGTTCATTAGAAAATATGGCCTATTTATCTTTTTAACACAGCTCTTTTCCTTTTAATATAACGTTACACATTTTTGCTGCTGCAGCCTTAAAATAGCTTTAAGCTGTTTTTAGTGCTGGATTAAAAGCTGTATAATGTTCTATTTTAAATCATTTCTCAGACCAGATGTGCTGTGTCATACCTTTACTGGACATTAATCTGTTGACTTGAAATATATGTCCTGACAGGTGGTAATAATTACAATATTACAACCTATAGAATACTATATAATCGAGTCTTTATGTGATAAAAAAAAAAAAAAAAAAACAGGGACAAAAATGCTTAGTCATTAATAGATGGGTGTGCCTATTACACAGCAATATTTAACACACTCTATTTTGATCAGGACCCTGATCACCCCATTACCATACATGCAGAGATTTTTGAGAAATGCAAACTAATTCTGGTTTTACTAGCTTCTATTCAGTCACAGTTTGTACCTACACATTATTTGAAGAGTATAGTATTGTTTTAATGTTTTTTGTGGTCTGAGCATATTCACAGCTCATGCTTAAGATCATTTGATGCTTAGTTTGCTAGCTAGAAACAACGGTGAATTCCCTGGCCTAACAAAATCCAGGGAGAACCAAAAGATCTGATGCATATTAAGATAGTCAAAAATAGTTCGGAAATATTCCAGAAACAAATGAAGACACAGTTTTGCAATGTGCCAGTCTGGATATTTTAATAAGAAAAATCCCCAAAATGGCATTTAGAACCCTACATTCATATGAATGTACTTTGGTTTACATGTACTATAATGCAAACATATTTTAATCAGTGATAATTATTTTTCATCATGATATTAGGAAGTTTTCATAATATTGTATGTCTATATCAGCAAATATAAAATGGGTGTGAATATATTTCTGAGTCACATAAAGGAGGGTACAGGGAAGGGCAGACTATGTTAATTAATGTCTCTACTTTGGCTCACTTATTATAAGGGCAAGAAAAAATGGCAGACAAGAGTGACTTAAAAGCTGAGCTGGAGCGTAAGAAACAGCGCCTAGCTCAAATCAGAGAGGAGAAGAAAAGGAAGGAAGAGGAGAAGAAGAAGAAAGAGGTGAGGAAATATAGCATCTCAGTGTAAACTCTGACTAATGTCGAATGTGTTATGAGATATGTGTTTGTGTTTCTTCATCAATAGTCAGAAACACAACAGAAAACAGAGGCTGCTCCTGAGGACTCAGATTTGGACCGTAAGCGACGTGAAACTGAGGCCCTTCTCCAGAGTATTGGGATTTCCCCTGAGCCTCCACTAGGTACATACTGTACAATCCTTACTGAGCAGTCAGTCTTTATCTATCTTTCCATTTCTCTCCACATGCAGCACACCTTCACTGTCTTCCCAGCCTGCAGCAGACACTATTCTCTAGTCAAGATGCATTTCAAGAATTATTAAGGTTTGCTGGCTCTAGATGGGAGTTGTCTCAGACGATAACATGTCTTCAGTTTAAATGCGCTTTGCCAGCTTTTAAACAGATTTAGTTTGAAGTCAGTTCACCACAGTTCACCAGATTGTTAAACCTGTCACTTTCAGAATTGGTTCATCCACATAATAGTAGATGAGGATTTAAGGCATTAGTATAAATGTGAACCGTGGAATATAACACAATTTTGTGTTATAGCAAAATGTGCAGGATTTGGTTTAGTGGCTTGCAGATGTGGAGCTTGAAAATGGGTTAATCACTGCAGCCCTTGGACTGTCTTACAGCTGTAGTGACCCCTGGTGGAAAGAAGTCCCAATAACCTACCAATGCTCTTGGCAGACGCTATAACAGCTTCTTTACGTTTTCTGCATAAACCATGACCAAATATATTTGAGAAGTTTACCTCACTTATTAAGATTTAAAATGTAAGGTCCTGTACTGGATAATGGATATTGGAAAACTATTTGCATGGATATGGAACTAAATACATATTTGACTGAGGTATATAAAAGTATCTCCTGATTAAATTACTTTATATGCTGATTTTTAATTTAAAAAATTTAATGAAAAATATAAACAAAAGAAAATTTGCATTTAAAACAATTGGAAATAACAGTTCACTAAGTTTAGTTGGTATGATGGTTTATTTTAACTTACAAAATAAAACAAAATAATTTTGCAATGTATGTCTACAGTTTGCATTCAAGTGTAGCTTTGTGGTATTCATTTTTGTGTGTATTTTGTGTGTTTTAGCCCCAACACAAATGTCCCCTTCCAAATCAATGAGCACACCGAGTGAGACGGGAAGTCAGGACTCAGTGGATGGCGCCACTGCGGGCAGGTGTGTTTCTCTCTTGTATCTGTGTGAACTTAAAGAAGTAAAAAAAAAAACCTAAGAAAGTCTATCATCACACTTTTTAATGAATCTGCATCTAATAAATCTCCAAGGCCATGTCTTACCATTTAATGTTACATTATAAACAACTAACTGATTCACCATGCTAAAGACTCATCTGCTTAATTTCACCATACTTATAAAAAATATCGTAATTACACTATGCTAATCTGTGTGTATTAGAAATAAGTTTGGTCACATGTAAGACTTAAATACATAGGCTATGTCAGTGAAAATGGAAGGTGACGCTACAGATCACTACAGTCACTGTCAAACAGATCCAGTGTCCTGGGGTTGAGGGTTCAAACCCCGCTTGGGTCACTGTCTGTGAGGAGTTTTGTATGTTCTTCTCACTGGATGCAGTAGCCTCTTCCTACAGTTCAAAAACACCTATTAATAAGTGGATTGTTTATTCAAAAGTGTCCACAGGTGTGAGTGAATGTGTGTATGTCCTGTGTGGTGCCCAAACCAGGGTGTGTTCCTGTCTTGCCCCATTGATTCTGGGTATGCACCGGGCCCACTGCAACCCTGAACAGGATAAAGTGGTTACAGATAATGATTGCCTGAATGAATGGAACAATCATGACATTTATGGAGGCTCCAAAATAAGAATTATTCAATTGAATACAAAAGGTTGTTTCTTAAACTTCCTTTTAATTGACTCCCTTGTCTGTCTTTTTGAATTGCGCTGACAGATATAGGTAAGAACAAGTGTTGATGTTTCTGAATGTGTGTCCTGTATTTTGTAGTTTTTGTTTCTGTCATCCAGACATTGTTTCTTCTTAACTTTAATTTAATTTAATTTAATCTGAGGATCTGTCTCAATGCCTAGAGAATTGCCTTGCTCACTACCTGCCTGTGTAGGCAGCTGTAAAGGTTGGCAGCATTTTAACCAAAATCAAATCCACTAGGTACACCCTAGGTACATACTGGATTGTTGCAATTAAGTGCAAGCTCTAAAATAATGGTTATGTAGACTGCTCATTAAGTATTGAAACACAGTGATAGATATGGGCAAAGATGCTGCAATGTGGACTCGTCACAAAGGGTTAATAAGGCTTCAGAGTCCAACACTAGCTGTTTGAATGCAAATACTGAGCTTCAAACTGCTTAAGCAGATGAGTATTTATAATGCTAAGGAAATCTCAAAATATACTAACATGATTTTAACTCTTAGTAGCCTGTAGCTATGGCTGTTCTGCAAATTAATTTTCATGTATAAATACGATCAATTAAACAGGTACTGCAATTATAATTACCTTTAATATGTGTTCTATTTCATCAGGTTTAATTTGGCATTTCTAATTTTCCCTGTAGTTTTGGTGTCAAATTTAAAGTATGGTACTTCTTTCTGAAAAGAACAAGAATAGCATTAGAATAACGTTTTAACACTTTCACTAAAATAAACTAATGAAATATCTAACCTTTTACTCATCAATTACAATTTGATTTTGATGAAAATGTTAGAAACTAGCCTTTGAACATCTTTAAAAGATAAGTGCTTAAAATTACAACACACTTCTGTATTTTCATTTCCACAAAGACTTCTAAAAGTTAAAGAGCATCTTAGAATGCAGTTAATTATTGCATATACATGTCTTGTTTCTGCATTCACTGAGGGGTTTAGAATGAGGAGGAGCTGTGTGGTAAGGTGGGAGCTGATGTGGTTAGAGACCTGCCAGTACTCTACTCAGAAGACAGGCCTGTAATTAAGCTTGTATAATGTAGGCTTACTGCATAGATTGACACGTGATGGCCGTGCTTGGCCCTGTCAACTGCTCTCTGCAGGGGGCATGTATCTGCTCGCCACAACTGTGCTGGGGGATAGGGCTTTAAAGGCACTTTTGTGTAGTCTGTACAGTGGCCGAAACTGTACTGCTGTTCTGGGCCATGAGTAAATGAATATCTATATATTTGTAGAATATAAGTGATGATTGTGAATGTATAAAATGGACAATGTGTAAAATGGTACATGTGTCTTAGGTAGACCATAGGGCTTTTAGGCCATATTTGGCTCACAGTCCACTGTGTGGGCATCTAATGCTAGAGTCTCCAACTTGAGGGTGGGCAATATGATGATATGTTATTGTGATTTATTACATCACAACACATCATATCACATTTACTGAGTGTATCATGGCTATGCGCTGTGGACAACTGCCTGTAATATAAAAAATCATCAAAACGATTGACACAAATTATAGAGATCCTGTAAACAATGACAAGCAGTGTAAACTATATTGTAATGAATAAAGGATTGGATATCAGGCTATAATAATTTCTTGTGTCATTCACTGTTCAGTATTCAATCATTTGCATTTGTACATGTTTATAGTTTATGTAAATGTGAAGCACCTCTAGCTCACTCACTCACATATTCACTCACATATTCAGTCACATGCATACTCACATTTAAATGTGTTTTTCATAAGTGAAAATTTTAGGGGCTTCACATCTATGACACTGTGCATACTTGTTCAGAAAGGGCACCACTGTTTGTGCATTTTGCTACTATTTATCATTCTTTCCTCATGGTACATATTGCGTGCTGTGAAAATGTCTTTAAGCATCATATGATGTCTCTGCCATATTGCCCAACCTTACCCCAGCTTCACTCTCATCCCCTCTTAGGTCAGGTGGCATTAGTAAGTACAAATCAGACACAGCCACTGAGAGGTATGTACCTGAAGAGTTGAATATACAAGAACATAAACTAGCTGTGTGTCAGGTAGCTCTCGCTACCCAAACATTGCTTCTCCCTGTGTCTCGGTGGCAGGTGAAGGGAAAGCAAAGCAGTTTAGCGTGTCCCCCCAGGGTGACTGCCTGATGCCTGCTGTTACCTCCAGCTTTGACTTCAGCGATTCCTCTTGCATGGTTACACTGGAGCCATTTAGCGTAACATGAATGACAATCCAGTTTTTAAGTGTCATCCCCTGGTAAAACAGCGTGTCAGTTTGACACTTCCGTTTGACTGTGCGCACTTTTAGTGAAGGAATAATAGGCATGCTCATGACTGGTACTGAAGGTTACTCAAAAGTTTACAAGGTCAGCACAACCCTTTCATAACTTGCCCCTGTATGGTCAACCACCTCCAGGTGTTGTGGACAAGTTTAGGCTAAAGGACTTGAAGGACATAGAAGACCCTGCTTAATCACAGCTTTGGGTTATATACACTGCCATTCAAAAGTCTGGAATAATTTGCGACATTAAAAAAATATTTTATCCAATGTGAATAGAGATTTTATAAACCATTTGTCACAAGGTAATTTTGGATGACTTATTCAATAATTCAAGGATTCATGATTAATCACATGATATACTTTAATAACTGATTTACATTAATTATGCCAAAGGATCCTTTTTGAGATAAAAATCTCTTTGCAATATGAATTCTAAAGATTAATGGGAACTGAATCCTTAATATTCTACAGCATTCACTGTCCTATTACAATCATCTGTGACTCCACATATGTTTCTGAACACATCGAAAACTCAATATTATTTGCACATTCTTTTTTTCCATGTTAATTTAAATCTGTGAAATCTGTACAGGACTAATATTGGAATCATATTTTAACTTTTTTATAATCAAACAGGTTTTATTGAAATTAGTGATTCCAAACTTTTGAACAATAGTATGTGTATATTTCTCCTCTTATCATATATGAAACCTCCTCTTTCATATATGTGCATCATGTGTGACCATGGCTACATAGGCAAACATGTACATCCATCTTTCAAAGATGTTGATGGAATGTGAAAGATGAGAGTGTCTGCATTTTGTCCTGTTTCCTTTTTGTCTTTTCTGGTGGCATTTATTTGTGTAATTCGTGTTCAGTACCAAAATGTTCGGAGGACTGTCCAGGTGATGAGTGTGGATGTACATTCCTGACATGTTCTGGTTTATGTTTATATGCAACGTTAATATTATTTTACTGTTAAACCAAGTTATTCTGACAAATTTGCTAAAGGTATCTCTCGAATTGTTCAAGCATTATCATATTTTTCATGATAGTTTACCCATATAGCCTTCAGTTGTTCACATGGAATTCTGAAAATCACCATAGATCTTAAACTAAGAACATTGTACATGAATAACATAAGACTGGCTCAAGCTGCATATTACAGATAAAACAAAAAGTACTTAAAAACAACAGTATTTACAACATAATCAAAATATAGAATTTTCGTTTTCAACAAATAATTTAAAAAATTAATTCATCCATTTTTAAAAGACGTTTCAAAGATGAAAGTGACAAAGGATGATTTGCTTACCTTAGGAGCAGCTTGATCCAAATTCAGTTCAATTGCAAGTGAAATAACTAAGATATATACAAACATAATTATTATAACGTTGCAGAGTATATAGTTATACCTGTAACATATCAGCTATACAGATCAGCCATCACATTATGACCACCTCTTTTTTTCTACATTCACTGTTCATTCTCTCAGCTTCAATGACCATAGAGGAGCACTTTGTAGTTCCAGTCAGTGACACAGAGAGGTTTAAAAGTTCCAGTAGCCCTGCTGTGTCTGATCCACTGGGCAAACAAAGTACGCAGAACAACAGATTGACTAGAGTCATTAATTGGAGTACTACAGAGTGCTCCTGTTTAGTCTGAGACCATGGACAGTGGTCATAATGTTATGGCGGTGTATTTGGAGTATCTCTCTGGCTGGCCCTCTTATCATCATATCTAAGCTCAGTGGTGGCTAATGAGCCAATAAATGAGCTTAGCATCTTCAGTTCAGTGTCATTCAACATTTAAAGCAATATCCAGACAAATAAGTGTGATCTTGAGGATTTTTCTTTGTTTAAACATAGTTTGCATTTTTTTAGTATTTTAAAGCAGAAAGTCCTAAGAATCTATACAAAGTTGTACAGCTATAGTCAACCCTTGGCTTGTGTTACTTGGGTTTGACGTGATTAATTTATAATCATAGCACAGTATTGTCTTTAAATTTGATAAAGACTCTAACTTTGATAATTGTCAGGAATCCACAAGAGCAAATGTTTTGAAAAGACAAAGCTTCAAAATAAGTAGGACTAATAAATGACCATATAAACCACAATTAATGACTACCCTAATAATGCCCTACAATACCCTGATTATCTTAACAGCACACACATCTCTCTCAGTCTTGGTAAGTTTCCCTGCGTAAACTAATGGGAATGTTTCTGTGTCTCACTGTTCTCCTGCATGTGATTTTGTGTGTGTTTGTGATGTGTGTTCTTGCTGAGGCTAATAATCATGCATGTTCTCTCCCTCTGACTGTGCGTGGCGCCCCCTGCTGCCCCTTCCAGGACCCTGCAGTGGGACACTGACCCCTCTGTTCTGCAGCTGCAGGCTGACTCTGAGCTCGGGTACTTGCTCCCACCTCTTTCCTCTTTCTTATCCTCCACACTACTGCTCCCCCTACACATCTGTTTCTCTTTTGCCACTGCCTCATATTCTCCTCTCTCTCTCTCTCTCTCTCTCTCTCTCTCTCTCTCACTCCCTCCCTCAAAGTCTGCACTCATGGTTTCTTGCCTTTTCCTGTCTGACCTTTTATTTCTCTTTCTTTGTCTGTCTCTTACTCCACCCCCCCCCCCCCCTCTTCTCATTCTCCTTCTTTTTAAGTTTGTCAGGTTTAAGGGCTTTCAGCTGGTTACTCTCCAGCTGTTTGCCAGGGGCTGTGTATGGCATTGATTGATGTCCCCTGCCGGTACAGGTGCAGGAACACTCAGAGTGCAACACATAAGCACTAGAATTAGAATTACTGTAGGACTTGTTGATCTTCTGTTTAAATACACAATATTCACAAGCCACAGTCGCAGTGCTTCATGCGTGCAGCCTAAACTTTATTCTGTTACATACAGTGTACAAATCACAAATTGTAAGGTAGAAAACAAGATAAACAAGTAAAAACTGCAAAAAAGTTTTATCATTTCTATTTGTTTGAATGTTTGTCTAACAATTCTAACAGAATCCTGTATGGTTTTGGTTTGTTTTTTAAATGACAAGGAGTCCTATGGTGCTTTTCCACTGCATGTCGTTGGCTCGGCTCGAGTTGACTCGGCTCGGCACAGCTTGATGTGCATTTCCCTGGTCACTTTTCCTCTAGGACAGTCCCCCCACAGAATGTATCTGGTGACATCGTAAAACCTGTCTGTAAGTCTGTAACAGGAACCGCAAGCTTTGAAAACCACAACAAAGATGACAGTAACGTTAGGCGCTATTTACTTGTTGTGTGTTTGTGTGTTATTTTTATTTTCCTGGATTAAACACGGCTCCATGACCCCAGTTCTCTTTGTTGCACATCCAGCTCTGGCTGGAGTTTTTCTCGCTGGACTGATTGAACCTTTTCTAAACACCACAGTGTAATGTGATTTGCTGCCGTGGTGAGTCGGACAAAAACAAACGTGACCCCTGCTCTAACTTGGAGATTTTACAAGCGGGTAGTTGCTGGAGATCTGCATTTTGCCTTGAAAACTGGTCTCGGTGGCCAATCAGCGATCTGTGAGGTTTACACATCACATTTAATACCTACTTGGCTCTTTTCGTACCAGGTGCAAGCAGGGACTAAAAAAGTTCCAGGGACCAGGTACCAGAATTGCGTAGTGAAACCGCAAAAGAGCCGAGCCAAGTCAAGTTGGGTAGGGTCCAGGCATTGGAAAAGCACCACTAAAGAGCACATTGTCCCCACTATCTGATCCACTATATCTCATCCATCGCCCATCACAATGCTAGCTAGCAAGTTTGTCTGTTAGTAATGTGACAGATATGTGCAGTTTTCATTCTCCTCCAGCATGTTGGACTGTTCAGGGGCACTGCATTAGTGGCTGTTCAGAAAGAAGCGGTGGATTAGCCTACAGTATCTCTGAAGTAGCATGTGTTCTTGGCAAAACTCACAGTTGGCTGGAAATGGTGCTGAATTATAATGAGAGAGAACATTTTTTGAAATTAAAACATCAATTGCTTTACAGTTTCCTATTTTGAATAAGAGTGAGGTTAGAAAGCCTTTAAATGGACTTTAAAGTGTGTTTTTGTGTGTCTGTGTGTGTGTGTGTGTGTGTGTAAATATGAATGTGGGGTTTTTTGTGTTTGTGTGTGTGTGTGTGTTTGTTTGTGACTTGTGTTCCAGTCGCAGGATGCACAGGCTGGGAGCATCAAAAATCACCCAGGTGGATTTCTTACCCAGAGAAGTGGTCTCATACTGTAAGGAAACTCAGACTCCTCTAGCAGCTCATCAGTCTGAAGGTACATCCTGCTGTTTTTTCACTGTTCTAACTTGATTCGCTGTGTGAAAGCATACAGCCTGTTTTTTGGCTCATGTTTTTTCTTTGGGGATTATTTCTGGTTTCTGTTTTTGCTCCTTCAATGAGATCCAAAACTACAGGTGTTGTGCATTAACTAACCCTATCACTCTCTCTCTTTAGAGCTACTGTATATTAATAGCTACTGACTATCTTCAAACCCCGCTACCTATTTTAGAACCTCCTTTTTTCTATTTATAAGGATTTCATGCTTACAAGAATAGTAACACTGCACACATCAGTGTTGTGTGTATGTGTTTGTGTGTGTGTGTGGGAGAAAGTTCTTTGGATTTTTATGGTTGTTAGCTGGGCTGTCATTTTGGCCTGTCTGCTTTCATTGAGTAGCTCAAACCTGGTCAGATTAAGATTCATTTGACCAGCAGTGGCCTCCATTTCCTGAGAGGAAAGCCAGGGGAGTGCCTCTTTGAAAAAAGATGCCTGCCCATCAGTGGCTCTGCCTGCAATACAGAACACTGAGGGCATTGAGGCGGCCGTTAAGTGGATGCAGACTGGCGTAATTCAAGATGGCTTCTATCATCAGGACATCACCTGGAATTGTGTCTTCCTCTGGTGGGGAGGGCCACCGCTTTAGTTCCTCTGTTCTGCAGAAATTGTGGTGCTCTTTGTGTTAGTCGATATTAGGTTAGCCCTCTGAATATAACAATACATATTATTATTTTTAAAAATATTTTATGAGTTACATATGGCCTGAGTGGGGTAGAGTAGCATAAATTCATATTCAAGTAAAAGTGTTGTTTCTTGACCAGTGTAATAACCCAAGCAAAAGTAAGAATCTCCTGAAAAACAGCTTCATAAAAGTACAAACATAGCAACTGAAAAAGACATCCATCACTGCTGATGTGATTAAGTCAAAATTGTAAACACCAAAAGGGTATACCATAAGAACACTTGTGTTCATGAAGCTTGTTTGTTTTGACTTAACTGGAAAAGTGTATAGAAGGTTATAAAGTATGTTTATTATTTCGTATCAGTACAGGTGTGATTTATCCTTGGCCTGATGTCCTCTTTGTTTTTCTTCCGAATATCAGCATTAAGACATTAGTCTCCACAAGTCTGCTCTAATCTACTCCTCCTCTGGTTTTAATGCTTGTTGATTCATGCATCTGAAACCAATCATATTTAAAGTGTCATATTTCAATTACATTTTCGAATTTATGACCTTGTTAAAGTGAAGCACACATAGCGCTCAGCTAATTTGATTGCATCCTCCAGACTCGGGAGCTGAGCCTGTTATAAAACACAGATGGTTAGAAAAAAACAGCCTAAACATCTCCATATGGATGGTACCCTAGCAAGGATTGGCTGGGTGTGTTGTATATCGTTGGGAGACATAATGCAAAGCACAGGTTATTTCTCCTGGTCGTCCCGCAAAGGTTTAATCTGTTAGCAATGACTTCAAGTGGGAGCTTTACTAAATGCATCCTCCTGAAGTTGTAGACCTGACTCCCGTGTTCTATCACTCTTGTCTTCCCTTTTTTTTCCACCCTGCCTTTCGCGCCAGAATCCCCACCAACATCTCCTGGCTCCTTGATCCCTGCGTTGGCAACAGCTGCTTGCCATGTGATTGGAGACTTCCTGTCATTATAATTGATGTGTTTTTATTCTTCCCACTTCCTTGAAGCCTGATCAGAATTAAAATTGCTGTCGGAATTTCCTGTCAAGGCGGGTCATTTATTCAGCAAGTGCAACCGCTGACAAGCCTTTGATTGGCCGTTGCCCTTAGCAATGCTCGTGATCGCTGCAGTTTGTTTGTTTTTTCCTCCTATCTGCTTCAGTCCAGATGCAGGAGCAAAGTATCACAGCTGGAATGAGCAACAACACTGTCTCCCTTACTCTGCCCAACACATTCATACAACACTGATGGGAGAGAGAGAGAGAAAGAATGGGGTAAAGGAGAAAGTGAAGGAAAGATAAAGGAAAAAAAGGGAATGGGATCGAGGGAGAAAACAAGAGAAAATAGAAACAAATAAAGAAACTGGGAAAGGGAGATAATTAAATGTATCACTTCTCCACCTGCTAAGTTTCACACTCTGTTTGTTTAGCCTGTTCCAGAATTTCCTTTGAATCATTGGTGATCCTGAACAGATTCTGTTTGTTTTGGTGTATGGTCACCCCCCTACCACCACCCCCCCACCCCACCTTTCCCCTCTCTACCATCATTCCAGGGGAACCCTGGTGCTAGCATGCACTGAGATATTGAAGGCTCTCACACTCATTAGGAGCAGTAATATCTAAAGTGACTCTTGTGTTAAATAGTGGTTGCCTTCCACTTGTCAGGCCTTTATTTGCCCTGGTCATTCGTACATGTTGAAGCATTTTCCAAAGGCTGTTTTGGAGACTGGCCAAGTTACAGGCTGTTGAGATTTTCATAGGCATTTAGCTCTTGTTATTTTACAAAGCTGATTTCTGCAGTCAGGATACTTTGAAGATCAATTTTTAGGAGTCAATATTGAGGTTATTATAGGTCACAGTCAAAATGTCCATTTAAAAAACAAATTTATATACCACTTTTATAGTTTATACTGAATCAGTTTTTTTTACAAAAGGATCAATAGAAGTTAAAGTTTACTTAAAATCATGATACAGTAAAAACGTGAACGTACACGTCACACATTCAGACTACCACCTATTTTTCATGAATTACTTTAAAGCTCAAATTTCATATTACTAATTAGTTCAAATTATTGCTGAAGGCTATGAAAGTGGTAATCTAATTAGCTACGTATACAATGCTGTCATTAACCACATATGTTCTGTGGTTATTCAAGTGTGAGAATAGAATACACTAACAGGGTTTAGTGTTATTACACTGCACACAAAAGTATTGAACTTGTGTCAGAGGCATGAAGTGGATACTGGGTAATATGCTTCACCATGGTGGAAATGTAACATATATTGATTTTTTTTAAGTATCATTGCTTTTGTGGGCCTGTTTATAGTTTCAATTTTCCATTTTCTTCTTCTGCCCTCTGAATCACACACTGGCCCAAAGAGCTAAGACTTGCCGACTCAATTCTTGAACAATTCTGCAATTCTTCTCTGTTTTATGTTGTAATGGTTTCTAATCTGAAGGAAGAGATCACAGCTGTGTGTTTGATTAGAGTGGAGGACTAAATGCAGCTTTAATTTTGCTTGTGTGTCTTACTGGCAGCCACCAGACTGACCCGTGTTCATGACCCATGCTTGATCCTTTATGTTCACTGTGTTTAGCAGCAAGGATCTAACAAGAGCTGGTTTTATATGCCCTTGGGACTCTTTAGTTAACCCTCATTAAATTCAGTTCAGACGATTTCATGGGGAGGGTTGTGCTGGGTCAGTGACAAATCTATGAAATGTGCAGATTTGTACTAAGAATAGAGACATATTTGACTGAGTGTAGTTGTGAAGGCACAGGATCTATTTAAGTTAAACTAGTTGTTCATTTATTGGGGTACAAGTTCTCAAACCTTTTGGGCAAATGACCCAAAGTGGAATTTATGAATTTTCTGTCACCTCATTCCTATTTATGGAATTTTTCATTCCCTAGTTCAGTTGCAGGATCTATATTTTTTCACTTTAATTGAGCTGTGAAGAAATTCATACATGTAAATAGAGCTTACGTTTCAGCGCTTTTAAATTGATTTTTAGGGTGTGTTTATACTCCTCAGCTTTGATTGAAATGAACCCTGGTGCTATTGCTCTGTTAATGTGGTTCGTTAGAATAAGCCTGAACACTTCCTTTTGAAATCTGTTATGCACCTGTATGAGCAGGTGGGTCTCAATCTTTTTCTAAAGGATTCTGGTGTGCTTTGTTCCAAGTATGAACACATTATGAACCAAAAACAGGATTTGATGTCACAAGATGTGATTCTAAACGTGCTGCAAGACAACAGGGTGTGTTTTGAAAAATAAAACAACCCTTTTTGGTTAGTTTCTTCATCTTGTCACCTTCATTTTACCACCTGTTGCTGGGTTTCCACTTGGTAAAATACCCACCAGGTATACACAACCATGATGAATGCATTAAGTACAGTGTGGGGTGTTTTTATATGTTGGTTTGATTGTAAATTTGTCAATGTGAATGCTAAGAAAATTAAGACTAATATTTGGTTTATTTGGTTCAGACCGAGGGAACAGAACTACAAGTAAAGACACACCCTTGCAATTAAAGCTTTAAACATATCCGTGAAGCATGAAGCAAGAACTTAATATATATACTTAAGATGTTTGCAAGTGGCTATGGATTATTTAGGTTTGTCTTAATATGAAATATTTAACTGTATGCTACATGTAGGGTGTAAGACAAGTGAGAACTACCCGACCAAGAAATACCCTTTGCACTCTCTTATTAGTAAAGTAATTCATAAAATATATTAGTACAACAAAAGTGGGAATGGTCAGTTTCCACAGTTAACCCTTTTGTAAACCAATTAACACCCACTTGAGTCATGACCCCTAGATTGTGAACCCCTGGTATAAAAGCTAATTTGATACAGGCAAAAGAAACCAAGCAACTACGGTTTAATAAGTGTGGAGGCGTGTGGAGTGTGACCAGTGGCTATGAGTCAGTGGTCTCAGGGTTATGACCCATCTGAACTTTTGACTCCCTGAGAAAGCCCATTCTCATAAGCTATGGTCATTGTCTTCTATCACTCAGAGTGTGTGACTCTGTTTAAGAGATTTAATGCAATGATTTTTCATTTCCGCTTCATGTTTGCTGTAATGAATATGAGCAGTGTGAGTTTGTGTCTAGGTTCCTGTCCGTTGGTCAGAGCTCATGCTCCCCTTGTATGCATTGTCCACAGTCAATCAGATTACCCACCAGTCACTGGCCACCATAAACATGGCTCCAGTGCTTACTGGGAGAAATGATTAGTTTGGAAGGACAGGCTTGTGATTCTGCTTTCCAAACGTCCAAATGTATTTTCTTATTGAATTTTTGGAGAATGTTGGTGTGACCTAAAATTTGTATATTTCACCAGAGAGAGGATTAAGATGAAACATTCACCATGACTTTGCATTCCCTTTGCATTCCGACTTTGCATTCTGACTTTGCGCTGTGATTGGAAAGACTCAAAACATGGGGGAGGGCAACATGAAAGTGTCTGTATTTTACGTTCTAAGCAGCACAAATAAGATTAACTCATTTCATTCTATGTTTTCAGATATAGACAAACCACAAAAAATGACTTGACTAGATACCAAAACTTTTTTTAAACAAAAATTATTATTATTTTTTTGTAATATGTGCCTTTTAAACATTGTTGTTAAAGGAACACTAGTGTGTTTACGAAGAACACATTTCAGCACCTCATTTTAAGGCCTCTTGGAATAAGGGGCTAATAAGGGGCCAGCCTTGTTTCTTGGCATTAAGACTCCATATAGAGAACAGCAGAACTTGGATTTGTGGGAAGGCCAGAATGCTGACATGGCATTAGCTGCCTCTCCCTCAGATTTCCATCAGCAGATAAGTATCAGTTACAGTTGTGAAGTTAAAAAAGTGAGGTAAGAGGCGTTTGAGGTGGGTGAGGGTCCTGTGTGCTTGGGCTGAGCCTCAGGAACGCCGGCACTGGGTCAGAACCGAGTGGCCCACTGGACACAGAAATCGGTCTCGCTCAGCCGAGCTTTGCGAACCCCTTAATGGGCCGCAGTGGAAACATGGCGGCAGAGCTGCTGCTCTCAGTGCAGGAGGGTGCTGAGGGGCCGACGTGATATCGTAGCAGTAATTACTGCTAGTAAACCGCAAATGGCTCATACAGTTCTTCACTTAAACTTACCCTCCCTGGAATCCGCCACAAATAAGGGTACGGGTTCATGCGGTCAGAGAAGCAGTTTATTTCATTGTTTCTGTGTGTGTGTGTGTGTGTGTGTGTGTGTGTGTGTGTGAAAGAGAGAGAGAGAGAGAGAGAGAGAGAGAGAGAGAGAGTGAGTGTGTGTGTGTGGCTTCTTTCTGGCATATTTCTGGACCATTAGCTACAAGGTCTCCGTTGAGAGTGTGTGGTGATTCACCGAAAGATTTTTTTAATGGTCTTATGTGTTAAACTTGTGGTGGACCTTAATGTTTTGTAATTACCAGAACACAGAGTAGTAAGTAACTGCCGATCTGTAAAGCATTATTGGACATTGACCGAGGGTGCTTCATGCCTCATAATGAAGTACTTAAGAAACAAAATAGTTAACTACAAAATAGCAACTACCAACACATTGGTTCAATTAATGAAGTAGATTTGTGGTCTATATGCAATATGTGTGCACATTACATATAGTATATGTGACCAAATATATGGTAAAAAACATGTGACCACAAAGTGTTTAGAAAGTTTCATGCTAATGTCAAATGACAGGAGTAACTTTCCTTAATATCAATATGAAATTAATTGATTATTATTAAACCTTACTATTATTAAACCTTACTATTAAACCTTAATTTTCTTTAAGAGAATTATAAAAATAAATTAAATAATTATGATATCCCTAACACACCCCACTTTTATTAAAAAAAAAACAAATATTAATTAATTAATTAATTTATTTATTTATTGCTGCTCTTTAAATGATAAAAAACTGGAGAATATATGAATGGAACAAAAGGACAAATCAATGAAAACCTTTCTCTCAGTTTTCACAGATGAAATTTATCCTCCACAGATGATGAAACATTTTTATCCTCCACAGAGGAAGAAATCATTTTTTTCTGTCAAATTTGTTGTGCAATTTCTGCATATTTCCATTCAGAGTAGGACGTATTGAGGGGAAAAACATAACCTGTAAAATGTGGTATATGTTTGTAGGCAACGTTGTTTTATTTTCCCATTTTATTAAACAGATAACCAGTATTTGTAGATCATGTGCATAAGTGTGTTCTCCACAGAAAATGGGTGTTTATTTTCACATAGAAAATCAACATGTTTTTTTGCCAGTGGGACGTAAACTTTTGCATATGTTTGATTTTGAATTCCTGGCAATACGGATAGGCCTGGTGTGACTGACAGATGTCTGTGGGCCTTGCAGGACTCTACATGGCTGTCATGTATGCCCCATAGGCAGCAGGAGCAGCAGCAGCAGAAGTTGGCTGTGGATCTGGTTGTGTCTCTGGCTCTGGGATTGCAGCTGAGCCGTGAGCTGGGGGTCACATATGGAAGCGCTTGGTGCTGCCGTGTTGTTTCAGCTCTCTCATGCGAAAGAAAAGTCGTGGGTGTCAGCATTCACAAAGCTAAAGGTTAGCGCCAAAATTCCCCCGCTCACGCTCACTCCGTAGAGAAAGTTCTTTTCCCCAGTCTGAGGGTGGAGGAAGAGTCGCTTTGGATTCGGATCCTGTTACATTTATTCTTTTTGATCCACGATGTCAGAATTAATTGGTCGTGTCTGAGCCTCTTTTTACCTCCGTTTTTACTGTAAACTGTTAGTGTGAATTTCATCGCCATCATCATCCTCCTCCAGCTCCAGACTCAGGCCGAAAGAAGACTCCAGCCCCAAATAGTTCAGATCCAAACAGGATGCCAGTCAAACCCAAGAGGGGAAAAAAAATCTGATATCAGATGAAATGATGTGTTTCGTAGGGGGTGGAGCATGGCAAGTAGGACCCAGATGATGGCAATTTTCCCTCTCATACCACCACATAATAAGATACACGAAATTTTCACTGCCAGAAAAGCTGCTGTCCACAGAGCCACTGTAATAATATTTGCCATCTGATGTATGCTGAAAATCAAATGGAATATTCCTGCTCATAGTTACTCATTTTACGTGTGCAATTTTTTTTATTATTAAGCCTTCCATTGTTTCTATGGACCCCTTGGTCTGATGCCGAGTTGAGGCTTGGGTGGTCTGAGCTTTCAGCTCTTGATGACCACTGCTTGCATTCTCTCCTCTTAGCCTTGACTTTGTATGCCTGAACGTCCATAGGAGATCTGCAAGCAAGACTAAGACAATATATTCCCAGCAGTGTTCCAGTTTCAGATTCCTCAGAAATTCCTAATATTGTTCTCATGTCCTTGGATGGAAAGAAAATTGCAAAATTGCACTGGATACTGTAACACAGAAACAGATTGTTTTGACCCTACCACCAATAACACATGTTGCTAGCTGAATGCAATACACACATCTCGCTCACTGTTGCTATACAGTACCACACATGACCATCAGGGAGCACTCTTAGCACATGTCAGATATTAAATTCCCTCCTCCACACCACTGTTATGAGAAATGCGTGATGGATTGAAGAGATTTCTTTGTTACAGTTTATTCATATATTTGAAAAACTTAAAACCTCATCTTCAGTATTCTGCAAACTCAGAGACCACACTTGATTTATTTCATTTCTAGTCGAATCCGCCAATAAATACACTCTGTTCATTAATATGTTTCTGAGGTGATTAGTCCACTGTATAAGAAAGGGAAAAGTAAAATGGAAAACTCCCCAAACTGTTCCAAAAGTTATTTAAAGCTATCATCAAAACGGGCACACTACACCCAGTCAAGTCACCACCTCCAAAAAGCTTTCATTTTTGACAGATAGGAAAAATCAAGTTTCGCTTTAACTTCAGATCTGAGAAAATCCACAGGTGTTTCTGTTCATTTCTGAGAATGAGAACGATATGAACGGGTAAGAATCCGTTATATTAGAAATAAAAAAATAAAAAGATCAATTGTACAGTTAGTATTAAAAAAAAACAATTCTAAGAATAATGGACTGTCCGTCCCAGAGCCCAGCCCTCAGCATCACTGAATGTGCTTTGGATTATTGGGATTGTGAGAAGAATAAAATGTAACTAGGTTCTAAGTCTTTGGTGCTATGGAAAATGTCCCTGAAGATTTGAAGAACTGAAAGCAAATCTCCTGAGAAATGGACCCTGTAGTAAATCCAAAGGGTGGACACAACAAATAGTGGATTATCTAATATTATATTTAGTTCTTAAGGTTTCTGTGTCTATTTTCCTGATACTTAAAAAAAGCATAACTTATACCTAATGTCTATTTTGACTGAAAAAGAAATAAATAAAGGATGGTCTCTGAATTTTGTACAACACTCTGACATGTGTGAACTGTAAAACAACCGGTTGTAAGTTGATAAATGAACATATGCAGGGTTTATTTTCCCAGTGGACAGGTCATGTAGCCCTGATGCATTTCAGTTTTTAAGCATTAATCAATGCATAGCTACAAGGCAAAAGTCTTGCTGTTGTGTTCTGAGATATCAGCAACATACTTTTACAAAATCTCTCAGAGCTGAAACACTTAAGGGAGAGTGCCCTTTCTTACGAGACTTGGTGAAAAGTGGGTTTAGCTCACTGCCCTGCTTCAGTGGCTCATTTTGACAGGCCAGTGTTTGGAAAGTTTGAAGTCATGAGGTTTAATCATGCTCTGTGGCTGGCCTGTGCATGGCGTGGCATGATGACTCTTTTAAAGATGTGGTTCTGGGAGCACGCCAGATCCACTGGCACCACGGTTGTGGGCCACAGACCCGTTGCATAATGTAGGTTCATTACCCACTCTGAGACTTGATGGGTCAAAGTAGAAGACTGTGCAATAGTAGAAACTTTGCATGGAGCTAATAGTTTTGGATTTACTTTCCAGGTGATTAGCCCATTTCTGTACTGTTTAATTGTTGGGTTTTTGGTACGAGAAGGGTAATTGCATTGTTCAGTTATCTTGATTTGTTTGATTACAGCTAGAAAACAGACAAGGCTTACACATGAAATTAAATAGGGATTCTGAGTTTACTTAAAATAGAAAGCAAATAAAACCGAAAATTAATATGAAAGAATGCGATGTTTCTATGTACTTCTGCACATGGACAGAAAGCCTGAAATAACTGAGAAAATGTCAAATAGTGAAAGATATTTTTAGTCTGAAGAGTCTCGTTTTTCACAGTGCTATTGTACTTGCTTTAGAACGACAGAGAATTTCATTGTTGTAGCAGTGCCATGCACAATTTGCAGAGCTATTACATACCTTAGATACATGCGTCATTGGATTGTGTCTACCGTCATACATGAGCGGAATAAGCTGAACAAATCAAAATTCTTTTATTATAGCATTTAAAAACTGCACAGATACATCATGTGAGGTAACAGTATACTAGGACAATGTATTACTTTAGACTACGCAGTCCTTTCTTTAAAATTCAGTTTGTTTTGGGTCAAACAGCTGATATTATTTTCCAAACTGAAAATCCTTAAAGAAAGTAGTATTTAAAAATAAACTGAAAATGTTCACACGTATTGAAATAATGAGGCGATTAATGCCAGACCTCTGTTGTGCTGATTATGTTCTTTTCCCTTTTCTTACGTATTGCACGAAATATTCTGTCTAAATCTGACAAGGCCTTAAATCCCTCAATCTGGAGCATTTCCTGCGAGGTTCTGAGCAGTTATCTGTGTTCAAAGTGTCCCGCTTGTTTATCTCTGCTGCTCTGAATATTTCCAGACCCCAGAACCGCTGGCCATGTCTCGGAGGGAGAGGCTGTTGTGTGTTGTGTGGCCTTCGGCCAGCAGATAGAGGTTTGATAGTGCCGCTATAAAAGATACAGCGGGATCGATCTGAGCCCTTCGTCATAATGATGACAAATGAGGATGAGGATGCAGGAGGGCATCGGGAGGCCGAGCCCAAAGCTGATCTATCTCTTCCAGTAAATTGTCAAAGCTTTGTGTTCCACCGTGCCGAACTTCTGAAGAGCCTCAGATTGGCTTCCAAAAACAGGCGCGGAGAGATAAGGGTTGTAGTGATTTATACATGTGGTTTAATCACACGTTTATTTTTCTTTTAGTCGAGTCACTCATCCACTGTTTGTCTGTGATTCATTCATATTCTCTCTCTGTTCTGTAAATATTTGTTGTGGTTTGATTGATTGTAGTTTCCATCAAACCTAAGCTAAGATGACAGGTTTATGTTACTACTGTATCTAAAACAGATTACAGTTATTGCTAAATTTGTTTTATGGAATAATGTAAGATAGAATGACTCACATAGAAATACGTTTGGCTCCCGACTCCGTGTTAGTTACATTAAAAATGTACAGTAAAGTAACCAGTGTTTCAGTATGTTATAAATGGTGCTAACCTGATATCAGGCTGATGTCAGCAGATATCAGAGGGGAAGATAAAGAATTAATTCCATTCAGTCCCATATTTATTTATTTATTTTTATTTATTTATTTATTTTTACAATAACACAGTTTTAATGATTTATTGTTAGTTGCTATAAATTGATCATTTTCATTCTTAATTATTTATGTATATTTCATGGTAATTTGGAAAACGTAACTATACCAGACTTCCCTGCAATTGCTACAGAAATAAAATGGGAAAACATTAAATGTATTGTTTCAAATTAAACATTAACACAAAATATGCAAGATTTCTTGAAAAGAAATAGTAAAAGCTGAAATTAATTAGAAAAAATATAAAAGTGAGATAGATAGCAGGAAATAGTTTAGTGTGTCTCTGAAGGTTTATAAAACCTACAGTGAATCATTAGCTACAGTCCAGAGACAGAGCTACAGTCCAGAGACAGAGCTAGAGTCTTTACTGAGTGAAGTCCCGGAAGTTGGGTCAGTGATGCTGGAGACCTGAGTCCCTGATAGTTGTACGCTGGTGGCACTGTAATTCTTAATGGTATAGAATTACAGTAAAATGATTGAAAAAATGGTATACAGTACAATTCTGTATACTGACAGAAGTTTAATGGTAGCTATGCGCTCAGCAAATTACTGTAATTTTAACAGGATTTTTTTTAAGCTGCAGCACACACTCACATTGTGTCAAGTAGTTTGAGGGTGATAGACTACTTTTAGATGCTTGAATGAAGTGCTTCAATTAAATAGTTTAATCGCCACTGGTATCACCCGATACTCAAGGGGTTCAGAATCGGTATCATTAGTGGACAAGCCATCAACTCATCATCATATATTTCATCACAGTACCGAGCGCATTGTCAGTTTTGTCACTTCTACAACATTGCAACAAATATCAGTAAAGACTGATCAGTTATAATATATCCAAAGCAGTTGTTTTAATATAGTAAATATTATATATGTGCATTCAATTGTTCACATTATTTTTAACATATTAAACTGTAAATTTTCACCAGTGATGCGTTCAGAAGCTTGATCTTTATTGTTTTAAAACCTGTCCAAACTGTTGGTGATGTCCATGTTCAGGATGTTCAGCTGCCTAAATGTGAAATATATTTGTATCATTTTTTGTTATTGTTGTTAATGAAGGTCACTCTCTATATTTTTTAATTTGTTAAATTATATTCTTGTATACTGAAAAAAATCTGACATTGCTACGATATCACAAAATTAAATAATAATCATAAATAGAATAGCAGTTCTGTTTGATATAGCAGTTTGTAATAAATACAGAAACTCTTGAAATATTTAACCATTACATCACACGCATTTATTAATTTATTCATAGCGTTGTTTATTCATTTTCATATTATTTTTTATTAATTTACTCATAGCAAGTGTTAATTAAATGCCTGACTCTTTCACAGTTTTGGTGGTAGGGAATGAATTTTTAGTCTGACACTTGAGTGTAGTAAGAGTGGATGATGGCCGTGTGTGCGTAGACGTGAGAGGGGGCACACAGTGCTCTTAGTCTGGGACCACCACACAGCTGCAGGAGGCCTGAGGGGAAGAGAGGCTGAGAGTCAATTAAAGGACGGCCTCCTCCAGGCTTGGAGTCCTGACTTCTCTCTCTCTCTCAGCTCTTCTGTATGCGTTTGATGAGCAAAGACCCCAGAGAGGAAACCTACTCTCCCCCCACAGCTTGTCTTCATTTGATTTCAGAAGAACGTCTAACACTGCCACATAGAGTGAGTGAGAGAGCTTTTGTTGTCTAGAACTGAATGAGTCATGGCACACAGACTGCAGCTCAGTCATCATCAGGCCTAGCAGGAAGAGCAGTGTTGATATGAATGGGTAAACTATGGATTTTTTAATATTGTCATCCAAGACTATGGTCATCCATCAAAAGCACTGGCTAAAGATAGCTCAGACTACATCACAGTGTCCTGATCATTTTGTATTCAGAGGATACCATGTACTAAGAGAAAGTTGTTCAAAGATAATTAATAATTTACACATAATTTCCCTGTACATTAGATACAGTGCATCAATTTGTTGTCTAAATATTGCTTTTCTAGCTGCTGGAGCTCTGAGGCTAAAGCCATTGTGTAACAGTGAATGAAAGATTACAGCAATCAGTCATACCCTTAAAATATCCTCGTAGTTTCTACATTCATTGGCCGTAATATCAGCTCATTTTAACATATAGATGCACTTGATAGTTCCATTTTTACAATCTGTAGCCCATCTTTTGCTCTGCATACTTTATTAGGCCCCTTTCCCCCTCTTCATCAATGGTCAGGAAATAATCAAGACCACACAGAGCAGGTAGTGGGTCATTCTCAGCGCTGCATTGACACTAAGGTGATGGTGTGTTAGTGTGTGTTGCACTGGTATGAGTAGATCAGACACAGCAGTGCTTCTGGAGTTTTTAACCTATAAGAGACTGAGATTCAAAGGAACAACATGGAACAAATATTTTCCCTATAGCATTTGATATATTCTGTAATTATGTTTGGGTTAAAATCCCAGTGAAACTTAAACAACTCAGCAGCAATTTCATAACTTGTGTTTCAACATTTTGTTCTTGAAATGAGATCAGAACGGGTCATATGTAACATACGACAGGTCACTAAAGCACTTGAGTTGTTCAAAAAAGTTGGAACATATCTTTTTAGAAACAAAAATATATTTTTAAAATAAGCATTTCTCTCTCTGTACTCACCAAGCACACAGTCATTCTGTAAATGAGGTCACACATACACAAATTCTGCATCCAGGATGTTCACAAAATGTCACTTAGAGACATCATGATTTAAAGTGAGGGATAAAACTATGTAGGAAGCTTTCCAGACTTTATGAACGGTTTGTGATATGTATGTCTCTATGGGCTCTTATGGACACACTGCACATTTACTGTCCATTCACTCTATTAGACACATTCCCCATGTTGGTATCTACCATGTTGGTAGATATAAAGTCAGAGACATGTGCTATATGGTAAATGGAGTTTATAATATGGACAGTGAGTGTAGATACAAGGAGGTGGCTTTAATGATGTGGGAACAAGGAGGTGATTTTAATGAGCTTGCAGTTGTAGGTTTGCCTATGTGACTCTGGGCATAGTGTTATATAAAATATAGACATATGTTTAGGCAAAAGTCTGACCAGGTGTCAAACAAGTAACCTTACAGGAGAAGAAAAAGCCTTGTAATGTTGAGTAATGGTGAGTATAAAAGCGTCAGTCCCTTGTTAGTGTCATTAGCCCCATAGCTTCAATGGAAATTAAAGGGAACATATACAATGGTGTGGAAACGCAGCTCTAAGCCAAATGTCTTTTAAGGTGGAACGACATGTTTGAGGGAAAATAACAACATGTGGCTGAACTTCAACTTATTTTTATTCACTGTTTGAATTACCACAGAAACTCATTTTTAACTCGAGTTATTTAGTTTTTTTTAGCACTTAATGCGGTTAGCCCTCTCCTGAGTTTGGAGACATTTCCACCTTAAATGATGCAAAACAAACAAACAAACAAACAAACAAATAAATAAATAAAATAAAATAAAAAGGAAATATTACCCACCCATGGAGCAGGAATAGAGCAATATTTTCATGTTTCATTGTTCGTGCTTTTCAGTGTTTTGAGTTCTCTCCGTAGTCTAAAACAACTCCAGATGCCTCTGTCATGAGCAGAGAGAGAGAGAGAGAGAGCCTAGTGTACCACACCAAGTTTAATTTTTTACTCTTTTACAGAGACTGGGGCTTCGTAAACACATTAGACCTGAATCGAGCACACAAACAGACTGAAGAGCTAGCAAATAGCAAGGAAACATCTTCTGGATTTTATAAGTGTTTTTTGATTACAGTCATGAACTTCACCTTTAAAGAAGCAAGATTTATATTAAACTTAACAGGTCTTAGAGGACCAGCAACATGGGGGGTGGGGGTGTGTGACCTGTTGTTTTTTTTAAAGCATGTATTCTGTGCAGATGCTGCTCAGGTGTTGATGAGACCCTGTATCAGTGTGAAAGCTATAGCTAAGTGGTTGGAGGGCTAGACAATGTTTGTGTCATACATGGGGTGGCGTGCCAGCGCCACATTAGAGACTTCTTTCATGTCCTCATCTATGCTGCCTCCTCCTCTGCACTCTGCCTCTGTTGTGGTCTGCAGGCTTCTTGACACCCAGCTTTTGAGGCATGTGGGTGTGTGGGTGTGTGTGTGTGTGTGTATTTGTGTATGTCTGTCTGTATGAGTTGCCTCACAAAGCAGAGGCAAAAACTGTGTGTAAATAGATGTGTGTGTTCATATGGTGTATAGCCGGGGTCTCCGCTCTCTTTTGCCATCTCTCACGCCCCCACATGGAAATCCCCTTTGGGCCTCATTTTTGTCTGTATTGACGGGCCTGGTGAGGAACAACAGCAACACCCCACACTTCACCCTGCACCTTAGAGGGAAAACTCCCCACTTGTCAGATGGCGGGGAATTTTTTGATTGTGTAATGAGCTCCATATCACAAATAGGATGCCTGGAGCAGCACAGCTTGGCCCAATAAACGGCTGGATGAAAGATCAGTTCGCATCCTCCTGCCGTTTAATGGATGGGATCTCGTCCTGTGCCCATATTTTTTTTTTCTCCATGCATGCCGTTTCACACCGTACTTTTTGTTTTTTCTAAAGACGTTTGCCATCAGCCTCTATCTGTCAGTGAGAGGACAGGCGCTGGCCCAGGCTCTGGCCCTGCTGCTGGATGCCCTCCAACTCACACAGACAAACCTCAAGTTTAATATTTCCACCATCGCGAGCTCCCCTTCCACCTCTGTTTAACGGGAAATTTGAAGGGCAAACTCTTTGATCTCCCGGTACCAGTCCAAACATTCTTTCACGTCATTGCTGCGGCGTTCAATTTAACTTCTAGTTTGACGGAACTAAGGCCCTGCAGCCATCCGTTCCTCAGCACCCACCGCAGACGCCTGTTTGTATTAACCAGCTCCACATGCGTAGCTACTGTGCACTGGAACACGTAGCGTAATCTCTGAGATCATGATATGATTGCTGCGGGGATTATTTCCTCACCCTTCATGATGAAGTATATTTGCACCTCAACTGGCAATGCCTAGGCTAAGCTAGTGATCACCAACAGTGAAAACAACTCACATACACACATGATCCCTGTATTGTTTTTAAACCGCAACCATCTACAGTAGGCTATGCTGCTGCCACGGTTTATTTATAATACAAACAGCTAATCCTTTAAATGCTGAGGATTATCCTTAGTAATTTATAGTTGTTTCACAGAAACAAACCTCAAGATTTATTACTGAAAAATAAACTCATACTGCCTTGTGCATTTATAGCATTGGCTTGCTTATTTAGTGATGTTGAGCGTTGAGTTCTGGGGCATCCCGTCCAATCTTCTACAAACAACAGAAACTTTTAATTTGATTTGTAAGTGTTACACTATTTTATTTAATTCCTTTTCTCAGTAACACATTCTGGAAAGCTGCACACCTTTTCAGATCCATGTGTATTTTATCGGATGTGAAAAAATAGAGGAGCTAGATTTTCTTTTTTTTTAGACGCTACAACTTTCAACATTTATTCTGCATATTTGACATTAACGTTCACCTTAATTATGTGGATTGTCCTATTTTTCTTTAGAAATATGTTTATTCTTCCTGACCTGTTCTTACTGGCTGCAGAGATACTGTATTTGAATGGCAAAATAAGAATATCATTTTTATGTTAAAGAGCGCTGTCTTGTTTCAGCATATGAACTGTATGCCGTGAGCTAAACTCCATTGCTTCAGATCTCTGTCCAGCAAGGGCTGAGTGTAGTTGCCGTGGCAAACAGCATGACACGGGGAGGATTCGAATTGACTGGAGCAGCGTGAGGAAGCTGAGGGAAGATTGAATGGCTGCGAGAAGCGGAAGATGTCATTACACTTCCTCGTAGGCCCAGAGTTTCATCAAACTGGCAGGCAGGGAGGATAGAGCTTAATACGCTGCCCCACAGAGCTGGCTGGTATTACACGGCAGGTGGAAGGAAAAGTATCTCGTGACTGGGATTAAATGGCCACTGGATAGAGTAGAGGGACTACGTTAAATCTGCCCCTTCTCATTTCTCCTTCACTTTTCTAGCCCTGAAGGCTTTGGCTAATACCCGGGCACCCTGATGGGTCTTTAGTTCACCCGAGTCTTAAATAGCACTGAGATCAACTCCTTTTAAATAGAACGCTTATGGTATTATGATTTTATTTAATTTACTGCTTGTCTGAGAGGTTTCCTGTTGAATTGAGCGTGTGCAGTTCACCCCTCTGAATGTCAAGCAAACAGAGAGTGTTGATGTTTTGCAGAGGCTGATCTGGGGTCATGAAAATATGCGTGGCTGTAAGGTTGGACAGGAAGCCACAGGGACCCGCGGGCTCATGACATGCCTCTCTTGCCTTGTTTGCTAACCTATGGTCTCTCAACCACGGTCATGAATCAAGGCTGTCTCGCTTTGTCCCAGTCTCTGTGGTCAGGCTGACCACCTCACGCTGAGCAGCCTCTCAGTTTTCCCTCGTCCCTCCTGGAGCACATCATCCTTTCCCAAACCTGGTCAAATCAGGTCAAGTACGGCCTCATTGAAAAAAAAAAAAAAAAAACGTTGTGTGTTGAAAGTACTGTGCTCAGATGTGTACATCACTCCTGTGTGAATAAAACACATGTATATCTACTCTGCAAATAAATACAAACTGTAAATTAATATTATAGAGGATGTGTTCACTTTCATTTAGAAAATCATTCAATGTTTAATTGACCAGGATTGTTCAAATTTTGCATACGCCTGATGTTTATGCTTCTGGATATTATGCGCACATCTGAAGCAAATAAATGAATTGTTTTACTTCTTTTTACAAATCCAAACCTTAACCTTTCTCAGCTGACCCCAGCCTTGCAGTGTGCAGCTCCCCTCTTCCTCTGTAGTGCCCTGCACCCTGCCTCGTGTGATTTCTGCGTTATTTCTGTCAGGCCCTGGAGGGACAGCCACACAGACTGGGAATGGAGAGATTGAGTCGCAGTGCTTATGCAAAGAGCATCACCTCAGAGCCCAGCAGGAGTACAGGAGAAAAACAGATGGAGAGAGAGAGAGAGAGAGAGAGAGAGTTGGAGTGGTGGTATGGTGTGGTGTGGTCTGGGCTGGCTGGCTGGCTGCCTGTCTGGGTCTGAGAACTCTTTGGTTCCCCGCTGCTCTCTGGCTTGCAGGCTCAGTCACATTCAGCAGCTAAACCGCACTCGCTCTGGTCCAGACCTCGCTCACGCTCACGTCACTGATCAACATTCACTCACAACCTCTTCACAAGAACAGCCTCTGATACTGGCATTTGTTCAGATTATGCTCTAATGCCTATTGTATACTGTCTGTCTAATGATGAAGCATATCTTGCTTTTCAAAACGTGCTTAAATAAGCATGTTTTTGCTGATCTCTGTTTATTTTTGACAGTGTTGGAGTCCCGCTCCTCTTATGTGAGGAGTTTGGTGTGTTCTCCCCGTGTCCGTGTGGGTTTCCTCCCATTGTCCAAAAACACACGGTGGGAGGTGGATTAGCGACTCAAAAGTATTCATAGGTGTGAGTGAATGCGTGATGCCCTGTGAAGGACTGGTGCCTCCAGGGTGTATTCCTGCCTTGCGCCCAGTGATTCCAGGTAGGCTCTGGACCCACCGCGACCCTGAACTGGAAAGGCGGTTACGGACAATGAATAAATGTTGGCTTGTACAAACAAACAAAAAAAGTGAAAGCAGTTTATACCATTGGGAAGAGCGAGGTGTCTGTTAACGAATGTACCAAATATGAAGTTATCTTGATGTATTTTAAACTATCAAACACACTATGATTAATTAAATACAGGAATAAAAGAGAAGACATTTGATGCATGCCTCTAAAGCAGGGATATCACTGGTATTCATACATCACAGTATTCATACATTAGATGAATACTGATGGAAAGCGGTTTATAATAACCAGTGTTTTAAAGGGTTTTTTTCAAGCGATTGTTAGAAAAATTCTGAAACTTTAACAAGTGATTTAACTCTTAGCAGTTGAATGAATCAGTCATTTTTAAGGGTGTAACAATATATTGTAATGATGTGAAAATACATCATGACAATGCATTGTGGAGAAAGGATATTCTATTCATTATAAAAATGCACCTGCATAATTCGAAGTACGTATTGTGAATAAAATTATGCACTGTGTATAGTTATACAATCCTAGTGATTATTTTGGTCTGTGTACAGAAGAAAGATGAGCATATAAATACTATTATTGCATGAGATAAGGCCATAATTTCACAGAATAATAATGAACATCAAAGGACGGTAGAGCTTCAGTTTAAAGATACATTCTTGCAGCACTGAAATCACTGAGTGAGGCCAAAGGCGCTGTGCTCCATCTCAGCTGGTGTGAACATTAACACACTGGTGTTGAGTATGTGAGTCGTGTTGCGATGGGATCACTTCCTCCTGTGAACTGGGCGGCCACTGTCAGGCTGACCCCTGCCTGTTAACCCCTGGCACCATGAGGTCAACAAGAAAACAATCCCACAGAGCCCCGTGTGTGTGTTAGCGTGCGGCTGCTCGTGTGTTCTCATCTGCAGGTGTCTGATGGGTGTTAAGCTTCTCAGAGGCCCTTTGCCATGTGCGGGCGTGGGTCAGGGTCGGGGTGGTGGGAGGAGGGGGTTGGGTTAGGAACACATACCCGGAATGGAGGCCAGAAGCAGGTGCCTGTGGGAGAGCAGCATCAGGCTAGTTCTTTGACTGGGGTGACTGGGTTAATTGAGGGGTAAGTCCTCAAGGCCTGGGGGCCTGGCATAGCTGAGGAGGGGGGTCAGAAGAGAGCAGAGAGAGAGGCACGCCACTCAGAAGGTCTGCTTCCTGTAGGGTGTCTGTATCTGTAGTATTTCCCTCCCAGCGGACATCTTGATTTACTCACGTACACACATACAAGCATGCGCATGACACACAAGTGGAGCACACATGTCGCCCAGAACCTGGGAGATTTTTAAAGCACCGTGTTGTTTGTCTTTGGCTCATGCTTGTGAAAACGCAGCTGTGCAAATCCTTGTCCAACCCTGGCGAGAAAACAAGAAGCCATGTTGATTCAAAACAAGTCCAGTCTGCAGCTATAATGGACTGCAGTTGGAGTAGTGGGAAATCTGTCTGTCTGTGGGCACGAAGCACACAGGGCTCCAGAGTTCTGAGATCCAGGTCGGAAGTTTGGAAGATTTAAAATCAGGAAATGGCAGGCAGAAGCAGAAAAGTTTCGGTACCAAGACTACTCAGTCACCTACGTTCTTAGGTTGGACACATATAGACTCTAAAGTTTTAAAACCAAAGATGGCATAATGGCTGAAATCCATGCTATTAAAAACAAAGAAATTAAATAAAAAAAAAAGGAGTTTCCTTTACACAAAGTTAGCTTTGAAAATATCCAAGAAGTTTTAAATCCATTATTATTTTGGATTCTGAGGATTTACTTGTATAAATGTGGCTAGTTGCTGCACAAATATGTAAGGAACACATGTACTACCGGATAACATGATATGGTTACAATGCAAATGTATGCGTTTATGAGGACACATTCAGTCTTTGCAGTTGATTTCTTAGATCTTATGGAACTGGCTTATAACTCACTTTGTCACTCACTCATTAATGCTTAGCAGGCTGTAGATTTTCCACAAGAGGGCCATGTTTGAAAAAGGTTTAGCAACTCTTAGAACAGTGCATTGTATTAGTAATTCATGAAGTGCTCGCATTTAGATACAAAATGAACTCACTCACTCACATTTTCCAAATGCCCCCCAGGGAGCACTGTTTAATGCTTTGAATCAATGACATGTGCTTCTTTTTAAAGTAAAAGTAAAAAAATGTCAAATTTCAAAAGCAAACATTGTCCTTAAATGTTTAAAGTTCAATTTTGCCATGCTGATGTGTTTTATGTGCAAACTCATTTCCAGAAAAGCTGGGACTTGTTTATAACCATGGACTTCCTGGAAAAACATCTTGACCGCAGCATGTGTCTTTCTAAAAATCCAATGTTCGCCTTTACATCACTGGAAATTGGGTGATTGCCCATGCATATCACCCATGCTGTGGTAATTAATTCACCTCCATACTATGAGAGATGTTGGCTTTTGCACATATCGCTGATAACAGTCTGGATAGTCCTATTTGTCATTAGCACCTAAAACATAAATTTACGTGCATGGGCTCCTCTGACCACAGCACATTTTTTATTGTGTTTTAGAGCCTGAGCTAGTGTCCAAATTCATTAGCATTTTCACCTACAATACAATGTTACTAAAAGAATATGGTGAAATATTTTGAAATCTTGCTTCAAACAAAAATTAGTTTTTGGACTCTTGGACAATACTTTCACAAAGTCTGGCACAAAGTGGTGAATCACAAGCCATCTTTGCTTACAAAGTGTGAACCTTTGGTGGAAGCTTGTTTTGTACCCCTCTTCATGGTACCCTTGCCCGCTATTGATTCACCTGTATGAATTACCACTATCTGATAATTGTATTTTGCCACTGTCCCAACTTTTGGAGTGTGTCTGAGGCCAATTCAATATTTGTTTCTGTTTATAATATAACATTCAGTTGTTCATTGAAAATACTGCATATCTTTCCTGTGCTTTTTCAGTTAAATAAACCTCAGGAAGATGAACACATTACACTTACAAATTGTCCCAACATTTCTGGAAATTGGGTTTGTATTTTTCTGCATTTCTTGGTACAGAAATGGTGCTATTATTATTATTTTCAGAACAATAGACATCTAAAATGTAGATGCTAGTTACTCCCTGTCTTTGGGTCATCTGCAGCTGATGTGTTATCCATTAGTGAGAGTGCAGGCAGGACTGGAGCTCAGGCTGTGTCACTGCAGGGGGGCAGAGAGGCTGTTTTGGCAACGCCAGTGAATATGACCTTTTTTCTCATTACAGAAGAAGAAGAGGAGGATGAAGATAATACAGAACCCAAAGCAGGCCTAGAATCTGACAGTAAGGAGGATGAAGAAGGCAAGGACACAAAGGAAGGTAAAATGGAGTGTGTATGTTTTAGCCCAAGTGCCCACCTGATATAAGTTTAGCCTCTTTGATTTTATACTGAGCATTTCTCCAGTTTATAGCTTGTGGTGGAAAATTCTATTTAAAACAATAGACCTGACAATGTCCAGCTTATTTTTATGGTTAAATATGTAAAAAAAAAATATTTTTTACTTATCATGAGAATAAGCCAACAGCATAGAGTATTTTTCACAGAAAACAACACAGAAGCCTCAACAACTAAATGCATTATTAATTTTTTACTGTATATAGTATGTCTATACTATTTCTTTTTTTAGCTGCTGTTCATTTTGGGAAACGGCCAAAGGCAACATTCTTTTGTTACTTTTCTCACATAGAAATGAGTAGAGCTTGGGACAAATTTGTTTTTTTTTTAGTGTCCAGAGTCTATATAACTGTAATGTGATATGAGTTGGTATATGTTCACACATATTACACTTTTCCCCAATAACTTTTACTGTATAATATAACTCAAGAATAATATAATTTTTTATTTTTTTAAAGATAAAGGAAAACCAGAAGCTCTAATCTTAACAGATTTAAAAAAATCTCTAAGAAAAGCACAACTGCATCTTAATTAGACATAATTGCTTTCCAATTACGAACCATTACAGTAAGTGCTCATTGGTCTGCTGAAACCTTAAGTAAAGGTGCAAGAATGAAAACTAAAAGAGTTAAGGTCATAAGCATGATTTAACAAATAGGCAAAATAAAAGAGGTTGCATCTCTTCTCGAAACTGAACAAGAGCACATTTCACAATTATGAGACAATTATGAGGCTTGTTAGGAATGCCACAGGTAGACCAATAGTCTAAACTTTCTCAGGCTGAACATAAATTTGCACTTCTCTACCATATTAAGAGCTCTGCATAAAAGAGACCTGTACTGGAAGGAGCCATTCATAAATTAACAATTGCGTGAGTGACCCAACTTAGATTAAGACACTTGGTGAAAATAACCTGATCCTGAAAACCTAATCACTGCATCTTTTTTTCTGTGTGTTCCTAATGACTTTGACAGCATCAAGCAAGGATCTAGGGGTGTTGAGACACGCGTATAACTATTTTTGCATTATTTATATATAAGTGTATAAAATGGATGGATGTTTAATTGTATGTTATACTTTCAGCATTTGAAACACATCTGTGTTCTCTCCACAGCAGGTTGGGGCAGTTTGAAAATGTGTGTCACCACGTTGTCTACAGGATCCAAAGTTCTGACAATGATGATATAAAACGCTAAAATTTATTATCTCATCCAAGTACTAAATAAAACAGAAACAAATGGCAATTGCTTTTTTAATTATTCTTTGTACCCTAAACTTGAGTTGCAGTATGATCCTTCAATACTCAGCTTTTACCACTCGAATTCAAGAATCTTACACAAATTTAGAATAAGTATGAAATGTGTTCAAGTGTCCTACATGAGAAATTATAACAGTATGAGACTTTGAAAACTTAAACACTTTATGTTGTGGCTCCAGAGTGGTGCACATCCTAAGCCTTGGCCCTATCCCTCCCTGACCCCACCTGTGGCCTGTATTTCAACAGAGCACAATTAACAGTTTAACCACAAATTTAACTAAAGCAGGCGTCTCTTCACCAACTTAAAAAAATCTGACAGTTAGTGTTCTCCAATCACGATAAGCTATAATAACGCTGTGTTAATGGCAGTTCCAGACTAAGTAGTAACTGGCTTTACATGTCTTGACAGAATCATGTAAAGAGATTGGAAGACTAGCCGATGAAATTGACAACTACAAAACTTTTGAGTAGAAGAAACAAAACCCCTCTTAAATGATTGTAATCAGGATCACACACTGCTTACTTTGTGTAATGGTCTGCCCCTGCTTTGACTTGTTTTAACCCTGTCTGTATGCTTTGGTTTTGTTTTGGTTCCTTGCACTGCCCTTGCTCCTCCCTTGCCCCGCCTTGGTCATGTGATGCACCTGGGAGTGGTCAGTCTCCAGTCTGACTAATAGTTCCCAGGTGTTCTTGCTCTGTTCAGTGTAGAAATAAATACCCTCAGTCCAGTATTGAGCCATGCATTGTATTGAATGTTTTTGTGTTGTTTATGTAACGAATCTTGGGTCGTTTGTTATATTTAAGTATGACTGCTCTTCTGCTCCTTGTAGTTTTTGCTTTTTAGTGTAGTCTTCAGTTTCTTGGTCCTGTCTAGTCAGTAGTTTCTTAGTCACTGTTGCTCCTTGTTGAGTTCCCATCATGGACTTCATAAATAAAGCTAACTAGCTTGTGTCCTGTCTCCTGGCATTCATTCCTGTTATGCACTGTTTAACTTTTAATATTTCTTAATCAAGTAATAATTAAGTACACACCAAGGATGTATGTTTCATTTGCCAGTAATTTTGGGCGTAAATTTGGAAAAATTTTCAACATGTTTGTTTACAATATTTTGTCCAGTTGTCTTCCTCAAGATTTAATCAGTCACAAGGCATTCTCAATACAACACATGTATCCTCATTTATTTAAGAATTGTCTATGTGTGTGTTCAGGACTCTTTTTTTTTATAGATTCCTAGTTTTATAATGATTCAAAACTTGTGAAACCGCACAGGACTGGCTTATTCCAAACACTTTGTACTTTAACCTGCAAAACAGTGATTCCAGGTTTGATGATTCCACACTACTGAGCACTGGGTGTAAGACATGGCAGCTTTAGGAGGCTGAGTGTCTGTAAGAAGAGAAACCTCTCAGTCACCCAACAGACTCGCTGGAGCGCTGCGTGGCTGCTCGCGTGTGACTCCCACTGCCATATCAGATACCAATCTTCCCGGGCCAGGGGTCCCGCTTATCAGCTCCACGGCATGGTGGGTCAGGCTCGATTCAAAATTAATGTCACTTGACCCCGGCGAGTGGACTTCAAAGAGTGCGGAGAGTGCATTCTTTGTGCGAGTGTACAGAGTAAATAAGTGTAGGGAGAGGGCAGGGAGAGTCCTTGTCCAGCCCAGGCCTAGAAAGCACACGGACGCTTTGACTCGGCCAGGACTTTGATCAGGCCTTTGTCTTCCTTATGAGTCGTCAAAAAAAAAAAAAAAGGTCCATGCGAATCAAGTGATCAAAGAGAGGGGCCCCTAATAGTCTGGGAGAAAATGGAGGAACCTCCAGCAACATCAAAAAAGGAGGAAAAAAGTGACCGGTCATTATTACATGGAGGAAAAAAGACCAGGGCCTTTATGTGTTTGCTGATTTATTTATTTGTTTATTCACTTATTTGTGGGTGTTTGTTTACCGTCTTTGTAGTTGTTTTTCTTTCGTGTCTCATCTCTGTAATTGTGGTAATTGCACTTGTGCTGCTGAAGAGTCAGTGTTGAGTGACTTGTTTGGATCTAGGCTCTACTCTCTCTGGGTAATCTGATTTTTGTGTATTGGCTGTTCTTTCCAATTGTCTGCTGCTTTGACGGCTGTGGTTTGCATCCGTTTATATTTTTGTTATTTCAGAACAGTAGGTAGCTGCAAACACCATAACCCAAATCTGTGCCCCATTCATATGTGTGAGTGTGTGTGTATATTGTCTCTCGTGTTTATTTACATTGTGGCTTCGTATATTTTTGCATGTGTACATTTGTGTGTGTTAGGCCACCCGAGGGAGCTGACGGAGGAGGAGAAGCAGCAGGTCCTGCACTCGGAGGAGTTTGTAATCTTTTTTGACCGCAGTATTCGTGTGATGGAGAGAGCGCTCGCTGAGGACTCCAACATATTCTTTGACTACAGCGGCCGAGACCTCGAGGATAAAGAGGGGTGAGGGCCTGTGTGCACGTGTGTGTTGCAAGCTGGCATAATTTTGTGTGTGTGTGTGTGTGTGTGTGTGTGTGTGTGTGTGAGTGTGTGTATATGGTTTGGTTCATAGAAAAAGTATCTTATTTAGTGAGTTTTATTGTGAAAAGAGAAAGTGAAAGGATTTATTATTGTGATAAATATAGAAAATGTAGTATTTGGTTAGTGACATTTTACACATAGGTACATATACATGTTAGTTTACAAAAATTGATTTCTATATTTTTATTTACTTAATGTAAGTGTGAAGACTCGCTCTGAAAGAGCAGTTATCTAACAAGTTCAAGTCATCTTGATATTCGCTCAAATATTCTCTGTTTAATCTTAAATTAAAAAAAGTGTTTTGATAATAATTTTGTACATGGACATCAACTTCACTCTTTGTATTTGTTTCAGGAACACATTCCATTTGCACTGAATAATTTATACCGATTAAATGTTCAAACTCTGTGTTGCATAGCCATGATACATATGGGATTTATCAATCATACACTATGTCCTGACATTGTTTAAAAGTGTGTCTGTGTGTGTGTTTGTGTGTGTGTGTGTGTGTGTGTGTGTGTGTGTGACTCATAAGTTTGGACCCTAGTGTGGTGTTCCTTTGTTCTTCAAAGAAATGCACTTAAACCATCTCATTCATTCACAGCCTCTTATTCAGGGTGATTATTCCAAACATACATTCTCTGAAAATGGGTCTGTATGCAGCATACCACATTGCACAATGAATGTTAAGAGCACTTCTAACACCAGGTTATTATGCGGTATCCCCTTGCCTGAATTTTTTTTTGTTATGTTTCATAGTGGAATAGTGTAGATTATCATTACCAGTTTAGTTGTTTATTAAGATGCAAAACCTTGAAACCTTTTTAATATAATTACTTTTGACCTGTCTCTCCCCATCTCTCTTTCTATCTCTCTGTCTATCTCTCTCTCTTTCTCTGTTTTAGAGACCTACAAGGGGGGTCAAGCCTGTCCTTCAGTCGTCTGTTCTATGATGAACGCTGGTCTAAGCATCGGGTCATCACCTGTCTGGACTGGTCCCCTCAGGTAGACATCTCTCCCTCTGAACTTTCCTACACGTCAACACTTCTTCATTTAATAAGGGAATCCTCTCTTAGTTCTGCTTATTTGACACACACCCCTGCTCCTTTTATGGTATTTTTATGCATCTTTACCATTTTCCCCCCTCCTGTCCCCTCATGTCCATGTCCTTTTGCTGTAATTCCCTCTTCCATTCTGTCACTCTCTTCCTCTTCAGTACCCAGAGCTGCTGGTGGCCTCTTACAACAACAACGAGGATGCCCCTCATGAGCCAGATGGTGTGGCCTTGGTGTGGAACATGAAATTCAAGAAGACCACGCCTGAGTACATCTACCACTGTCAGGTGAAATTAGCACTTTTACTGCACTAATATGTTGTTCTGGTACAATGTGGATTGCTGAATCAACAGAGCTGTCAAGGGACAGTGTGGCAATAAAGTGTGTCTGAAGTACAGCTGTCAATTTAATTTTAGGATAATTGTCTTTTTTTATACATCCATTTAAATACAAGTTTACTCTTAAGTTCTTAACACTCTTTGCACCAATCAGAAATGAAATATAAGTCTAAATGTAGTACTTCTCAGTAAGTATGTTTTCTAATTTCTTTTATTTACATTTATTTGTCTCAGTTCAAATGAATGCACCCAATTCACATTCTTTTAATAGCAATTTAAATATATATGTGAAAGTGTATGATTAGTCATGGGAAAAAGATGTGTATCCTCTTCCAAAAACAAGACGATGCACGCAGTAATGTCATCAAATTGCAATAGAGTATCCTCATCTACTTAAAACCATTGAAAGTTCAGTGGAAATCTTCTGCTTGTTTCAGCGAGGTGCAAGTATCCTGTGATTTCACTATATGCAGTAATAACAAGGCTTACTAGACACTGAAGTGAGATATAATGGGTGAAATTGCTGCTTTAAATGACGACACTCATTTGAAAAATGTCAAGAAAGATGATGTTTAACTAAAACAGCTCCCTGTGTTAGGAGAGGGAGGCTGAATGTGCTATTCATTCCGGAACATGTCCGCTTCAGTCAGAACGTATTAAAATTTAGTGTAAAAAGTATATGGGGTTGGTTTTGAGGCTAATTATAAAAGACTGCAGGCATGGTGAGGTAAAGACGAGCGAGTAAGCAAGTCTGCAGGCGACAGCCTGGTGTGAGTCTCCTCCACTCCCACGAGAGCCAGATATTATAGAGACGTTTCTGTAATAAAAAGATGTGGCCTACCACTTCCTAATCCAGCTGGCCACATATGTTTGCCCACCCACATGGACCGCCATTGCATGTGCTGTTCCATTTCCTATGCTTAATGCGTCTCTCTCACAGACACACACAAACACACACACACACACACGCACGCACATATACAAGAATGTCACACCTCTAAACACATACATGCCTACAGAAATACATACACACACACACACACACACACGCACACTGTAAGCACTGGCTTTCTTGCAGGCACAATTTTTTAGCCTTCATAAATTTGTCTTGTCTCATTTTCAGGCAATAATTTTAATCCTTCACAGCAGTAGTTTTCACAAAGTATCAGATCACTGCATTATGTCATGAGCATGGTGGTATGATTTTTTTGTTCCTATTCACTACAACCAGTTCTGACAGCTGCTAAAGGTTCTGGGAAATATGTTACTATTATGTTATCTGAGATTTAAGGCTGCCTTAAGTTAGAATTTCATGGATAAAATTGCGCGTGCTGTCTGACTGGCATTTCTAGCTGGGCTAATCTCACCGGAGGAAGTATTTGTGTGGTGAGTAAGCCTCAGTGAAAGTGTGAATGATGGTGGTCATAAAGTTCTGATCCATATATCTCTCCTGTCACTGCACGGTGGTTGCACTTCTCCTGTGGCTTCAAGGAGTGGAGGAAATAAAGATGACGAAACAAAGATAAAATAAACATGGACATTTAGGCTCTGGTCTGTGTTGCCCTGTGAAGGACTGGCGTCCCCTCCAGGGTGTATTCTCGCCTTGCGCCCGATGATTCCAGGTAGGCTCTGGACCCCCCGCGACCCTAAATTGGATAAGCGGTTACAGATACTGGATGGATGGATGGATTTAGGCTCTGAGTGCAAAACATAGTAATAATCAATTAATTTGTTATTTTGTCAGTTGAGAGATTCGAGGTTTAATAAAATGTTAAATAATGAAAATGTAAATAAACAATAACTTCATACATTTCAAAACATGGGCAGAATTATCTGGACAGAGATAAACAAACAATTTTTAATAAAAGATTACTGTAAAATACTTACTAAAGGTACATAAAACCTTTAGTGACAAAAATGGTCACACAAAACTGCAGGACAGTAATTATAAGGCTGGATAATGTATAATCGTTCTCTAATTTCAAACCAGCTGCTGTTACAGTGGGTGATAATCTCATGATGAATTGACAAACAGAAATACTCCAAATACATATAATATTTTTGTATTAATTCTTTTTTTTTTTTTTACTTATTTCTTTATGATTTTCTTCTTTTCAGAAACAACAGCAACATACAACAAATACACAGTTGCTGTCATACAATCTCATTAAGGAAAAACAAAATACAGTTCACTATTTAGTTCACTACATTTCCAAGGTTGCCCACATGTCAGGATCCATCATAATTTTCATAAAACAAGAAATAAAATATAATATAATATAATATAATATAATATAATATAAAAAAAACTGCCCCTGCTATATCTCTATTTGAGGTTTGGTATAAGTTAGCCATTTAGATTAATTAGATATAAAATAAAATTAATACATTTTTCCCTGAAGTTTTCTGACATTTGTCTTACATCGACAGGGAATACTGCTGATGATGTGAAATTGCTTAAAATTATGAATGGTAAAATGAAACATTTTTTCTTTCCAAGGCTCACAGAACATGCTTATTTTGTTCAACCAGAATAACTTGGCAAGTTATTTAATATCAACATTAGGTCACTGTGACATGCACTGATGTCTGGGTCATTTAAGCCCAAGTCAAGCTGAAATGAAAATAATTTCAAAAACTTTTTGGTTCTTGTCCAAATTTATATTAAATAAAATTCATTCTTCCATATCATTTAAAATACTACATTCTTGCTTTTTCCTAATCTTTAATCAAATTGTAGTGATTTTAGTGATTTATTTCCTTCCTGCAAATTGCCCTATGTCATGTGCTGATGTATATGGAAGTCTGTGATAGTGGAAACAAAATGAAGCAATAGTATCACATTATTTGTTTCTACCCTGACCAGTCAGGAGAACACTGCTGTAGTTTACTGTCTATACAGTGATGAATGACTCCGCATTTGTCCCTCATCCGAAGGTCAGAAACATGGGCAGGAGATGTGTATTTGTTTCTTAGCCACCAATAATCATATTCCCTTTCCCTGAAATACCCCAAACATGAGCCAGCTAGCTCCGTTTTTTCATTTTGGAGGGAGGTGTGGGAAAATACAAAACACATGTTTATGTTCATGACCTTACAGGATGGACTGATTCAAGGATGTAATTGAACATGGTAACTAATTTCTTATCATGCCTGCACACCGCAAGCGACGAAAGTGACACAGCAACAGAAAGTCGTTAATTTCATTCATTAACACTGTAAGAGTGTCATGTGCGATCATGTGCAATGTGAAGTGGGCGAATTCAGAGATATTATGAAGTTGAGCGCTACACAAATTTATACAAATAAGCAGTGATGTGGTGACAACCAATCAGAAAACAGGTTCTTAGATTCCCTCAAAACCACTTCACAGGTTCTGGTACAGATTTGAGGAGAGGATTTTGCTGTGTGTGGATTTCCTGTGCTTTATGAGTAATTATTGGATATTATACACATATTATACATTATAAAGGGCCTAACAGAAAATAAAATTAGAAAAAGAAATTTTGGAATAGAAAGTTTGTAATTTGTGCAGAAAGAGGTCTGCTATTGTCTTCCTGAAAGATAGAGTCATCTTAGTGGCAGCTTATGTCTATCCAAAATATCAACAGAAGCTTAACATCAGTGGTATATTTACACTGCGCAAAATTGATATATAGCATTTTTTTGCATAATACCGATATTATGAACATCAGATGGTGAACCTAAACCTACATTCTTTGCAAATGTGCATTGAAGAAATTTTGTTTGAACTGGTTGATAATTCTCTCACAATTTGTGTTAAAAAAAGTGATGAGCAAAAATGTATTTTTACTTCCAAAGATTGAGCTTTTGGTGAATGCTACATTTATGTTATATATTATATTATTATATCTGCATTTAGTATTCACCTTCTTTTAGTGTAATTCTTTAGAACAGCATGACATGAATTTTAAAAATATATATATATAATTTCACTCTTATTTTGACCCTGTACCAAATTTTGTGGAGTATATTGCAGTCATTCATTCATTCATTCATTGTCTGTAATCACTTATCCAGTTCAGGGTCACGGTGGGTCCGGAGCATACCCGGAATCACTGAACTCAACGCAGGAACACACCCTGGAGGTGGCGCCAGTCCTTCACAGGGCATATTGCAGTTATTTTTAACAAATGAAATTACATTAGTCACTGGCTTTTTATTGTCTTTGTCTTTTTGTCTGTTAAATCTAGGGTTAAGTAATTTAACAAATCATAGGTTTCAGTTTTTATTGCAATTTTAGAAAGCCAACTTTTCTCAACTTTCCTGGGATTTTTTTAATACTTGGAATTGTTGATCCATAGAACTACACCAAGTTTTATTTTAAATGTTGTGACAGGTTCTGCTAAGGGAAATTAGGTGTGGAAACGTGCCCATGAAGAGCACTTTCAAAACTGGACAAACTAATGTGTCATTTTTTTTAATCAGCGTCACTAGATCCTGTGTCTGCTTGAAATTAAATTACGAATATAGCCTCTGGGAAAAAGAATAAGTGGAATAAGTGTTTATATATGTTTATGTAGGTCTATGTCAGATGTCATAAAAAATTTTGTTACTTAGTCTTGTGAAGAGTAAAGTGAAGTCCCCTCAATCTCTCCTTCTTAAAATAAGCTTGATTCATATGAAAAAAGTATGAGCTGAAATCAGACTACTTGAGGACTAATTTACTACGACGGTCATTGTTAATATCATTATTGTCAGTTTTTCCCAAGTAGTAGCATTAATGGAATAATAAAGCCTCACAGGCTTCGGTTGGTGTGGTCTGGGTCTTTGCCAGACCTCTTCTGTGTACAGACAAAAAGACAGAAGAGAAAGGAAAGGAAAGTTTGTTGAAATGGAGATGAGCTGGATCTCCAGTCCTCTGGCACATGGCAGCAGCTCTGTGCTGTTGGCTCTGGATGAAAGGGCCCAGGGTGGTTTGCACCGATACTGCTTTTTCTCTCGTTAGGCAGGGATCAGATGGAGCTTAATGTGTGAGCATGTTCTGCTGTTTAACCTCCAAAACCACACAACTCTTTCTCTCCCCCTGAAGTGAACGCCTGTGAAAGCTGCACGCTCATCCTCAGCCTCCCTTCAATCCCTCTCTCCTCTTCACCTCTCCACCCGCTGCGGCTTCCCTTGCATTTGGCAGGCCCCATCTGCGGAGTTCAGCTTTTTTTCTTTTTTTGACCGATCATTTTTCCAGATTCATCCATGGCCACTGATGCTTTCATGTGCTGGATGCTTCTGTTCCCTTTTTCACCACTGTCTCTCAGTCTCTCTCTCTTTATGTCTTGCACAGTTTTACTTTTTAACTTTCCTCATCACCTCTTTTTTCATCCTCCTCTCAGCATTCAGTCTCTGCCTTTACAGTATCCTGTGCCTAAAGGCAGAGCTCAGTTGATTTTGGCACACTTTTGGACTGGGTTAGGGATGGCAGTAAAGTCACTTTGAATGAAGATTGTTGGGTTCAAACCTGGCTATGCCTTAGTGGTGTGTGCTGCTGCTGAAAGATCATGTTGTGATACTTGTTTCGTGAAGGCATATACACATTTAGCTCTGGGCGCAATTTTTTTTTAACATTATCCAAATACTGGACTTCACTACGTTTGGTTAATATTGGCAACATATATTCTGTATTTAACCCTTTGCGGTCTAAGGACATTTTCTCAATTTTCTGAAATTCGCCTTTAAAGTACTTGTATTATAATATATTGCCCACATGTTTTATATCAAAATGTTCAGAACAATCTCAGCTCTCTTGTTGAGAGATCATGAAAAATAATCTGTCTCTAACCCTGAAAAACTTTCTTATGAAAATATCCCTTTACTCGTGTGGATGAATTGTTTTGGTGATTGAAATAGTTTTATAAGAGTCTTAAAAACAAGCAAATCCACCAGTTAGACACGGCGAGAGGCAGAGGAGGTGTGTCTCAAGCTTATTCATAGGCTCGTAACTCGGAATTTACAGTATCACGTACAGTTGTGAAAACATGCAATTGAAAGAGCAGTTTCTGCACATTCAGAGAGCATGAACTGTATTTCTGCTCTGTGCTATCGCTAAGATATAAATAGAATGGTCGTTGACACGCCCGCACATTCTTCGACTCCAGAGGGTTAATAAAATATCAAGTTGGTTGGTGATAATATTTGATGATCAAAGTTGAGTAGAAAACCCTAAATCAATGCTCAGGTTAAAGTAATTAACTTAGCAAAAAACAACTTGAGCAGAAGTACAAAATTACTTATAGGACTACAGTGGAACATCTGAGCAAAAATCAGTGCAGTAACAATAATAAAATTAATTATTCAGCATTATACAAATCCATCACATTTATTATCCACTTTAAAGGACATTCAATACAGTATGTTATACACTGTAAATCATAGCAATATTATTGATCACAATAATGGTAAACATCATATGGCCCACCACGAATGTGGTCTCTCTCCCCTCTCTGCTGCTCTTTTGGACTGTTTGGTAACATCACATGGTTTTCTCAAGTGGGCTGCCCCTAGCCACATCAAGAGCACACCCTAAGTATAAAAAAGGAAAACGCCTATTCCCCTGCAGATACTGTCAGCTACGATCTCCCGTTGCTGTGTTTTTATTGATATCGTGGTGTATTTTCCCTGGGATGACTTTGGGTAAAGCCCTGTTGGATGCTGGCTGAGAGGGAGATGTATTCATAGGAGCTTGGAGTGCGGCCCACTCTGAATAATGGCGGCCGGATGGAGTTGCTTTGGATCACAAAGGCCGCTGTGGAAACACTTCAAAACCACTCACAGCTCAATGAGAGGAAGGGCAGAGACCTCCATTCCACCATGCATTTATTACGAGTCTGTATAACCACATATAGGTTTTGCTGCTGGTCAAAGCTGCTACTGTGTAACCCTCTGTGCTCCAGTTTTATTAATCAGTCATTTAGCTTAGGGCTTATTTTTATTTGGACACTAAAGGTTAAGAATTATATTATTAGATTTCCTCTTGCAGTTGAGTAGCTGTTTTGTTCTTGGTTTCCTCCCTTCGCACTGGTCAGTGTCACGTTCGGAAGAATACTACCTAAACATGTTTGTTTTATCAGTCTTGAGTTACTTGGGTTACTCAAAGGGTAATCAAGGTTTAATAATTGATTATAATTTACTCTGATTTGATTTCTTGTTCATTTCTGTAAAAGTAATATCACTACTCGTTCAATCTGAAACACAGACAAATACCATTGGAAAAGGGATTACATCCACTGGTCACTTCAGTGCTAAAAGAAAACAATAGCCCCTAATGATTTCCTAGTCCCTTATGTTATAAGTAAGACACAAAACTACAGCTGTACAAAAACTACAGCTTAAAGAACTGATTCCAAGTAACTGTGTGGTTTTGTTGAGATTGGGGCATTTTTTCACCAGGGAGATCTTTTGCCTTGAGTCTGGTATTAACATACAGTCAGCTTGAGCAGATTTTTACGGTTACGGTGATTGAAAGTTGCATCATTTGGTTTCAGGAATAAATTACACATAAGTGCAATGTTTAAAAATAATATGGAATTAATTTAAATTATAGAGATTATCCTAAGTTAAAAATATTCCAATTCACATCACATCTACCTTCTTATATTATTTCTTATTGTAGCAGAATCATGCAAATTACATGAATAAAATTGCAAGGCAATATTATTATAAATATTGCCTTGCACCTTTATATATATTTATATATTATACTCTATAATCAATTAATATTTTCTGTTTAATGTTTTTAAGTAAGGCCTGTAAATGTAATCTTATATCTGTAATATGATTAATAGAATTTGAATTACAGTGAAATGCACTGCTTTATTACATCAAAAATCAATACATTATTGCAGTGTGTTGTTTTGTATTGTGTTACTCCCAGTGCTATAGTCTCTAGCTGGTACTTTGTTGCCAGCCAATATTAAAAAATAAACATGCCCAGGCTTATTCAAATCATAGACAGATGATAAATTCTGTTTTATTGTAAGTAAATTGCATTCCATCTATACCAATAAGACAGTTTTATCTGTACACATTCTTTTCTCTCAGTGGCAGTAAATAAAAATATCAATATATATTAAGCTTATTCCCAGTTGCTGTACATACAACTGTATAGTATGTTCACTGAGTCACAGAAGCAGGATGTTGAAGAAGGCGAGTGTTTTTAATTGGTTGTGAGTTTTCTCCAGGAGCCTTTTTAACATTGTCCTATAAAAGAATAATACAACAGAAGAGTGTGCAGAGAGAAACAGAGAAAAAATGTGTGTGTGTGTATGTGAGAGAGAGAGAGAGAGAGAGAGAGAGAGAGAGAGAGAGAGAGGGAGGGAAGGTGGGGGAGACATCATGAGAAGAAGAATGACTGCTCACATTCACTGGCTCCTTTTTCTTTCTCCTCTGAGAGGGAGATATGGTATTACATGGCTCTCGCCAGCGACCACAGAGTGACAAAATCCGTGGGGTGCCATTAGGGGAGAGAAAGAGGGAGAGAACGAGGGATGCCGGTGGAAGATGGAGGAGTGCATCTGGAGCTGATAAGCTTTGCTGGGAACCATATGATTGTGGTGTTGCAGGAGGAGGCGGCGGATTGGCGCTGCTGAATGTAATGTCTGTTACAGGCTCATCCCCTCCCAGCTTCCCTCCCTTAAAACAAAGAGGCAGCACAAAGACAGGAGTGTTTCCCTCCGTGATCCCTCTCTCCACGCCATCTCTCATCACGGGTTAGCCCTGTGTATTATTCTATACAGAACACTTCCCATTAATATAACCTTGTCTGCCAAAAGCACTTAGGCCTGGTGAAGGGCACTAAAGTGTGGCTTTAAGATTAAAACACAGTCGGCTGCTGCTGGAAGGTGCAGACAATCTCAAGTCTTCTCTTTTTTTTCCTCCCTTCTTTTGCTGTTGCAATCTTGCAGCAAGGTGGAAATATGGCATGAGATTGTGTTTTTACTGAAGCTGTCAGTTTGAATATCATCACGGGATCTGTGTCTTCAGTAGAGTGGGCCCCAAGCTGAGCTCAGAATGAGAAATGGTCAATTTGAGACAAATCTGTGAATTTCAATGGCTGAGTTGGTAAAAAAGTGGCACAATTGAGATATCATCACAGCAGACCTGAAGTCCTTCCATGTCAGGTGGTGTGGAAATGTCTCTGCTTAGGTAGTTTTGTTCTAGATGTCCTAAAATGCTTGACTGGATTCCACACAGTTTTAACAGTGTTCATTCATTATCTGTAACCGCTTATCCAGTTCAGGGTCGCGGTGGGTCCGGAGCCAACCCGGAATCACTGGGCGCAAGGCGGGAACACACCCTGGAGGGGGTGCCAGTCCTTCACAGGGCGACACACACAATCTCACACATTCACTCACACACTCACACCTATGGACACTTTTGAGTCGCCAATCCGCCTACCAACGTGTGTTTTTGGACCGTGGGAAACCCACATGGACACGGGGAGAATACACCAAACTCCTCACACAGTCACCTGGAGCGGGACTTGAACCCACAACCTCCAGGTCCCTGGAGCTATGTGATTGGAACACTACCTGCTGCGTCAACATGCCACCCTTTTACAGTGTTGTTAAAGTTAAAAATGTACTCTATTCACTCTTCAGTCCAGCATATTCATAAATGCCCAAATTTAGAGTGTGGTTCAGGCTATATCTTTGTCTTAACAAGGCATAAACAGACCAGACAATCAGCAGTGAAAATTCTATGTTAAAATTTTCAAAATAGATACTGGTATTGGGACTTAAATTTACATAGACATAATAACCCAGATAGGAGACAGATTTGGACATAATCTGTGCCACTTTTTGCACTTAAGGCCCAATTATGTCACTGGCAAGTGTTGTGTGGGCCAGACATGGGCCAAATATCATGAGCCAGGCTTGTCTTGGTTTACGGTGTGTGTTGTGGGGGCCAAACCCAGATTTGGTCCACAACCCACCTGATATTTGGCCTGTATAAGTTGGACCTGTAGCTGAGCTGAGGCAGCCAGACTCACCCTGAATCAGCGCCTTCATTCAAGGCCAAATTTGGACCATGAAATACCTGCAGATGTGGGCCACATTTGGGCAAACATTGAACTGCACAGAAACATACAGTAAAAAAAAAGTTTTAAATGTTTTGTGAAGGCAATAGAATTGTTGTCACCTCTCTGAATCAAAATGTACAAAATTTTAAAAATAGGTGGCTGAGTATCATAAACTTTTAAATTTATTGAACTTTAAATATAAAATCAAAGTCCCCTCCTGTCATCAATAAAACTTGAAAAACTCATCTCTGTTCACCAAAATTTCTAGTTATTTTCTAGAGGAAAAAAAAATCTAATGCCTTAAAAAAGGGTGTAAAATTACAGTTTTGTCTTCATATGAACTTCATACCCCACTGCCACTCGCCAGCAGTTGAAACGTCCCACCTAAAGTTTACAGGATTGGTTCCTTAAGGTTATCACATCAGAAATTTTCTGGGTCTGCCCCCTTCAGATTGAATATGGAACATGGCAGTTTTAAAGATGAAATACTTGGCCATGTTACATTTTCTAGCAAATAAACAACACCAGACAGACATGATAACAAGCCCAAACTTTTTTTCACTGGAGGAATATTTACTATATAATGTAATAATTATAAACGTTAGCATTTTGTTTAGACTTTATGAATTAAAATCAGCACTTTAAGGCAACCACTTTACTTTGTTTAAGCTAAATACAGAATCATATTTATAGTGCGTTTACAAAAAATGATTCCTTTCAACAGACAACCACATGTTCTCTGATGATATATGTTCACAAAACAGACTATGATATAAGGCCTAATTTCCTATTTGGCAGAATAAGCAAAGCAGTCCACTGGGACAAATTGAACTAATTCCGGTAGCGCAGTAGTTGCATGTGCACCACAGTGCACCAAGCCTAATGTTTATTGGGCTTTACGGTGAGTCTTTAGTGTTAGTCACATGTTTCAGCTAGTTAAGATGAGGGGCCAGATAGGGCTGTGCTGTGAGGGCTCCCCATATGGTGTGAATATACAGTCTTTTCATCCTCCAGCATCTCTGCCATGTTTAGATTATGACTTTAAAGGGTGTTCATATGACTTGTCACATTTATCTGTGGAGTGAAGGAACTGTCTGGATTTATGTGGTGACCGTAATGAGTAAAGCATACATCATCTGTTTATGGCTTTCAGATCACTTCCTGACGGGTTATTTATCATAAAATCTCAAACAGTGATTGCAACTTCCAGCTAATGTCTCCAGAGTTAATGTTGCATATGGCCACCCGGGATGAGGATAGATATGGGCATGCAAAGTAAAATGAAAACTGGGAAAAGTATTCATTAATCAATATCCATTCATCTATGGCCAATATCCAGCTCTCCATCTCTTGCTTTCTCTGGCTGACATTACTTGAAGACTCTGGAGGCTATATAGACATAGTTGAAATTATTTCTAAATTTCTGGCTAGATGTGAATGAATCAGTTAAATTGCAGGTTTACTGTGTATCAAAAATGTTATTAACTTTTTACTAAATAATAGGAGTTATTAAGTATCAATATTTTGATTAACGTTTAAGTTATGGAGTTACAGTGTGTTCTGTTAAGTGTACAGTTAGGTGTGTTCTGATGTATAGACCTTAGTGGATGTTTCTACATTTTTAAAGAAATAGTTATGATATAACAATGTAATCCAGAGTGATCAGATGTAAAATACTTAGTTCTAGAGAAACTTAATGGACAGAATATTCATTGAGGGAGCCAGTTGTTTGGTGCCTAATACAAATGCATGGTTGCTATCACCACCAGTGAAAAGAAAACAGAGTAGGCAAGGTTCTTTTAAATGCATCATTTCACATCAAAACCAAACACGCTGAATGACTGTTTGATTCTTGTCAAAGGAATCGCACAGAAATATTTTAAAAATTAGTGTACTTCCCTTTCAGTGCTTAAAATAGACCATAAGTTACATCTGCTGATAATTTAACACAACATTATTTAAAAAAAGGAGAAGAAAAATAGTACATTAGAGTTTTTATTCTGGAAGATTTTGGAGAATGATTTTGATGCATTTACACAGTGTAAGAGCAGCTGGAGTTCTGGTGTAAACAATACAAATTAAGGTTTTATAGTGACAGCAGTGATATGTGTAAACTGCAAAAGCTATTAATCAGAACTGCTGATATTAGCGGTGGTGTCGGTGAGCAGAGTCTTGTGGTGGGGGATTGAAAGAGGTTGGCTCTGCTGACTCCTGCCTGGGCTGGCTCTCCAGAGAGAAGGTTTCAGGTTACGATACTTCATTAAGTCTCTGATTAATGGCTTCATAGTGGAGTTATTACCCTCTTGTTGTGGTGACCTGGGCTTGTGTTCATTAGCCCAGTAATGAAGCTCCTGTCTGGGGGAACGTGTCCCTGACGCATGACTACAGCAGATAGAAAGGAGAGTTTATGAACTCGGTGAGAGAGAGAGAGAGAGAGAGAGAGAGAGAGAGAGAGAGAGAGAGAGAGAGAGAGAGAGGACCAAAAAGGAAATACAAAGTTTGTAAGGCAGAGTGTAAGGACTGGGGTCGAAGGTCAGACTCGAGGCTATGATTGAAATAGCGGAGTGTCTTAGGGCTGCAGTGCCCTCTTGTCACTCAGTTAGCATTAAGGTTTTACTGAACACTAATCATGGAGCAGAAGCACTCTTTTCAGCAGACCCACTAATCAGACATCGACAGAAGAAACAGACCCAGAGGAAGCCGCTCCAGTTCATAAGAGATTGTGCTCAATTTAAAACCGCATGTTGGTTTTGAGAGCCCATTCCTTGTTATTAACTAACGTGTGACAGTAGGTTTATCCTGCTTGTAACTTATTGTGCCTTTCCACTGCATTCCACTGGCCAAATATAGTTCCTGTTCCCTGAATCTAGGTACTTTTTTAGTCCCTACTTGCTTACGGTTCCAACCAAGTGTAAACCCTGCAGAGTGCGGATTGGCCAGAGAGACCTGTCAATCACCATGAAATACAGAGTTCCAGCACAAACTCACCACTTGTAAAATCTCAGAAGTTACAGCACCTTTTACATTTGTTTCTATCCGACTCACAACATTAGCTTGTAACATTCCTTCAAGGTGTTTTGAAGGGATTCAAACGCTCCTTGGAGCGATAGTGGATGAAAATCTCCAGCGAAAGCCAGATGTGCAACAAGGAAAATTGATTTGTGAGCACTGCGCAGAGCCGTGTTTAGTTAAAAAAAAAAAAAAAACAAACAAAAAAAAAAACATGCTTTTTTGTTGTTGTTGTTGTGCTTTTCCAAGCCTGCGGTTCCTGTTAGAAACAGGATTTTGCAACGTCACCGCTTCCATTTTGCGGGGGAGCTGTGCTAGTGGAAAAGCAACCAGCTAAAAGCAAGTTGAGCCGTGCTGAACTGAGTCATGCAGTGGAAAAGCACCATTAGAGTACAGAGCTCACTTGTTATTTATTTATTTATTTAATTTCCAGTCCTAATGCTGGTTAAGTAATTTCTTTTTATTATTTAGCATCAGAAAAAAATTACACAACCTCAGTAACTAAATATAATATTAAATATTTCTATATTTAGTGTGCTTAATGGCTATAACAGCTTCCATTATTTTTGGAAACTCACTTGCAGTATTCTTTTAAAGAAATCTGCAGGGATATTTTGAAATTACTGCAGAGATTAGTTTTAGAACTTGGCTGCATATTCATTTTATTCATCTCACAATCATGTAATCTGAATGAATTTTTAATGATGTTATAAGATTTTGTCTAATTTCTTCAAAAAAAATAATAACTTGAAAGTAAAATGAATTAAGGAATGGTCTCTGACATTTGCACAGTGCTGTTTTCCTAGTTTTTAATCATTCACCTACTTCAAACCTACACTACTAGTCAAACCTACTTTTTGAGTTTCCAAATAATCTGACCATCAAACACCTTTGTGTTAATGTGCTTAAACCTTAAACCAGATTGGTTGGGGTGTGTGCAAACATACCCAGCTCTGAGAAGGTTTTGTTTTTCTTGATGGTCAGCTCTTCAGCTTTATTTTTACCCTTGCAGCTTGGTTTATTTTAAATCCTTTTTAAAAAACCACCTCACATATGAGACTTCTCCCGAGCTCTCTTTGTAAGCCATATTTTTTTCAGAAGGGGGAGAGGAACGAAAGAAAAGAGAAGCATGTTTTCTTTTGCTCTGGTTTGTTTTCCAGTCACTTTAAAATGAACTCTGGGTGCATGACTTGGCTGCCGCAGCTGGTGTGGTAAAGCACAGAGACAGTCTCTCTCACACTCTGCCTCAGCAGACGACTGCAGAGTGCTAAAGAAAACAAGTCTCTCACACTTCTGTCCCAACGCAGGCCTGTTTCACTGAAGGCACAACAGGACAGGCGTCCCAGCCCTTGGTGGTAACTGGCCTACGGAGCTAATTGAGGAAAGGGCAGACCGAGGATCTACCAAAAGTTGTCTGTGAGCTTGGTTGCCCCTTGTTGAGGGAACTTTGTGTGAAAATATGAAAGCATAAGCTCACATTTCATTTGATGGGCATTCACGAGGAACGGAAAACTCAATAAAAGTGAAGACAGAGGGGAAGTTCAAGGCCAAGCCTGTCACAACAAAAGCCACGCTTCTCGCTCCACTGCCCACTGCTTATGGTGCTGTAATATAAAACTGCTGGCCCCACAATCCCCGGCATTGTTGCATTTTTCCCCCAAAAACCCACCCCTGCGCAAGATCTTTACAGTGAACCCATCAACATCATGCCACTCTCTCTTTCTTTCAGTCACTCTCTCAAACTAATTATCTTGTCTTCTGTTCTCCTCCCAAGTCCCCCGTCGTGTCTGTGGGCTTCGCTCGGTTTCATCCTAACCTGCTGGTGGGTGGCACATACTCAGGGCAAATTGTGCTATGGGACAACCGCAGTCACCGGAGGACCCCGGTCCAGAGGACCCCACTTTCTGCAGCTGCACACACTGTAAGTGCTTCTCAATATCTCCAACTTATATATACTTATAGCATCTAAGATGGAATGAAAATATATTTTTATATCCATGTCACAAAATTATATTTGTGAAAGTTCCAGTTTTAATTCTATCCCATATTATCAACAATACAGCTTTAATAATTCAACACAGAGATTGTGAACCACCAGTAGATAACCAATCAGAGGAACCGGACTTGCTCTTGTGCTACTGCTCTTCTTAGCTCTGCATGTGTATAAACCTCAATCCTAAAACTGTTGGAACAATTAAATACTAAAATAAGGTTTGATGGCCCAGATCTGGCTAAACTGATGCTTCAAGATGGTCCCCACACTATGGCACCATGAACCTTGAATACAACCTGGAGCTAGACTCTTTCAGCACAGTCAGAGTCAATGAGCCCCATCTAACTCCATGTCATGCAATAACGAGAGCACAGGCCAGAGTTGGAGGCAGAGGAGGTGCATAGGCCCCATTGTGCTACACAGCCACACACACGGTCCCTGAATGCCATACATGCTGAAGGTTTAAACTCCCGTGCCCTCAATAATGAAAGCCTATGTCCCGACCCCCAGCTCACCGAGCCGTCGGCCTCTCTCAAAGAGCCCATTGTGGGCCAAAAACAAAAATCAATTTGACGGCGATAATGACATAATGGATTCACACAATCGACTGTATTTGCACAGCGGCAGATGCCAGTGCCAAGTTTAAGTAAGCGACTACTGCACACATCCTTTATCTCACGATAGAGCACAGTGCCCGTGCTGGTATTCAGCTGAGCATGCATACATACTGGTACATTAAGACATTCAACTCACAGCCATTTACCTGCTTACATTGAACTCATAGTGATCCTTCAAGATTTACACAAGACACAAGCCACGGTAATTCTCCACTGACAAATAAATTTAGTTCAATGTTAGGATCATTCTATGTCCAGGAAGCTATTTTAAGTATGAAAGAGGCTAGCTACATGTTTACATTTTGCCAATTGATATCATTGGACAGGAACTGCTTCTATGGTTCAATGAGACAAAAAGAGATCTCTTTGACAGTGAACACTCGTAAAAGGATGCATGTTTACACAGCAAAGACATGTTAAGTACCGTGAATGATCTGTGAGGTTTTGGGGCTGTTGCTCCTTAAATAAACTAGGAGATCTTAAATGAAAATCTGGCTGCCTCTCCCCAAAATTAATACAGGGTCGTGGTTGGAACTTCCGCCAAGACAGCGATCAAAAGCATACATCCACACACAAAAAAAGACCTATGCTGTCATTAAGAGTAATGGCACCAGACTCCGTTTTGATACTGTTGTGTTGGCACCTCTACTGTGTTTGTTAAATAATGTTATTTTTTGATAAGTGTTGTCATTCTCCCCAACTAAATTTTCCTACATTATAGGTTAGATTTTTTTACATTAAAGGTTTTTGTTCGAGTTTGAACTAATTAACCACAAAGACATAAACTTTTTTTAACCTAAGCATGCCAATAATTATGGAGCAGACTGTCTAACTTACTTTTTATTCCTCATGCTGTAGCATCCAGTATATTGTGTAAATGTGGTGGGGACACAGAATGCCAACAATTTGATCACAGTGTCCACGGATGGCAGGATGTGCTCCTGGAGCCTGGATATGCTCTCCCAGCCACAGGTCAGGAAAAATCCATGGCCACTTTTTTGCCCTTTTCACCAACCACATTAAAATCCCTCTCCAGCAATGTGAGCCGATTCTCTCTTGTAATTAAACCAAGAACTTTTGTAGTACATGCCATTGTGGATTACTTTCAAAGCACTACAGCAACTTTCATGAGCAGTATGGTTGGAGCAATATTAAAATGATCTGGAACATTGGCCTGCATAAAGACTTATTTTAGCATTATGCTAGCATTCACCAACCACACTCAACCCATTCTTGTACACTGATCAGCCATAATATAATGACCACCTCTGTGTTTCTACACTCACTGTCCATACTCTCAGCTCAACTATAGACCTGCAGACTTTGCTAGCCCCTTTAACTCTGTTCTTCAATGGTCGGGAAGCCCACAGGACCAATTTGATTAGCAGGTATAATTTGATTAGTGGATCATTCTCAGCGCTGCAGTGACACTGATGTGGTGGTGGTGTTGTGCACACTAACACACCCACACCACCACTAGGTCAGTGTCACTGCAGCATTGAGAATGATCTGTGGTGGTCCTGACCTTTGAATAATGGGGTGAAACGGAGGCAAAAAAAAGTATGCAGATCATTAGATGGACTACTTTGTGATTGTAGAACCACAAAGTGCTCCTGTATGGTCAGTGGAGCTGAGAGAATGGACAGAAACATGGAAGTTGTCTTAAAGGTTAAGGCTGATTGGTGTATGTGCGTTTTTACAGCACATTTTCATAACAATATTGTTTGAGCAGTATGTATCTGTTTGTATGACTGCATGCGCACGTGCTATATTAGCATTATAGGTATTGTCCTGAAGCTTTTTTGTATGTTGCAGGAGAGCATGGAGCTGGTGTACAACAAGTCTAAACCAGTGGCTGTGACTGGGATGGCCTTTCCGGCAGGAGATGTTAATAATTATGTGGTGGGCAGTGAGGAGGGAACAGTTTACACTGCATCCAGACATGGCAGGTTAGCAGATCATACTCGCACATACATAAACTCTCAGCAGGCACTTTATTAGGAACATTCTGGATATGCCAAGGTCTGAGACCTTCTTCACTTTATTTAATTTCCGGTCATTTAGTAAAAACAACTGGGATTAAATCAAGATAATCCACTTCAATAATTAAAACGACAATAAAAAATGAAATACAGAAGATTCCAAACCTGTAACTATAAAGGATTAAAAAATATTAAAAAATGCAACTAACAATTTTTCAGCATGAGTTAGACCAGCAAACCTGTCAACATCAGATAAAAAATACTAAAATATTCATGTCTGAAAGAAAATCTTTCCACTGTGACAAGACATCTCCACATGCTGTATATGAAAGAACATGAAGAATGTGTACAAACAAAAAAGAAAATGGCTTTTTATGGATTGAGTCTAAATATCATAAGCAGAGCACTCATACTGTTGCACTTAATTGTTGAGGCTTCTTTGTACATTTCAGTTTAAATATAATTTCTATTTTTTGGCTGACGTTGAAAAACGTGTGATGGCTTGAAATTACATTAATGTCAGACTAGTCTCTGATTTTTTATAGAACTGTACCTGTACGTTTCATAGCTTTTACAGCCAGGATTTTCACCGTTTTACACTAAGTTGCATGTTGTAATACAAAAATATTTGGAACCATTGTTGTTCTCAAAATCAGCTGACGGTTTTCCTCAGAGTCTTTTACAGTGAGTAGGCCATATCAGCCTTTACTGGCCTCTAGTGACCTCTTAGGTGGGTGTAGGTGTTGGCTGGATTTTTATAATGCATTTGTAAATACTGTTTATGCACAAAGTTGTAAATACTGCTAAAGCATAAACTTAGTGGGCCCTCCATTGTGTACACCTCCATTTTCTATGCAAGACTGGTTAGTCAGTGACGCCTTAAAGACAGTGCTTTCTGAATTTGCAGTTCAAGGGGCTTTTTTATTTGATAGGAACAGAAGTTTAACTTCCTGTCCTGTTGCTACATTTTGATCTTCATAATGTATGACATTCAATTCCAATGCATTGTTTTATATTTGTACTTGAATCAGTAAATGTTTGTAAAGTTGTATTTATTTATTTGGTACAGTGTAAATATCAGAGACCACCCACACACAAACTAGTGCACTAGGGGCTGTGAACACACACCCAGAGCAGCCTTCACCGGCGCCTGGGGAGTAGTAGTGGGTTCAGTGCCTTGCTCAAGGGCACATCAGCCATGGATGTTCTAGCTTTTCTTTGGGATTGAACCAACCTTCCAGTACCAAGCCTGGTTCTCTAACCATTAGGCTAGGTTTCATTACGAGCCTTCCACTCTAGTATATTATCAAATGTGCTGGTACTTATTTCTTTCACACTTTAGTTTTCTGTACACTACAGCCATATTAAATATTTCATCCTTCTAACAAATTAAATGTGTCATCCCACTAGAACTGTCTCTGACATTACAATCCACTTAAAAAAAATTAAAAATCATTCACGCAAACAACCACTCAATGTCATCTCATCTATGTCATTAGAGATGGGACAATATCAAGATACACTGTCACTTTAGACCTTAAAAAAGTGTTTCTCTCCATTCTTGTACTGTGAGGAGTAATCTCACTGTCCAAAAGGATGTGTAGATGTCAAGAAACAGTTGAAAAAATTAATTAGAAAAAGAACCACTAGAACATTGATCCTGGACGTCTTGAAAAACGTCTGGAAAAAAGTCTAAAAGAAAGTCTTCTGAAAAGAAACAAAGCTGTAATAAATACAACTGATAAATTGGACAAACATTGAGAACCTTACTGTTGTGCGCTTATCTTCTCTATAGATTTCAGTTTACAATTGAACATAGAGGTAAAGGGCAGATCGACTTGATAACAGGACCCCTGTGAATGTAGAAGCACAGAAACATGCAAAACTGCTCACACATCTTATGCATAAATATTAAAATATCACAGCTGACAGGTTCTGATTGTTACACTCTTTTCACTGCAGTAAAGCTGGTATCTGTGAGATGTTTGAGGGCCATCAGGGGCCAGTGACTGGAATCAGCTGTCACAGTGCTGTGGGCCCTGTGGATTTTTCTCACCTTTTCGTCACCTCGTCCTTTGACTGGACTGTCAAACTCTGGAGTACAAAGGTAAAAGGAAACGAAACTCCCATTTAAAACCACTGTCCAGCCACACATCACCGACATCTTTAGGTCATTTGGTAGATCAGACAGTAAGAAATGCTATGGTATCATCTCACTCTTTTGTCATTTTAGTTTGATTCACTTATTAGCATTTTCAGTTTTTGGAATACAAACAAGGCATGGAGCTACTCACATAAAAATACATACAGTACATCAGAATCACTATACATAAAAATCTCATATCCAGCTCACTAGGATAAAACTGTGACAAAGTCTTCTTATTCCTGATTCAATGAACATATATCTTCTACCTAAGCATAAGTACAAAAATCTCAGTTTACAGAGATACTTCATTGAGGAGGGCAAGAACAATAATCCATTTTGCTATTTCCTTTTCCCTGTTTAGAAAACATTTTTGAAAAAGCTAAACTGTTTATGTATTCAGATCTACTAGGACTGACTTTCTGTAGGTTAAGCACCTCTTGACATGTTACATAACAAAGATAAGCCTGCTAGCTGTGTAACAGTTACATTTGAGCCTTTTTAGGGGAAGGCTAGAGCTTGCAGAAGGTGATATTATGGCAGGATCTTACATTGTCAGAGGTTGCCACTGTTTTGTTCTTCATGAACATCCAAATATATGGAAATGCGTCTGATAATTTCATTAGGTATCTGATTATCCTTCTCATGTACTGTGAGTATAAATACTCTAAAATATGAACCAGTGTGAAAATTCACAGCTGCAGGAACAATGTTAAGGTCTAAAATATTTAGGTATTAATTCATGAATCCAGTCAAAACAGTGTTTTGCATGAGATGTTTACATAATTGTGCTTTGTACATCAAAGCAGAAGGAAACATCAGAGGATACGCAGCACCATCTATTTACTAAAAATGCGGTGCTGACTTTTTGTGAACACATTTATGCTCTGCTGTGAGGAATAAAGTTTTGTTCTCTGTTTATACTTTGAGAGTTTTTATGTTAGGCTGAACTGGATAAAACCATTTTACTTGGACTTCCATTTGGACATCTCTTGTACATTTAAAAGGGAACAGTGATTTTGAGGTTTGAATTGATGTAAATAATGTCTTTGTTAGTCTAACCTATTTATTTGGATTGCATTGTGTTGCATTCAAAGTATTTATTTAAGAAGAAGATGACTAGCCAAATTGCTTGTGCCAACATTAGTAGATTGTTTATATTTTTAGGTGAATGGGCATATCTGTAAATGCACAGATGTTGCACAAATATAAAGAAAAGTTTTTTGCATATTGACATATAAAATTAACATGTCATTATAATCTAGTGTCAGGAAAGCATAGTGCACTTAGAAAGACACGTAATAAGTACATTTTGGAGCTTTCTGTTTTTAGAGAATATAACAGTTACTGTTAGTGAAGGAACCTCTTCTTTAAAGATATAGTTGTCATTACATAACGTTCGCATGGCCTTACTGTATGTTCACTGTCCTCCCACTTCATGTTTTCCATGTAAACACATTGTGAGTGCACTATAATAGCATTGACTGTGAGGACAGTGAGAGTGTGTTTGGACAGACAGAGAGCAGTGTGCAGTGTGTGGCTGCTGCTGGCGGGATGGTGGAGACAGGGTGATGATTACGTGTCCGAGGCTCTGAGCCCACTGGACTAGAGCCTGTGGCCTTGAGCTCTGTTCACTCACAGAGGAAGGAAGAAGGACAGAGCCGCTCCACTGAAGTTCAAACCACAAGGATGGGGGAGAGAAAGAGAATGAGAATGAGAGAGAATGGACAAAACTCTGCTCTCAGAAGATGCTGCCCTGCATGTGTGGAGACATAGGCTTGGACCACATTCAAACTAGGAGGGTAGAGAGAGAGAGAGAGAGAGAGAGAGAGAGAGAGAGAGAAATCCAAAGAAATGGGAATATAAGAAACAGGGAGCTTAAAGGAAATGTTGAAGCCAAAGTGAAGAAGCACAAGATGGAAAAGTGGATAGTTTATGTTGAGGTCAGCTGAAAATGACCCTTCAGTAGAAACATTACTGGGCCAGATTAGTTGAGAACTCCAAAACCTAAATTCTTTTAAAGCACAGATCACAGAAGCCCAATTTTCCTTGCTTTTTAAAACAAAATGGAACATGGATCCTTTAACATATTTAACATTTGTGCATTTTGACACATAATAAACACTTTAGGAATGTTCTGGATGAATGAACGTTGTTTGTTGAAAGGACATGGTTATGGATGGTGTTGGTGGTTCCCTTCATGTGTGAGGAGAGCCACAGGAATGTTGGTGTGTCTCTTGTTCCTGTGCCGCTCTGGGCACACCTTGTTTTGGCTGGCAAGTGTTTGTTTACTTAAGGAGTTTCAGTGTGGGCTGCTTAGATTAACTACATCTGTCTGCATGCTAATTACATTAGCAACCTTGTATTTCACACTGGTGTGCAAATAGTGCTGGCTTCAAGTGCATGAAAAGAGAATTTGGAGCCAAACTGATGACCAGAGAGCATGGTGCTTTATACTAAATCTGTTTGGTTGTTGGCAGCTTCTTCTATTATGTAAAGGCAATATCCTAGTGTAATTAGCTTTACAGTCTTTTCAGTCCTCTGTCTGGTTGGTGGACAACCGAATTGAAGTGAGTGGAATCCTATTCTGCCTTTCTTTTGTGCCCTATAAAGGAGAAAAGGGAGTGCACTCCTTACCAGCTTGCTTCATTCTGTGAGTGGAAAACACTAGCAGTGGCCTGATTTGAACTGGTGTCATACTGTGGCTGTGGCTCAGCGGTTAGTAATGATTATTCTGTCTGTGGAGCCTTTCTCAGCCATTTTTGCTAAGGATCTGCACTGGAGACATGAAGACTAGGAGAAATGAGGCTTCTACATCCTAAAGCTCTGATCCAGAAAAGGATGTAGGAGATATAAGAAGATCAATAGAATGTACAAGTGAAGATTTAAGCAGGCAGAGGTGAATGAAGGAACCAGGGACAGTTTAACAATGCATTCTTCACAGGCCGGGTCCAGGATGCTTTTATGCAAAATGCTTCTGGGATCTAGGATCAGTTCCTTTAGACCATATAATTATATTCAGAAGATTATGAAAAAAAAAAACACACACCCCAGATCAGTGCTGCTGCTTTGATATGTTTATCCATATGATCCAGGCCATTTGTGTATATGTATATATGTGGTGCTGAGTTAGGGGGCTTGAAAGTCTGGAGGCTGATCTTGCAGTGCTGTGGAAGGGCGAGGCTGCATCAGTGCTGGCGCCTGCAGGATTTGGCTGTGGTGTTGTGGATTACTGTGGCGTTGGATTAGATCTGCTTCTGGTTGAAGGAGACTGTCCTGGGCTGTTCATTTTGGTTGTGGAATGCAGCAGGTATTGCTAATTTATCCATCATTCATTTCAATAACCGTCACTGACTTGTGGCTCCGATCAGGGTGGGGCAGAGTTTGACAGGCTCATGGCTGTGATGACATTGAGTTCCCAGGGCAGTTTAGAGCCTAGCATACTGGGATAAGTTTAAAAATACAGCTTCAACCAAAAGTTCAGGTCTAGGCTGCTTATATACAGGTTAAAAACATTTTTACTTTGCTGTTTCAGATATAAACACACATATTCCAATCAGCCATAACATTAAAGTCATTTTCTTGCAATTTGTAAATGCAGTTTCTACAATTACAGACTGTAGACCAACTATTTATCTGCATACTTTGTTAGTATATGTGTCACTGCAGCGCTGAGAAGGCTCCACCTCCCAAATCATGCCTGCTCTGAGGAGGTCCTGTGGGGGTATTAAATATATTAAAATGTCCAGGGTGAAAAAGGGTGAACAGAGTATGCAGAGCAACAGATGGACTACCGTTTGTAATTGTTGAACTACAGTGGGGCTGAGAGAATGGAAAATGTTTGGGGAAACAAGGAGATGTCTTTAATGTTACAGATGAAAAGAGTACATATGTTTATACTAATACTAGTGCCCACATCGTCATTTTCATATCTTGTAACTCTGTACCACATTCACAAATACTGCTGCCCTTTACACTGAACATTTACAATGAATAGGCAAACAGTTCCAACATACAATTGTGTTGTGTTTATGGGAGTGCCCCAGTCATAAATTGTATGGCCTGTTTGGGTAGTTTTTTTAATACTCAAAGCTCACGTTATGTAGCTCACACTTTGCAGATTGTTGATTGCTTGTTCAGAGCCAATTCTGACACTGTGTACTCATGAATAATTTACACTGAAGTTAATAACTTTTTCCTGTTCCCATAAAGATACCATTTCAGAGATAGGAGGCTTATTATGACAGTGATGATATGCCTATAACAGGCTGAATACATGAGATTGGACAGCTACTGTCTCCCTCTCTCTCTCTCTCTCTCTCTCTCAGTGCTTCATTAGTGAGTTGCGGTTGAGAAACTGAGAGACATGGGCTGCATTCCTCTTACCCAGCTGTCTGTCTCCTGTCTCCCCTCTACCTGTCCGGAATGTACGCGACCATCCTCAGGAATTTTCTCTCTCTCTCTCTCTCTCTCTCTCTCTCTCTCTCTCTCTCTCTCTCTCTCTCTCTCTCTCTCTCTCACACACACACACTCTCTTTATCTCTGTCTCTCTTGTTGTTTTCTGTTTTTCCTTCTGCTTTCTTTTCGACTTTACCCCAGACAGCTGTTACACTAAGGTTACAGTACACCTTCGGAGAGACTTTCATCTCATGTTTTTTATGACACTGTGTGAGTGTGCAGAGGTTTTAATTAGCCAGTTCCCAGACAGGCCCCAAGGCTGCAGCAGCGCCACTCAGTCTACTCTCTTTTCCTCCCTGTCTCTCTTTCTTTCTATCTATCTGTCTCTCTTTCTTTCTGTCTTTCTCTTCGGAAACCTCCTCATCTCATCTTTTCTCAGTCTTTGATGTTGTCTTTCTCTCTCTGTTTTACTTTTCTGTAGTTGTTCCTTTCATGAAACCACCTTATGTCTTTGTTTCACACTTGTTTTCTCTCTCTCTCTCTCTCTCTCTCTCTCTCTCTCTCTCTCAGCACAATAAGCCACTGTACTCCTTTGAGGACAATGCTGATTACGTTTATGATGTCATGTGGTCTCCCGTGCACCCCGCACTCTTTGCCGCTGTGGATGGGATGGGTCGTCTGGACCTGTGGAACCTCAACAATGATACTGAGGTGAGTTCCCACACATACACATATCCTGCACACACACCACAGCCTCAGGCTCTCCCAGCCCAGTCTCTAGGCCACATTCACACCCTATAGCTACGCAAACTCCCACAAATACTAAGGCTACATGATGTGGACAAAGTAGGAAATTATTATTGGGTTGCTAGATATTACCCAACGATCCTCCATAACATTATGACCACTCCCTTTTTCTATACTTACTGTCCATATACATTCTCTCAGCTCCACAGACAGCACAGGAGCATTTTGTAGATATTGAAATACAAAGTGTAGCCCATCTGTTGCTCTGCATGCTTAGTTTCCCCTCTTTCACCCTGTTCTTCAATGGTCAGCACCCTCACAGGGCCACCACAGAGCAGATATGATATGTTCTCCAAGAGATGGACTACTTTCTGCAATTGGAGAACAACAAAGACAGTACATTAGAATCTGATTGGTAAATAATAACTTGAAAATCATCAAGTTACCATTTTAGGAACATTAATGTGCTTCAGATCCTATTAACACCCAAAGGAATGATCCTGTAATTGCTCAAAATACAGATTTCCTAAGGGTATTTTTAGCATATTTCCTTTGTGATAAGACTACAAGGTCCATACTGATTAAAAAAATACAAAGCACAGCCCTAAGAACATGTGCACACACACACGCACGCACATGCATACACACACATACACGCACACACAGGCCTGCTTGGCCAGAGCTGCATCAAAACAACAACAGGCTCCTCTCTGTGTGGGCGTTTCCCCACAGGCTGCCCCTAAATCAGCCCTCTGACAGCTCCCACCAAACTCTCTTCTAACGTTTTTCTCCACACGCACACGCACGCACTCACACACACACATACACACACACACACACACACACACACACACACACGTTGTGCAGTTTAATCACTCCGATGTGTGTGGATTCCTCTCTCCCCAGCACTCCACAGTCATTAAGTTCCCATGGGCCACAGCCCAGCTCTGTGGTTTAATCTGGTCCTCTGGGGTCACTGTGTTTCAGGACCTCCAACAACTGCTCTGAACGTCTAAAAGACATCTAGCCACCAAGAGCCATCTCTGCAGTCATACGAGACAGCAATGCTCAGCTCCTGCTTAGTGCATTCTCCTGCTCTACTGCACTCCACTGAACACATGAAGGACTTGTTAATTAGAGGATTAGTTCAGTCAGGTGTGTTAAAGCAGGGACAGCACTGAACTGTATGTGTCTGACAATCCAGATCAGAAATGATTGACGGCAGCATATTTTCAGAGTCCATTATTTTAACATCCAGTCAAAACAGCCATAACGTACAAGTTATTTATTTCATCTTTCAAAGAGGAAAGCTTTGTATTGACTAAAAAAGTCAATTTTGTTAGTGTACTAGGTCTTGGGCTGTTAGGATTCCCATTTCAATTAAATTTCTCAATATTTTAAAATACATAGTCATTTTAGGTGGAGATTAAATAAATAAAACGTGGAAATGTCATTTGTCACATAAAAAATTAAGAAATATATAATGATATTTTCATATTCTTGCTGTATATTCCCTCAGTCAGGTAGTGTCACAGTCACACAGCTCCAGGGACCTGGAGGTTGTGGGTTCAAGTCCCGCTCCGGGTGACTGTCTGTGAGGAGTTTAGTGTGTTCTCCCTGTGGGTTTCCTCTGTGTTTTTGCCATGGTCGTAAACACACGTTGGTAGGTGGATTGGCAACTCAAAAGTGTCCATAGAGTGTGATTGTTTGTTGCCCTGTGAAGGACTGGCGCCCCCTCCAGGGTGTGCTCCTGCCTTGCACCCAATGCTTCATGAAGCTCTTTGAGAAAACACCTAGAGTGTGTAAAGTTGACGTCAGTGCAGAACTGAACTAATTATAAGAATCTACAATACAACAACTGTTTGGATATTTTAATGGTGGATTGTTTTGTGATGTCTTTACCTTTATTCTAAGAAAACATATTCTCACATGTGGCTTTGAGTCATTAACTGAATTGTAGACTCCAGTGTTGCCTAAAGCTGGCTTGCTTCCAGTTGAGGTCTAAAGTCACCTCAAAGGTGAGGACAAAACTCACCTCACCTGTCTGGGTAATTGTAGTTTTAGACTGACAGATGGATGTTTACTTTACATTTTTATAGCATACAACTGTAAAACAGCTTCATGTAGTTCCGCTTGTATTAGGAGGTGCATTTATGTAATAGATTCATACACTCAGCATACACTAAACACATATCATCATTGTGCTTCTATTCCATAATGATTTTTAAATGCTATGTTTTTATATGCATTTTACACATACTTAGAGAACCGATAAGCAAATCACAGCTCTGGTACACCAGCATCATATTCATTTTCATTTTCAAACATAAAATCACACCCACTTGAAGCATGCACACACACACACACACACACTCACTCACACACACATTGCTGTCTAACCGCCAGCAGTACTTTATCGTCGTCCTATAAAGAAATTCGCCATAATGCCATTAACAGTCTGTGGAAATGCCTGGTTCCAATTTAGGCAAAGAGAAACACACAGCCAGTTTAACCTTGCAGTTGACTTTTGGAGGAAGCTGCTCACTAATAGCACTCAGTCTGTGGTTAGATCCTTTCAAAGCATGGAAGCTTTTGTATTAGCCGCCACACACTGCTGAAGCTTCCACACTCCCTCACGACATGTGTCGGGCTCGTCTCAGCTGTCACAAGTAATAGACTGCAGTCTCTCTCTAGCTCTTTTTTGTCTCTCCATAAGGTTCCTCCCTGTTATACTGGTTTACAGTTTGTTGTATTATTGCACATTTAATGAACAAGTGAAAGCATTATTCTTATAGCAAATAGCACAGAATCATTTCTTGTCAGAATGTAAACGAAGAAAATAATGTGCTTTCAAGTATCTATTTAAAAACATTGTTAGAAAATTTGTCATTTCGTGTGACACATTCGGTGGTGTCACTCTCACACAGCTCCAGATTCCTGGGTTCATGAAACCCCACCTCGGGTAACTGTCTGTGAGGACTTTGGTGTGTTCTGTGTGAGTTTCACCCAGGTGCTCCGGTTTCCTCCCACAGTCCAAAAACACGTGTTATGAATTGGCAAAAACACATGTGAAGTGACCATACCAGGTGTCCACAGCTGTGTGGGTGTGAGTGAGTGTGCACTACCCTGTGATGCCCTGGCGCCATGTTGGGCTCAGGACCCACCCGCAACCCTGAACAGGATACAGTGGTTACAGACAATGAATGAATGTATGGGTGTATAATGCAATAGACGTGTAAAAGTAAAGCGTGGGTTCTCATGTGTGATCGCCTTAGGCATGTTCCAAGCTGTTGTAAATGTGTATGTATGGCCTAGTCCCTCAACTGACAAAAATGAGACCTGGGAACAATCTGTTATGTTTTGGCAAAGTAGATATTTTGTTAAGAAAAACTGATATTGAACCATCACTATTGTCAGATCATAATTTTCATACAACATGCAACATAATGGGCGGCACGTTGGCGCAGCAGGTAGTGTCCCAGTCACACAGCTCCAGGGACCTGAATGTTGTGGGGTCAAGTCCCATTCCGGGTGACATTCTGTGAGGAGTCTTCTCCCCGTGTCTGTGTGGGTTTCCTCCGGGTGCTCCGGTTTCCTCCCACGGTCCAAAAACACACGTTGTTAGTTGGATTGGTGACTTGAATATTCCGTAGGTGTGAATGTGTGCCATCCTGTGAAGGACTCAAGGGTGTGTTCCTGTCTTGCGCCCAGTGATTCCGGGTGGGCTCCGGACCCACCGCGACCCTGAATTGTCTGAAGCGGTTTCAGACAATGAATGAATAAATGAAAGCAACATAATTTGTCTTCCACATTTAACCCATCCATGGCAATGAACACGTATACACGTGTGCGCACACATACACACACACACATAATTAGAGGGAGGAGACAACGCTGTTCCTTCACTTCCCCCACACCCAATTTTCCTGCTGGTAGTGGGGTTCAAACTGGCAGTCTTCCAGCAGGAAGCCCACTTTTCTAACAATTAGGCCACAGCTGCCTCAAGAGTCCACCCATATAACTGTGGACATTGTTCTCTACAGAAGCATGTCATTCAAAGGCAACTTGTATGATGCACATTTATAAAACACATAAAAACAAAACTAAACAGACTACCATCACTTTCAAATAGTGTGATTGTGTGTGTGTAAGTTAATGTTTGTTCTGTGTTGTGTCCAGGTTCCCACAGCCAGTGTGACCATTGAGGGAGCTCCTGCCCTGAACAGGGTTCGCTGGGCCTCTGGAGGGAAAGAGGTGGCTGTAGGTGACTCAGAGGGCCGGGTGTGGATCTACGACGTTGGAGAGGTACACTGCACTCCCAAACCGTGTTTATCATTTATTAACATTTAGATGCACTGCTGATTTGCCCGACAATGGTACTTACCTTAACAAACTGCCGTACTAGTGTAAATCTAAAGGCTCCACGATATATCAGTGGCCAGAATATGGGACGATCAGTGTCATTTAAGAATTGATAATTAAGGCAGATACATGTGCACATTGTTTTTGTCTCAGATGAACATCATATTGGATAACACCACAGAACTCATGAGTTCATAGCCACATCGGTTGTGAGGTTTATATGCCAAGTGTCAGTGTTTAAAACACTTGTACAGTAAATGTCATTGTATTCTATCATGGCTTACCACAGATCAGCTTGAGTGAAGCTATTAGCTTTAGGGCTGTGTGTTGTGCTGTACATCTGAGAAAACAGTGGGCAGAGGAGCTGCTGGCAGTGCATTAAAGCCTCTCTCTGCGCTCCCTGCGTGGCAGGCCCTTCCATTAAAGGCCTCGCATGTTTACTAACCTCTCGGCCCGGCCGGGCTTGTTTGGGTTTCAGTGCTTCTCTTTATCCCCTATTTTAAAACTGCCTCCACATGGCCTAACCACCGACACAGAGCAGCGAGCCGCCACCACTCTTCTGCTCGCTGCGTTCTTTTCAGAATCTGGTCTTTGCCTTGTGTGTGTGGCAGGGCTAATTTTAGCTCTGCATAGTGTGGTAATTGGAGAGTGTGCTGGTTGGGCGTGTGGTCTCTCTGGCTTGATGATAATGGTGGGTCATCAATAAAGCGAGTGAGGCTGAAGGGTTTCATGTTGGAACAGAGTGGGGGCTTATTTACCAGAAGCTTCCCATAAAGGTTAAAAAAATAAATAAAGCCCACAGCATGGCCTACACTGTCAGAGCAGAGAACGGCGGGAACTCTGGTGCCCTTACAGGATCCCACATGTGACACGTCTGTGCCATATTTTGTACTGTGTGTTACAAATGCTTGCTTTTGAGTCCCACTTTGACCCACATTGTTCTGCACTTCTAAACATGTACAGAAGCCATATCCAAAAGTTACATGATTTATTTTGTCGTGCTTGGCTGATTTTCTTTGAGGGAACGCTTGTAGTTTGTTGTAGCACAGTTCCCCTATATTCATGCATTCATTGTCTGAAACCGCTTATCCAATTCAGGGTAGCAGTGGGTCTGGAGCCCACCCAGAATCACTGGGCACTCACTCACACCTACGGACAGTTTTGAGTCGCCAAGCCACCTACCAATGTGTGTTTTTGGACTGTGGGAGGAAACCCACGTGGACACGGGGAGACTCACAGTCACCCAGAGAGGGACTCAAACCCACAACCTCCAGGACCCTGGAGCTGTGTGACTGCGACACTACCTGCTGCACCACCGTGCCACCCTAGTTCCCTTATAAATGTAATTAAATAAGTTCACAACATACTTTAATGGACTAGTGTGTGTTCAAGAGGTGATCCTGCCTTGCGTTCGATGATTCTGGGTAGGCTCCAGACCCTTTGCGATCCTGATGAGGAATAAAGCATTTTCTGGAGATGAATGAATGAATGAATAATCAAAGTAATAAATGAGTGCTGGTATTGAGTTGAAATAATCTTGGATAACTAAGAACACTGCAAATGACAGATTGACTAACTAATTTAGATAGGACAGCTCTAGAGATTGAATTCCTTTTCACATACATCAGAACACAGCTTATGTGTTAGAACTACTGTGCATTACTTAGAACCCAGAGCTGTTTTTCTTGTACGCATGCAGGGGTCACGTCCTAATGATTTTCTCTGAAGACCTCCTGCGAGCGCTATAAAAAGGCCTTGATTTGGTCTTTGGTTTAGACATAGCTGTCATCTCCTTCCACCTCTCTGTTCCCGCTTAATTACAGCCTACAACCTCTCCCTCTCCCTCTCCCTCTCTCTCTCTCTCGGCCTGGGTGGCAGGCAGCCCGGCTCTTCTCATGTGACTTTCACGGTAGAACGTGACGGCACAATCTCGCAATCTGCCTCATGATCCCCCTGTCTCCTCTCACCATAAATATTCAGGATCCCAAAGCCAAACAACAGGCCTTACTGTTCTTTTCCACATTCACAATGCATAGTTTTTTCCCTGCAGTGTAATATCACAAGTCGCTGTAATGAGTCATTTAGGTCTTCAGTGGTTGGAGGTGGTTGGAGGGTTTTGGTGTGGGTGCACTGAAGTTTTCTCTCCACCCCACAGCTGGCAGCAGCACACAGTGAGGATTGGGCACGCTTCGCCCGCACGCTGGTGGAGATCCGCGCCAATCGTGCCGACGGAGAGGAGGAGGGACCAGTGGAGCTGACCACATAGAGACTCCCAGAGCATCTGACCAACACTGTCCTACGCCCACATTTAACCTAGTGTGACTCCCCCAGAGACCATGCAACATGTGCATTACAGCTTTAACAACGTCTGAAATCTGGATCAGAGTCTGAACACAACCGAAGACATTCCTGACCCACAGCAGTAAGATTTGAGACGGAATCTAACTACAGCCCAACATATTCTGTCCCAGCACAACCACAGCCAGAGACAAAATTCAACACTTCAAACAGTTCCCACAGTCCAGAAAACCTGTAAAATCAGTGACACTTACAAAGGCAATGTTAAGCGAGGATAGGAGAGTGTATTATATGGCAAAAACCATTCACTGTACACATAATGTACAACAACATTTAGCTTTTTTTGAAATTAATTGTCAAACACTGTCAAAATTCATACTGAAAAATATTGATTTTCACATACTGCTCTGCACTACATCTAGCATCAGACATCAGGCATTTGGAAATTCAAAATCTGGAGTACATATTGTGTAAAATTTAGTGCAAATGATAAAAGTTAAGAATTGTGCTGCATAACATGTACTAAGTCTAAATTCTTTAGTTTTATGAGGGTTACTCATTATAGAAAAATGTCTCAGGACTTGTTTATAAGTCATAATTGATGTTTTAAAATATACTAGCGATAATATAATATAGTTATCATAATAATAGTATAATATAATAACTCAGAGCCACCAGCATGTTACTTGGATCCGATAGAAAAGTAATTATATAAAGAGCTAAAAATGAGAATAACTAATAAGCATTAAAATTGGGAGTCAGATAAAAAATAAAACGTTTAACATGAAATTGAAACCTGCTTGAGTCCAACGGACAGAGAAAATGATGTGTCTGAACCTGTAGGATTAGACAAATATTTGAAGCTCTAATGCACATCCACACTTCAGTGTTCACTCCAGTTTGGTTCGGCACAGATTCATTGTAGAGCACAGGTTATGGTGAGCACCTTGCTTTATATTTTTGTTGTGCAAAAGTCTACTGTAATTTTTGTTGTTGTTTTAGTTGATGTGTGAGTAATCACCAATCACCCTTTTAGCTATTTATTTTTAGGATTTACGTGTTGCAATGAAAGGCAAGGCCTGGCAGGGCTTTTGACAGCTGATGAGGAGTGAAATGCTGGTATGCTGCTGTGAGGTACTTAATGAAGGCCAAAGAGGATAGGATCCTTTGCACGGTCTGATATTTGTTGTGCTTGTGTTTTGTGTGTGTGTGTGTGTGTGTGTGTGCGTGCGCGTGTGTGTGCGTGTATTTTTGTATTTATCTCCTGCATGAAATACAGTAATGGAGTGAGTCAGGAATTATGTGATTGTGACAGCTATAATATTTATAACTGCTAAAAGGTTGATGTCTTCTATCTGAGATGTTTTGTCAGTCAGTGACAAAGTGTACTATGTTTATCAAAGGAAAGAGTTTCATTTCCCATTTAATCTGCAGTGTGCTGATGGAAAAATTCAGGTCCTATTGCTTTGTATGAGAAGTGTGCCCATTGGATTCATGCTGTTTCATGCATTGACTAATAAAATGACATATGCTTCTGGTTACGTAAAGGAACTGTTCATTTTCTTCCTAATATACATGGCATTGCCATAAATACATAGATACATACATACAGTGAGGCGCAAACATTACATAGTGCACTATTTAAATTGTGAACAAAGAAATTGGGGTTATGACGATGGCAGCCGTGGTCTAATGGTTAGAGAAGTGAGCTTGGGACTGGAGGGTCACTTTGTGGATCCCCACAACCGACAGGAATTTAGGGTGGACAGAGTGAAGGGACAATGCTGTCTCCTCCCTCAGCATCCTTGGATGAATTGCCTTGAGCAAGGCACCTAACCCTCAACTGCTCCCCAGGTTTGGGATAGCTGCCCACCACTGTGTGTGTGTGTTTGTGAGCTCACTGCCCCTAGTGCACTAGTGTGTGTGTGTTTATTGCCACAGATGTGTTAAATCTGTTGTACATGGTACCCCTTACAATAAAAGCATGATTATAAAGTTAATCACATTATGTATCTGCCATCCTTTTAAACCTTGTGTAATACCAACATAATTAGAACTCAAGCCACATTGTTTTTCTGACTAAAAAGAATCATATTCTCGTAATCAGATGTGTTTAGCGCCATTGAGACCATTTTAGATCATGTTAGTCATCAGATTAAAAAGAGGAGAACAACCTCATTTAGTAAACTGATGGAGTAAATGTTCATTCCTCATCTGCCTGCCACATTATTTGACAGTAAAAATGACACTGACAAATATACCGAACAACTGAATGATTCACTTCACAGTTTACAGAGAAATTCAGATTAACACATTCCAACATCCAGCGAGCAACTGCATTTTTAGAGAGAAATAAGTGATTTACAATTGCTACATATCAGCTGCTGTTCCATCATACTTTAAAGCCATTATTCAGACTGCACCAGTAAAATTGGCTCCAAGTGTGTAGGACTTCAGAAGAAGTGAGTGGGGAAGTGCAAGCATGAGTTTTTATGTATATGTTTGTATTGTGTGTGTGTGTGTGTGTGTGTGTGTTACAGTACAACCTAATACGCAGTACTGGCACCCGCAGGTGGGCAGATTAGCCTCAAGGGTGGTCTGAAGTGGGGGGCGGCGGTAACTTGAAATCTGGGTAGATGTAGTCCAAATGTACTCTTGATACCAGTGAATGTGGCCATGGTCAACCTGTAACCACCAATGTGGTCGGAGCTGGGCGCCGGCAGGCTGATTTGAGACTTAAGAGGTGGCGCCGAGCCAGATGGCTTCCTGCAGTGAGGAGAGGAGGAGGAGGAAGGGGAGAGGGAGGATGGCAGAGATTTCATGTTCTACAGCGTCCCATCACAAAAAAATAAACAGCCTAATCGAATATTAAAATCATGAAAGAGCAATATTTTGCCTTCAGGCAGCGGAACCCAAGATAGATGAACAGACCACAATGGTTTCATACCCGTTTCTCTGAACGTTCGCCAAGGCAAACACGTACAGATATTATTTTAGTTTGTGACTGGCCTATTTTAACTGACGCTAGTGCAAGGGACACAGAATGGGGAAGAAAATCACGAAATCACATTGCTTAGCACTGTTAAATCTAAAATGTGCTAATGATCCCCATGATTTATCACAAGAACACAAGAATCCTTAGTTGGATACACAAATAGTTTGTGAAGATGATGAAGACAAGCTGCTCACACACTGTATGCTGGTGTGAATGAATCTGTGATTGTAGCCATCCCAAATGAAATAGTAGTTATATTTTGTCTGCTCACATGCTTTAACACAATTACAGAAAATGGAATCAAATTAAAAAAGTGTGAAATCGTGATTAATTAAAACAGTTAAATGTTCTAAACTCTATTGAATACGGTATGCACTTTTTCTACACATCTTAGTGGTTTTATTCCATGTAAATTGTATCTGAATCTGAGTAAATCAAAGACATTCTGTGCATCTCAAAGCCCAATCAAAAAGTGAGCAATATGACTAGAGACGACCAGTAGGAAATGTCAGCCACAGCCCCTCTGTGACTCTGATGACCACTGGTAAAACCATATATAAGTTCTTTGTTTTTTTTTTCGCTCCAGAGAAAAAAATGACCACCGCAGAGAGCTTTCAGTCAAAGCTCGAGCTTTAAAAAGGAAACATGCTCTTCTAGGTACGAGCCTCTTCCAGCATTATAAGCCATAATGAAGCACCCGTGAAAATGAAGGTCTTTTATTTGAGGCTGGCCTTTTCTAAAGAGCTATCAATCAGCCTGAGCTTTCCTGACATTTCACTTCTCTGTACTGCCATACGGTGTGTCCTATTACTTTTGCCCTATTTGCTCTTTTTTTCCATCTTAGATTAAAAGCCTGTGGCGTCTGGAAACCAGTCTATTAAGAGGCTATCATAAAGCTATGTCTTCAGGTGAGAGAGTGGTGTGGTGGAGAGATGGAAAAGGACAAGGAGCAAAAGCGAATTTACTGTCCATCGAAGTCAATGTAGATCCACCTCTGCAACAGCTCTGTCACCAGTGTTAATCCAAACTGAGGCAAAGAGAGGAACACTTGTGCTGAGGAGAGAAAAATCAATTACCTTTAATTAAAGGATCAACTAGCGGTCACTCCATGGCACACCTCAATCAGCCGGGCTGCTCTTACGCTGGCCTTATTCAGAGTCCTCTCAAAAAAAAAGTCCTGAAGATGCTTAGACAGGGGTCAAAGAAGCCTCACCAGGGATAAAGCTCCATCACACACAATTAAGCTGGAACTGAAAAGTAAGAGGTCTCTTATAAAGCCACTATGAATCGTAAGGCATTATGTTCATTGCTGGCATCATTAGGCGCAGGTGTCCATCAGTAGGTACCTCCAGCTCCTTTCCAGAAAGCAGGAGGTCCCTCCTCCCGCAGGGTCGTCCAGAAACAATCAATGGGGTCCATTGTAGGTTTTCTGGCCTGCACGGGCTGCCACTTGTAACCTGGTCTTGATAACATCGGCAGGGGTCACCAGGGAAGATGCAGGCATTCCTACGCAAACAGAGAATGCAGCACTTTTAGACCTTGTACTAAATATGGTTTTAAAATTACAGCTAGTCAGGAAAACTGCTTCAGTTAAACTGATAGCCAACGTCAGAAGTTTTGGAGACACAATACAACGTATGCTTCTATTATTTTAACAGCATTATTAACAAAATATCTTCTTGATGTTCTTTTGATGTTGAATTTTTACTCTGATGCTAGTTTGCTTGTATCCTCTGCAAGGTTTCAGGTTACTGTATTATGCTGTAACCAGTTTTATGCGTTTCTATCGAATTGCAAGATTTTTTTTTCCTGTTCCTTGAATCCCTATCTATATTTTTATCCTCTTCCATTGTAGAGCACATTTTGCAATGGCAGGTAATTTTAAATGGGCTTTGTAAATATATGTTACTTATTTACTTACTAAATGCTCTAGAGAGAATAAAAAGGAATGCATAACTATAACAGGACAAATGTGAGGCCACTCAACAATTCCAAACAGAAGGTAGTTTTGAATTGTTTTACACCTTTGTTACTTTAAAATGTCATCTACTTCCTGTTTGCAACAGGCATTATTGGTTTTATTTCCTTTAAGCCATACTCATTTTCAACACATGGATCTCCGCTGAGTATGTTTGGGATGAGTTAATTCAGGTAGTTGATCCAGAGGTAATTATGCAACATCGGTATATGACCTCACTAATGCTTTAGAGAGCACAGTCTATACCAGATTACCAACATCTAGTATAATGCCTTTCGAGCAGCGTAGAGGCTGTTATTCCTGCAATCGGGGCAGACACCTCCTATAAACACTCTAGATTTCTGATAAAATTACAGAATGTGTGTCTATAAGCCAGTTATTTTTCAATTTCGAAGTTAAAACATAAAAGAATAGCTGTGTCTAAATTTTAGATTGTTGTTTGACAACCCAATTACCAAAATTTAATGTTATGTTCAAATGTTTGTTTACATTTTTCCTTCAGTGCATTGCCATTGTAGCAGTTACAATCTGTAAATCCGACAAGAAATATTACAGAGAAAACATTACAGAAAGCTCACCTTGTACATTCAAACCCTGACTGGGCACTAAACCTTAAGCCACTGATTGACCCACATACTGACCGGCTAGAGGGGGCACACAATGCACAGTAATGAGAGCGACACAACGCTGCCCCTGACAGAGGCCCCCATGCCCATGGACCACTGCTTCCACTTCAGCTCTGAATGGTCTCAATCATCAATGGCTGTTTAAACAAGCAGCATCATTACCAGCACCGAGCCGCACACATTCACTAGCATTTTCTTTTAATACTCAAGCAAGCCATTCTGCTCTGATTGACCAAACTGTCTCCCTCTTTAAGGGCTGACCCAAAGAGCCCACCTGCATGGCAGCAGGACTGCAACCTTTTGGGGAGAGTAGAGAAGCCTCTTTGAAGGATAAGTATGAGTGGTGAGGGGTATGCGGGTGTCCTCTTAACAGGTCAGATCTTATCAGTATTTTACAAATCCTAGACAACATGCTGGATGTGAGTCTGTCTGGTCTCATCTGGGGTTTATCCAATATTACAATGTTCAGTGCTAGGGAGATAAAAATGAAGCTAACCTAAAGCAGACTGCCGGCTGAGTTTTATGTCCTCAAACATTACAAAGTGCTCTAATAGAGTTAATTCGGGAGTAACGTTCCTTTCTTTTAGACCAACTACAAAGAGAATATCAATGATTTACAGCAATGCCAATAAGAGAGTGAAACTAAGCAGTAGATTTTACTAGTAAATCAATCTATTTTTCAGACTCTTGCCTTAATGCATCCCAATCAAGCTCTGCCTATAGAATCTGGCACTTTTAGCCATATGCCAGTGAGAATCCAGAAGTCTCCTGCGCAAATAATGGCCAGCAAACTGAGCGTGTAATTCAATTTCCTGAGCTGACTGTAAATCACTAATTGCCTGCGAGCCTCTCGCTGCTGATAAATGGTGAAATGAGTGATACACCCTGAAAGGGCATACCTAATCATAAAGCATGCTTTTACCAGGCCAACAGCACTGACAGAAATAAAACGCTGGTGGAAGGCAGGAATGCTGCTCTCTCTTTGACCATACATGGCTTTTCCATTTTGCGCCATACTTAGGGCCAGCTTGTACAGCAGTAAATCTGACACATCCATCACGCAAAAAGGATCAGTAATAAATATTAATCTCTCCTTTACTGCTGGTCCAAAACCATGCTGGTTTGGCAGCATCTGTCACCATTTATACGTTGGTTTGGTTCAGATGAGGAATATATATATATATAAATATAATAGCCATCCAATCAATAACATGTCCAAAATATCAGCTTAACAAGAGAAGGAAAAAAACTTTCTTAGATTTCAACGGAAGTCAATGTAAAAATATTTTATTTCAAATAATTTTGGAACATTTCTATTAATCCATTCATCATGAAATTCTTACACAGTCGCTGTATTCAAATGATGTAGTAAACTAAAAACAAACAAAAATGGAGATGCATGCTTTGATTGGACAGTGAACATATATAAATCCAAAACACAAAAAACCCAAAAAACCAACCAACACGATCTAGATAATATTTTATATATATACAGTGAGGAAGGAGAGGGATCTTGGTTGTTTTGGCTTGGCACTGCCAACACTGTAAGATCCGTTTATTGCTCTTGCAGCTCTGCTTCTTGGGGACCTGGTAATTTTTTTTAACACTCACTGCTAAGAAGACTGCCAGCTCCTATATATTAACAGTGGAAAATATCCCGACCCTTGGCAGGCATGCCGCACTTCAAAACGTAGCCTAAATCACTGAGCACTCTAATTAGGGCCAACCACAGCGGAGCCAGCGGTGGCAGGCGGCTAGCGGAGAGCACGCGGCGGCTTACCCGCCACCGCCCCAGCCAACAAGCAGCCTGCCAGGCCCCACCCGGCCCTCCTCATCAGCCAGCCCAGCTTTCATGTGCGCGTAGCTAAGAAAGTCGATGGTCGAGTATAGGATGTCTCTGAGGAAGCAGGCCATTGCTCCCTAGGCAGGAGAGAAAGGGAAAAGGGAGAGGGAGGAGACCGTTTTCCATGTTGTAAAGATGTAAAGCTACTTGCTCTGAGCCACCAATGCAATGAAACATTTTCTGAAGAATGGTCTTTTTTCGTCCAGGACCACAGAGGCATTGTAGTTTTGCACTGAGGTATTCTGGGATTTGAGTTTATGATGTGTTAAAGTCTGACCTTGGGAATCATGGCTTCTGTGGTTGTGTTTGCAAGTTTATGTCTGTTCATTCTTTTTAAGACACAGTGTATTTCTGTAAATTTTAAGCAAAAATATTTTTGAAATGTAAGCGTTTAAACCTTCAGTGTAACATGATACCCTTTTTCTCACATAGCAGAGAAAATCTGTCAGCGTGTGAACTCTAAACCATTGTTAGGTGTAATTAGAATTTGGTGAAGTCAATTATATGTGTACACTCTTGGTTTGAGGAGAAAAAAACCATGTGTTTTCTGTCATATGTCAAAAAGTTTTTATATCAACTGCTTGAATTAAATTTCATTAAAACTAATGAAAAAAAGCCACCCCACTCCCACTGAGCTCCATTTATTTGCAAAATCGATATTGCACACACCTCAGCAGATGCAGACTGATTATTATAGTTAAAGCCTGGAGACATCTACAATAAGAAATAAATCAATTTCAGTCGTATAGTGGTTAATTTTTGCAAATCTGAAGCAAATTGTTGTCGATCGCACCAGGCTATGAGGGTCCCACTTCAAAACCTGCCATAGATATTCAGCAGGACTCAACTCAGCAGATGCTTTGCAATGCTATGCAATGAAGTGCTCCTTACCTTCTGTTTCAGAAATCTTAAATTATTTTGGAAGAATGTCTGAGGTCTTGTTGAAATATTTATCTTCCACAAAGATACAGTTTGTGGACCAATGACATTAAAGTTTCCTCTAATATGGCCAAGTGTGTTGTTCCATTTTATATTTCAGCCAGAGACATGTCTATTACCCTCTTATTATTATCTTTTGTGGCGTAGTAACCTAGGGATGATTGGTTGTGGTTCCATGAACATTTCAATCAAATTTTACCAACCCAACTGACAGTGATATTTATTGTTTTGCTCTAACCCTGTTGCTTTTTCCCTTTTTGATTTGCTTCCTGTTGTTGAAGGATGCAGGTTCACAAGGTGCAATCTTAAAATATATTGTTGATGTCATTGTAAAACTTCATATCCTTCAATATTCCAGTATATTACGTTTTGGTCTTTGTTTATGTTAATGAAAACACATTTTTCAAATGTATAAATACAAATTTAAAAGCCAAAATGTATGTAAATTTGAGGAGGATTTGTACTGGGAACATATTCAACAACAAAAAAGTGTGTGAATAATTATAATTAATTATGTATTCAAATTGACATAGCACCTCTAAATAGTAATAGTTGTAGACTTCTAAGAGTTATCATGTCTTTTTTCAATGAAAGTCAGAGCCAAACAAAGCCATATCTTAGCTTCAGGTTTCTCATCCCCACTGTCCTGGCAGGCATCCAGGAGAGGAGGCTGAGGAGCTGGACAGCATCAGTGCTCAGCCCAGGGGTTTAACTCCAGCCCTGAGTGCTCTTTAGACAGGCTCCATTTAACTCCAGCTTAATCTGCCCCTCCTACACAGGTAGCACAGATAGCTGAGTTATCTCTTTCTGCAAGTCAGTTTCTCCCTCCCTCCCTCCCGCTCCCGCTCTGCTCAGGGCAGCATGCCTGCTCAAAAGCAGGAGAAAAAAAAAGGAATCGGTGCTGTTTCAGGGCTGGGCCTGGCTCATCTGCTATGACAGGCTACTGCGTGCTCACAGGGGAGTGCAGCGCTAACACAGCCCAGCCTGCACCAGTGACCCAACATCTGGATCTACTGGCCATCTATATGTGCGATAATTTGACAACAGCACATGGCAGCAGGGGAGAAGCTGAAGGTGTGTGTGTGTGTGTCAGAGTACTTAGTGTTTTATATATATATATATATATATATACACACACACATTAAATTAATAGGCATTACATTAAGACATTAACTTATTGTGCCGACCCTTTATACAAGAAATGTTTCTAACATATTAATATTTCTTTTTCATCAGTACTCCTAACAAAGATGGAATGAGAATTGCAGATGCTTTGAGACAGCAGATGGAATTTCTGCTCTCCCAAAATCCTTTTTAATAATGCTATTCAGCACATTACATGTACCTTGAACATTACTCCTATAATAACCTCTGATAATATTCCTTTTTGCTGAATCTCATAACACTCATAAATGTATTTTTATTTGTTTTATATTTATTTTCTGCTTCTTTAGTGCTTTGTTTTAGAAATATTTTATATAGAATTTATTTTCTTTTTATGCGTTTGCTATTCCCTTTGGTAATCCATGGTTTGTCCTCAAATTTATGTCTTCTTGAAAGTTTTCTTAAAGGACAATTTTGTTCATATAACTCAGCTAATATGGGGATAAAAAGCCTCATAAGCCTTGTTTGGGTCCTCCTTTTCATAAACCTCAGCCCAGTTTTGTTTTATTAACTCCAACTTCAGAGCAGCGATAGCTTCTGGTGTTTGGTGTCTTATCATTTTAAAAATGTTTGTCCTATGTTTATTTTGTACATTAAGAACATTTTGAAAAATTGCAAAAACAGGAAGATAATCACTTATTTATGAGCAATCCACCTACTATTGCACTCTCAATTCTGTTTGTAAAAATGTTGTCAAGCAATGTATCTGTGTCTGTGGTTATTCTAGATGGTTTTCTGATTACAGGTAATAGGTTGTTGGTGTATATTGTACTGGTAAAATCTGTTGTTGTTCTATGCCCATTTGAGTTTAATAAATCAATATTAAAATCACCACCTTAAATTTGTACTTTTTGTCATTCAGTTTGTCAATCATCCCAGCTATTTTGTCCTTAAATGTTTAAATACAAGTTCCTGATGTTCTGTATACACAGTTGATTATCTATCTATCTATCTATCGTTACACTTATATAGCACCTTTCTAGACATTCAAGGACGCTTTACAATCCACACTGCTCAGAACGCTCAGAACACTCTATCCACACACACTGGTGAGAAGCAGCAGTCAAACGCGCACAGCGTACACTCGACCAGGAACAACCGTCCACCTGGAGGACTGCATCGGGCACACGAGTGCCAATCCATATCTGGGCTCACACACTCATTCACTCACACACCAGGACATTTATTAGAGAAGCCAATTCACCTACCCATGGATTGTGGGAGGAAACTGGAGACCCCGGAGGGAACCCACGCAGACACGGGGAGAACATGGAAACTCCACCGAGATGGGACTTGAACCCAAGATCCTGAGAGGTGAACGTGCTAACCACTAAGCCACCGTGCCGCCCAATTAATATGTTTTTAGAATGTTTTACATTAATTTCTATACTTCACACATTACATTTTCTATAGCATTTGACATACTTTTAAACATATTGCACCATAAATGTGTATCATACAGAGCAACTCCTCCTCTTGTTTTACTGTTCCTATTAATCTTAAATAGCTTATATCTATCCAGTTCTACATTGGAGACTTTCTCATTATCGAGCCAAGTCTCAGACACAGCAATGACATTAAACTTTTTAAATTTATTCAAATACTCCTTGATTTTAGTTTCTATTGAGGCATTTACTATTAAAATGTATTATTGATAACGCACCTTCCATTTTCACATTATTATAAAATTGTTCTTTTCTGTAATACACACAGTTATAGTTGGTGTTGTTGTAGAAGTGGATTTCAGAATCAATATATATTCCAAACTCACATTTTTTATATTCCGTGTGGTCAAATGTTTTAAAATTCATATGTTTGTACTTGCCCCCTCCAGGGTGTGTTCCCGCCTTGCGCCCAATGATTCCAGGTAGGCTCTGGACCCACCGCGACCCAGAACTGGATAAGCGATTACAGATAATGAATGAATGAATGAATGAATGTTTGTACTTGCTATATTGGGTATTACATAACCCACACACACACCTCATTATTATCTATTAATTCATCATCATCAAAGTCTTTGAATGAATAATTCTTGTTGGAATCTACCATTTGATGGAGTCTAGTTCCTGTAAAATACTGAGACAATCTGTATTACTCAACAATCGTTACCATCTCCATGTATATTGCAGTATATCAAGACAAGCATGCAGGATTTTACAATTGCTCATTTTTGTGTTTCCTATTCACCAAACAAACTATAATTGCAGGCTTGGTTTCACTGTCTTTTTGGGGTAGGAAATAGCAAGCTGAGATTTTGCTACTATTTATATTTTAATTTTCAAAAAACTTTATGACTTGCAATTCAAGTGTTTTAGTTCCTCTGACCAGACGTCATCCCCTTCTTTGTGTTCCGCTGCACTGGCATATGATCTATGTGTGGTCTCTAATCCACTTATGATTAAGACTTCCATCCTACTGTACTGTTCAAGGTCATCAAGTCCTTAATTTCATTAATAATAATTAATAATAAGATAATTTCATTTTTTTCCAAGTCCAGCAATTATTATATCTTTTTCTTTAACAAGGATCTGAAGTTGTTTTACTTCCTCCATTAACGCCAAACTGAAGCAGCTGCACCAGTCCAAGGAGGTGGCATACAGGACTGGAGATCGGGTGCTGTATAATCAGGCAAGGAACACAGAGCATAATCAGAGCAGCAAAGAAAAGCTACTCAAGCAAACTGAGCTGTTTGATGTCCACCAACGAGCCATCAACTGTCTAGAAATACCTGCAGAATATCACCAGCTACAAAAGAACCACCCCCACAATCAATGGTGGATCGTCAGCTGGCTGATGAACTTAACACCTTCTACAGTAGGTTCGAAAAAGCCCAGCACCTTACAAGAATTCAGCAGCAGTTCATACCCTCCTGACACTCAGCGACCAATCCAGAAACCCATTCAACCTGTCCTAAAGATCTGTGTTGAAGATATGCAACAACTGTTCAAGAAACAAAAAGCAAGGAAGGCACCAGGCCCTGATGGAGTCTCACCCTCATGTCTAACGGCCTGTGCAGAACAGCTTGCACCAGTCTTCACTAAGATCTTCAACACATGATTGTAGCTGCGTGTTGTACCCTCCTGCTTCAAACACTACACTATAATACCCGTCCCCAAGTTATCAACTATCACAGGACTGAATGACTACAGGCACGTTGCCTTAACCTCTGTAGTCATGATATACACAGCAAAAATGATATGACCCAGCTCAGCGTGCCAGCCCCCAACTGCCAGTGGATCACCAGCTTTCTAACTGGCAGAGAGCAGCAGGTGAGGTTGGGAAAGTTCACCTCAGGAATCCAGATCACCAGTACAAGTGCTCCACAGGGTTGTGTACTTTCCCCGCTAGTCTTCTCCCTATGCACCAACAACTGGACCTCCACAAACCCCTCTGTCAAATTCTGAAGTTTGTGGATGACACCACCATCATCGGCCTCATTCATGGCAGTGATGAGTCTGCTTACAGACGGGGGGTTGACCAGGTTGTCCACTGGAACAGCCACAACAATCTTGAGTTGAACACAGCTAAAACAGTGGGGATGATAGTGGAAAGAGGAGCCCCTCAACCCTGCCAACACTCACCATCTTTGACAGATTTGTGATGACTGTGGAGTCCTGCAAATTCCTGAGCAACAATGATCACCAGAGACCTGAAGTGGGACAACATCAGCTCCACCATCAAGCGAGCTCAGCATATGATGTATTTCCTGCCTCAGCTGAGGAAGTTCAACCTGCCCCAGGTGCTGATGGTGCAGTTTTACACCGTCATTATAGAGTCTGTCATCACCACATCTATCACATGGGGTAGCTCAGTCACCAAACAGGACATTCACTGAGAAGACCATTGGTGTTAAGGCGTCCACACTGCTGGATCTGCACAGCTCAGAACCAGGAAGTGTGCAGAGAAAATCATCTCTGATCCCTCACTCCCGGGACACCACCTGTCCCAGCACCTCTCCTCAGGCCATCACAATCCTGAACACTCGACATTACTGTTACACAAAACGTTATAACGTCTGGTCTCTTCGTTCTTCTGCACTTTAAAACTCAAACTATACACTTCATTCTCTGTACTTAAACTCTCCATCTATTGTGTCGTCAGGATCTTCTCTCACCTGCCCTTGTCCCTTTGCCACTACTGCCACTATAAATTAGAATTAGAATCACTTTATTGACCACAATGCTTGCATTTTGTTGTCCGTGCAGTGAAACACACATTTACACACACACACACACACACTAGAGGGTATTGAGAACACATACCCGAAGCCCTAGCCACAGTGGGGGTTATGTGCTCAAGGGCACTTCAGTCATGACCTGCTGACTCTGGGGATCGAACCAGCAACCTTCCGGTTACAAGCCCAGTGTGTGTGTGTGTGTGTGTTAGTATTTTTTGGTACTATTTTTGTTTTTTTGTACTGCTGTGAAATTTTGTCAATCTATATGCACTGTGAGCTACTGTAACCTAATCCAAATTCGTTGTGTATGAGCACTTATGGCCAATGAAGCCTGATTCTGATTCTGATGAACTCAAGCAGCTTTTTCTGTTGCTTAGCTGTTGCTTAATTCTTCTGACACAAAGTTCAGAGATCGCTTCCATGTCCTCCTCTGATGCATTAACTTTGGTCACATGTTGTCCAGTTGCTTTTGCAATGTAGCTCTGCCTTAGCATAGTTAGCAGCACAACTCAGCCTGAAACACACCGTAGATGGCATAGCGGCCAAGCAATGTGACGAAGCCCAGCAGCTATTTTTCTAATATATTCTAATTGTGATATTCCTTGGAATATACGATTGAATGTAATATTTTGTTGAATTTCTAAAATAAAAAAATTACATATTCTCTACAAAGAACACAATTTTGCACATTTTATTACTGTTTGTTTACTTTTAACATAAACTTGTTTTTAATTTTCTTACTAAATGTTCAAATCAAAACAATTAGAAGAGATTTTTTTTCCCGTTTTTTAAGAATGTACCTTTATTATTAATTATTAACAAAATCCACCCAACATATGGGTGAACTATGGGTGTTCAAACTACCACCGTCATTTATTTCCTTTTTCTTTTGTTAATTTGAAGGACTGTATTGCTTTTATTATAAATAATTTCTGCTCCAGGGACCTGGAGGTTGTGGGTTTGATTCCCGCTCCGGGTGACTGTCTGTGAGGAGTTGGTGTGTTCTCCCAGTGTCTGCGTGGGTTTCCTCCCGGTGCTCCGGTTTCCTCCCACATTGCAAAAACATACGTTGGTAGGTGGATTGGCGACTCAAAAGTGTGTGAATGTGTGAGTGTGTGTGTGTGTGTGAGTTGCCCTGTGAAGGAAAGGTGCCCCCTCCAGGGTGTATTCCCGCCTTGCGCCCAATAATTCCAGGTAGGCTCTGGACCCACCGCGACCCTGAATTAGATAAGCACTTACAGATAATGAATGAATGAATGAATAAGGTTTTGCACATTTTTATTGTGCAGATTTAATCTGTAAGATTAGTACAGGAGCCAATCACGTTTTCTAAACTAATGCAACGAAATACATATTGGCTACAATAAAGGGGAATCTAACCTGCTTTTTTTTAAATTCTCCATAATTAAACCAAAAATCTAAGTGATGCAGAGTGGTATATGGCACTGTAGGTGTGTGAAGTTCTTAAGTATGAGGTTGCAAAAAAAGGTTGCTACCTCAAAAAAAGTTATTACATTAAATATTACTATTATGTTTCCTGATGCCTGAAAGATCGACCCAATGTTGAACCAAATTACTTCTACATAAAACTTTTTAAAAAAAAACATTTTTTAAATTAATGGCAGACACGTGTGAGTCATAATGGTCCAATTGATCTGCAAAGAAAACTTGGTTTTTATTTTTATTATTTACTGTTAATTGTAGCTTTGGGGGTTATGATGTGCATTTTTCAGTCATGATCATAACTTCTGTAGCCTGACTTGTTGTCTGTCAGACAGTCTTGATGAGCACCCTTTGCTCTGCTTTCACAACTGCTTGGAATGATTCAGAACACTAATTTGTCTAGGTTCCCACTAACATTTAGCCAAAATTTCCTCATGGTTTTAACCAGACAATCTTGTTCAAATTACAGGTGGCCCTGTAAGACTAGAAGTTGATACTGGTCAATATTAAATGGTTTAAATTACAGTAGTGATAACATTTATCTGGTAAGAAATATATATTTTGTTATTTTGGCTAGAGACATAAGACTGAATGTAATTATCTAAACACCACTCATCAAGATCTGCCTCTGTTCGCTCCTTAAAACTTGTCAAAAATTAATATAAAAATGATTAATCATTCAATAGAGTAGAAATAACTGGGACATCCCTAGAAACAGAGCATGCGCAGCTAATCATGTGTAGTGGTAGGGAGTGGTTGTTCGGGAGGTTCCAGCAGCAGCAGCAGCAGGGGAGAGGCGGGGTAATTAGACTGACAAAGACGACTCTGTGCCTAGGCCGAGCCCTGAGGAGCCAAACCGTCTGGGACAAGCAGGCTGCAGCGCGTCTCTGCACTCAAAGCACATTGTCCACAGAGCTGCAGAGAGGCGGACAGAGCACAGGGGCCGGATCCAGCATTCTTACACACACACACACACACACACACACACACACAGGCTGTTGTCAACTTCATTCCCCCCACTATTCTGAAATAAAAGCTCCTTTCCCACGACAGGCTGACAGGTGAGCCCTGGAGACAGCTACCTGACCAGTGGGACACATCTCCATCTGCATCACACATACACAACTACCTGCAGTAAGACAGCTCTTTTGATGTACTGATATTTCCTGCACTGAACTTATTCACAGGGAACACTCTTCGCCTTGCAAGGAAGTGTCAAGATAATATTTTGTAGTTGGCAAAAACACCCCTGCTTGATTTTAAATAAAACAACCCAATAGGGACCCTTATACCAGTCTGAAGGTTCAAAATACCCTTTTACAGATATTAGTAAGAGTTATTACTTTATTTTAGACAAATAAATATTATATTATACATAAATACATTCCAGTCAAAAAGGCTATTTAGTTCATCTTTCTGGAGATCCCCTAGTCCACAAAAGGGGAATGTCAATAGGAAATAAGTTAATAAACTCAAGATAAAAATGTATTAAATGGTTTAGAGGAACTGAGACTCCTACAAACTGTGCAAGTCCTGTCGGAGCACCAAAACTGTCACCATCTGATCAAACAGAACTTCAAGCTTGACTCTTGCTTCAGATCTGAAAAAAGGTGTTTCTAAAATACAAATCTATATAAGAATATATATAAGTATATATATATATATATATAACAGTGGACTGACCATCTCAGAGCCAGACCTCAGCATCACTGAATTTGATTATGTTATATTACTTTGATTATGTTATATTATATTACTTGCTGGGAATTTTATTGGTGTTGACATGAAAAACTGAAAGAAATCTCCCCAACTACTGAAGCTGCAAATTGCTGACACTGAAAATACTATGCTACAATGCACAAAAGCCTTTAAAAAAATCTAACATTTGTCTTTGTGGACCATGAAAGCCAGTTATCCTCAGTGGCCTTATATAGTTACTGTTAGCATCGCCAGCAAAGAAACCCCAGTCACACAGCTCTGTCACTTGGCTCTAGCAGGCTATAAAATGTCATAAAATAAATCTGCTGTATGAGATATGACCAAAGGCCATCTTGGCAGTTCCACCACGTTGTTTACACCAAAACACACACTCTCCACAGCCACTTGCTCTCCAAGCCTCAGGAATGCATCGTCTCTGAACCCAGAGCAGCTCTCACTGTACTGTTGTGCTCATACAGACACATTCCATACAACAGCAGCACTCAGGAAGAGAAGGAGTATTAGGATTCTCATTCACGGGCTGAGAGGCAGGAGTTGCCTGGGCCAACTTACGCAGAAGTCTGCAGGGAGTCGATTGAGCCCTGATGGTGTGTGTGTGTGTGTGTGTGTGTGAGTGAGTGTGTGTGTGTGTGCAGAACCCTGCTGGTGCTCACAGAGTGCCTCAAGTGGAACCATTGAGTTTGTGCGTGTGAGAGAGAGTAGAGACTGCCAGCAGCAGGTGGGAGGCGCTAAAGAGCTGATGATGTTCTCTTGCAGCCTTCAGCGTTACAGGGGATCAAACTACGGTAGAGCAACTTGCAATTTTGTCCAGTGTTGACTTAAATACTGGAATGTTTTGTTTCAGGACAAACTCTATGGACTTGATCAGCACATGTTCTAGATATGCACATGTTCTAGGGAGAAAATAAGTTCTTGACCATGTCCATAGCCACAGGCTCCAGGTAGATCAGCAAAGACTATAGGACAAAGTGACAGAAAGTGAGTGTGTTGAAGCCTACCTTGTTAAGGCCAAAGAAGTCCAGGTCATGGATGAGTGAGAGAGCGCTGACGCGTGGCCCTGTGATCTCTCCTGCTACCTGTACACAGAGCTTCACAATCTCCCATCACCTGCAAGCCCCCAGCCTTAAAAACAAACAATCCACACATCTCTTAGGATAAAAAGATTCTTCATAATCTTAGCTAGATGATCAAACTCATATCAAAGCAAATTTGTTTTAACATAAAATCACTCATTAACCAATATCTTCTAGGCATTTTATGACATTTCGGAATAGCAAAGTAGCACAGAAGTCCAACAGGTAACGTCACTGTCACACAGCTCCAGGGTCCTGATCTTGTGAGTTCAAACTTCGCCTCGGACCAGTCGGTAAAAGGGGTCTCCTCGTGATTTTGTGGGTCTCTTCCACGTGCTCTGGTTTATTCCACACAGTCCAACACATACATGTTGGTAGGTTGGTAGGCTGTTCAGAGTGGCCATACACTCTTAGAAAAATAGGTACAGTAGAGGTTCAATAATGGCTACTAAACGTGCAAACAGTGTAAATGTACAGTTAAAGTCCAGTCATGTTCAATAAAGGAACATTCACTTTTCCAGAAGGTGAGGTGAATATTTGTAATCTTTCATAATTGAACAGTGCAAAATAAAAGAACATTATATACGTCCTGGAGATGAAATGGAGTGTATGAAATCAACAGAATTTTAAAACCTTTGAGGGTACCACCACAGTGACAGCAAAAAGTGTGAGTGTGTGAGAGTAAATGCACGTGTGTGGTGCATGTGATGGACTGGCACCCTGTCTAATGTGTGTTCCTGCCTTGCAGCCAGTGACTCAGAGTAAACTGTGGACCCACCGCGAGCCTAAACAGGATAAAGCAGTTACAGAAAATGTAGGAATTATGAACAAACACTCTAAGAAAAAAAAGTACTGTAGAGGTATATTATTGCTCACTAAATGTACAAAAATTGTAAATGTGTCTTTAAAAGGTGCAAAAGTGTTTAAACGTCCTGTTCATTACTTTCTTTTCTCCAGAACGGGAGGTGAATATTTGTAAGATTTCATTATAGAACGGTGGAAAATAAAAGAACTTAAGTCCCGGAGATTAAATGAGCCGTATGAAATCAACAGTTTTAAAATCTACAATTATAATAGAACAAGGTACAATCTCTCAGCTTTAAACTAGCTTCAGTAGTGTTAAAGGAGTAGGTTTTTAGGTTGAAATTTAGGCTCATATGAAGCTTGAGAGAAATGTTGAATATATATGTGATGTTCAACCATAAAGACGCACATGTAAAGCAGCCATATAACTACAGTGTGTTTCCATTAGAAAAGAGTTTTCATTTTTGTGGCTTTGATTTGCCAGGCAAATTGAATCATTGTACAACACCACGATAAGCTGCAGTGTAAGGCTGTGAGTGTAAGTGGTACATTGTGGCTAATGCTAAAATTGTATTACAATCATTATGTTTATTGCGATAATTGCACAGATGATAATCGTGTAAAACCTTTATCATTTTTTTAATAAAACAACTTTATTACTTTATAAAACAGGTCAGTAAAAATAATTCAGAAATATCTAGTGACTTAAGGCTATGTGCTGATATAATCTGAAGATAGACTTATTAAATAAATAAATAAAGGTACCGGGGCTTTAGAGAAGATGCATACCATATCATGGACAAATATGATTTTAAAGCAGCCTTGTTAGTTTTATATATTAAGCCAAAGGTTGTCTTTCCACCCTGGAATATCTATCCACCTTGTCCAGAGATTCAAACACAATAAAGCTTTTTAGTGAGCCTTCTCACCAACTGAGGTTTGTGTAAACGATAAGAGAACATCAGACCAAGAACAAAAACAGAACAACAGAACAAGCACTGGACAGCTGGACAAGCTAGCTGAGGTCTGAGGTCTAACCAAGTGTCAGGAAATTCCTTGCTTAGGTTCCTGTCAAAGAGTGTAGCACGTACCCATAAAGGTCCCACACAGACAATGCCTTTAACTCAGCTCTTGGTAAGATCATACATTAGATCTTAGCTCATACACAGGTCGATACTGTCCATTCCACAGAGAGACAAACAGACCAGGCCTGAGACATGAGACAGAATGTAGGCCCTGAGGGGCCTCCAGGAGACAACCTCAACCTCATGGCTCCAGCGCTGCATTTGTGCGGCAGATAAAACAGCCAGCGCAAGCTGGAACAGGTCCCTTCCAGCTCTTTGAAAACACTTCTGCTTAGACACAGACATATCTGGGCTGGCTTCAGCCACATTTCAACACGTCTCGCCTGAGAGGCTGGCAGCCTGCCGCCTCGGTGCGCTATCTTCCCCGTTGCTCCTAGTTACTGAGGTTGCATGGAGGAAAGCATAGCCGCAATTAGATGGAAATCTGTTTCCATGGATTTCTTTGCCTTCCTCCAGCCTCCCCTTTCAAAAATAAGGCCCTCACTGTTTGTTTGTTGTTAGTCGTTTCTCCTCCCTGTTCCTTGGAGATATGAATGTGGAATTGTGCACACTGCTCTGTCTTACGGGAATGCAGCAAATGAGCCTCAGTCTTGCGAGTGAGCACATTTAAAAAACCCATTTAGTAAGCATTACCATATTCGGAGGAAAAGATCATAATCATCTCATTGAAGGTGCACTTTAAATAGAATTGAGCAGAATGACCCTCACTTCCCTTCCAGAGGACATTAGAGCACAGACTGGCAGAGCAGTCTCGCCTGCCTCTCCCAGCTCGCAGCAAAAAAAAAAAAAAAAAACCTAATAGCTATTTATGTGGAAAATGATCTTTTATAGTTAATTAGAGCATCAGCCCCGAGAGCGATCTCTTTAAAGTTGTTTTGGCAAGAAATAGCATGTGGAAATTGAAGAGGGGAGAGCGGGCCAGGTCGTTCACTCATATCAATTGGGTACTAATTGGAAATTTAAAGAGTTACAAAAAAAAAGAAAACAAACAATAAACAAGCAAGGGCACTGGTTAGTGGGAGACAATGGCTCAATCAGCTGTGAGAAATAGGCATTTAGAGCTGTCTACCGTGCCATATGTCAGTGTGAGAAATGGGATTTGGGTGCAGAGTGACAGAGGCGGTGGCAGCCTGATAATTCAGCCATAATTACAAGGCAAGGGGAGGCCCAGAGGCAGGCAGGGCTGCTAGGTGTGGTGGATGTGTACCTGAGACGCTCTCTACTGCCAAGAGCAAAAGTCCTTGCAGGGTGCACACACACACACACACACACACACACACACACACAGTGGAGTGTAAACACTGCTACTCACAGTTACACTACTCACGTTAGGCAAACAATAGCTTAGCGCCAGGCACAAACATTAGCTTCCCTCCATTAACATTCACTTAGACATTTATGGGTGTCAAGCTATCACTTCAGTTGGTGTAGCATGTGCGTGTTTGCACATAGAAGTGGAGAGCAAGGTTTTTATAGTAAAAACTATTTGGTTACATCACAAGGTGATGATTCTTTCACAACAGATTAACAAAGCATTACAATAGCAAAATAACATTAAACAGTCTAAATTACATCGCTTTATGATTCACGCTGAAAACGAACAAAGCATCACTGTATGCTTGCCATGTTCCCCCCACTCTCTGCTGCTCTTTACATTGGCTGTGCAAGTATTTTGAGTAACCCAGCCCTCAAATGAGGGCTAGCAAGCATGAGATAAGCATCCAGCCAACTTCTTGGTCAGCGAAGCATGCTGATCTTACCAAATAATTATTAAGTCTTGGCAACTGTCAAGGGTCTAATTCAAAGCTGCAATGTGAGAGGAGAAAAGCAAAGAGCATTTAACAGTTTTAAAGCCTCACAAAAATGCATTAACCAGGCTTTTCCAAAAGGCTGGTCATCTGTCTCTCTCTCTCTGTCTCTCTCTCTCTCTCTCTCTCTCTCTCTGTAACTCTTACTTAGACAGAAGTGTTCACCATTCTCAAATCAGCAGTTTAGTCTTTCCTTCACAACCAAATAAATCCATCTGATTTGCCATGACTGCAGTGTCAATAAACAAGGCTTAGAGCATGCAGCATGCAGAGAGGCGTGAGAAAAGCGGTGCCGCCTGCCAGCCCCAACACCGGGGGCTCGGCCTGGATGAAAGAAGCTGTCAAAAAAATCACACGAGGGAAAACACGTCCACTCGGCCCAGCACAAGCCACCACTCTGTATGCCTTTCAGAGGAACATTCCTTTTCATGATGTGCAGTCTAAATCAATGTGAAAGATCCCGCGGGTCACTTGCACTCCTGATGCTTTAATCAAGACACTCAATTAAGTAAGTGTCTGTGACATTTAAAGGGGCCATTTTGTGAAAAAAAAAATCATTCTCCTTGATTTCTGACGCAAAAGAGTTTGTACTATACAAACATTGTTAAACGTTATGCTTTTAATGTCCTACTGCATGCAATCAATACATACATTTGAATTTATCATGGCTGTGATGTCACAATCATCAACATATTTGCATATGACAGCCCTTTCAGCTTAAAGCAATTCAGACCTTTAAGAAGATGAGTGGAAGATGTTAGGAAAATTATTAATTTGCATCATTGCAGCTTTTAAAAATATAATCTTCCAAAACAAGAAACTAAAGATTTTGCAACATTTATTTTACTCCAGAGCTTACAGTTTGTTTAGCATGGTCTGGTTTTAGCGCAAGAAATAATTTAAGGCAGCCTCTCAAAATATTTACATATGTCAGTCTTAAAGACACAGTACAAAAACAGCCTGTGTATTCTAAAGAGGTAGAGAAAGATTTGAATATGCCAATGTAAAAATGAAGTGGAAGATTCATACAAATATTATCAGTGGACTGCAGGGGAAAATGTCTTGAATGTGGTTCTTATAAAGGTAAAGACATGTATAAAGAAATGAAGACAGTATTGCTGAATATTCTGCTTTGGTGATGGGCATCAAACGTTGGCTAATGAAAGCGGCTCTTTGAGGAAGCGGTGCTGATGGCACAGGGTTGGAGCAGACCTGGGGGAGGGGGTGGAGCACTCTGACAGCTCACTGATCAAACATACTAGCCTCTCAGGTAGCAGGCCTGTCTGACTCTCTCACAGGCAACATCTGATCCTAGGTCAGGTCATACACACACACACACACACACACATGCACGCTCAGCTCTGCCAAAGTGCACAAATGGCCCAGCTACTCTCAGCTCAAAGGAACATGGGCTCTGATGTCCAAATGGATATCTTACATGAAAAAAAGCTCAAAAACAAAAAACCTAACAGAAGCTATTCTGTGCTTTTGCATTCAGTAAGGCTAGAAGAAAACACAGCATATGGAAATAATGGCCATGTTGCGACACTCCCAGGTCTGCTGTTGACTCATTGATAATGCAAAGGGGTCAGTGACCCTGTGAACAGACTTGGAAGGTGTAACATGATAAGTAGCTGCACTGATGCTGTTGTGTGTGATCTCTAGGTGAGGGAACACTAAGTCAAGGGTTTAAAAATGTGGTTTAAACATCGTCCGAAACGATGGGCCTTTACAACCTCACAACAAAAGAGGACGAGTATTCCCCTCAGGGCCTACTTATTATATTTAAAGTCAAATCACATGAGCTGTTTTTCTAAATGACCTCATGATGTCATATCAGTATGACATAAACTGTGCTTTGAATATTATACGATGCATTTTTAAGGGTCTGGCAACTTCATAGCACATTTCAAAGGATTCTTAAAATAAAATGATTTAATTGGAACAAAATCTGAATAAAAACTATATACATTTCAAAAGGAATTTAAAGCAACAAAAACTCTACTTCTCTGTCTTTCATTTTGAACAACGGTCCCCTCTCTCCAGATAACCGTTGTATATCGGTCTGTATTGCTTTCTTTGTATAATACGCACGTATAGTATTGCCAATCGTCCCGATACAGGACACCTTTTGTAACCTATTTTTGAGGTCACACTTCTATGTTTGAGACCGAAACAGCTCTCAGCCGGAGCGAGGGGCATCTCTACTGCTTCTAAACAGATAACATGCTCATCACCTTAATTTAGCCAATCAGCAGCCAGAGTTACCTCTCCATCATTCAGTGCTGCAGCCAATGGCATCACAGTCCCTCCTACAGCAGTTTGATTTGAGGCGGCGCTGAGAGCAGCAGGTCAGAGCTGAAACACTGGGGATTACAGCTCTGATTTACATAAAACTAGTGTTATCTTAGCCACTTGTGGCTTTGCTTAATCTCTACCACGTCAAAGAAATTTGCTTCTATGAGGTGATTACCCCAGACCCCACCTGGTTAAAGTTTAGCCCCCTTAATCATTAATATCTAGTGACGATCTGGCAGCAGCATTGACTAAAATGCTGTTTATCAAACTAAAAACTAATCGGTCAGGTGCAAATAAATTGTGTGTGTGTGTGTGTGGGGGGGGGGGGGGGGGGGCATGTATGACCTTTATTGTGCAAGCCGGTCAACAGAGTCATCAGCTGGAATTAATACACATACCAGGGTTGTGTTTGTTTACCTGCAGTTTTATCACAGTGTGAGGCGATGAGATGGATAAAGAAGACCAAACAGTACCAGAAATTCATCCACTGTAGGAACCAGAGAAGGGTCGCTACAGAGAGAGAACGTTAAGAAGTTTGTCCTTGGTTCATTGTTTGTTTTTAACGTATTGTCTTTTTCGTGTGATTATTCGTTACTTCTTGGGATGTCCTGTGTTTGATTCGTTTAGTTGCTTTTGCTTTGTATTGTGTTCACTCTTGAAACAAACCACACCAGAGTTAATTTAGAAGTGGACCGAGACCCACCTGCTCAGGCGGTCTCTCATCGTTAGCTTGGTGCGCACCAGAGTTCAAAAGCGAGAACGGGAACAAACCACATTCACAGAGCAATCAAACCAGACAAGTCTGAACACACAGTAAAAGTACACAACCTCGTGTGCAAAGCCACAAACTAAGACTTATTCATTCATTATCTGTAACCACTTATCCAGTTCAAGGTCGTGGAGGGTCCAGAGCCTACCTGGAATCATTGGGCGCAAGGCGGGAATACACCCTGGAGGGGGCACCAGTCCTTCACAGGGCACAAACTAAGACTTAATTCAGGTAAAATAAATAAATGTAATTTTTTTAAATGTCGTAATCTAAATCAGAATCATTTTTTGTCTGCCTAAAACACGTGTAAGGCAATTAACAGGAAATATCACATCCCTACCATATAAGGCATGGTTTCCCTTAGTGCATACTGCAGTATGAAGACTCAGGTAACTTGAACTTGAAGGTTTACAAGAGATAGATGTGACCATGAAGTCAGTGTGTAAGGGAGGACAGCATTGTATGTCTTTGGGGAGTGGTGTGGTTTGATGGTGAACAGGTCCAGGCTGATGTGGTGAGGGCTGAGCACTTACAGTAAGCTTTATGGGTTTCTCAGGGGCCACGCCCAGAAGCTGCGGTACTAGGTCTATAATTAGGAAACAAGATGATTAAAAAAAGAGAGGCGTTTAAAGAAGCATGACTCGCGGCCAAGAGATATTTCCTTAAGAGAAAAGAGACTTCATGCATCCAAATCTCCCACTGTCCCCACAGTAAAGAACATCACTGATGTGGAGTGTTTAGGTATTAGGACACTTTCAGAACACAGAGAAAGAAAAATCACTTTTCTCCCTTTAAAAACAACCAAAACAAAGTTTACACAGGCTTCAATTGCAATGTACAGACTTCTAGTCTGAATTAAAAAAAAAAAATAATAAAATAAGTCATGAGGACAAACCTCAACTGGTACACACACAAACACAAACTCACTTGACCCCAAGAGTAACAAACAACTTTAATAGTGTGGGCGAGTAAGGGTCCAAATTGGCCACACAGCAACATAAGGCCAAACGTGTCATTAGGCAAGGCTGAAGGAGAGGGTTTGTGTGGTCTGTATGTAAGCCTAAGGAAGAGAACAGCACTAATCATTTTTTAAAGGTAATCATCCATTTCAGCTCTGCTAAGTACCTACCGCTCTCTTGATGCATGTTTACTTGAGGTTTCAAAGAAAGTGAAGTCATAGCCTCTTGTATTCACTACGTCCCAGGGTCTTCAGCCTTCAATAACACACTCAGCTGTTTTCAAATCAGATATGAGTATTTACCACTAGATTGAATCTCAACAGAATCTCAGATTTTCAGGTACCATTCATAACTGGGCCTCAGTCTGAAGAGCTGCTCTGTCGGGAAAAGGCAACATTTCAGCCAAAAAACATGATACAATAAAAAAAATATCATGAGACTAACAGAACATTTGTCAGATTACTTACTGTATAAATACAGCAGAATTCATTTAATTTTACTAGCACAGGCCTGATATTAAAAAGTTATAAATTGGGGTTCTATGAACAATGGAAAGTGCATTGAAAGCTGGATAAAAAGTAAAAGAATACAATACCTTTGAACAGTGTCCTTAATGAAAAGTACTGAATAGCAGTCTTATGGAGCATTTTGTTAAACTTTTGAGAGAACTTCAGAAAATTACAAACCAGTTCTATGAAGCGCTTCACATATTTAAATAAACAAATAAATAAAAATTGTTATCAATCTCTAAATTACCAAAAAACTTAAACAGAATCTAACAAATGTATTACACGCAATTATGTTCATGCTTTGATTAAAACCTTTGAAATGTATTCTGTGTTTTTATTTTTGTTCCATTGTTAGTTTTTTTTAATCCCTGCTATGGAATTAAATAGATATGATTAATTAACCCAATAACGTACAATATTAAGTAAGCGCAGTTGAGTGTGTGTGTGTGTCGTATAGTGTATTGTTAAGGTGTCTATTTGAAGTGTATAGTTAAGGTATGGCAAGGTAACTTGTGTGGTGTATAGTGTATTGTAGAAGTGTGTGTGTATTGTGTAGTGCATTGTAGTGTGTGGTTATGTGTGTGGTGTATATTTAATGTGTGTATAGTGTATAGTAGAAGTGTGTGTATTGTAGTGCATTGTTTATGTGTGTGTGTATTTTTTGTTTGTGCATGTAGTGTATAGTGTATTGTAGAGGTGTCTGTGTGTGTGTGTGTGTGTGTGTAGGGTATAGTAGAGGCGGGTATGTAGTGTATAATGTAACGTAGAGGGACATATGTGTGTAGCAGTGGCGGATGCTGGTCTTTCAAGGAGGGGAAGCTCAATTTCGGCCTACATCATAAAATGTGTCGGTTTATTTATACGTAAATTCTACCCTCTGTTCCTTTTCAAGAAAATGATCTGTGACCCTGTCGTACCAACAAGGTGTCTTTTCCAGGGACTTGACTACTGTCCTCTCAATGGCCAGCAGAGCTAGGCTGCTTAAACGGCCTTGGCCCATGTGAAGTGTGTCCGCCTGTTAGTGCTTTGTGATGGTGGAGGGGCTCAGCATCACCCGCTGGACAGAAACTGCGATAGAAGTCAGTCTCCAATAACAAGCACTTACAAAAAACCACCAGAAATAGAAGCTTGATTTGTCGCTAGTCGTTTTTAACAAAGAAAATGCCGCTAAGAGGTTTAAGAAAATCTCCGGTTCAACTCAGAACAGAATGAAAATGTAATGCGCCCACGGATCTTTACACCAAAGGATTGCTGATTTGCTCATTTCGCTGTCAATCAAAAAGGGATTCAGCCTCAGACAGATCATCCAATCATCGTGCAGAAGCTGAGCGTCCGGGCCAGCCGAGGCCAGCCCACTGCCCCATAGACCCCCAGAGACGCTGAACGTCCGATGGGCGGGACAAAGCCCAGCATATATCCAATGACTCGTCTCGTTTCGCTGCTTCGCTATTGAACTCTTTTAAAGCACCCGTTTTAAAGCACCCGTTTTAAAGCATCCGTTTAAAGCACTGTGAAGCTGCGGGAATGACTGAGAGGAAAGCCGCGTCTTTACCAGTGATAAAAAAGCTGATTCTGCACAACAGTTGAGCACGTTGTAGTGCATATTTATTCAATGACATGTACACACAACAGTATATATTTGATCACTTATTTTTTTTACATTTTAGGGGAAGCTGAGCTTCCCTTGCAGTCTTAGAGCAATCGCCTCTGGTGTGTAGTGTATTGTACAGGTCTGTGTGTGGTGTAAAGTGTATTGTAGAGGGGTTTGTTTGTGTGTAGTGTATAGTAGACGGTGTGTGTGTGTGAGGTGTATTGTTTTGAAGTGTGTGAGTGTGTGTGTGTAGTGTATTGTTTAGATGTGTGTGTGCGTGTGGTATATTGTTAAGGGTGTGAGGGCCAAAGAAACAAATTTTGGGCCCCGGGCACAGTAGTCTATACAAGGGGTCAGTCCCCGGCCCCAGTTATGCTACAAGACAAGCAAAACATTCATCTATTCATTGTCTGTAACCGTTAATATAGTTCAGGGTTGCGGTGGGTCCGGAGCCTACCCAGAATCACTGGGTGCACTCTGGAGGCGATGCCAGTCCTGCGCAGTGTGACACACACACACACACACGTTCACTCACACACTCACCATGGGACTGTGGGAGGAAACTGGAGCACCCGGAGGTATTCCACATGGGGAGAGTAAACCTAACTGTAATCTTCTGTCATTCAGACATGGGATTAAAATGAATGAATGAATAATATTAGCTATGAATCCTGGTATTACACTGTAACATTAAGTAACTACATAATATTTAAAAATATATTATATGTAATTTTTACTGAACTCTTGAAACAAATGGTTTCTTGGGACCTGAAACACCTGTTAAGCACCTGCTTTGCGGATCTCACATTGTCTCATATGTTCCACTGCATCAGAAAATAAAGAGGTGCCTGCACTTCTCAGGGCTGGTCTGGAATTAACACTGTATTTCATGTATTATTAGTTGGACTATGACAGCAGAAACACTGTCTGTTAAAGTAATAAACTGGTGGCTGACCACAAATAAAAAAAATAATAATAAAAATAAGACATCCACGTGTAAAAGGCTCTAACCTACACTTCTTTATATATTCAGGTATATAAGGGAAGAATGTGCTTTTGAACATATTTTCTAACTTTTGTTAATGCCATTTTAATACAGTTTTAAACTATGAAATAAGTGACTTGAGAAATAGTCAAGAAAAAAGGCCTGAAAACACTGCTTACAGCAGGAGCATTAAATAACATCTTCAATTTAATTCTTGCTATATTTGCAAAAGGTTTATTGACTTTTTTGCTTTTACTAGCAGTAAACCCATGAGTCTGAAGCTCTGCTAAACCCGACTGAGGGTTGTTTCTACAGGTGCAGGGGTTCTGACTCCACAAGGGGAGGATGTCTCATTAGAAGCACAGCATCTAATGTTACTATCTAGAAACTCCGAGCTGCAATTCTCTTTTCTGTTAGCAGGTGTTCACTCGTTCTAATCCTCTGTCATTCAGACACAGGATTAAAACATTTAATCTCACACTACAACAAAACAGAACCTCATCTTCCATCAAGAGCATGAGGTAACTGAGCGGGAAACAGTTTGGTGTGAAGGAAATCTATCGTAGCGCATGAGAACTTTAATCCCTGATATTGTTAGCTCCTAACTTTTACTACTAAAGTATATCTACTGGTTTAAGGTCACCTGTTTTCTTTGGGAAATATGTCAAAAATTGTGCTCTCTCTATCTCTGTATCTCCTCTCCTTACAGTTCTGAAAGCTTAATTTCGTTTTTTATTTTAGCAAGGTCTGCAACCCCAACAACACCCAAGTCCACAACACAGAAATTCCATGATGGATTTGGGAGCAAGACGGTCAAACCATTTCCCGCTTGAGGGAGGAGGCGAGTGGAGAAATTAAAGAACAGAACGCGCAGAACTTGTCACGAATCACAGAGCCTGGTGTCATTTATTTCTATTATAACAGAGAGCAAAATGTGTGTGTGTGTATGTACATAACTATATAGATATATATTTTCTATTGACTTCATGCTCAATGCACATCTAAGGTGAAATATATCACGTTTATGTAGGACTGTAATGACAGGAGTGTGTAAAATAGCTTTTTTTTTTTTTGTTAAACCTCGTAGCCCATTAAGAATTTTGTGGAGTGAGTGCTGTAATATTCCAGTTCCCTCAACAGAGGAGGATCTTAGCTGTTCCTTTGTCAAACTTATGACAGACAAAACTCAGGCTTTTAGTGTTCTTAATGGATGTCATGTGGCAATCTTTCTTGTCCATCACTATTTCAATACTAAAAGCAGCATGATTTGGAATGACCCCACAGATAGCTTTAAAGAGCTACATCACTAAAAGCTATGCATGCACTTTTTACCCAAGCCACATACAGCTGTATTCAGCACCCCGTTTCCATTTATATTCCTCATTGAAAAAGCACCAGATGTGCACAACAAATCATACAGTCCACCAGCCAAGACATGTCTGGTGACTGATGTAATAACTGAAACAGTATGTAATATCTGATATAAATATTTTAACACATTATATACTATTACTTTATATTGTAACAAGATTTAATAGTATTTACTTGCCATGATATCAGCTTATGCTGTGAAGATTATGTATGTACATAAGACCACATCTAACCACAAGAACTTCAGTGATGTCTGAGAAAAAAGATTTAAGCTTCTTTTTATGGTCAGCTACAGCAGCTTTACACTCTTTACAGTAAGCCAGGCCAAGGGTAAAAGGTGACAGATCCTTTGCTGGAGCCCACCCCTGGGGTCCGAGACACTGACTTCTGTATAAGCCAAAAACAGTCTTCATCACGCACCACTTTTTAAAGCTGTCAAAACTGTTCTTGTACATCAGCTCTCCCACAAAGGAGCCATGCGAATGCTTGCTCTGTGCACGTGTTTTCACCACTTCGATGGGGTTGACTGCTGTGGCTCCCATAGCTGTGAGAGAAGACAATGGATATGAGTGGGGTTTTGAAAGAGTTTTACACAGCTGGAGACATTGAAAAAGCTTCAGATGAAATAAATTATTAAAAGAACTCAAAATATCAAAACAGCATGATGCAATGCTTTGTTCATTTAATGTTAGCCCTCCAAAAATGTTTAGGAGACTGTTTTGAGGGACATTTTAGCCATTATGGCATTCTGACGACACCCATCCTGTAGATTATGGCACAGAGGGACGCTAATGCAGCGCTAGATATCTTACTAAGTCACGCTCACTGATACAGTATGAGTTGTACTAATTTGAACAGGGAATTAAAACCCATTCTGCTGGGTGGAGGGCTGAGGTGTTACCCACTGTAATAACCACAACATAAAGACCAGTATGGTGGTATTACCATTGCCAGTTTCCTCCTCCATGATGTGAAGCTGTCCAGTGGCACTGCATTAGCAACAGTTTGAAAAGAGGCACAGGCTGGCTTCACATGTCTCAGAGGGAACATGTGCTTGCCTTAGAGGTTAGTGGCAATGTATGAGATCATAGTTATGAATTTGGAACTGACAATGACTAATGATTGAGGAGAAAATTGGGATTAAAAAAAATGAGAACGCTACCTTGGCTATCTCTGTAACATTATTACACTGTCAGTCATTCTGGATGAGAGCTACTGCCACAATGATATAAATGTATTGCTGGATAAGTCACCTTTTTAAAATAATAATAATGTGTTTTATTGGCAGCCTGACACTGAATGACCAAACTAATGAACTTTAATAAGGAGAAGCACAAAAGCAGCTTTGGAGCAATGCATCATGTTGTCTTGATAGTTTTAGCTCTCTCAACAGTTTCTTTTTTGGAATGCAGGTCAGGAAGTGTGAGAGGGGTTGATGGGAAGTGCACATTAAACTGAAAATTAGTGAGAAAAAAAAATGTAAAAGAGCTGTCAGGGTATTTCAAGCTCACCAGTCAAGCCTTATCTGACAGGTTTGCACTGGACACAAAGGGGACACAGCCCCGACAGGCTTAATTAAAGAGAGACCTGGCCAGGCGCTACCTCCTTATTAACCTGTCTCCTGCGAGAGAGCCAGTCTGGAGCCGAACACAGAGCCAAGCACCACCTACTCACACACACACACACACACACACACACACATCCCTCTGATCACTCACAGGTACAAAAGAATCCACACAGGAGGTTCCCATGCATACCCTCCTCGCCTTCTTAAGCGGGTTAGATCAGCCCCCTCAGAAGGAAATAGAGCAGCTTTTGTTTTGTATTTTTTCCCCCCCTCCTCTGGCACTGTGGTGAAGAAGAGAGGACAGGGAGAGCAGTTAAATGGGTGGTGCACATTGATGCATGACCTCCAGCCATGGAGGCCAGTGAGAACCTGTAGGCAGACTCTGCTGCTATCTGGATCAGAACAGATCAAACTTCTTCTCAAAGTGAGAGACCAAAAGACCGGGCGAGTTAGGATCCACACACACATTTTTACTGAGGTTTCCAGTAAGCATTTATAAAATAGTTCCCAAAACTCCCCATTAACAGTGCATTTCTCTCTAAAAGAATTCCAAAAATGCTAGACATTTACAAAAATTTCCCTTGTGCAAGTTTGGTCAGTTACAGCACATGTCCTGCAGATTATCAGTTTTTGCTGATCACAGCTCACATTGATCCAGTTCATCGGGATTAAAGCATCCCTACAAGACCTGCTAAAGCTGTGGTTTCACCTCCATATTAGATACTAATGTTCAGCTGTTCTGTTTCTCACAAATCTGAGAACAACGAGCATTCATTTTAAAACAATCTTCTTTAATATAATAATTTTAAGAATAGATTTCATTAAAAATGAAACTTTTATATGGTTTATACCAGATTTAGTTTTGCTGTTTTCACAGTGGTATTTAGTGCAAAACATGTCTTTTTTCCAATTTTTATTTATTTAAATTGTATTTGAGCAAAATCAGACTACAGACCTCTGCTACAGCATCTATTGCCTATGAACAACTAAAGTTGTGTGACTGACAATGTATTAAATTAACTAGTACTAGTAACAGTCTGAGGGGCTAGATATATAGCAGTCGGTCAAAACTCTTAATGTCTTAATACAATTTACATTTTATTCATTAAGGACCAAACTCACATTCAACTGCCAAAATTTGGGCATTCACTTCAGGTCAGAACAGGACAACCGCAATCAGGTTGATAACATTTAATTATGTATATTTTAAATGAATTTTGAATTAATTTTATTTCTACTTTGTGTCACTTCTTCCCTACTTGTAAACTTTAAGAGCTTTACAGCTCCACCGCTCCAATAAAGCAGCAACTTTAGCACGTTTCTTTCTTTATTATTTAAATTAATATTAAATGTGACAATTATATAAATGTATTTTTTTTAACAAAATCCTTTTTTGAACTTAATAAAAAAAATGAAGGTCGAGCCTTAATAACACGCAATGGACATGTTTTATTTATAGTTCATGTATGCAGACCAAAAACAACCTTGACATTAAAATAACCTTGTGAGAGTACACAAATACATCACCCTCTTTGACAGAATTAATATCTGTTTAAATTATGCATTGTGTGTTAGATAGATTCCATTCCATTCCCTGCTGAATGCTGTAAAATTTGGAAAAGCGCTAGTGAAGCAAGCATCCAAGAGCCTGGGCCCAGCATCGCAGTGAAGAGTACAAGCGTGAATGAGAGTTAGCTAGCTAGAACCACCCAAGCATTCCGATCCACATTCCTTGCCAGAGATACCTGTCACCTTGCCCTGCTGCCTCTGCTGCTGGACTGGAATAGGACCACCTGTCAGGATACTCCAGGACCCCTGGTCTTTCATGTAGGGGTTTGGGGGTGTTGGGTGAAGAGAAGGGGGTGTGGTAGGGAGAGCTGGCCAACAGCCCACAGGGCCCAAACCACAGCCCAAAGCTGCTCATTGTGGTGGGACTGGCGTCTCTGCTCGGGGCCCCTGCCCTGGACGGCCCGCCATGGAGGAATAACTCAGCCCTCAGCGGGTCTGGAAGAACAGCTTCTGACAAAATAAAAAAAGCACATCCAGCAAACCCCTCTGTCTCTCTCCCTCCAATCTCCCCACAGAGTCCTCAACCCTCTGTGTCTGTTTTCATTTCCCCCCAGCTGCCCACGGAGAGTGATAACTTTCCTCCACTGCTGGGCTTGCATTTCATTTACAACTTTTTATATGTGCGTTCCGAATGTTGATGACAGCTTCAGATATTCCCTATTTTTCATTGCTTTGGCCTGAGCAAAAAGCAACAGTTGCTGGAAAAAAATCACCAGAGGACCAGAGGCCATGTTTGTAATTTGGTAGCAAGTTAAATTAAAATCCCTTACAATGGACATGACAGTTTTACTGTAAAACAACAAGAATGAAGGAGCACTCAAACCTTATTTTAAAAAATCTAGTTAGCGTTTTAAAGGCTGCAATTAAAACTGTGCCACCCAACACATATGATTTAAGAAAATGTTTAAATATGTAAAACAGGTTCAAATATACCCAAGCAGGCCAATTATTACTTACCCTGGACTTTAGCGAGCTTGCAAATCAGGGCTCCCTCCTCCAAAGGTGCAATCTTGTTGATATCGACTAAACCAAAAAGGCAGTAAAGAAAAAAAAAGTAAACAATTAACAACTCGTTCCTCAGCAGCCTGTTGAAAAGCACTTTGTCTGCTCAACATTATGACAGACCATCTTCAAAACAGAAGCTGTGACTTCCAAACATTCCTCTGTACCTTTCCCATACCTTTGTCTCCCCTTTCAAAGCATAACATCTATGTGGAGCAATTATCTCAAGCATCTCCAATTACAGCAAGTAGGGCCTATTACCATATCACATGGCAAAGAAATAATATTGTCTAGAAAGCAATTACCACCCACTGCATGCTGTAGGTCTACTGGGGACGCCAGTCATGTACGGTCAAATGGCCTTCCCTGTGCCACAGCCTCTTAGAAACACTGAGCTAATACTTAGCTTTCGAAATCAACATTATTATACTATGGGCAAGTAATTAAGCCACGTGTATAAAAGCATATCATGTTGTCATCAAGTAATGAGCAGACAGATTATAGATTAACTAGGCACAAAAACTTGGGGTGATAAAATAACAGCATGGGAAAATTAATTAAAAATCACTAGATGTCTTGTGATTGACTCCTAAAAGTTTCTCAACTGATTAAAAAAAGCCCTCACAACCAGATTTTTTAATGCAGTCTGTAATGCTAATTTTTGCATCCATAACAATGTAAAATTGGTTAATTCACTGAGAAACAAAATTAGGATCTTACCAACACACCTACGCTTACCATCAAATATTGGTCACAGATTTCATATATATGAAGTTAAACTCCAAAAACCCAAAACCCATTAAAATGCAGTTTTGCATTACAACCACGTTGATAGATTTTCAAGTAGTGTTCAAATTCAAACATTTGTTGCAAAAACTGCTAGGTCCATGGAGCTTGGTCACAAAATTCAAGTTTTTCATCTACAGTAAAAAAAACTGTTACAAATAAATTGGACCTACTGTAAATTGTGAATGAAAGAAAATGCAATGATGTGCAACCAATCTAAACAGTACAAAGACAACATCAAATGTTTTTTTCCCCCACTCTGAATCTGATGCCAGCATCACTTTTCAAAACTACTGTGCTGCATCACCTCTTCTTTCATCAATAGTATTTAAACATTTGGGAACTTAGGAGACCAGTTGCTGTAGTTGCTAAAAAGGTCTTTGTTTCATATTATTGCTTCTTATATGATTTCAGCTGCTTAACACTTTATGATCTACTACTGTGTATATTTTTTTAAAATGTACCAAATGTTTTCAATGGGTGACAAGTCTGGAAGGCAGGTAGTTGAGTTTAGCATGTGGACTCATGCCATGCTGTTGTAATATTTGCAGAATGCTATTTGGAATTGCTGAAATAACCAAGGCCTTCTGTGCAATGTCATCTGGATGGCAGCAAATGTTGCTCCAGGACCTGTATATATGGTTTCGCATTAACGGTGCCTTCACAGATGTGCAAGTCACCCATATAATTTATGCTAATGCACCCCACACAATCGCGGATGCTAGTTATTGAACTGTTTGCTTATAACAAAACGGACGGCCCACACTCCTCTTTTGCCTCTAGGACGTTGTTTCCATGACTTCCTAAAAGAATATTAAAATGTCGATTTGTCGGACCACAGGACACTTTTCCACTTTGCCTAAGTCCATCTTTAATGAACTCAGGATCAGAGAAAGCAGCATCATTTCTGGATCTTGTTTATCCATGGTTTCCTCTCTGCATGGTAGAGTTTTAACTTATTTGTTGATGCAGCAAAGATATGTATTCACAGACACAGAGCCCATTCAGTGATTTCCAATACACTAATCTTTACCTTTAGTGAAAGAAAGGCCTCTCTGGAATGATCTTTTTATAGACAATCATGTGACAGACCTATTGCTAAATAATGTAATTAGCTGTGGGATTTTCTACCAGGTGTTTATTTGGCATTACACAATTTTACCAGTCTTTTCCTGGCCCTGTTCCCACTTCTTTGAAACATGGCATCAAATTCTAAATGGGCATATATTTTTTAAAGTTTGATATTTTGTCTTTGGACTACTTTCAATCAAATATAGGATTTACATGATGTGCACATCATTACATTTCATTGTTTTATTTACATACTGCACAGCCTCCCAACTTTTCAGGAACTGGGCTGAAAGTTAACTCTTGTTAATAGAAAATCATAAGCTAGGATATAATTGTATAATTAAAAACACAAATCTCCCAAAATAGTAACTTTAACCTTTACAAAAGAGAGAAAAAGCCTTCTTAATTTGCAATAGAGGTAAATGTAAAAATGATTTTTTCCAAGAAATTTTGGAGCACTTCTAATATATATATATATATATATATATATATATATATATATATATATATATATATATATATATATATATATATATATATATATATATATACACACACACACACACACACACACAAATTAACCTAAACAACCACCTTGTTTCTACACTCTGTCCACTCTCCCACTGACCATACAGGAGCACTTTGTAATTGTAATTACAGACTATAGTCCGTTTCTTGCTCTGTATATTTTATTCCACCCTTTCATCCTTCTCTTCAAATGGTCAGGAGTCCCACAGGACCATGACAGAGCAGGTATGGCTGGTGGATCATTCTCAGTATTTCAGTGACACTGATGTGGTAGTGATATCTTAATGTGTGTTATGCTGGTAGAAGTGGATTAGATACGGCAGTGTGTCTAGAGATTTTAAACACTGTGCTAGATTTCATAATGCCTAAGCTTATTAATAATAACTTTCTTAATTTTGCTAGAGCATCTTTATATGTGTTTATCTTAGCAACTCATTTCAAAATATGATTTGTCAAAGTACCTTACTGTAGACTAATGTTTTATGCTGATAGTCCACTAAAGAAGGAGGGTGATGTGTCTCCTTGAAGTATGCAAATGCAAGAGCAAGCAACTTGGCTACAGACCAAACTGTTTCCCATATAATTACAGCGGATTCATGCAACCTAATTTTTAGAAAGTGACAGTGACAAGTGGGCCCTGCGAGGGCAGAGAGGCTCCGAGGCGGAACTGAAGCGTGCTCCAGCTCGGTCTCAAATACTCATCTCTGAGTGTTGTAGAGAGCTGGCAGTAAGGGAGTGAGTTGCTCAGACGATGACTCAAAAGGCATGGCCCAGTCTCAGCACTGACTCACCCTCACGGCTCAGACAGGTCAGTCAGCTGGAACAGGATGTCCACCTCCATGGGGGGGGGGGGGGTTACCTGACCAACCATCTGAGAGGCAATGATGAACTCCTCTGAAAGACAGGAAAAGTAAAAGTTGAGCAAGAAAGACTGCAAAACCAAGAGATGTAATTAGACTGTATAATTAGACTACAGGAAACAGAATGCTACACGGAGACTTCCATCATTACAACATTCCACTGTAAGCCATTTCCACTGACCATAGGCTCTCCTGGTCCATCCCAGTTCATTCAATATGCTGCATTTTTGTGTTGAATGAGTGAATGGGCTAAGGTATTGAGTATCGGTGCAGTGTGAAGGTTAAGTGCTGGGTGGTAATGAGCAGGATGAGGAAGGCTGCTTTACAGTGGCATTCCCACTGCACTAGTATAGAGTGACTACTCTTAAAAGGGCAGCATGTGTTCTTACACAGAGCCCTATTCAATAAAACTGAGCTCAGCTTACTGCTGTCTTTAAACATGCTCTGGAGTGTGAAGAGGGTGCAATAGAAGATTGCACGGGCACCTGACTCTTAACATCTCCCACATACACACACAATTTCCTAATGTGTGCCACTGGGGTTCCTGAGAAATTCATTTTCCTTTGTGTTTACTCTGTTACTTAGATATAGAATACTAGATCAGAGAATACTGAGTGTACATATTCTGTTTTCACTTTCACATCTACCTTATTAGGTGTCAAACATTTTCTTCCTCAAACACTTTTTTGTACATAACACCAAAAGGCTTTAGCTGTCCTTAAGTCTTTGTTGTAACCATGTCTACTAATCTCCTCTTGTGGTAGAACAGTGGACATGAGTTTCCTGTTTAAGACTAGATAAACCTGTTCTGGTAATATGTATTGAAAGCAGAAAGATTTCTGAAAAACTCCTATGGGATTTCTTGGGTTGGGCAGTTAACTGGGTAACGCCGTTCACCATAACAGTGAAGAAAATGGATTACTGGAATCACAATTATGAGGAAAACAACAAGTAAAACATTTAATTTAGCAATGTAACCATCTGAGCGGCATAGATATTTGCTTCAGTTTAATTTTCTTTAAAGTTAATTATACTGTAATTTTTCAGGTAAGTAAACATTGTTTTCTTTAAAACAACTACTTTGTTGGATATATCTGTGATTTAACTTTTAATCTGTAATCTGCTTCTGTCAAGTACTGCTAATTTTAATGCTATGCAATGTTTATGTGGTGCAGCAATTCTCAATTGGTGGGTTGCGACTCAAAAGTGGGTCTCGGACATGTTCTGATGTTTAAATGTGTTTTTGAAGGCTAATTTTCAAAAATAAAGTTGTTTTGTTTGTACTCTATAAAAGTGGGTCGCCGACTTAATGACCATGAGAGTCCCAGGCTAAGACCAGTTGAGAACCCCTGTTCTAGTGTATTAACTACTTTATTTATCATTTTAATTATAGGTAAAATGTCATTATTATTATTATTATTAGTGTATTAATCATGCCATACAGTTCCACTGTCTTGGGTTGTGGTTTCAATCCCCACCTTGGGTCACTCCCAGTTTCATTGTGGGCTTCTTCAGGGTGCTATGATTTTCCTAGAAAAGTGACTACAAATTACAGCAATGCAGAGCACAACTAAACTTTGATTGGATGAACATGGATCAAGTTGAGGATAGGTATCCAAGAAGTATGCAGTACTCTTTGCCACACTAGAAAGACAAAAATAGCAGCAAATTCATGGCTAGGGATTTCCTCAAACATTGGTTTGGACGTCACATAATGTACAAACATTTCAAAGAACTTAAGGGAAAAATATGGTCACCTCTGAAAAAAAAACTGCTATGAGGTTCAGGGTCCCAGGCCAGTGTTGTACTTTATTCTTTCCAGAGCGATGTAGACATAACAGAACGCAAGTGTAAACGCTCACAACAGCATAGGCCACTTGCTACGTCATAGACTCCGCAGGGGTTCAACGAAGAGGCATAAATCTGCCTTTAGCCACTAAACACATTTTGTAATAAAGTAACAGCAGCATCATTACAAATTTAGTAACCACTCATTCAAAGATAAGAATGATCCTCTTGCTCAGAAACAATGGACAAGGAAACCAATCATTCTTCTGTTCATATAGTCTGTCTAGTTACATCATGTTTCCCAACCAAGGACAAATTCTGTTCCAATATTTCAAGCTCAGTTATGTTCATTAGTCTATTGTATTGTAGCTAGGCTAGCACTCAGAAATCCGTATTTAAGCCTTGGATATTAATGCTAAATTATATTTAAGAAATTGTATAAAAAAAGATTGTCAGCCACATAGAACAGAACCAGGTGTGTGCCTGCAATGTAGATAAAGGAGGCCATGGTGCTGCCACAGGTTTAACCTGTACCATTTGCTACATACGGAAATAATCAACTGAAGGTCAGCTAGAGACACAAACACAGAGTTGTGCACGCACAGTTCCAGAGAAGCCAACTACTGACCAGCGGCCCCTGTGGGAGTGGCACAGTAGTGAGTAGCAAAGAGTGCCTAAGACAGAGAGTTGCACATTGGCCAAAATAAGAGGGCAATTACACAGGTCAGCAGTTCATAAATGCTCTCTCTCTCTCTCTCTCTCTCTCTCTCTCTCTCTCTCTCTCTCAGAACAGAAAACTGTGACAGGTGAAAATTTTTGACTGATCAGTTTTGTAAGAAGGATCATGGACCACAATGCATGCATTCTTAATCAGGACATATTAAGTTTTAAAGTACTTCACATATAAAGTATCTCACATGTATCATTTAATTGTTATAACATTTCAAACATGCTCCCACTCTTAGTACTATTAAAAAGAACAGGTTTCATTTCATTAAAAAATATACGTAATCTAACAAACTTATAATAAGCTACACACATTGCTAACATCTATCAGTGCACATGCTTTTACAGAGCTTATTCCTTGATAGAACTCATAATGAATGCAGTGATGAATAAACCCTTCTTACTTGCCATTTTCAGACAACTTCATTTTTAGGTTTTGTGTTGAATAAAAATGACAGTTGCCATTATTTTAACTTCACAATGTTTAGCATAAAATGAGAAAGCAGTGGGGGAATGTTTGAATTTTGAATAGCTGTTATACATTACACACAAAAAAAAACCCCACTTCAAAATGTGTACTTGCTTGTATTTGTAACACCTGCATGCGTGTGAGAAGTGGCTGAATTTGAGAACCGAGGCATGTTTTAAATTCTGTACTTTCTCCAACTGTTTTAGAATAACAGGAGACATCATTATGCTTCAATTATATTTGATAAGCAAAAAACTAAAGGAAAGTTCATGTGTCTTATCAGGTTGTACTGATAATGCAGGAAAGGATTTAATTACGCTGAGCCAACCAAGAAGTGTAGGTGCGTATGAACTTTAATTCCAAATATGTTTAGACATTAGAGATGATGAGGACTCACTCTCATTCTAACACTAAAGAAGTGGTGGGCAGTTTAAGATAATGTGCAATGTACAAAAATTAATAAAAAATCTTAACAGTTGATTCAAACAGGTATGGCTATACAACACTAAGAGCAAGGGCAAGGCCAAAACTATAAATGAATGTCTGTGACCATCACTATATCAAATGGCACTATTATATATATAATTTGGACCAGTGTAGCACACATAATTTGGGTAAAAAGTAATATTTTTTTAAATTTTTTGTTCAGCTTTTTCCCTGTGACCTGAATTTGTATGTAACCCTGACAAAATTAAAGTCCTGGTGTCCTTGCCCTGAAACAGATGATCACAATGCAAGAGGCATAAAACACAGAACAAAGGCAGAAACCAGTCATTATGGGAAGCACAGGTTATGCTCTTTATTTTTCACCAACCACTGGTGAATTCAACAGCTCTGCAATGTCCCACAATGGTAATGTAGAACTTCCTAATGAGCTCCATGTTGTTGAGTAGAGAGTTAAAGACATTAAAGTAAGAGAAACTTGCCTGGTGTGACGTATCTCCACCAGTCGCATACAGAGAGAAACACAGGCACACACAGGCACCCACAGGCACCCACAGGCACACACAGGCACACACAGGCACACACAGGCACACACACAGAAAATGACATTCTTTTACAAAAAAAATAAATGCAGAATATTCTTTGAAGAAGTGACAGGCATGAGTCAAACTCCACATGTATTTATTTAGTGCTCGGTGGGGTGAGCTAGTTAAAGACGTAGTTACACTGCCACGGAGTTCCATGGAGAGAACTGGTTGTAATTTCATAAGGATTCAAGCTCGAGGGGCACTTTAATTAAGTTGTTTTATGAGAAGAGGGACGTATAAAGTGGAAAAAATAGCATGAGGTAAGTTTTTTAATAGCTTCCGTGAAAATAGGCTATACTCCTGCTGCCCAGGAACATTCATGTTCACAGCACACTGCGAATAAAATCCACCAAATATGCACATTTTTTGTTTTATATTGAAATGAATAGAACTGAAATGTTTCTTTGCTGGCCCTTTGCTGGTTGGCTTCAGGCAGGAATGTGAATCTTTTTCTTTAAAGAAAGTACTTGCATTTCTCTTTCTGGCTTGTGGGGGTGGGGAGAATGTGCTGAAGCAGTCCTCTCTCTCACTAGATGGTGCTGTGTGCTTTGCAGAAGTAGTGATGTGGAACCCCAGCCACAAAAACAAACAGCCAAGCCAAGGCTCTCTCTGCCAAGAAAACATTTGTAAAATTCTCACATGGACATGTTCTGAAACAGTTAATAAGAGCCAGAACAACTGAGTTCAGACATGAGTGAAAGAAACTAAATAATGTAAGGAAAATATTTAGGCTACAATTCTCATTTATCTTTCGCCGTGTCTGAGTTAAAGGCGCACATGTGTGGAGACTGGGTTTGATGAACGCATTGCCTTTAATTTATTTCTAATGGCTTTGTAAGTGTGTGTTTACAAACATATAGCACAACCCCAAGGTTTATAAGGCGCTTACTGTGGAGAAAATGACAGACTCCACGTTGTGTTTACGAAACAGGCCACTATTCACTCACACACACACACACACACACCCAAACAGAAACATGCATCTGTACATGGTACATGTTTTCAGCTACACTTGTTTAAATACACTCTTTGAAGCAGGGCTTTATCCTGAAATGGCCTGTCTGCCTGGTTAACTTAGTGCAAATGCCTGCTTTGTGTTAACAAGGAAATTGTCAAAGAGGGTTGACTTACTGCCACCAAACATTCCTCCACAAGCATCTGATGTATGATGGTGAACATGATGTTCCTGAAGCCCAGAGCAGTGAACATCCCCCTAACCGACTGTTAACGAAACACACTTTTGTATGGTGAGGAATATTCATTCCAGTGGGCAGTTTTAGAAAGCACAAAGGGAGAGATTTAGACCAACTTGACAGTTCTGTGACCAACCCTGCCCTGTTCTTAGGCCCCTATAAATTAGGATAACTGGTAATATGATAATAGCTGTCATCACTAAACAGAACAATCATAACAGAATCTGGTAGAACAACAAAATAAATATATACATTACTACATTAAAATCCAAACATTAGCCTATAATTCCCATGTCGATGCATCTCTTTTCTTTACTGACCATGAAGACTTGCTACTCTGAACTGTCGAAATTACTCAGATTTAATAAAAGAGATTAATTGTCACGAGAGGAAAGCCTCATGACTTTGTTAGTGGTTTTGTTCATTGTTCATACAACAGTCAGGCTAAGATTAAGATTAAGATGCTGTCTGAACAGCGGACACTCTTACGGTCTTCAAATGCAGACTGAAGACCCATCTCATTGTGACACACTTAGGTGAGCACTAATCTAAGTGCTCACCGTAACAGACTGCTTTTGCACTTCAACTGCATTCACCTCCTTTCTTTCTAGGAATAAGCACTGTCTAGTTTTTCTTTCCAAGTTTGAGTTCTTTCTAAGTTTGACTAGATTGTATTGTGTATTGCACTTACTACGTTTTGTTCTTTCTAGGTACCATCACTAGCCCTTGTTCTGACAAGCGTCTGAGCTCAGAGGGAATTTGGACCCTAACCTATTTGTACTAGCTCGGATAAACATTCTGTCTGAACACTAAGCACTTCTGTGAGTCGCTCTGGATAAGAGTGTCTGCTAAATGCTGTAAATGTAAATGTAATTAGGTAGGGATGTATTTTGTCACTGTCCAATTAAAACTATATATCTGCCAAAATAATAACTTTACAGGAGAAGGAAAAACCTTAACTTTCAATAGAAGTGAATGTAAAAATATTTACTTTTGAAGCATTTCTTTTGGGCCCTTCTTCATGAAATTCTCACACAATATAAAGGACAGCTGCTGTGTCCAATAATGTAATAAAATTAAAATCAACAAAAATAAAGATACGTTTCTAATTGGAGAGTGACAATTTGTTACATGATTAATTATGATGATAATTGTATTCTGTTACAATTTCAGCTTGTATTAATTAACAGAAGTTAGCAAGTGCCCATGATTAGTTAAAAAAAAAATCTCAATTCAATATAATGTGCTTTACATAACACTACTCAATTTATCAAAGGGGTTTTTTTGCTCATGTGAGCAACTGAAATAACAGTCAGGACCTAATACAAATGTGATGTGGACAGAGCAAATTGTGACAATGACATCCCTGCTATCTCTGTGTTGCTAATCCAGTGCTTATCAAGACAGTTTCTAAGTATTCAGAAAAGTAAACATAGCTTTGTCGCAGGCTAATCTTGCGAGTAAAGTCATATGGTTTCACTGCCATCAGGTAATTCTGATATTAAGGTTCCTTAACCCCTCCACAGAACTAAAACAGCTCTTTGACTTAGACCAACCTGTACAAGTTGAATATATGACATGCTACATATTAATGGTATAATTCTTTCATTTTTGCAGCATTTTCTTTGCCTCTCACTACTTTGCCAAGCAGTGGAAATTCAAAAAAAGGGTCACAATGAAAAATGACACTAGATCTGTAACAGGGAAAGACTATCGTCCTTTAAAAAAACTAGAGCTTATTAATCAGTATATTGGAAAATGAAGAATATAACTGAGTTTGCTGTAGCAGTGCAAGAGTTTAAGACACAGGTTTCTCAATTCTGCAGCAAGAATGTGTGAACATTATTCAATCATGAAGAATGGGGAGTGTACAGCATAAGGCAATAGGTAAGTATTTCTTCAACCACATCAAGTGATTTCAGTAGAACTGGGCCTGTTCACATGCCTTTAAATAAATAAAGATGAGGAGCCTGCTGAGCAAAAGAACTGGCTAAATAAGCCACTGCACAACATAAGTAACTGCATTAAATACATGAAATAGCTCCATTACATTAAATAGTATTAATGTAATAATAATTATTATATTTTATAAAAATAAAACTATATTACCTAGGCATATACAGAATTTTATGTGTAACTTGATCAGACATTGTGTTAGCGATGATAATAATACATGTTAACAATTTAAATTCCTGTCAACCGTTTTTCTGCAGACTATTTGATGTATTTCTCCAGAAATAAAATAAAAAAGCTACCCAAAAGCATTACATTCCCACCACCAAGCTTGACTGTGGGGATGATGTTCTTGGGGTTGAATAATACTGTTTTCTTTTACCAAAAATCAAAGCCATGTCCCTATGTCCAAACAACTCTTTACATCTCATCTCACTACACAGCTGATGACCAAAAGCTTTCTTCTTTGTTCTGTAGTCAGAAGATGCAGAAAATTATGTGTCTTTTTGAACATAGAGATTTGGTTTTCATTTGATGAAAAAAATGAGAAGCTTTTAACCTCAAGAACACCATCCCCATAAACAAAGATTTCTTTATTTTATAAATCTGTTTGGCTATTTGGTCAGGAGAAAACATGACATTATCCTTGTGGAGGTAATCATCAGGCAATATGCAGAACAACTTAGCCTTTGACTGCATGGGACCATCCAACAGTATGATGACCTGAAATATACAGCCAAAGTGGTCATGAAACAGTTTAGAAAAAATAGTGTCAAGATTTTGGAGTGGCCCAGCCAGAAGGCCACAATCCCATTGAGAATCTGTGGAGGGATGTAAAGAACAGAGTGATTGTTGCAACATAGGAGGGATCCACAATTCCAGTACAGACATGCAAAAAAAGCTTCTTCGCAATCATAAGAACAGTATGACTGCTGCAATGGCAAATAAAGGCTTTGCCATCAAATACTAAGAACGAGTATGTATAATTATGAACATGGTACTTTTACCAAAAATTTAATTTCTGGTTCAAAAAATTTGGTTTAAGTCTAGTACAAATAAAATTTGACTATAAATCAATATTTGGCATGGGTATGACTAATTTTGGGCCGGACTGTACACGTACAGTTTAGTAAAAGGAAAAATTAGTGGTGGGAAAAAAAAGTGTTGAAAATAGGGGGGAAAAATTGCCAGAACGGGAGCTGGCCTGAGCTGGTACAGCCACCGCCACATGGGACTACACAACAGCCATGACTCAGGGCCTCACTGTTTACAGTTTTAGCCTCTTAAAACCTTAACTTATTGCAACTGTGACTGTTTTAGAAGCATGGTTTTTATTTTGCAGGGTGAGTCGAAGCCTCTGAAAGCCAATGCTGAAACCGCCTCAGCATTTATTGTTACTTTAATTGTCCGTGGATTCAAATAAAACCTTTTGACGAGCCACCTCTGTTTGGATTATTTCAATTCAAGCGCTTGCATTAAATTTACATTTAAACAATAAAATGCCTGTTTAGAAAAAAAAAGCCCTTCAACGTCTTCTGGATTTCATCAACACCACTCAGGTTAGAAACACTGCTGGATGCTGAAAAAAGTGTTCGCTTTGGTGGTATATGACGGAGCCAGACTTCTGACATGGTGTCATGTGCCACGTCTGCGTATGCCAATATCATGATATGAGCACGATTTTACACAGACAAGAATGGAGTCAGTCTTGAGATGCAACCAATCATTGTGGGGGGAAAAATGTAATTTCAAGAATTTCTGGGTTTCATTGTAAGTAAATTGGTATAAGACCCATAGTGAGAAATTTCCAGTTCACTTATTCTCCAGATAATTTCATCATACATATCTCCATCTGGTTCCTTGTTGCTAGTGTAAAGCCACATCTACTAAAGGAGGGTGGGCTTAATAAAGACAAAGCCTGAACTGAAGCTGCTTTACTAGCACCCAATTCAAAACACATGGCATATTCATTTACTACATATTATACCTCTCATGAGGACAGCAATATTACATCAGGACAAGAGGACAGCAGAAACAAAAGCCTTTACTCTTTTAGAGGTGTAGTGAGTTGAGATAGACTCAGTAACATTGATATGTTTGTTCAATTTGAATGCCATTTTGTAGAATTTTAGGAGTAACAGATTTCTAACAAACTGTAAAATACGGTTTACAACAATACTTTACCAACATCAACATCTGAATTAAATACATAATTACAAAAGGTTTTAAGTAAATGAGGTTTTAAATACAAACTATAGCACTAGAAGAAAAGTAAAATAAGCAAAGTAGATTTTTCTTCTTCTTTTTGTATGTTAATATTTTGGAACGACAAATACAGCGGGAAGAACAGAAGCTGGGTGTTCCCCAAACATTACATGAGATATTAAATTCAGTCAAGTAATTCAGATGGTGGACTTTCACCACCCAAATTAATTTAATGAAGGACTAATTAGATGAATCATATACGAGATGGTAACTTTAAATACCGGGCTTTTTCAAGAAGTGTGAAAATGATTAATCTAATACACTGGCAGATGTAAAATTACAATGATTTATTAATGCTTTTATTTATATTTATTATTAAGTGTTGTAATTATATTTATTATTAAGTATTATTAACTACTGTTTTCCAATCACCTACTGCCAACAAAAAGCAGCTTTACACACAATTTCCTCACGTTATTAAAGAATTTTAAACACTGGTGTGTGCCATACATGTTCGTAAACTTAAAGAACATTTTGCTTTGGTAATTGTAACGTGGATATCAGTGATACTGGAAAAGAACTTAGAATACATATCAATCGTCTGCATTAATTTTGTTTAAGAGAACAAATAACCATGAAATGATTTCAAGTCTTGAGGTTAAATATGTTATATGAGATTTGCGTTTTTCACAGCTTAACTAAGGCCGTTACTGTACCAGTGCTGAAAAACTGGAAACAACCACAGACGGACAGGGCAAGTCCTGAAAACAAAATTCATTCTGTCTTGGCTACAAATACAATATCAGTGTGTTTCTCACAGTATGTTTCCCCAGAACCATCTGGACCAAGTTAGGTGCAATATAAAAAGCTCATTCAAATATAGTGAGGGTAGATGCAAACTTGGCACAGCCAAGCCTTACTCTCTCTCTCTCTCTCTGCCACTTTCAGGTCTAGACATTATATTGGAAAATGGCTCACATGCAACAAATACAAAAGACTGCAGGAGCACCAGTGATACCATCATTTATGGAGGAGAATGTCTACCTGTTTGGAGGAATCACTGGACTGTATTTGGGTTACGTCACAAAATGAGAAACAAATGCTGGCATTGCAATATAACTCCAGTGTTTCATTATTGACTAACTAGGTCAATATGGTTCATTGTGCAAAGGGAAAATGTGCCCAGAACACTCCACTCTCTGTCAATCCCAAAAAGGCTATGCCAGGCAACAAATACATGTATCACTGCCTCCCAGGCAAAGGTAAATGCACTGTGTGTAATCATAACAAGCGTGAAAGCAAATAGACATAATCTCTTAACCAGTCAATGTCAAAGAGAGAACGAAACAAAGATAAAAAGACGATGAAAGTGAGAATGTCTGTGTGAGAAAGAGAGATATACAGAAGAAAAATAAGGGTAAAAGAGAACAACAGCAGTAGCCACCAGCAGGAACTGGATGAACTCCCCATAGTTCACGTGTTTGTTCCCTCCTTTGCTGGATGAGCTGACGAACAGTGGTCTGTCCAAACACTTACTTCACATCCTCTGAAATATATATCAGCAGCTAAAACAGACAGCATTCCAATGTGTTTCTATTAAAATACTAAATCATCAATGACAAAGTTAACATTACAAACAACATCAAATGTGTTAGATAACAGGACGCCCAGTGAGACTGCACTTCAGTCCAAAACCATATTTCATCTAGGTTTGGAACAATGGCTTTACATCATTTCCTTTTTTAATTTTTCTCCATGGCAGCTACTAATGCCATTTTTACTCAAAACATTAATAACTGCAAACACTGATAACCAATTAAATAAAATATTTAAAGAAATCAGGACTATACCCGATCCACACAAAAATTTTACTTAGCAATAGAGAATACGAGGAGAGGAGGAAAAAAAAAAGAAATTACAGGGGTGCGCATATTACTTAGGACCATTCTTCTTGGAGCACGACAGCTCCAACAGGTTTTCTTTTTAATGAGGCAATAAATATATTACATTACTACAGAGTTTGACTGTAGCGCTGTTCCAGCCCTGCGTTTATGGAGCTGTCAACACTCTAGCTTTTCTTCCTTTTTATCTCTTTGGCAGGAGTACAGTCGCTTAGCTGGCACACATATTTCAGACTGCACGTTTATTAACTGTATTTCACCTAATTATGAATTGTGGGAATGGAAGGGGGGGTGGTTCTGGGGTTGACTCAAATCATTCCATAATTGAACTCATTTTGAAAATGAAAAGCTCAATGTGATATTAAAATGGCAGTTTACTGAAGGGAAAAATAAACTGGCTTGAAATAACAAGTCACCTTTAAAACCTTTAATGGCATTAACAGTTCTAAACAGGAGGGTCCTGGTGCCTTTGACATAGTGAAAGCTTTGCATTTAGCCATAGCCTGTAATTCATCAGAGGAAACTGACTTTGACAAGACCATAATCTCAATCAGACGCTGTTTGTTATCTAAGTAAAAGTGTCTTTAATCTGTAATAATTTTATATTGTATATAGTTCTGTACTACACTTAGTTTCCCCTCCCCAACCAACTGTAATACAAGCTGTAGTATTAATTAACCTTTGCAGTCACAATAAAACATCAGACCTTTTAATTATGACACTGAAGCATCAAGTCGAAACACGTAATTGATCAATTTAGATAGCAGAATTTACATATATGCATAATATTATCAAGCTAAATGATCATACTCCCTACTGACTACAACAATTAGAACAAAAGTTTATTTCTCTCTGGGCATAAGCAGCATGTGTTGTGCATCCGAAATCAAGTCAAGCTGATGCATCTCAACTACACAAGGCAAACACTGGGCTGTTTAAATCAATTAGGGAAATGTGAAACATGCACACGTGGCTGTGGATTTGTACCACTGCACTCCGGAGCATTTAGATAATAGTGACAGTAACATTTCCAACCCGTGGTGAAGGTGTCATCCCAAAGGCTCAGTCCCAGTTCTCTGCACCATCTTGTCAGCTTAATGGCTGCCGAACTTGAAAACCCATGTCAACTGAACGCCAGATGAAACCGAACTGCATTTTAAAGTGTGAGTGTTGTCCCTCAGCCCCCAGATCAATGAAGTGCTAGTGTTTTGCTTGATTGAAAACACTGTCTAACAGGTCCATCAGACTATAATTAAGAGCTGTTTGAATAAATAAAGTGTGATGAGTGCAATGGTTCTGTCAGGAACAGGCCTGTTAAAAATAAAGGAGAATTTTAATGAATATGACACATAAAAAGGCACTCACCAAAGGTGGTCACTCCAGCGCCAGTTTTGTGGAAAAGCTGGAAGGCGACTATGAAGAGGGCATGAGCAACACACAGCATGGACTCAAAGGCCACAAACCCCTTATAGGAGATCAGCCTGGAGGAGGGAGACAAACAGCCTTACAGGCTACAAGCAGCTTCCAGCATACCCCAGCACTGCATTATTGTATGATGAGTGGGTATCAGTCACTGATTACTGCTTCTCACAGTGAAACAAAAAAGGTAGCACATATTTTCATTGTGAACACTTGACACTTGAGTGATTTGTTCGGCTGTAATTATCAGCCTAAAATTATGATGTACAAAACATCTAAATACACAGTCCAGTCTCAGTTCTAGGCACAGGGCTTAAGTGAATGACAAAACAAATTGACATAACAGGCTATTCATCTATAGCAATCTTGATTGAAGTGCTTCCAATTTGACTGTCAAATGTCATTACCTCAGGCACTGAAAATGGCAACAGTTAAAGCTCTCAGTCCCCTTCAAAACAACTGCAAATCCAGTGCGTAGAATGATTATATGGAGCAATAAAACTTTCAGTAAAATTGAAATTGTATTCTAATTTTTCCATCATCAAATATCAGCTACGGAGGTGCATAAGCGTGCTACAAGATTTGCACTGTGTGTGATCCATAAGATCATAAGCTCTGGCTATTATTAAACTAATACTGATCACATTGTTACTTCAGTTTCTGTGATAGCTACCAACAGTTACTCACTTTTCCACTCCATCTCTCTCTCTCTAATTCACACATGCAACCACACACACACACACACACACACACACACACACCCCTCATCAAACAAGCCATTTGAACATTCACAGGAAACCCTGGGGACTGTGCAATCTAGTCTTTATTTAAGCTAAGTTCAAAGTTGCTTCAACTCCATTATGAATTTCACAAATGGATACAGTAATTACGCGAGGTCAGTACTAATGAGCAGTCCCCAATGCGTGCATCTCTAATTTATTTCAATTTCCAGGGAGCAATGATTACATTTTCGTGGCCACTCTAATTAATTTCGTTACTGATGAAATTCAAAGGAACTGAGAATTTACACGCCTCCAGCATGCAAAATCAGGCATATTGCAGAGTCAAGAGCAGTTGTTTTATTAACTAAGCTGGCAGTTTGAGAACAGCAGCCTGCTGCTTTGGAGTGGGCGGCGGGCCACAAAGCCACCGCGCTGAGTCCATGCATCAGTGATTAAAACCAAAGGCAAACAGACTATGGCTGCTGCTTTCACAAGAAGAATGCAAGCCATTCAACTTTGCTATGGAAACTATTTCTCAGTTCCATCTGCAATAATTCACAGCAACGTTGGCCTTGTGTGGATGGGCTCATATCATTTGAACTATGATTGAAACCTGTATTCAATTGGCAACACACCTGAAATGAGTTTTGGGAGAAGATCTACATTACATAGATGTTCTCAGTGCAAACAGTCAAAGTCCTGTCTGAGGATGTGGCCTATGATGGTTGATTAGCAATGTCCTGACTACTGGAAAATGGCTACAAAACAAACAGAGATAATCAAGAAAGATAATCAAATCAATGCAGAACGTCTTCGAACCATCAACTAATGTGGCACAGGACCAGAAAACTCATATCAAAATTCTCCTACAACAATAAACTAAAATGTTTAATAATGTACAAGGTAAAAAGGACATAGATGGTTCAAATAAAAAAATAATAATAATAAATAAATAATAATACATTTTTTTAAACTTATGAAATCTTGCTTCATCAGGTCATGGAATATCTTACCTAGGGATAAACCTTCAAGTTTTCTTCCCCCTTACAATCCCAATAGCATTTGCGTATGCAAGAGCTCCACTATCATGGGTTCTAACCACAAAAACCTCAGTACTGTAGAGAGGAAATGAGAGCATGTTGCACTCTGTGGTCATTTGATATGTCTTTCTTTCATTACTGTGTACTTTAGCTATTTTGGCCTTTGCACAGCCATTATTTAGCATGAATTTTTTCGGTCAAGAGCAAAACTATGTAATTGCTGCCTTACGTACACAACAGTTTAACATATACACCTTTATCCCTGCCTTAAAATCCATTGTTATCATCACGTAGCTGTGCATTTATGCCTGAGAGAGCTGCATCCCCTTAAACTGCACGGCTTCTAGAACAGAAAAGAGGCTTTTTCCTGTGCTGGTAAACACTGTCGCTAAAAGATAGCAGAAACACTATTTACAGACTTATTATTGCAGTAGCTTAGCGTAGCGGCTTTTATCCATGACAGGTGAGGAGAGAGCACCTTCAATAAGCTCCGGGCCTGTCATTGTCGCTGACAACCCTGCGGAGGGGACACTGGCTGTTTTAGCTTTCCCTGAGTGCACACCTCAGACCAGGCTGAATGCACACGGGCACGGCCTACTATTTTCCCAGCATGTCCTCTTTACAAAGTTTTAACCCCCAAGAGACTATGGAGTTTCATACTTGAAAGAATTTTTTCATCAAAAATGGAGAGGGAGGAGGGGAAAAAGATTCAGAATGTGTCTGACAGATCTTTGAGTCAGCAGGGATGTCTACACGTGCAGAATGACTGATTTCTAAAACGTTGGTGCAATGCCTCTCAAACAGGGTCGAGGGAATGAAAGAGAAGAGATTCAGTGCCTGATGGATGTTACTATATCTCCTGATTTCCTCATACGCAGCAGGAGCAGGCTGAAGATGCCGCACGCTGTTTGCGTCCACCTCAGGAAAGAGACGCTCCAATTTGTTCATCGAAATCAAATGGAAATCAACATCATTTTGGAACACATTTACTCACCCAACACCAACCCAGGACAGATTTACCAGCAGACAGCCATTTTGATTGAAAAGTGCACAACAGGACAAGATTTACTGAGTAAAGCATATAACAATCTTTACATGAATAATATCAGCTTGTTTGAGGGTATAGTTAAAAAGTACTTTCAGCTAATCATTTTATGTACACATTTCTCTTCATTACTCTTCATCCTGCCAAAACAGCTATTAACTTCCTAAAGAAAGTTATTCTTTTATTGCCTGTAGAAAAGCAGAAAACACCTGTATATCATATTCCCCACATCATGTTTGTGTCCACACTTTGCCTTTATTGCAGCTTCCATTGCTTCAGGGGACTGCTTTCAATATTTAATAAGACAATTTGCAAAGCTTAATAAGATCTCTCTTAGATGTTGATTGGATTTCAGCTTCTCACAGTCTAGATGATCCCAAACATATTCAGGGATGTTGATGTCTGGACTGTGGAGTGTCTACTTAAGTCTTGAAAACACCAGCAGTTTCTCAATACTGGCTTCTTGATGGCTGCACATCCTTCAAGTCTGGTTGTGTTTTCACAGTGGAAAAATGGACAGAAACACCTGTGGATTTTTTCAGATCTAAAGCATTAAATATGAATATCTTAAATATGAAAGCTTCAAATACTGTTTAAATGATGGTGACCTTCGACCATGTCTTGAATTGATGTTAGGAGTCTAATTTTCTCTTTATCTTTTAAGAATTATTCAGAATTTTCCTTTTAATCTTTCTTTTGACTTTTCCATACAAACTAATAATTTTACAATATTTCTATTTGGCTAAATGCATATTACAAGCCTCATTAATCTGATATTTTGCTCTAGGAGTTTTGCAAAATACTGTATTAATTTTTTGGGATGAAGTTTTATATTGTTTTTGTTAATCAGACAGTTCAATACCTCAGAGCTGAAATATAAACAACCTAAATCCCTCCCCAAACCAAGATATTTTAAATAAAAGACATTAATGAAAAGAGTATGACAGAATAAGACAATAAATATATAAATTAGAAAAGGAACTGAAGGAGAGAAACTAGCCTATACAGTGTCTCCACTACAATTATGTGGAGACCACCATCTCAGTGAAATTATTTTTTTTAGCCGATCTTAAACTAGGAAGGCATATTTTTCTTTGTTTTCCTGTTAAATTTAAAACTGGGCCATTATCATTTAGCAATGAATCAACCAAATCCACAGGCATATCTTTCTCAACCAGGGCAGACAATAATGTAGTAACATGTATCCAGACATCATGAATGTTCCAACATATGCAACCCACACCATATGAAAAAAAGTTCCCACATGCTGTTGTGAGCCACATATTCATGCGCTACAATGGCCAAAAAAAAGGAGAAGAAGATTTGAGGCTGTAAACCACATTGTGTCTTTAGTATGAGGCATTTTTGTAATGTGTATTACAATTACATTATCTGTGCCTGTTTATGTGGATCTCCTTGGTCCCTTCTGATGTCCTCATAATGCTATACATGCTAAAACTAGTGTTAGCATATTACTGTCAATAACCATTTTCAAAGCATGAAGGAATAACAAAGCAGCTATTTTGTCTTTTTGCTGTTCATCTCTTCTCAATACAAGATACAATAATGCTAAATGCACACTCTAATTCAATATTGTCAGTGGAATTTGAGTAAACACAAAATATTTTTTTCCTTTTTGTGTGATTTAATCCAACAATCTTTTCATTATTATTCGAACCCCTACAAATAATCAAATGAGGTTCAGATACAGAGCTCAAGCCATGATTCTCTAATAGTTATCCCTTAATAGCTGCGATGCTGCCATTTATCCAGCCCCAAAGTCACACAATGCACAGCAGCTGAATGGCACAAGCAATTACAGAGCATGTGTGCCTCTCCCTGTTTAAAGCAGCCTCAATAATGTGTGCAGCATGACCACATGCACTCTGCACGCCACAGCCCAGGTGGTTGCCGTGGCAACACACAATCTTTTTGACTTACCCTAACATTTCATTGGCCATCATTATGTATCATTAAAAACATACATATTAATGTAAAAAGGGGTGGAATCGGCCTACTGAATGGAACTGCACCTGAGTGCAGTGTTGTGCATTAAGATTTCTGACCCTTTATTCTGGCTAAAGATTAAAATAAAAAAGATACTGATGCATTGTCCCAAATCATCAGACAACAAAAGCCTTGTTTATAACTACAGCGTATAGTGCACTGTTATAAAACAAGAGGTCATGAACTATACACCCAAAATATGAATACCTCCGAATTTGTACCTTTTGAACATTAATTTAAAATAGTATTTACAGTTTTCAGACAAGCATAAGAATATATGTGTGTGTCATGGGAGCAATTTAATCTTTAAGCAATTAATACAACAGTATAACTATATTACTGGAATTATGTTCACACGATTTTTTTTTTTTTTAATAAAATTTAAATCATTTAAATAAAAATGAAGTTATGCATGCACACATACATACATATATTATACATATATGACTGTAGTCCACCTGCTTCTCTGCATAATTTCTTATGCCCATTTCACCCTGCTCTTTTCTCAATACAAAGTAGGCCAAGTTTGGACTGCCATACTTGATAGTACAAACTTAGCACGTTCACTTGCGCATATAAACTCCCAAGGATGGACGGATGCTGTATGGTCATTCTGCAATTGTACTTGATGATTCATAGACTCATGGTGGAAAAAAATGCCATTCCACTGAGGTTGGTGCAAAATGCATTCTGGTATATCTAATGCGTTCTTAATAATACAGGCAGAGCAAGAATAAATAAATTATATATATATATATATAAATAAATAAATTATAAATTATATATATTTTTTTCATTAAAATCATGAATGTTGCCTTTAAACAATTTATTAACTCAAAGTTGACTTTTATCTTAACTAACCTACCAACTAAATATATAAAACAATCAAACAATAAATACACACCGACCTATTTTTGATCTGGTTGATGACACCTGTCAGCAGAGCTGGGGGCTTCTTTGTATAGTATTAGCTGTGCAATCAGGGAGAAACCCGAACACAAATTACTCTGTACACATTCTTCTTAAAACGGGCATACTGCAAAAACAAATACATGACACATCAGTTTTTGCTCAAAATAACTCTTTATTGTGAACTACTATTAATTTGCCTGCAGTTTTTTTAAATAAATCCTTAAATAAAAATATTGCCCTTTTAACCCGGTAATACAGTATGACTAGCACTGCACGGATGTGTGCTCATTAGGGCAATGGGGCGACGCATCTCCAAAATTAAAGTTTTTTCTTGTATTCTACCACTGAATTAACCCACGGCTCTGTATTAACCAATGTAGTTTTTCCCTGCATGCGTATCATTCCAGTCAGCGGTAGGTTTTGTACAGTCTCGATCATCGTTGGGTTTTATATAAACTTTCCTCTGCTTAACACTATTTACTCAGCGTTAGGTTTTCTTCTCTACAGTCCCGTATGTATTTGGGCGATTTCAAGATGGTGGAAATAGCACTGTTGCTGTCCGATTTCGTATTGCGCATGCGCAGAATATCATGCTAACCTACACTTGCTGATAGCTCTGATCATTTATTAATGTCTTCTTCGAGCATAATTGTAAAGCGACACATCCCTATTTGGTTAAACTGTGTCCCGCATCGTTATTCGTCATGTTTTTATTTTTTTTAGAAAAATACCTGAACATGGAGATTGACAGCTGTAAGTGAACTTAATTTTAATTTATTGTTAATTTAATTTTCTGTTAATTTCAGGAACTCTAGTTGTTTAAAATGGTTAAGGAGAGCGAGGAAAGTCTAACTTGTGTTTATGTATGTTTAAAGTTACTCACTCTTTAAAATAAAGCTCTTTCTGTTATGGAAAACGCTCTCTGCATGAGTAATTGTCTGCGCATGCGCAGTCCAAATTAAGCAGGTCGCGAATAGCCGTAATTGTTTCTTCAGTCCATTTTCGACAGGTTACGGAAGGGCTCGCACCAACGTCCGTTCGTCATACACAGTGTGAGGCGTGTTCCAAATGCCCTCCTACTCTATTCTATACATTGCTCTCTGTGTAGTTAACTATATAATGAATAAGGCACCGCTTAATTTCGGCCACACACTTGTATGGGTAATTGGAGCAGCCAAAGCCGTGTAGACAGAGCAGCTATCAATCTGGTCAGTATGGCTACCTTACTCCTCACAGTACTCTTTATTCCGGATCTCCTGCACCTATAATAAAAAGTTATCTGAATTTGATGGTGACTAGGGCGGCACGGTGGCGCAGCAGGTAGTGTCACACAGCTCCAGGGACCTGGAGGTTGTGGGTTCGATTCCCACTCCGGGTGACTGTCTGTGAAGAGTTGGTGTGTTCTCCCCGTTTCCTCCGGGTGCTCCGGTTTCCTCCCACAGTCCAAAATCACACGTTGGTAGATGGAGTGGTGACTCAAAATTGTCCGTGAATGTGTCTGTGTTGCCCTGTGAAGGACTAGGTGGATTGGCGACTCAAAAGTGTCCGAGTGTGTGTGTGTTGCCCTGAGAAGGACTGGCGCCCCCTCCAGGGTGTAATCCCGCCTTGCGCCAAATGATTCCAGGTAGGCTCTGGACCCACTGTGACCTTGAATTGGATAAGCGGTTACAGATAATGAATGATGGTGACTAAATTATGTATGTTTTTTTTTATGACCACAGTTGATTGTTGCTGTAGGCAAAAATCCTGGAACTCTTTAAAACTTTATGAATCCAGTGGTTAGTATTGAATTGGTTAGTAGGTTAGTAGATTACTTTATACAGTGCAATGTGCCAGTTGTCTAGACGGCTAACTCTTAATTTACCCAATGGACAAGCCTTCACCACAACCCCCTGAGAGATAGGCTGGAGCTGCCACTGTAGCAATATAACATGAATGTGAAACAAGGGTGTCTATGATAACAGATGGGTTCCTGAAGGCAAAACTGATAGTGGCTTTGGCAGTTGCAGAACCTAAATCTAAAGTGTGGGAGGAGTTTGGAAAGACCATGTAGGATGGCTTTCATGCAGTCTCAATGAGGTTTTGGATTCTGACAGCTCCAAGCTGTGCTAAGCAAGATAGGTGAAATTCTGAACTCAACAGAGGGTACTGTCAGGCACTGGAAAAAATACTTCAAGGAACTCCTAAAGCTAAGGGACATGTGTCTTATGCAAGAGGCAAGGTCAGAGGTGTCTGTAGTGTCGGATTCCATTTCCTGGGCCAAAGTCATTGAGGTAGTTGGAAAGGTACTGGCAAGGTCCCTAGAATGGATGAGAGTCACATGGAATTGCGAAGGTCCCTTGATATTAGTTAGCTGTCTGGGCTGCCACCAGGCATTTTCCCGGTGGGGCAATGTGCTGTTTGAGCCGACAGTCCAGACACTTTTTTATCCGATTGGCCCATAAAACTAGTAGATCAGCAACACTGTGCTGGCCCAATCACATTGTTAAACACCAACCCCTTTCGTGTTGGTCCTGCCTGCGTAATACATTTGGCAAAAAAAAAAAAAAAAAGGTCAGCACAAGACCACCAGCCCTTGAAACAAGCTGGTCTGCGGCCCATAGGTTATTTTCTTTACTGACACAGGGCTGGCCCAGTCGTATCATGACACACCTCCTCCCTTTGGATCTGTGCGCCAGTGTGCAGTGCAATAAAGTATGTAGATAATGTTATCTGTTAGAATATTCTGAGATGGAGGAAAAATGCAAAGGAGGTGCAAATAAACTGTGAGGAAAAAAATAAACTTGCTCTTCTAGCAAATGCTGCCAAATGTGCCAAAATTACAGACGTTTGCCACAGCAGGGCCTTCATCAGCTCCTGTGGCTGATGACAGTGGTGGTGGTGGTGACGGCGGTTCTGGCAGTGGCACTCGAATATAGAAGTAGAACCTGCAGTAAACTAGACTGTTTTCAGAACACTTACGCTGTAATGAGTAAGCTAAAGCAACCCAACCCTTGGTAAATCTGATAAAATGATAAAACATCAATAAAATAATTTTGGCTAATGTTCTATGGCCAAGTTAGTTTGTTTTGTAAAATCAGGAGAAAAAAGATAATAATGTCCTTACCACTAGCTGCTATTTATAAGACATTGAGTGGAGTATACATTTTTATAGTGTTAATAAATGACATTTTTTGGAAGTATTTAGGTGTCCACTTTCCCTGCTTCCTGTTAACTCATTGCATAGCTTATGGTACAGGGTTTTAAAAGTTGCACAGTTAGTATACACATTTAAGAGAACGAAAAGACTGAAATGGTGTGCGTTATCGAATGTGTCGCCCAGTCTGGTGCAAAATGCCAGGGCCGATTTTTTTTTTTTTTTTTTTGTCCCAGTCCACCCAAGGTTCGGTTCAATCTAATGCACACAGTTTGCTTCAGTGTTTTATGCTTTATGATACTTTAAATAGACACCAGTGAAAGATTAAATAATGAATATATAATGACATTGTATTGAAATATTGGTGAACCAAGAGAAAAATGAGTTGATTAATCTAAAATTTTGTTACAAAAATTATTATAGACTTTTAGAGCCATGAGGAATCATGATTCTTTTACTTTTGATACTTAAGTACATTTGAAGGTGAATACTTTTGTACATTTACTCAAGTGAAAATCTAAACAGAGGACTTACTTTAACTCAAGTACATCATTTGTGTACTTCTACCACTGGACAGTTGTTCCCATTAAAAAAATAAAATAAAAATAGTGTGGATAGTGTGTTCCAGGTATAAGGGCATCTGCCTCCTTGGGAAAGTCTATGCCAAATTTCTAGACAGTTAAACCTTAGATTTAGGAGAAATAATGCAGATTTTATCCTTGCTGTCAGCTGTTCACCCTCTCATATATAATTTATTGGGCATGGACGTTTGCTACTCCAATCTATAAGCGTTTTGTAGATTTGGTGAAGGCATTTGACCATATTTCCCTGAGATATTCTGTGCGAGGGCTGGTACTACAGGAATATGGGGTGCCAGAGTCACTAAGGTTAGCTGCACAGTCATTGTACTTTCAGAGTAAGTTGTGTTTGCATTTTGTAAGGGTTGTGCCTTGTCTCCAGTCCTGTTCCTCATATTCAGGAAAGTCGTTTGGGAGGTGTCTCTGCTATTAGCAGATGATGTTGTCCTTCTGTCTTTCTGAGGAGCTCAGCAAAATTGTAGAAACATGGAGTAGAATCACTATGCTTTCACCTTGAGATGAGCCAGTTGAGGTGATTTGGGCATCTGAAAAGAATGGATGCCTCTAGCCGGAGGTATACCAGGTGCAGCCAACTGGGAGGGGACTGCTGTGTGGATCCAGGACCCACTGGAGGGATTATATATAATGGCTGGCCAGGGAATGCCTGGGGATCTTCCAGGAAGATCTGATAAATCTTGTAAGGGACAAAGATGCCGGGGCATCTTTGTTTGCCTTGTTGCTATCGTGACCCTGAAATAGATTAGGTGGAAAAGACAATGATGAGGAGGAGGATATGCAGTAAACATATCTTTAAAATTTTACATGCAGCAAAACACAGGAATATTAGGGAATTCTACAGAACAATTTAAATAGGGTAGGTGATAATTTTCAATTATGGAATACCTGGAATCACTGGGCGTGAGGCAGGAACACACCCTGGAGAGGGTGCCAGTCCTTCACAGGGCGACACACACACCCACTCACCTACGGACACATTCGCCAATCCACCTACCATGGGTTTTTGTACCATGGGAGGAAACTGGAGCACCCAGAGGAAACCTACGCTGACAAGGAGTGAACACACCAAACTCCACACATATAGTCACCTGGAGCGGGAATCGAACCCACAACCTCCAGGTCCCTGGAGCTGTGTGACTGCGACACTACCTGCTGCACCGGTAGATGTTTTGCAATCTGTGTGAAGAACAAAGTTTGTTTCCATATATTCTCTTTGATCTTATGGATTTGATAAATCAACAGCACATTTGATTTAAGAATATGAAATATTTATTAACTGCTAAAACTATGTATTGCATGATATACTGCTCAAATAATACTTTCACAAGGAGAGATTTGGAAAGGGTTAAACAAACATGTTCATACAGAATATCACTACTGAATATTACTACTGTGATAATATTTTATTCTAATCTTAGGGGTTGTTTGGCTGATTGTTCTGAGCAAATAAACTCCTAGTGCTCAGAAAAATAACTTATTAAATCTCAGGTGAATAAAACATTTGCACAGTACTGTATGTGTGCTCATCAAACGCCATTCCAGGTCTGTCTCTGGACTGTGATTTAGGCTAATGCAAATTATGCAATATGTAATGGAACAAATAATGCATATGGCAGCTGGGTCATGTTTTACCCATACCATCCAGGGTTCTGATCTCTAGCTCCCTGGATGAACTGATCTCTGACTTACCCTAAGAAAAATAGATTTCTGCTCTGCAGCATCAATCATCCTTACAACCAGCTGTTAAATCAAGCAAACATTCAATCACTGATGTTCATTCATTCATTCATTATCTGTAAACGCTTATCCAGTTCAGGGTCACAGTGGGTCCAGAGTCTACCTGGAATCATTGGGCGCAAGACGAGAATACACCCTGGAGGGGGCGCCAGTCCTTCACAAGGCAACACACACACTCACACATTCACTCACACCTACGGACACTTTTGAGTCACCAATCCACCTACCAACCTGTGTTTTTGGACTGTGGGAGGAAACCGGAGCACCCGGAGGAAACCCGAGCACCCGGAGGAAACCCACGCAGACACGGGGAGAACACAGACAGTCACCTGGAGCGGGAATCGAACTCACAACCTCCATGTCCCTGGAGCTGTGTGACGCTAGCTGCTGCACCACCGTGCCGCCCCACTGAAATTCTAGTCAGGTTCATCTGTGCACTATATGACACACTTGATACTGTCACTTTCTATTGTCCACTAATTCTGTGTAAGTTTTAACCTAGCAAAAACTTTGTTGATGCATGATGACTAACAGTGACAATGAATACCTATAAGAGGACTTAATGATTGATAGCAGAAATATAAGAAGCTCTTTATACTTTTCCAACTGATGCTTGGCTTGGCTTGGCTTTAACCCTCATGCTCATCCATTTTATTCAGTTCTGTAAACGATGCCTGCCAGTGGAGAACTTACAAGCTCTATTTATATAGGAATTCATCTGTCATCAACTTAAGTGTACCTTAAGGTGACTGAATTCATTTTTTATGGGTTTCTAGACATTTGTGGACACAGAATGTACACCTTTGTGGGTCTTGATAAATAAATTGTGTATCAGTTAAGATTCCCTGTATAAGAAGCTGATGAATGACATAAGATGTAGATATAATTAATAACAATTAACAAAAGTAACTTTTGTCAGAAAATGGCTGGTGTTGCATGCTAAGTAATGATCCTATATTCATCTTCTTGCTGAATAGTTAGCCTGTATTTATATGCTTTAGAACTAGCTTTGTCTTCTCCCTCGGTCAGCATTATACCATCATACAACATTCACATTAATCAGATATGCACAGCCCTTTTTTAAGGTATGCTTTTATCTAACTGCTTAATAATCATTCAGTCATTCCACTTTTGTAAACATAATATCCCAGGGCTGAGAGGCGAACGTGCTAACCACCCAGCCAAGGTGCCACCCACAACACTTGGGTAATGTCCTGTGTTTCCAAAGATGGCAATAATTTTGGACACCTATAATCTTTATTGTAATATTTCAGATGACCATGTCTTATAAAAGACATAAGAGCTGGAACATGGACCTGGAGGTTGTGGGTTTGAGTCTCGCTCCGGGTGACTGTCCAGAGTTGGTGTGTTCTCCTTGTGTCTGCGGTTTCCTCTGGGTGCTCCGGTTTCCTCCCACAGTCCAAAAACACGTTGATAGGTAGATTGTTGACTCCAAATTGTCCGTAGGTGTGAGTGAATGTGTGAGTGTGTGTGTTGCCCTGTGAAGGACTGGCCGCCTTGCGCCCAATGATTCCAGGTAGGCTCTGGACACACCGCGACCCTGAACTGGATTAGCGGTTACAGATATTGAATGAATGAATGAATGAATGTTATACTGTTAAACTGTGTAATTCATTTTTAATACATTTATTCAGCATAGAACATATACACTGCAAAACTACCGCACAAATATTCAAACCTGGTGTGGACAAAACTTTACCTGCTTCATGGTTCAATTAAGACTTGCTATGCCTGCTCTACCAGGCTACCACAGGCCAATGTTGAAATCATTCAGTCTGTTATATAAGTCAGGGCAGGACAAATGAAACTCCCTATGCCCACTCTACAAGCTGCCATGGTGCAATTAAAAACAGCTCTGCCTTCACCATGAGTGGGGCTGGTAAGACTTGCATTGCCCATTTGACTAACTTACATGAGGCAATTCTTAAATATGATGACTCAGTAGCTCATAATATTAGCTTACAAAATCATGTCTGCCTCCTAATTATGACTTAGTATATAGTAACTTAGTATCACAATCATATTAAACTACAGAATATATGAATTATGTCTTAATATCTCAAAATAACCATTTAGCACCTCATAAGTGTGACTTAATATTCCATAATTATGATTGGTAACTTATTATATCAATAGCATAATTACGATAATAATTAATAATATTGAATTGGTAACTCATAGTAATAAGAAAGGTTAGGATATAATTTTTACCAGTCATTTGAGATAGCATCTCATTATTATTATTATTATTATTATTTTATATACCTCAAAATAATCTGTATTGAATACAATTGTTTCAAACGGGTTTACAGCAATATGGGCAGGAAACATGGAATGGTTTTTGGGTAGTGTGAAGATGCTTATAATCATCATGGTTGTCATGTTACGTTGCATGATTTGCAGAGTATATAGGATAGGATCAGCTGCATAATTAATTGCAAAAAGCATCAATATTCATGTTTATTTAGAATCTAGTGTAGTGCACTATGTGAAGAGCTGAACTGAAATCATTGTACTTGTGGTGTTTGGTATTATTTTAAAATGTACTTTTATTTTGCTTTTTCCAATTTCATAACGTCAGAAACAAAATGACACGCCATTACGTGATTCCTATGTTGTGGAATTTTGTTAGTGTCTTGTTATATTTTTGTTATGTTGCCCATCTTTAATGTAGATTACACAGAAATGTTCTTTAGCAAAGGATCTTTAAATCATCCTGTATCAGGTCAGACAGTTTTTTCTGTTGTTTTATTCCCAAATATTGTATTGTATTTTATATAAATATTATATTATGTTGTATAAATGTAATATATTGGAAAAAATCTCTACAATTTACATTAACTATGCTTGTTTTTTTTAATCAGGGCCACCTAAAGTTTGTATACAACTAAATAATATTACATAGAGCAAAACATTAAAAGCACTAACCCAGGTGTGAAAGCTGCTGTTCTAGCACTCGCTGTTCTGAATATTCTGGCCAGTCAGAATATTCCTAGAAAAAAGTACAGTTTTCCTAACTTGCTGTTGCAACCAATCTCAAATACAAAGCAGTATACACATTTACTGATTTTCCCAATGTACTGAATTTGTAGAATTATCTAGAACACTACCACCCCCCCAAAAAAAACACAAAAGCCAGAGGAAGAATGGATTTTGAGTCCTAAGGCTGTAGCTAATGCAAAATCTTTGATTCTAGTGTTCCTTCCCCATCACGTCCTTTCTTCTAAAAGGTTCCTCTACTTTATTTCCAGCCATTCCCACTGCTATTTGCTTTGTGATGGAAAAAAAGTGAATTCCATGACTACAAAAGCAAAGGTTAACATTACCCACAGCATAAAAACAATTTTGAAGGGAGCAAAAGGTCTCTAATGGTAGATGGTCTTCAAAGAAAATGCATTTGTGCGCTCAAAATAATTCATAGCTTTTTGCTAGTGGCTTCTTGGGTTCCAGGAGCAGCAGCATGGACCACAGTATTTTTCACAGCAGGTTTCCTCTGCCTCTAAAAATGGGCTTCGCTGGGGCTTCCTCTTCCCCCAAAATATTGATGGCACCTGCTTGATCCTTTATTGGGTAATATACCTTGAAGTAATGTTTATGAACTAATGAATTCTGTAAACCTGCATTTAAGGTCTTTCATAATTCATATTTTCTCTTGGAGTACACCAAACAGAATCTGACATTTTCAAGACTCTCCTGGTGTATGGGTTATTTTGTTGTGGCATTTATGTGTCATTGACAGTTATTTTTGCTGTTTTTTCCCTGTCTGTGCTGTTGAAAAATGAATACATGCAGTAGTTTCAAGGAAAAGCTGCATGTTCTGAAGCTGGAAGAGACAAATTTGCTTTATCTCTTACGTAAGCAGAATAATGTGAGAAGTCTGATTGCAAGGATCAGCACTGTGGTCCAGCTCTCCTGAATGGCCAGATAAGGCTGATAGACCTGGAGACCCTTGACATGTCTTCCCCTGAGGGTCACCCCTTTGCCCTAAGGTACATCTTGTTTGTAAGAAGGTGATGTCTCTATTTTTAGATGTTTAAAGTCTGGGCTTCAAAAATAGTACCACTTGAAACAAATGATTGGTGCACTTTGTAGCCCTTAACCAACTATTAATAGTCTGCAACTAGGGTCCTCAGAGGTCTCTGGGGTTAAATACCTTCTATTTAAAGTAACAGAGCCATGGAGATGAAGTTCAGAAATGTTGTGTCTCTCTGACATGTTGACAGGTTAATAGTTTGTTTTCAAGTGAGCTAATGATGAAAATGACTGGTATAATTTAACTTTTTGTTGTCATTTGCAATGTCTTAAAGTCATTACATGTTTTTTAAATTTATAGCACAACAAAAATTTCATATTTTTCTTCATTTTTTTTATATTTTTCAATGCATTTCTTAAAGTTCTTTGCATGAGACAGACTTGAATCTTTTATATGATGAGAGTCTAAAATATGTAGGCCTTTCATTCCATGCTATTCTCTTTGATATAACTCTTTGATATAAATGTTATATTTTCTTGTGGTTTATCATTTTTAGACTCGACTTTGCAGATGCTAAATTCTCTTAAAAACACCAAATCCACATTTCTGCCATGAAACAGTACAGAGGTCTGTTTTCACAACCATAAAATTAAAAATTCTTTTTTTGGGAGACACAAAACACCATGTATCATATATGTTTGCAGTGATCTAACTATGCAGCATTCATAACCAGTCCTTTAAGTTCAATCATTTAACATATTTAGGACAGAAAATATATTCAAGTAACTAATACTCTCTATATTTATGTAGATAATATTTTATTCTCCTGAACACTGCAACAAAGTGAGACCAAATGCATTATGTACAAAGAAATGTAATGAGGTTAGACTGTTTTACATTTATTGGAACAGAAAGATGTCAAAAAGGATTAATAAAAGATTCTAATGTAGTATTGAGAATAAATGTGGCACTGACATAAACCGAACAAGTATAATAGTCCTTGACAGGTTATTTTTGTTTACGTGGAAATAGATCCCCGTTTGAATAACATCCTGCCGACTTTCTTAACAAGCCAAACTCACTCTGGCTTTCCTTCAACGTGCACAACAATAAACAGCTTTGACAGTAGTCAGTGATTAAATATGAATCAAACTGGTGAGCAGTGCGCCTGCTTAGATAGATCATTTGCTAAAACTTGACCTAGGAGCAGATTGACTGAGGCCTTTCAGAGCCACAGGGGTAGGATGATGGGGAGGACTGCCTAGTATCACGACTTCATCACCACACTGATGTTATTCACTCTACATGTTCACTCGTCATCTGTCCATGCGCACGCTCTCATACAAGAACTTGGGCACACACGCTTGTAGCCCGCTCTCTGACGCCCACCCACTCCTCTCTTCAAAAAGCTTAAGGAGACTGGCTTCTGAATGAATCTGTTCAACATCTTTCAGTTCAAATGAGGAGCTACACTAAACATGCTGAGGGGCATCTGGGATGGGCCGAAATTGCGCCTCTGGAGGGATGGGCGGATGCACTGGGGGGCACTTTGAGAAGGTCCAGACCAGTAGACTTTAGCCCTTTCCAAAAAAACAAGAGCCCACACTGAAAGCTGCAATCCGAGAGGACGCTGGGTACCCCCTTTCCACAGGCTTCGCTAAATGGAGCCAGATGCTGCCCACAGACACTGAGCCCAGGCATGCTGACCAGAGACAGAGAAAGGCTCTTGGCTATTCTCTTCCTTTCTGCCTGCATGCTTGCCCCTCAAATTCCTGCTCATTCTCATAATTGCTGATCACAGGGGCCGCTCAACAGCATTGTGGGAAATTATCAGGCTCGCTCGTCTTTGAACAAAACGAGTACACCAGCAAATCTTTAAGTCTTTTCCTTTTCCCCTTCCTGAACACATACCACCGTGGTAACAGATCTTAAAAATCCCACAGTCACATAGGAGGGTAGACGAATGAAGACAGGAATCACTCACACAATGATAGTTACAATTATTTATTTCCATTATTGGAGTTCCTTGTAGAGAGAGTGGAATTTAATTCTTGCATATGTGCATTCATTTCTTTTTATTTCGTTTTGCCATACTTTTATAATTTTACATTTCACTTTTTTGTCCTCTCTGCAGGCACTGCCTTCATTCCCACCCCTCTTCCTCTTTTTTCCGGGTCAGTATTTCAGCTCTATTCATAAGTGAGGCATTAATATAGAGGACCAATGCATTTACCTAATTTATTATTCATTATTATCTAACTATCTAAATAATTTTTATATGTGTATATATTATTGCAGATATTTCTACAACACGACCTGGATTTAGATTACAGAGAAATGTAACACAAATTCAGTACAATGAGTAGAATGCAGATATGTTAACACTAAAGCCCAAAATTAACTAACCATTCTGCTTTTCTAGAATAAAAAAACATACATCATCAAATATAGCTCTGACATATCAGTCAAATTTAAACATTGCAGTATGAATTAAACACTTTTATGTATTTATTTATTTTACAGATTAATACATAAGTTACTAAGTTCCTGTCTAATGTAATTTTTACAAACCTGTAAACCAAAAACAAATATCAATAAAGAGGCATCAGTTTATTTCCGCAGTGAATTATCTTCAAGTGGAAAAAGTACAGTTTTGTAACACAGCGGCATAAGATGTTCTTACGGAACCAATATGTGCAGAATTTAAATAAACGCAATAAAAACTCGGGTGATAAACTCAAAAGTAATATGTCAGCATCGGGCTTGTGACCTGAGGTATATACAAGCAATGTGGTTTGCTGAATAGGATAATATCAGAGAATATCTATGAATGACACTGACACTTTGATGAAATGATACCGTATGGATTCATCTGAGCCATCTGAAGAGAAAAAAGAGACCCACATGTTGCTTCTCTTATCCAAAGAACGTGTGAGAAGGACACAGTCATTCTGTGATTCAAAGCTGTTTTTCTGCCGCCAAGAGGGAACAGTGTTTCACAGCAGGGAGCCCTCCAGTAACCTGTGTCACTTCTCATTCTGACAGCCGGGGTGATGCCGGCCAGACGGCCCATCCTGAAACACACACCAGCTCTTTGTTTGCTTATGTATTTCTTTAATTCCTCACTACCTAGACCAGCGGCATGAAAGAAAATGCACATTTTCCATCCCATTTCAGTAGGCGTCGCCTGCTTTGACTCAATTCAAGGGGCTTGCCACTCAGAGGACACATGCTTAAATTAAAGATGAAATGTCCTCATAACAGAAAGAGAAAGGCTCATCAATCCATACTTTGCTTCCAGAATGAAGATGATTAAAGTGAGATTTCAGTTTTCTCATGTTGGCATTGCGCGTGAGATGGTGCAGGATGAATGGACCATTTATCTTTTTATGAAACATTTACAGCACGACGATGGAGCAATGCGTTATGTAAAGAGAAATAAACCAGACAAAAAAGAGTGGAGCCACTTTAAAAATTCCAATATGATGCACTTTATTCATCACAGCCTTGTACAGTGTTAAGCACCTGCATGTGTGTGTGTGTGTGTGTGTGTGTGTGTGAGCACATATGTTCATCCGTTTGTGTGGGTGTGCATGTGTGTGAGGGGCCGCGTGCCTGAACAGTTTTCTGGATTTGAATCCTGCCTCAGGGAGAGATTTGGAACATTGTTGTTGTCTTGTTAGCAGACAGCCACTCACACATGATTAATTGTTTCCTCGCTGAGCTTGTACCATTCTCTGTGCCTGCGCCAAGGCCTCCCAGGCGCACAGAGCCCAAAGCCACTTTGTTCTGTAAGACCCTCCTGATCCACAGTTGGGATGCACATTTCAGTTGCTCATCCATTGCATGTTGTCTGCATGCTGGGGCCTGCTTTACAGTAAACAAATATTCTTGTAAATTAAGGTACTTAAACGGTTAATTCCTGGGAAGTAAACTCTGCATCCTATGGCAGCACTCATGTTGATTTATAGAATTCAGGTGCAGCAGACTGACACATTAAAATCATGTGCCATGCTGTGGACCATATTTCATGTGTTTCATTTCCAGACCAAATGCTAGAAATCAGTTTTCCTGAGATATTTCTGAGATTATATATTAATATAGTCCACATGTGTAAGGACAGGGGAAAATGAAAGGTGTTAATAAATAAATAGAAATGAAGCCTCCTAAAAACTATGTAGGACCTAGTAGACCACCAAAGACTAGTTTTCAGCCCCAGTATTTGAGCAGGAATTCTGTTAATGAAATGTTGTAAAACTGTGTGGTATAAATGGTAGCACAGTGCATGCTTTAAAGAACCCCAGTGCTGATGAGAACACTAATATGATTTGTTCTGGAAAAAGAAAAAGAGAATGTCACACCTGAAAGGTCATCCACAGTCTACCTTACACTTCTCGCATAAACTGTAGCGCATGAACGAGTGAGATGATTAATTAATTACAATTATCAGAGCACTGATAATTCACTAGCGAGGATAACATCAAGAGTGCTTAATTGCCCCACCAAGCCTTGATGTGCTTAAATTGTTCTGTTAATTTTTCTTCCCTGACTGTCCAAGGCTATTAAGTGCAGTAGGATGGCTCGATATGGAGGGCATGCTTAAAATATTGGGAGGAAAATGGAGTAAGGGAAAAAAAAAAGGCACAAACTGTAATTGCTGGGTATCACTCTCAGGATGTGGACACAGTAGGGAGCTGAGGACGTCACATTTATAAAAAAAAATTAAAAAAAACTTTGCCATCCTACAAAATCCATTCAAGGCAATGACCATTCTTAGTTTAATGACAGTATAAGCTCAGGTCTATTGAGCCTGTGTGTTTGTAGCATCTAATTATATTGAAACGGCTAGGTGATATTCCATGTCTTAACAACGGCATTCACTGAAGTTGTAATTTAAACATTTTGTACTATAATAGTGTTAAGTGACCATTAGCCATCACAGCACATGCTGGTATAATGTCACTGTTTAATTTCTCTGGCTAATTATCAGCCCTAGGCAATTGCAGTAGCATTAACATAACCGCTATTAAACACTATTAAATGGGCTGACATAAAATATAGTACAAAGGTTTAGTGTGATCTTTGTTGAAGATTGAACAGGTAGTAATCGCTAAATTATAACTATAGTGTTGTTACAAAGAGCCAGTGGTTTAATGTTGGTTGTAGGAAGACTGTAAACAAATAAAGGCAACCCAATGCAGCAATACCACAAGGCATATTTCTGTGCCAGGAAACTGCTCAGTCAGTAGAAAATTTCAGGCAGTAACATGAGCTTGCAAGAAGAGTGGACCATGAAACATTCCTTCATATCAGACCATATTTTGCCCTGGACAGCTTAAACCGTATTGTCTTTCACTTAAAGATTGTTCTTTCACTTGAACATTATTCCCCGTGCTGTATATCAAAGTGGCAGTTTTGCTCAAATCACCCAGGCTTTATGCATTAGCCCTGTTAGACGTATTTTTCCAGTGCCACAGAAGAGAATTTCCTAACCTGCAGTCCAGAAAAACAGAGCCTTTAATACAAAATGACACCAAAGCGAAGACTTGGTTTTCATACGGACTTAAGCTCTGCCGATGCCATTACAAAGAAACAAACCCATTGCGTTGTTCCTGTGTGAGAACATGTCACGTCTCTCTAAACGTCGATCAGTTCTAACCGACAGCGAACAGGCAACAGAGATCCAGCAGTCATTTCATGGTAGTGTCACGATAGGCCTTTACAGCGATGCTTGAATGGAGGTAAACGAATGAAGGAGCTGAAATCAGAGACAGGGATTCTCCCTCAGTTCTGTGCACTACACAGTGCTACGAGCGCAAGGGGTGAGGAGCGAGGTTAACACATGCATGCACTGATAGCCGTGGCCTTTTGGGGTCTCCTGATGGGGGAACCCTCATCTGTGTCTTAAGAAGTTATTTTCATCCCTCAATAAACAGGCCATCCATTGTCACTTGGAGGGCTCTCATTATTATTTTTAAAGTAATTACACCTTATTATCTGTGTTTACTTTGGCGAGGGCGAGTGCAGGTGTGGACAGGGAGCCGTGGGTGGTGGTGACGGGCCGCTGGTGAGCAGTTGCCCCCGTGAGTCTTTTTTTTTTTTTTTTTTTTCCTCTCCTCTTTCTCGAGGTTTGGGCATTGTAGCTGTGCTCTGCCACTAATTTCAGCCCCACAAAAGAAATGTGCAATTAGGCCTATTATTGTAGCAGCTGCACGCTCCCTGCTCGACAGCCCCCTGTCTTTTCTTGGCTCGTAGAAAGGAAGCTCTCAGAGGTCGCGTTCAACCCATAACCGTGATGTTCACTCCTGGCTGAGAAAAATGCCACAAAATAAATAAGATTTAAAAAAATAAATAAGTAGGAAGTATAAAAACAAAAATAAAATTTAAAGCAGATCAGGATGTAAAATGAAACTCAGGGATTTGTTTAGTGATGATTAAGAACAGTAGCACACTGTCCCCTTAATTAAGGTCAAGGAACAGATCCTGTGCTTAATAATATTTCAGTCCTTTCTTCACAAAAAATTGGGTACAATGATGTTATAAAAATGTAAAACAGTCATGTAAACATAATGAAAAATTCACCATTGACCTTCTGATCTGCAGACTGACAGAATTTCTAAAGCACACAAGCAGCTTTGAAAAGGACAAAAGAACCTCTTCACCGGAGAATACTACACGGGCCTATGGAGTAGGCCTAATGCTCTCATGCACTATGACACAGGGATTTGAGGAAGTCACAAAAGACCACCTTCATTCAAACGCAAGGCCAATCTTACGCCTATGGCACAAACAAAATGGTCTTATATTCTCCACTGTTGCTCTCACTTAGTGATTTTCACACCTCACCGACTTTCCGACAATTAAAATAATGATCCAGCGCAGAACACTTATTTTCAAGGGTATAGGTGAATTTGCATGTTATGACTGCATCTGGCTGTGCATGTGCATATGCCCCTGCTCCACTGTAATCCCTTGTTAAATTACAGAAAAAAGTGCAGGTATTATTGATTTAATATCAGTTCATTTAATTCAAACCCAGTGGAATTCAGTTGGAGGTTTGAGGAAGCTCATATTAACGCACATTTTTATGGTTAGTAATAAACAACTGTGTAAGCATGTTCTACATTAAATAAAGGAAATAATACATTTTTTAAAAATCTTTAATAAGTACGGGAATTAATCCAAAATGTTTGGAGCGAAAGACACAAAGCCCCATTCGGCACATACTTACATGTACTGTCCAGAATTTCAGTGGAAAAGATTCAACAAAGGCAGATAAAAACGGAGAGGGGAGGCAGCAGTGGAGCAGGGTGGGTGGAAGCTCTCCTGCAGTAGTAGATGCCTTACTGGCATCGATTTCAGCTCATTATGGCCCTGGGACTGAGAACCACAAATCCAGAGAAATCATTTTGCTGGAGGAGTGCGGCTGGGCAAATTGGCCTCCGGTTGTGTGTGGGAGCCCCCGCTGAGCAGAGCGGAAGAGCAGAGCCCGGCCGGGAGTGGGCAGGCCCAGGCAGGAGCGGCCAGGGCCACATGCTGCGGCCACCTCCCTGCCTCTGACAAACACTGCACTGGATAATCTCCCTGCAGAGACTGTGCCAAACCCCATGTGCTCAGAGGGAAGTGCCAGTGCACAACAGAGGAGCTGCTCCAGAGCGTTCTCTCTATCTCTCTCTTCCTCCCCCTCTGACTCAACATGGGTTTGAATCTCTGAATATCTCAAACACACACACACACAGAGAAAGAGATTTGTATCTGCGCAGACAACAGACTTATGTTCAAACTGTTTTTTGTGTTCCATCCTTACTCCAGTTCATCTGCTTTTTTCATGTTTTCCCTAAGACGATCTGCAGGCCGACAAACGTAGAAACAAGTAATGTCTCAAATAATATTAAAGCATATATAGGGTACACTGTATGATGCTTTTACAAAATCAGACGGGTAACACTGAACAACTTGAGGCTGGATGGTGGTGGTGGTGCTTGTCCATTTAAAAAATTTGTTTAATAGTATCTGAGTACTAAATATTGTGGAGGATAGTCTGTCACATCATGGAAATATGGATATTATGATAAATGTCCTAACCCTGGCGACATGCTTTGATCATGTACCATGACTGAGTGTTAACACTACAGTGGAATTCAATAGATATTTCAAGTCTTTAAAATGTAAATTAATTACATCTTAATGTGAGTTCTGGTAAAATAAACAGCACTTGAAAAACTTGCCGAATCAGTCTGTCAAAGCTTATTTACAGTAGTGTTGACAGGAATCTTACATTTAATGATTTAATATTATTATTATTATGAGTTAAATAAGTTAAAATAAGCCTGTTGCTGTCACTTCAACAGCTGAATTCTGGAGAATATATATATATATATATATATATTCTGACTCATTCTACTAGCTTATATTGTTAATCCTAAAATATTTTAAAGTTAGTCTTCACAAATACAAGTTGTCTGACCATATAATTAAACATGGTATAATCCTGCAACCCCTCCAGAAATCAAGATATAAATTCACTATACTTTACTTAAAAACTTACATTTAAGATGAGCTATTGTTTATTAAATCATTTATTTTGTAAATTTTAGTACACTACTATTACAAGATACATCAGGGTACTTTACTAAGTGACTAAATTACTGCATTACATATACATGTAAGTACAGTACTGAATCAGGATCATCTCCTTTTATCTTCCAACATCTGGTTCTGAATATTGAGCACTGAATCAGTATACTTTAAAAAAAGAGCATTCTGTAACACAGATCAGGATTGAGAACAATTTCCATAAATAATTGAAATTAATATTAATAAAAGATAACTGAAGAGGGTTTTTTTTTAAAATAGAAATATGGCTGTTTTTGTGCTGTCATTCAATTACGACAGAATAAATAACGTAATTTTAAGATAAATTTATTTTGCAAAACTTTCAGCCTGACAGTGTGACTTAAAACATTTGCCTTGAAAATGATATTTTGAATTTGCAAGATTTAAAAACATAAAATGTTAAACTCTCCAAATGACATCAGCAATTTTAAATTTAAATTTTTAAATCTTCAAAAAATTCAAACTAAATCTGGATAGGCAGAGAATCTCTTTAATATCACAACTATTTGCATATTTGTGGGGAACAAAACATTACAAAGCACACACTCGCACACTCACACAGGTACGCAATACCACACACTCCACTGGCAAACATCAGAATTCCTGATGTCTTACAGAGGAAATAAGCACAAATCACATTTGTACACTGGCAGAGAAACCTGACAATGTTCAAATGTAATTAAACAGTCTTCAGCAATGTTACGAAGTCTCCATCTTGTATCCATGCTTTTCAAGCTCAGCTCTGCAGAAAGAAAATACAAGGGTGCTTAAATTAATAGTTCAGAGAATAAAAACACCAATATCAAGTTTATTTTGCATTCTTGGTTTTAAAAGCTTAAAAAAACAGGGAAACCAATGCTTGCATATCAGCAATACAGATTGCAATTTAAACTATTCAGAATTACTAAAGTCAAAGTTGTTCTACACCCATTATAATTACCTTCACTTTGTTTTCCATAATTATTTAAATAATGGGGTAAATTGTTTGGCCTCCAAAATTATAAATATAATCAAAACATGGAAACTGCAAGTAACCCGAACAGCACTGAGAGTCAGTGTGTGTGTGTGTAGCATCATTCACAGCAGAATAACTGTGGCAGACCACCATGAGTGTCAGTTAATCACTTCATACAATTCTTTTTTCTCTCTTTCATTTTCTCACAGAGATATCAAACAAGCTCTTGCTAAACAGACATAATTCTGTCAAAGGCATCCCAACACTTAATGTTACCTAGGTCAATGTTGAAACTGCACTAACAGAATAAAATAGTAGTTTAATTTTAAAGCCATCCACATTCTTTCTCAAAACCGCACTGAAACAGTCAAAAATCCTTATTATCCTAAAATCCTAACAATCCCCTCCCCTCTTCCCCATCCCAGTGTCTGGTATGATGGGCTCGCTCACTGGCACTTTTTTTTTTTTTTTTCCCTTCATGGCAAATATTGCTCTATTCCTGCACCATAGGTCGGTATTGACTTATTTTTGCTGTTTCAGCAAAATGTGTCCCAATTTGAGAGACAGCTAGGTGTATTACTGAAAGTGCCAGAAAAACTAAACAAGTTACAAATGAGTTTCTGTGGTAATTCAAACAGTGAATGGAAACTTGGACAAATTAAACTAATGTACACTCATTTTTTTCCTTAAACATACACTTCCACCTTAAGACAGAGATTATGAATGTAAACAAAACAGCATTTCCTCACAATCATTTTAAGAAAAAAAAATGTTTTTAAGAATGATCCTAGAGCCTCACATAATTAACGTTGAGTAAATAACAGATATTATATCTACAACTATATAGCAATAAAACAAATGAAGCCAAAGGAGGGGTTTGCTGGAACAACCCAGGTACCTCAGCTGATTAGAAAAGTCATCCTCTACGTTGTCATCGTCCCAGTTATCCTCCCACACATGAGCATCCTCATCTTCATCCAGACCTGTCCAATCTGAGAAGTAAACACAAATAGTTTAATTGCAAATGGTTCTCTGAATAAATAAAATGCTGGTGTCCTGTAAATATGCATAAAAATAATTGTTTAAGTATAAAATATGTATAACTAACAAAGCTTTCTGAAAGAAATAAAATTGACATTTGTCCCCTTTTTTTCAACAATAACTCCTATGCATCTAATACTTGATAAACAGCCATGCACATGTTCTCAGCCTCAGACAAGTAATATATCTGCTCTGTCATTAGGATTTTATTGTTTATTCGTTAATATCTAAGCTAATTAAAAAGGTTCTTCATGAGTGCAATATTTAACACAACCTAAATAAAAACAAATTCACTTTGTAAACATGTCTGCTAGAAGATATGTCATGCAAAGAATTAAGCAGCTAACACCATGACAGATCATTTCCACTTTAAAAATGGCAGTGTTCCAACATCTGTCTCACACAGGCAGATTCAGAAGGCCAGGGTTTCTTACATCACAAACCTAAGACACCTCATCAAGCTGCAGAATGGTCAGTGGAAATAGAAGTTAGACCTAAATGTACTTTCATAGATCCCCAGTAAAAAGTGTAATGTTTTTAAAATATTTTTTTATATTTATAAGAATTGTATTTATTATTTTTTCTTGGATATAATTTCATAATATGTAGTTTTGTAAAACAGATGAGTTTCAGGTGTTTAATCAATGACCGGAAGGGGCTTTACGTTTCTTTAGAACTTTGACTTGCTGAAAGTTTTAAAAAAACGGCGTCTGAATTAATCTTAGTAGAAGACAGCAACACTGTTTTTTTTATTGCTGTAATGAGCAACGACAGTATGAAGATGAAGCAAAGATGAAACTGACCTGGTTTTATTAGTCAAAATAGCAGCTCCACATAAAATGAGCATTATACGGTGAAACGCAAAACTAGAATGATAAACTTAGTAATTTATAATTTACCTACACAGTTACCTAGTCAAATCCCACAACAGCTCACTCTCAATAGAACGTTTTGTGAACTCTATTCGCCTTAACTAACGCTAGCTCTGTATGAGAGAAATGAGCTAACGTTAGCTCTGAGATTAGAGTAGCTTTGTTCTAGTGAGCTAACGTTAGCCAATGTTGCTAACGTGGTTTCATTGACTGTTCAATGAAAATCTGTCAATCCTGTGAGGTTCTAAATACTGCACCACAAAAACACAGCACTCGGGGTCTGTTGTTGTGGGCTCTGTTTAAAGTCAATGTTTATAACTTAAGGGTAATTAGCTTCTCAACGCTGTCAAACACACATTTAGCTCCGTTAGCTGAGTCACTGTGTGAACACACTACATAAACTAGCGGACAACGACACTCAGACGTTTACAAAGCTCACTAACCTTCAGCTGGAAATTCCTCAAACTCGTCGTCCTCCTCTAACAAGCCCAGGTCCACGGTTTGTTTCTTTTCCGACATCGTGCTGGACAGTGGGTTTGTTTCTCTCTGACTCCAAGATCCTTCAGTCGAGTTCACGCACGGAGTTTGTTTGCTGTGCGCATGCTCAGAACAGACCACCTGCACAACCCACAGCAACAGGGATAGAGCAAAGTTCTTCTACCACTGGCAAAAATGATGGGGTTTCCACACGTTCACCCAGGCTTTTTTTTCTGCGTAGCACATTCTGGCTTCGCGAAACAAGTTAATAAAATTGTTAAGATTAATGGCATTTTTACAGATAATTGTAGAAAAACACAGTCACGTAGTTTTGTGGGAAAAATATGTAACCACACAAAAATAAAAATCACATTTAGTACTTTGTTGCTTCTTGGGCTTTAATAATTTGAGGCATATACCCAAATATTCCATATATCATTAATTATTTACAAATGAATTCATATGTTACATCAAGCTCATTCCAACTCTCTTGAACAGCAGTTGACAGGTCGGCTTTGCACAATGGAGCCTTGACATGGAACACGTTTTTGTTTGTTTGTATCCAGACTTTCCTGGCAATGTCATTATGTTGATTTGCATTTCTTTAAGAAAAGCTTTAACACTGTGCGTTGTGGCAAGCTGCATTATCATCCAGATTAATTATCACCAAATCTACCATTTTCTAACAATGGGATGTTAAAATGTCCAAAATATCATTGTACATTTGTGCATTAACTGCTGAGGTAATGATTACCATCTCCCCTAGACTCTTACCTGACATGCAACCTTGTATCATGAATGAGTGGTGACTTTTGATTGTTTTCTTTTGGCAGTCAACTTTATTTGTGACATTAGAAAAGCAACAGTCAAAGGTACAAGGATCTTCATCTTGGCTAATGCAGGTTCGTAATTCATTACTGAATATGACTTTTACCAATTACCTACACTCCAGGATTTCTTTGCTTTAGCCCACTGTGACCTTAATTTTTTATTCTTCTTTTAGGTCAATGTACTGATGTTCATTTGTTTTTTCTATATGCAAAGTTGATTTCATACAAATGATTTCTAAGTGTTCTGTAAAAACACTTGACTCCTGTTTCTATCCATGATTTTCATTTGTTTTTCTGTACATTATTTTTTAAGGCATATTTCATTGATTATTTTATTTTGATGCTTTGATATCTTCCTTTCTCTACACACCTGTTTTCCTTTCATAACTTTAACATTTCGTTAATACTTGCACCAAATTTCAGATTTTAAATGTTTGGCCACACTCCTTAGTGCATTTCCTTCTTGGAGTTTTATGAGGATTTCCAATTTTCTAGTGACAACTTTCTTTAAGCCTTTTTTGAGTAGATTAAGTCCAACATCTAGTTAAGGTCTTAAAAGGCTACCATACTTTTTGCCAGGGGTAGCTTCTTTATTTCAAAATAAGTTTATGTGGTAAAATGCATAGAAACTAACAAGATTTAAACTATTTTGTAAAAGCAACATAATGTTTAGTTTAGTTTGATATTCCTTCTGACAAAAAATATATAAAACTTAATTAGACAAAAAGCAACATCTTTTTTGCCCTTGACCAAAACCATTTTAACACAAATCACATAAATACAACTGTACAAACTGTTCAGTAGGAGCATCGCAGGAGAACTGGAAGGCAGTTTTCTTCCGAAAATGTAAATGTAGTTTATTTAAATATATTATTTTAAAAGATTTTCTTTTAAAATAAAGAAAAATATTAGTGCTCATTAAGTGGCTTGTATACAGTGTAACTACATCTGAAGCCTAGTACTTTTATAAGGTGTTTATATATAATTCTCATTTACACGTCTCATATATGATACTGAAAATTGGTAACACTTTAAATTACAGCTGGGTAAGTACAGAGTATGGACCTGTTAAGTAAGCCGTAAGATAAGTACTGAGTAAGTAAAGCGTATGATACTAGAAATATGTGGTTATTACTGGGTATATTACAATCCATTTTATAATTTCCTCATTAGTCAGTTATGTACATATAATGCCCCAGTACACATAGGCTAAACCGTGTAAAGTATCTCTGAAGTATGTGATGATGATTGTTGTTGTAGATCACATGTCCTGAACCTAATGAGTACAAAGCAACATGAAACTCTACTAGTGCCTGTAATGAAAGTAGCTGACCATGTCCTGCTCTGTAGCTGCACTGTAGATAATTTTAAAGGATCTATAATTACATTCAGATCTACAGTGAATTCAAAATAGTGGCTGCATTCCGTATTTATATACAAAAAAATACAGTAATAGTCACTTGCTTAACTTATTTCGTACTTATTTTATCTTATGGCTTACTTAACAGGTACATACTCTCTACTTACCCAGCGGGCTATAATTTAAAGTGTTACCTGAAAATGAGGTATCACAAGAAATAACAATAATGCTAAACTGAGCTGAAATTTTAATCTCTTTCTTCTTCGGGATATTGCCATTTCTCAGATTAAAAAAATAAAATTCTGCAATCAGTGAGGTTCCTACCAGCTTCAGATGCACCAAATGTGTTTGGCGAGCCGGTAAGGCATCATGGTTATTTTCCGAACTTTGTCCGGGCTCTTTGCACTGAGCTACTGCTTAAGTAATTCACTACAGATCTTAGTTGCGACCTGCAAAATCATACTAGAGATGATTTCAAAATTGTTGTTACGGCAAGTAATAATGCACTGACTTGCTGAATCATTCTTTTATGCATGCGCTTAGCTCTTGTTTTGAGCCACTCAGAAACTTTCAGCAAGCTTGGAGCACAGCTGGCACTTAGCTTGCGCTCTTGTAAATATTTGGTAGTAGTTTTCAGCAAAGCCGATCTCACACATGACTGATCTCGCCCAAGACTTATTTGGAAATGCATAAACCATGCTAAAGCATTCAGCAGTGCCATTAAGCAAAGCTGAACAAGCATAGAGAGAAAAAAATGAACCATTTTAAGTCCTGCTGTTAGAGAAATTCTGCATAAAACTATTTAGACGAATAAGAAACACCTCAATGAGGGTGCATATTTTTCAATAAATTACAAATTACATTGTGATCCATGTGGTGTGTTCAAGTAATGAACTGACAGCCACTGGTGGGTAGGCCTATGTACTGCAGTCTAGATAAATGACAGCACATATACCACAAAACCACACGCACCACAATGAAAATTGCCCTGTGGCTCCCATTTGCTGACAGACGGTGAAAACCTCAGCTATGATCCTACTCACTTATTCTATTTTCAAATTATTTTGTAATCATCTTAAGTACTTACACAAAAAGATTCAGAGAGACTATGAACAAAAGAGACAACATTGAGGCCAAGGCTTAAACAGATGGATGTGGCTTACAGTGACCAAAATGAAAGAGTTTATTTATAAGAAGATGGGCATACATTGGATATACAGTCGTGTGCAACAGTTTGAACACCGCTAGTCAAATGTCATGTTTTGCTGATTTTCAAAGTGAGCGTAATTGAACATGTTACTTCACCAAGGGCATTCAAATCTTTGCCTAAAACTGAATATATGTTCACATAAAACACTTTAGGTTCTGTTCTATTGGCAAAGCCCAAATATTAATTACATTAATTGCATACAGTTGAAAACAGTAGTAGAATCCTTCTGCATAGTCTTAGGTATGGGCTTGGGAATCTCTGTGAATGTCTGTGGAGCATACCTGAGACTGCAGTTACACCGTGGCGCCTGGAGTCTCCAGGGGTGGGGAGGGGGGCAGACAGCGGGGCTGCCCAGACAGACTCTCAGCCTTTCTTCACATGTGAGAATGCCTTTCATTGGCCCCTCCAGGACAGTATCGCACTGAGTCCTCACGGAGGCTCTGGCCTAGGCCGGCCCGGCCAGTCTGGCAGTCTCGCTTCCACCGACCTTTATCAGGACAGAGATCACAATTTGGCCTGAGGGGTGCTAGGACCAGAGAGTGGGGTTTGGGTTGTGGGGGCCAGAGGGAAGGTAGGTGAGCAGAGCCGTCATCACTCCCAGCTTCCATCTGGCTGATCCCTGCCTCAGATTAGTGACATGGCTCCCTCTCTGCCAAGAGAAAGTGACAACACACCAGAACATGGGCCTGTCTACCTGTCCAAAAGCCCTTGATCAGATAATCGCTCCTCTCATTCAGTCTACATAGGAGAACGACAATCGAGCCAGCTCTGGAGAGACAGATTCTTGATTCAGAGTTTCTTTGTATCTTGGCTGTGGAGGTATAAGCTGGGATTTAGCCATATTGTTAATATATAAAAAAAAGAATTATATCATATTAAGATCATGCATTAAAATAACTCCTTTAGCTTCTTTGAGTGTCCATAACCTGAAATGTAATATTCCACCACATGGAAAACAATGCTGAGTGACAACGTTGTGTGAGGAATAAATGTAGGCATCTTAGACTATCAGTAGGCTAACACTGTGATCAGGAATTGCTAATACCATGTGATAGTCACTGCATAACTCACTCAAAGCTTGCTGATATATATCACAACAACTTATTCTATTTTCTGCAGTAAAGCTCTAAAACCCTTATCCAGAAATATAGCTTTGTGGCCAGTGTTATGGAAATTGTTTGGCCTTGTTGCCTTCTGCACAAATTTTTATTTTGAGATTGCAATGGTAACAAAACAATGGTTGAGCCCAGCTGTCCAATTAGCAAGATTCATATGAGAGAAACAGCAGTTTTGCCTCACAAAAATTGATAGGTACTGAATCCCTTCTCATGCACTATATATCAAGATTCCGTATTAAATTTAATCCCACCTAGCCTCTAGGTCTGAGGCCTCTTTGTCTTTTGTGATGGACTTTTCTTTAGTAATGAGGGTGCAGATATTGCTTTTAGAAAAGGAACATTGTTGATTAAACGAGGTAAGAACACAATCAAAGCCACATGAACATATGGAAAAAATACACACAACAAAGTTTCCTAATTTGTCCCCCTCCAGCCCCCTGTCTAAGACCCACTAATTCAACTGTCTGTCATGAGGAATTTTAGTTTCATATTTTTCATCTGTCTATCTTGAAAAGCCCTGTCATCTGGGGCTTGAGGTACAGTTTGCCAACAAGCTAATGGCCCTTTATAGCCATACAATCTAATGTCTGTCCTGGCCGGCCCCAGTAATCCCGTTCACCTCCGCAGCTTAGTTATGCTCTGGATTAAGTTGCATTTTTTGTTTTTATCAGGATTTTGCTGATAAATGCTATCAGCGAGAGAGAAATGAAATATGGGGGGTCTGTCTCAAGTTGCAAGAGCAAGCCATTGTTTTGGAAGATGGTGGTGCCTTGACTGATGTGAACACCCAGCTGTTATTGAGTTATTCTCCAATGCCATCCTGTTATTTATCTTTGAAAACAATGAGCGAGATGGCTTTTTGTTTTCACTTTGTATGCTGTAATATTACGCCCAGCGTCATGAAACCGGTGGACATGTCCTTGTTAACTGGGAGTTTCTACTGTCTCAGTGTCCATCAGAAAGAGTTCTATATCCATGGAATTATGGAGTAGCATTTTTTTCCTATAACTTGCCAGAAATTAGTATTTTCAGCCAGTAATAACACACTCAAAACAAATTGCTCAAAAGTCACTGGAGATAAAGTTAAAGTAACTAAACTGTTGGTTCCATATAAATACAGCATTGTTTATAGTACATTAGTCACTGTTGCATAAATACCTCACAGCTATGTTCTTTATGTAATTATTCATTTTACCTATGATTTATGTGAGACATTCACACAAATGTAACTCAACTGAATTAATGGTTTCTAAAAACAACATACAAACTGCCAGTTTGATAGCACATCTACTTTTGACTTGCTTGGAAAGTGATATAATGTACTTTTGACTATTGCATTTGTATTGTAATACAAATATTTATGTCCTGCAGAACCATTTATTACCAAGTGCCTCCTATTTAAATTTACATTTGAAGCATCTTTACATGGCATCAATTTTCATTTATCCAAAATATATAATCACAATTTGCTAATACACAAATGACAAACAAATCATGCACTAAAAATGACTGAATATTAAAATTTCTTCTCTCATCTCACTACAATGACGCATTGTAGGCCACTTACACTGCAGTCCATTGAATCAGCCTCTTTATGGTCATTCTCTCTCTTCTTCTCTCTCTCTCTCACTCTCTCTCTCTCTCTCACTCTCTCTCTCTCACACTCTCTCTCACACACTCTCTCTCTCTCTCTCTCTCTCTCTCTCTCTCTCTCACACTCTCTCTCACACACTCTCTCTCTCTCTCTCTCTCTCTCTCTCTCTCTCTCTCTCTATGTTGGAATGACATTCTCAAGTGAATGTCCCTCATCAAGGGGCTTAGAGAGTAAGTGATAAAGTGTTCCACTCTAATACCTACCCGCTCCTCGTCTGTCATCTATAAAGGGGATTGGAAATGAAACAACATTCTTCAGGATATAATGATCTCTACAGCACACAGAGGGATATTGTAGGAGATATAAAAGGACAGGAAAATGACTATTGTGCTTGATCACATAAAACTCTGCACCGCAAGCCTACTCATTATTTTAACATAAATTAAATGGCTGTATTCAGATTTCAGCACTTTACTAGGAGGATGTGTCTGCACAGCCATTTTAATGTACTGATATCTCATATGTTTGATCGCCACTTCTTGAAGTGTCTATACCCATGCAAAAACTTTTTAGGAATATGCACCATGTGGCTGGGAGTCCGGAAATGCCTGTGATTGGGGAGATTGATAAATGAAGCTGTCCTCATTTGGGTTGGCTGCTTTGAGGGCCCCTTCAGCTCTGGACTTTGTCCAGGAAAACCTCTAACAGCCACTTATTAAGTAGTTAGACCAATGAGGCTAGAGCACAACATAGGCAGTGGTCACCTGGGTATGTGTCTGCTGGACCGGAGAGGACTGATTGGTTGATTTGCGGACACTGGGTTCATGGGCTGAGAATCCACCGCTGGACACAATACCTTGTCTTCTCCCCTGAGGTCGGAAGTGTCATGTTTGTTCAGCTTGGAGGGTTGTTGAGAGATGTAATTGTTAGTATTTTATGAAAACATAACCCAGTGCTTCCAAGTGTCTTAGTGTTTTTGACTCTGAAGAATTAGAAGAATGCTTTATTTCAAATCAGGATGGTAGGACTGTTCCCGGCGCTCTTATTTTGTTGCATCTACTGTTAACTTTTAAAAAAGCAATTTCCATGGGTTTAGAAAGGTACGCTTCATCTAAAGTTCTTAAAACGCATTCAGATGTTCCCAGCAATAGTAGCTCTAGGTGGCTAATGGTGGATGAGAGTGAGCATGAAACGTCTTCGAGCGTTAATTGCATTACTGTCCAATAATTGTTTTTCTACCTCATTGAATTCATCATGGTCTAACACACTGTGCATCTGTATACAATCTGATTAAAACTCTTCATGCTCAGAAACTCTGGCGCATCCGAGATATCCTAATTAACAAGGGATGGGGAGAAATAAATGGATTTTAGTCTCATAATTATAACATTTTTTCTGTTAACCCTGTCAGGGCCTGTGTCATCTGAAAGCATCAGTCAGGGCCAAAATGCTTTAAGGAGTATGTGATTGCCAATTGGAAGTGGCATGGTGTCACTAATGTAAGCTTAAGAAATAAGCATACATTAGTGACACCATGCCAGTGCTGCACAGTGCCACAGTACAGCTCAAATGTTTTATAAGCTAAAGGAAAGAGGTTTGTCTGGGCTATTGAAATGAACACACAAAAAAAGTGAAAGTATTAAGTCCCACTCGTGCATTGATATTAGAGTAAGAACCCAGGAATAACTTACTAAGGTATAGCCAAAGGCTAAGGTTTGAGACACTTGGCCAATGACAAGCTTTTAAAGAGACCAGAGCACCATGGGGAGATTGCAGATGAAACGCTAGGCGGTGAAAGGGAAAGTGGTGATTTGTCATTAAGACTTTTCAAAGACTAGTGAATGCCAAGGGTCCACTTTAGGGGGTTTTATTCCGCCTTCTCGCAAAACACACCTTATTCGCGCCAAAGTAATCGAATTCATGCTTTTCTAGCTCTTTGCTTTGTGTCCAGTAGATTGTCAATGTAGATAAGGGCAGTTACTGTTCGTATTGTTTCCATATCTTAAAATAATATGTGACCTGAAAGGTCAGTCATGTTAATTGTGCAATGTGCAATGCTGACAGATGAACTGATTGACTTTCATGTGAAATCTTGCTTTCCCGTTCATATTATTACAATATCCAGCATTCTGTTCAATAGCAAGGATTTTCAGAATGTGTTTAGTCACACTGAACCAGGTGTAACATGCAGGAATACCGTCTTTGCTAAAGAAGATGCTGTGGGTTTTCCAGTGCCAGAAAAACTGTAAAATAAATCCTGTTTATCTTCTTACCTCCTCATTTCTGGCTGTGGTAACAAAACTTGTATATCTATTTTTGTGGTTTTTATATATAAAATCTGCCATTCACCTTTTGTTAATTTTTCATAATTTATGGTCCACAGAAACCGTCTAAAATATCTTAATGTAGCGTAAGACTTTAAATACTGATACTTAGTAAGTTTAAGCTTTTTTACATGAATGTACTTTGACATTTTAAATGGAAATTATTACTATTTTGTACATTATATATTTTCATCCTTGAATTGTTAGAAATGGCACAAAATTGTTAATATAATTAATTATTAGTAGCACATGTAATGGCTGACTGTGTTGAGGGCACTTAATAGTACACGCATGCTGATTTGTGTTTTGGTGTCTTACACATTTGCTTAGTTCTTGAAGGAGTATAACAAAAAAAAAAACAGTCATGTTGAAAACCATTTTTGGCAGTGTAGTCAGTGTAGGCTACTATTTTCATTCATTTTTCTCATGTTAGCTTGGCACTAGCATTAGTCTGTTTTGGCCGTGGATTAGAGTGTGTGCCTGCTGCCCAGTCCCTGACGCTGAGTGTTTCTCTACGCAGATGCCAAGGGTAGTAGGATGCTTTTGTGAGCTTATTAGATTATTCCTTGATGTTGTTACAAACCCTCGGTTGGACACAAATACTTAAAAAGCTGAAGAGTTTCAATGAAAAAAGAGAAAATGTTATTTCATTTTTCATGGGAGTTTGACGTCAAGGGCTATCCATTCATTATTATGGATAAATGTGTCTATGAATCCAGCATTTACTCCAGTAACACAAAAACATATAGAATCTGCTGAAATTTTAATGGTTTTTAAATAGAATGTATTTGTGTGACATGTTTTCCTGGGGTGGTAATCGTATGTGTGTATACTCTAATCCAGTTTTTGGGAGTGTTAAACTTGAGCATTACTAGCCCTCAAAATATTAATCATTTAATGTTATTCCTCTCTTAAATAATTTCAAATTGTGATTTGCACAGCTGTAGAGGTCTGGAACCATTTAGACTGGGAAAACCTTTCTGTCTCTTGATAAAATACGGTGATAACAATACAATGTAGGCTCTATTTTAAGTCTGGGTAGTCACACAATAAAAGTCATGTAACGGCATAACATGTACAACAAGGTTATGGAGATTCTTCCAGGTAATTTAAAGATGCTGTGTAAACCACTCCTGTGCTACTTTTACTACCTGTCCAAATATTTGTAATCACTACATAGGGTTAATGACTTTAGCTTAATAATTTAAAATAGTTGTGAGCACACAGCTTGTGTAATCTCTACAGAAAAGCATGAAATGTAGTGTGACACTGGAGCAGCTGCACATGAGCTCGGTATTACCACAGCCAACACCTAGCATCAGCTGTAGGGGTTAAAAGCCCTCCAACACTGGACTGGAGCAGAGGAACTGTGATCACTGGAATAACAGAGCCCCATTCAGGACCTAGGGGATGAGCCTGGAGTGTGGTTTGTGATCTATACCTAATCATCCAACATCAGTACCTGACCTCACTAATGTTCTCATGGCTGATTGCAATCAAAATCTCACCGAAACATTTAATCTCAAGCTTTCCCACAATAACTAAAGCTGTTATGGCATCAGAGAGAGATAAACTACTTATTAAGAGCATTAACCTCAGCAGAAACGTTGGATAACATGCTGCAGGACAAGCTGCAGAATCCCAGATGGTTATATACTCTGTATAATTATATACTGTTGGCATTATAGCTAGGGTTATAACTACTATGTTTAATGTTCACTGTTATTTTTTGTAATGGATTCACTTTCTCATTCACAGCCATTTGCTTAAATAAACAAAAGAGTAAATTCATAGTGTACAAGTAGTATCCATAAAAGGCACTTTTTAATAGAAAAATAGTAATGGACAGACAATGCTTGATTTTTGAAAAAAAAAAAAAAAAAAAAGCTTAGCCATAACAAAGACGTGCTGTAATTTTTTCTCAATGCAATTTGAGTTGGCTAAAGGGTGTCCATATCTGAGCAAAAGGGATTGAGATGTTTTATTTATATAGCATTCATAGAAGAGATTATCATTACAGCACATTTGTACAATCACAATAAAAGCACGTTTATCATGTTTTTCATGTTTACAGTACATTCATGTTGAAAAAAAAAGCTGGTACTCTTCATACTCCTCTGTGTTATGCCAGATATTGTGCAGTAATGGGAACTGTGTGGGGATAATTACATGTGGTATCATTTACTGATACGTACAGCAATGGCTCTGTGCCAGTAGCACCGCCATTTTCTATCAAGTGTGGTGATGGATATGCAAATCAGTCGAATCCTTTGTTCAATTAAGTGTCATTGAAACATGAATATTCAACAAAGCAGGCTGTTTGTTCCTCAATGAACACATAACTGCAATGAGCAACTATTTAGTTATTTATTCTACTTGTTCATCCCAGACATTACAACCATGTACCAATATCCACGTTAATGCAAAATTAAGAAATATATAAATAAACATATTCAGCACCCTCTGAAACATTCTCAGATCAAACAGAAGAAAGGGAATGTGCTGAAAATACAATGGCCGTGTATATTATAGGCAATTTATGAGGAGATTCAATGTCCATGGAGCTTGTCTTTGTTTATATTGTCTTATAAACTCACTATTCTATCCAGAATTTGAAAAAAGCAAAGTCTTTTGTTTCCTGAGGCATGCTGGGATACTCTTGTGTGCGGTTTTATGCGTGCATGCCAGCTATCCCAGACTGTGTTTTACTGGATAATGACTCATAGGCTTTTTGTGGAGAGCTTGTTTATTTGTTTGCTTGGAGGTTTCACGTGGTCAGTCAAACTGTCTAAGACAGAGTAAGCCATGACACCAGAAAGTTTTTACTGAGACCCAGCACATCTTGTTGTTGTTGTTCTTTTTCTTCTTTGTCTTTGTCTTCATCTCTTATCCAAACCACAGAACCTTTCTGACAAATGTTGGTGACGTTTGGCTAAGACTTCCATCGTTTGTCTGTAGAAGGGTATTCAAAGTGTAGAGTTACAGAGACAGTGGTTGAAAAAAAATGGGTGGGGTGGTGGTGGGGAGCTGTACGGAAGGGGGGAAATTGTCCTCGGAGTGAACAAGTGCTACATGCGAGGAGGACGTGCCCCGGATGACAAATAGGCCGCAGGACAGCAAGGTTCAGCCAGCTGGTTGGCCTCTCTGCTTTGTGATTGATGGTGTTGATGTTCTAAATCAGCCTCAGATACGCCAAGTACAGGAATCATAATAGCTGGCCTTTAGATTAAGGCTGCAGATAGCTGGGAGAAGGGGGAGACAGACGGCGGTTCCCAGAATGCAGCAGTGTATGGATGAAGTGCCAGCTGTGAGGTGCAGGCCACATCGCTACAACAACTTTCCTATGTCCGTGTAATCCCTTCCCCAGACATATTTACTGAAGTATGCCAGGGGTCAAGATGGCAACACTCGTGTCAATAAAGGGTCAAAGCCATACACGTGGCCTCAAAAGCATGACTTTCACATCTGGAGAGAACAATAAGGCCTCATAGTACCCCAATGGATCATGACTATGCTTAACGTCCTTTTAGTCAAACTGGCAAAGATTTCTTTTTTGGCACCTTCATTTTCAAGAGCAGACAAATGATGGATAAGCTTAGTTCTAAAGCCTTATGCAACACCAAGAGCCTTGATATCATAATAATTTTGACTAAATCAAGGGCAACAGATATTTTATCTTGGCTCATGGTGTACTCTAAACGGTTTTGAGTATCTTATTGAATATTATTATTATTATTATTTTCCTTGCTTGTTTTTTAGCCAGGGTTCACACTGTATTGAACCCTGTGAAAGACTTGAAGAGGTGAAAGCTTTTCAAGCTTAAATGGTTACATTCAGAACAGCTTCACCTCATCAGATTCCTTTAAAACTCGGCGCATGATATGTGGAAATTAGTCATGTGTATGTTTTGATGTTGACTCATACAGCTTTGTTTCTGGTTTGAATCTGTGCCTGAATTCTTCACGGCGTATCCTGAATGTAGACGATGAAACTAAATTGAAAACTAACTGTTGTTAGGATGTTAAGAGATTAAGAGCGTGATAGAGAAAGAGACAGTGAAAGAGAGGGGGAGTGAGAGAGAGACAGAGACAGAGAGAGCAATTAGTTAGAAAAAAGCACATGCCCACCTGAGCCCATTACCTGGATGATCGTTTTGGAAGCCAAAAATGACCACTCATATTGTAGTGTGCAGGTATTTCACAGGCTTTCAACTCTGTTCAATAGACTTTAAAGAGTTTGCAATTATTAAACTTTGTATTGACCCTGCAGTTAAATGCTTGTGCTTGTCCATTACGTGGCAATCTAACATCCAGGATAATGGGCATTTTTCAGAAGAGTCAGAAGTCAAACCGTACACTACATGAAAAGCAGTGTTAAGAGGCTGGCAATCTGTATAATTAAATAAAAACCCAACTGAGAGTGTACAGTAGAATGGAACAGAGGGTTACTACATTTTAAATAGACTGTAGGGCTTCACCAGTGTGCTTATGTTTGACAGCACTGAATGACATAGTGTTTAAAACCTGCACACTGCACAGTGCAGGAACCTAAACAATCACACTACTTAGCCATAATAACTTGTGTGTTAGGTTTTAATATTTTTAATAAATCATGCAAAAACTGCAACCCACCAGGGCCTGAAAGCATACACGTAAACCACACCCAGAGGCCAAGCAAAACACTAGCCTCTCCACATTTTGAGTTGTCATTTGGCTTTTGTTTCATATGAGTAACAAATTATCCTTCACAAAAATGAAGTCTCTAAATAGCTTTTACCCGTTTACAAGTTTTTCTACTAATTATGTTTATTAGCACTTGTAAAAGGCCTGTATGCTCCGAGAAGGCCGTGGTTGTTTAGAGATAATGGCTGCACAGCCTCCTCCGTCTGGAGTGTTGACGTGCTGATGTCTTTCTAGCCTCAGGCCAGTTAGATTGGCGTCCATGAAGCACCCTCATTGTTTACAGCAGACCCCCCCCCCCCAGCCACCACCACCACTTCCAAACCTCTCCCCTTTGCTCCTCTCACAGAAGGAGAGACAGCACAGTTGTCTGACTGCATGATCTCTCCCTGTGCGGTGGTGAAATTCGGATGCCCCTGACCTGCTGCTATTTTTCGCCAGACTTGTGCGCATGCATATAATTTTCACCCAGCTGTGTCAAGGCCCAGGCTTCTGGGGTAATTTTGCTCACTTTTCTCTCTAGTTGCCCATTCAGCAACTCTTCTAACATGGACCTTAAGAAGCTTGCATGCAAAGAGACATCAATACCTACACTTGATCACACCCGCAGGGGTCGAGAACTTCAACAGCCTGTAGATTACCTGTGCATATGCAGTGTGTTACCTTACATACGTTTTGGAAGGACTGGCACTTTATTTAAAATTTTAGATACTTTGATTTCACTCCATATTTCAAGGTTTTTACATATTCTACTATTTAGTAAAAGACTAAGTTACCTAAAATAGGAGAGGTGATCAATATATTCTCTTTATTAGTATGAATAAGCACATATTAAATGTATTATATATTTATATTTATGTAATCATCCTTATCTTCTACATATATTTATAGATTTAGTAACTATACATTCATTCATTGTCTCTAACCGCTCATCCAGTTCAGGGTTGCGGAGGGTCCAGAGCCTACCATCCGGAGGAAACCCACGCAGAAAAGGGGAGAACACACCAAGCACCTCGCTGACAGTCTCCCGGAGCAGGTTTGGAACCCCAAAACCCAAGACCCTGGAGCTGTGTGACTGCAACACTACCTGCTGCGCCACAGTGCTGCAATCTGGTAATTAATTTTTCAATTAAAATTTCAAATGTAGTTCTTATTACATAATTTGTTGCTATTATAGATCATTTTTTCATCAGAAAATTGCTTTCCACAGAGATCTTGCTTCAAATTTGGGAACAGATAAAATCACTCAGAGCTAAGTTCAGGCTGTAGGGTGGAAGCGAAGTGCCTTGAATTCCACCGTTACACACAAGCAATGCTCAATTTGGTGAACACACTTGTGTAACTGAAATGGTTCATTTTTATAGCGATTGCACCAATACAAATGATAAAAAATGGTCTCATGTATTTTTTATAATCCCTTAGAATACGTCACTTGCAAGAACCAATAAAAAATACCTTATATCCATATCCATTATATCCATACAGAGAACTGTTTGAACACCCCTTTTATAATGTCCTTTGGAACTAAGGCAACCTGAACTCAGAACAGCATACTCTTTAATTTATTTATTTTTATTTATCGTTATACTTATATAGCACCTTTCTAGATACCCAAGGATGCTTTACAATCCACACTGCTCAGAACACTCCATCCACACACACTGGCGAGAAGCGGCAGTCCACCTGGAGGACTGCATCGGGCACTAGGGTTTCACCCAGAATAGAGCGCCTACACATAGGTACACACACATTCACACTCATTCACCAGGACATTTTTTTATCAGAGAAGCCAATTCACCTACCCTCCACGTTTTTGGACTGTGGGAGGAAACCGGAGCCCCCGGAGGAAACCCACGCAGACACAGGGAGAACATGGAAACTCCACCCAGATGGGACTTGAACCCAAGATCCCAGTGCTGGGAGGCGAACGTGCTAACCACTAAGCCACTGTGCCGCCTTTAAGTGGCTAATTTGTGTGTCCTATATAGAAGAGAGTAAGATATTTTGTATTTCCTGTACATTGTACAATGAACATTAAAGCATGTTTATCACAGTGTAAGTGGGAATGTGAGCAGGTGTGTGTCTGAGTGGTTTGCTATACTGAATCCTTTTTAATTGTTACTAATGCAACACAGGACACCACAGTATACTTATTGGGGAGTGCTAACGGCTAATACTGCTGTGTCTTCTGACAGGGATGGAGATGTCATAAAATTCATCTCCATGCATTCACAGGATTTGTAATCTTCTGACAGGAAGTGGTGATGTCATAAAAATGAAAAAGGGATCAGGAATCACTCTGTTGAAGAATGTGCATGTCTAACATTTCCTTATGTCCTGTTGCCTCTTGGTTTACCTATGTTTTTCTATGCCTGGTTTTACATGCTACCATTCCATGTATCTTCCACTTGTTAATCTTGAAGTTGTTTCTTCTGACATCCTTGTTTCATTATACTATGATGTTTATATGTCGAGTGATTTTATATTTAGCGTTTTACTTGATTTTATTTGGTTATTATGACAACACCATTGAGCAGCATCTGGGCTGTATTGCTGATTTTTATGGTGCTCCTCGTGAGACTGTGGAAGTGAGGACCTCATTGATCAGATGCTTTCTATGTTAAAATGTGTTGCTAAATGTCACCAGCGCTTCCATCAGAGGACCACATACGTTGCAACTAATCTATTCCATAACTTATCAACATGTGCAGCCTATTAATGTAGTCTGTGGAGAATGCCACAGAGACACCCAGGCCATGGCTTTTCTGGTGGCGGGAGCAAATCTGTTTAGGATTAGAGAAATAACAGTGTGGGTGACACAGTGCTGGCCAAAATTCCAGCTATGGCAGAGAAAACCCCCAAATAAGCAGGAGTAGAATTTCCTGACATTTCTTTGTAACAATTCTGCTTCATAAAAGTCTTTTAAATCAGATAACATTTCTCACTCAGAAAAGCTTTCTACTCTTGGCATTATCTCTTTCCCTCTCAGTGTTTCAGTTATCTTCATTTTGCTTAAAGCCTTTGCTAAATCGACCCAAAAAAAGAGATTACTTTTTTAAAAAATAAACTGGCAGATCAGTTTAGTTTATTTCCTAAACTCATACAAGATGTACATGTCAGAAGGAGGACAATAAACAATTGAAGTATATGACTCAAATAGGCATTGTCTGGTGCCTCAGAGGATGCATTGTACGTTCATGACAAGCAAGAGTGGTGCAGGCATTATTTCAGACACATGAAAAGGCAGAGTCAAACTTCCCCTCTCTAATGTCATTTTTAGATCCCGGGCTGAGAGGGAGGTCAAGGGGGAGTCTGCGCCTCCTGCTCTCTGAGGACTCTCATATTCACCTCACCTCCTCCCCCTCTCCCCCACTGTCACCTCCCAGCTTTGTCATCCCCTTCCCTGTGCGCCACTCGCATGGCACTCCGACTCGCTCTCGTTTTCTTTTCTTCTGCTACGAGCTCTGACAGCTCCTTTCATCCATTGTCCTCCTTCAGCACCGCGCCTTCAGTTCCGACACTCCTACCCCTAGAAGCTTCATGTTGGCGCTTGCTAGCTAGCTAGGGAACCTTTTGGAGGGGTTTTCAAAAGAGTTCTGGGAGGAAAAAATAGATAAAAGTGTTAATCTGGGCACATGTTTTTCAAGAATCTTATCAAGATTGAGAATATGGATCAAAGATCAGGTATAATCTGATCAAGAGATTCTGTACAATGGCAAATAAAAGGTGTAAACTGATCCCAGATCCGCATTCTTAAAGCTGTGGTCACACTGGTCTTTTGCCTTAGAGTTTTCTTCGGTAGAGTGAAGAAAAAAAATCAGGCTATTAAAGGTCAACCCTGGTGTTTTATGAGTGTGGAGAGAACGTATGATTCAGTAAAGAGCTAACAGCTTGCTTTACAACTGTAAGTGTCAAAAGGCATTTTTAGGCCTGCACCTATTGGTACTCGTAGTCTTGTGGTATTTCTCCAAGTCCGTAATTTTGTGACCTCTTAGAAAAAGCTGTATTGAAAAACAAATGCATTTCAAGTCCCATCGTCTGTGTTAGTCATGAAACTCTGATTGGTTGTAACCTGTATTTCAAGAAATTATTTCTAAGAGGCCACTGCTTTAACCACATTGATGTGCTCCTCAGACATGTGAGCAGTCTTTTGAATACCAAAATAAGACATGGGGCTGCCTTTGGGCTTTCAGCTGAGAATTAAAAATCGGGACAGGGTTATTCAGCTGCTCTTTGCTCACAGTTGCAAAAAAAAAACAAACTAGCGTCTTAAAGGAACACTAGGTATTATTTTGGCCTTTAAATTACCACTTCAAAAGCATTCTGATGCTCCAGTGACCAATAATAGGAAGAACAGAGTCTCTGTTGTTGCTACTCTGGGCTTAGCACTGCCGAAACTACACTATGTAACTGTTGGAGGGGTAGGAAACCACCCCCAATTGATTTCAGGACAGTGCTGTAAAAGTGAATTACACTCTGCAACTGTAGGGGGATCCTACCCTAAAACACTATTCAAAGAATGTTCTCTTCAAAATCACGTTATATAAGGACCACCCAGTATTGCCTGATATTGGCCTCACCATGCTGAAGAAAATAGTGAGCCCACAAATCTGGACTGCTCATAGCTTCACTGTTAGTAGTTTGCTAAATATGGGTGACTCATGTTGATCACAAGATGCTATGAGCTAAATGCTATGTGCTAGCAGTAATCCAGGTGCTGTTGAGGTAATGCTACATTGCATCCTATCAGCCAGTCCACGTTCAAAGGAAACAATCAGCGGCTAGCAATCAGGGCTGGTGGTGGTTGGGGGGATGTGAGCAAGTGTTGAGCCGTTGTTACAGGTGTGTATGTGTATGTGTGTGTGCGTGTGAGGGAGAGGAAGGTGTAGGGGGGAGACAGGGTCTTGATTACGTTCCCCAGCGAAGGCCACCTCCAGAAACAGATCCTGCATGCTAACTTATTGCCTGTTTCCTCAGTGCACGGTGCGGCCTGGTTGTTAGCACTAATGGATCAACTCAGCGCTGCTCTGGCCCTGCTGACGGATGCCCTGTCAGGCCTGCACATGTGAGAGCAGTCTCCAGCCACAGGTGGCTCTGTCTAGTGTCCTTTACCACAGCACAGTCATGCAGGCTCTTTCTCTCACGCCTGAGGCCAGGGGCCTCCAAAGCACTCCTATGGGAGAGAGAACACAGCTCTTAATGCAGAGGCACTGGGCTTAAATATGCTCTGAAGCTGCTCTCTGTTAACACGTAATACCCCTCCACACACACACACACACACACACACACTCCACCCGCAGCGCTGTTATTTTTGGCTCTCTTTGGGACATATGTCATTGGGGAGAGGTTGCAGCACATGGTTAATTAAGCTACCTCAAAGTAGGCACAGAGAAAGAGATATTTATTAGTGCTGTTCTGTACCAGCTTCTCACGAATTCATGTCCACTGTATACAACAAAGTGTCGGCAGACAAGTGAGTGGTAGAAACAATGTCAACAACTAGATTTATAACTGGGAATGTTCATACAAAAGGTTTTCCCTCCTTCATCTTGTGTCGTAAGTGTAAATTTGCCATAATCAAGTCAATAAAGTAGAGTTTGTTCTTTTGGCACTTGCTGCAACTTATGTTTACCACATCTGTTATAATGTAATACTTCACTACGCCTGTTGCAGATGACTGCAAGTGACGCTTTGTTTGAATTCAGACTGAAGTCAATTAATCCCAATCTCTAAGAGCGTGTTATTTGACGTTTATTTTACACTGTAGGAATATTTGGTAACACTTTATTTGAAAGCCGCAGGGCTTCATAAAACATGCCTTTATTTTTAAATAATGTGTTTATAAACAGCTTAAACCAGTAATTGATGAGAGGTTTAAGATGTACATGGACATAATGGGTTTTAAATCTGAATTAATGGACATTTTTCATATTGATCACAGTGATATTTAAAACAAGATAATGAAGCATCCCTACCCAGTAAATAGATGTTAATCTTAATATAGAGACCTAGATTAATCCCCAAACATATACCATTTATATTGATATACAATTTTTGTACTCTAATATTTGACATATAGTGTGTAAAATATGAAATATATTGAGAAAAGGTAGCTTCCTTTTCAAGTAGTTGCTAATGGGCAACGTTTCCATTGGCTACATGGCTGCTCTTTGCTCACTTTTTAATGTCAGTTGATGACAGAAACACAGCTAATCAAAAACCGTTATTGAGGGAAAACACACACATAGCAATATAAATTTAGCCAATCAGAGTCCTCGTATTGTCCAATTTGTCTAATACTCCAAGCAGATTGATTTAGTGGTGGATTCAGGAAGTCTGAGGGTTATTGATTATTTATCAGGACACAAGATTCCAGTAGTTTCCAAATTCAATAAGAAATCTCTCTCCAAAATGTTTAAAAGGAGATAGTTGGTGAAGAAACTGCAGGTCAGAGAGCTCAGACCAGACACACACACAGCCGCAATTTACTCTTTGTATAGATAGAGTATGATCCAGAAATATTAAGCATTCTAGAAATTTCTAATAATGTCTTATTAGTGTTTTTGCTAAAGTATCTGTATTATTTCTGAAACTATCTGTGATTTAATGATTTAATTAATGTACCTTGTATCTGAGCACATTAGAGCTCAGACTTATGACCATTTTGAAAACTATAAGTCTGCTGATTTGGTCTTAATATCAATAAGAATGACTGCACAGAGCTTTGGTGTCCTATATTGTGTGTTAAATTGTGTTGGACGGCTGTCAAAACTAACAATGTGGCACAGACTGCTCCACCTACAATATTTTTCACCAACTGCCACTGGTTACAGTACAATTAGAAATACCATCAGAAGTTCTGTATTTCTGCTTGAGGACAAATGTATTTAGTCTAAGTGAAGGAAAAGACGCCTTATGTTAATAAAGTTTCATTAACTGAAACATCTTGTGATTATTAATATAAGCTGTTGCTGAATATTTCCACTGCATGCCTGGTGCCAAAAAAGAATTGTTTAGAGCCAAGGGAAACAAAAGTGGCTCTTCTATGGCATCCCTCCAAAAAAAACCCGTTTTGGCACTTTTATATTTAGTCGCACCTTGTTCAGTCACAAAAGCTGTAATTATCACACATCAGTGTTTCACCTTCTACTATATCAAAACTTCATGCTGACTTTAACACCAAATTAGTGCTGTTGCATTCTTGCCAATCAACCCCCTCCCTTTCTTTTTGTTACGCCTCCATCCAACAGGTCATCCTCCTCTTCCTGGGTGTGTGAGCGGTGGGCAGACTGCAGGGCTGGACGGAGGCATGTGATAGGCATTAGCCCAGGGAGAGAAGTCCAGATCATTATGTTTAAGGGCTTTGCAATGCTCATTAACAGCTTTCCACCATACAGTCCTGGCAGGGGCTCCTGGCTCTTACAGCCTCTGGCCCGGCTCACTTCCAGCCTCCTCGCTCGCCCCTCTGCAGTCACTCTCTAACCCTGACAGCTTCGCAGCCCCCATGGAACTAAACAACAGGCACAAGCTCCTCTCTAGTGATCGTTCCCTTATGGCTTGACCGTGAGCTTTTGCAGCTAGGGTCACAGACAGACTGAATCTAAAGCACTCTCAATATACACTGAGCAACACCAACCATTTAAAAAGAGCTTCATTGCTTTTTAACCTGAATATTTTACCAGGTCTGTGCTACACGAGCAGAGTGCATGTGAAATTGGCAGCATGTCGGAGCTCTTGATCAAGTGCCACAGTGCCCAGATATTAAGCAGACACATTCCGACAGCCTCTGCTTTCACAATGTAGACCAGGCAGCCCACTACTGTTATTTTCATTAGAACGTTTAAACCCACTAAGATAAACAAGTTATGACTTACTTAGCACAATTTGTCGCTGAACAATTTCAAGCTAACGTTTGGCCTTCATATATCAGTCTGCACCGCAATCCATCACAGTATTCACTGGTGTACTGGTGCATATTGTGTTTAAATGGCTTTAAACATTTAAAGGCCTTTATATATTTGAAGTATTTGACAAATGATAAAATTATGCTCTTAAGCAAAGGACATTATCCACCCCACTCCCCTTATCCTAGAGCTTGTGTTGTGCTTGATATGATCCCAGGTATCAACAACGTGTTGATGTAAAGCGTTGTGCAAATGTCAGAGATCATTCTTTAATTTATTTAAGTCAAAACAGCCATTAAGTCCCACTTGTTTATTTTTCAGAAGATGGTTCTAAAAAAAAAGATGGGGAAAAAAAACAGAAATAGTTTGCGAAACATTAAAAAAAATGGAAACATTATACTGACCACCCCAAAGAGATGAGGCCTAAATTACAAGAAGGATAAATGCAATTATCTGCTAGGACTAAATGTTGGAGGGTGTTCAAGGGGATGTCTACAATGGTGAGGAAATTCAGGTCTCTCTGGTTTGTTTACTTTCAGAAGCTCCATGTGTTTAAGGAGTAACTTTGTAGCACTTTCAGTAAAAGGGTTTTGGAGACATTCACCTTAAGTGATTTAAAATGGCAAAAACAAGTCAATATTACCCACCTTTGGAGCAGAAATAGAGCAATATCCTCATCTTAGTCTATTTATTGTCTAAAATCCTCCAGATGCCGTTTCTGGCATCAGCAAACAGAGAGAGAAAGCCAAGCATATCGGACCGATGCAGTTTGTTTTTATTGAAACTGAATCTTTATAAACACATTAGAAAACAAGTCTCCTGGAAAGAATGGAAGCTGTAATAAAAGTGTGGATACACTACAGACAGAGAATTGGCATTGAATTGTTTTAAGCACGGATTTCTTCGTTTTTCCTTCGTGGTGATTAAATTGTAGTAATGTCCATTTTGACATGAACTGATATTATTTTGAGCACCGAAAGTCAGGTTTCATTGTCTTGAGGATGTCCATTTGTTGTTATGGACAGGTTTGCAGTGCATTGATCACAGTCACTATTTGGGTTGCTGTATGGTATGGCTTTCCATGCTCATAGAAATCTGTCACCATGTAAACACTGCATGTTCTCCTACAGTGAGCTGGAGGTTTGCCTGTTGTGCAATAAAACCTATAAAACATATGGCTTTTCCAAGCTTTATGAGCCACTGTATAATGTCCCTCTGCTTTTTTTTGGTCCCTTCTTTTTTTTCTTGACCCCCTCCTCTTACAGCCGTGTTAATTCCGTCTAAGGACTTTGGTGATTGCTGCATACCTCAGTGGAGACATGAGTGGTGGAAAAATGAATTCTTCTTAAAGGCTTTGCTGTTTTGGTCAGTAACATTAAGAGATCCATAAAACCCAATTCCCCATAGGGTGTAAAATATGATTTATGAAGCTTTACGGTCTTATTAGAAGGTTTCACTTCAGGTCGAATTAGCGCAGGCAGCACTTTCAAAGCAGTACTTAGCTCTTTAGCAATGGCTGCCCACTGCTCCATATTGGTTTTAGGGGACAAAAAGCAGTTTGTGGATTCTGCCAGTGCATGTGAAATGGAAAACTCAGGGTTTGACCAAACTGTAATGGTGACCTGCCCACTAATCACCGACTGCAAACCAACTCTTGATAGCTGGTTTGTTTATGTATACAGGAAATCATTGTTGAACCTTTCTCCATGTTTTTGTTGATTAAAGATTGACTAGCTCTTTAATGGAAGCCTGTAGTCTGCAGTAGCAAGATATTTACCTCACACGGGCCCTGAAACTTATGATTTTCTCTAACTGGAATGACACATATTGTAAATGGAAGTAGAAATGTGCTCTCGGTTTCTCAGTGCGACTGTAAACTACAGCATCAATACTTGCTTTGCAGTCATAACATGGTGGTACAGTCCTTCTGTGGAAGAAGGGAATAAAGCCTTTGTGTCTTTTTTCCCCTTTTTTGTTGTTGATTAATAACAAGAGTAAAACATGACATGTTCATGAAGCATTTATCCTGCGTGGAAGCCCAGGGAATGTGCTCCAGAAATGGCTCAGTTGAAAAATTGCAAAGGAACAGGGGTTTGTTTTGGCGCGTGCGGCTTGTTCCCTTCTCCTGCGGCTGTAGACTACTGGGCTACAGGCAGCCGTTTATTGACTGAGTCTCTCACTGTGAGAGAGGGAAGAAATGGGCTTCGCATTATAACGGTATAGAGGGAAAAATGTTGGCAGCAGTTTTTGTACAGCTTTTTTTTTTTTGTGGGGGGGGGGGGGGGGGGGGGGGTTTTGGAAAAAAAAAAAAAAAAGAGATGGTCCTGACCACAACTCATAAACCACACTTTATTTAGACTGGCTCGCACCCATTATTTGTTCTTAGGGCTTTCTGTCTTTCAGAAATATGTTTCCAGCGTTTGCAGTGGGGGGAAGGGAGGGGTACCCGAGGCTGGATGAACTGTTGCCAGGTGTTGTTGCCATGGCATTCCATTAGGTGATTCCACATTGCCCTCATCAGTGGCCATATGGCAGGGCGCAGTGTGCAGGGGGATTGGTGGTGCCTTAACAGAAATATTTGGAGATGTTTAATCTCTCAGGGGTGTAATCATCACCTCATTATTTCACTACAACAACTGTGGTATCAGGGACAAATTGAATGTCTGTTCTATACACGGAATAATCATTTTCTTTATACTTCCTTCATTCACTGCGCAGTCTTGGCCAAAATACATTGTTATGTTTATTACCAATATAATAATAATAATAATAATAATAATAATAATAATAAATATAATAATCATCATTTTAAAGAAATAAAAAAAAACCTCTCATACATATTATGCAGCTCCATTTTTGGTGCTTTAAAAATGGTCTCCCATAAAGAACTGTGAACAGTAGACATTTTCAGACATTCGAGTGGTTCTTTGAGTTACCACAGGTCTGTATGCAACCTCTGCCTTTCCTAAAGAACCCTTACAGGGTGTCATTTCATGATCCTCCCATAACACTATTGCAGCAGATTAAATGACACATGCTGAGTGTGAACTGCCTTGTTTGAAACATTTATTCAGATCGTCGTTGGTGCATGTCACATATTACACAGAAAAAAAAGAGCATTACATACACGTTACATAAATACCTGAGGCCTTCTGTGTAAATAGGACTTGCTAATGTTTTTGATTTTGATTTACAAATAAGCACATCAACAAGAAGCGGAGGCTTAGCAACTGTTGCCATGAGTAACGTTGTTGAACTCCACCCCTTCTGGCTCCTCCACAGAGATGACAAGGCCATCATGCTGAAAGCTCTCTCTGCAGCGCCACGATGCCAAGCAGTGCCCCTGCATGACCCTCTTCTGACTGATCTCTCATTACCTTTTAATGTATTCCTGCTTGTTCCTCCGCAGTGGTGGAGCTTTCTTGCGATGAGAAGACCTAGCGAGTGGCTCCATGCGTTGGAGCATACAATCTGCACTTTATTTCTGGGAACAACAGCTTCTGATGGGCGTAGTTGGCGGGCTCTCCAGGGCAGACGGTGCTGAATTTCCTGCAATGTGACAGAGAGAGAGAGCGAGAGAGAGAGAGAAAGAGAGAGAGAGAGCACATCAGTGGGACACCTCTGCGACTCTGGGAGACGCTATCATTATGTGTGTTGGCAATCATGAGAGCTGAATTTGGTGTCTGGGAATGAGGGAGCTAGTGTCAGCTCCAGCTCGTGTTGGGCGCACTCTGAAATGCATTCACTGTCATACACGCGTTCTGTTTACCGCAGTGGGAGGCAAACATGAGCATGGGGGCATCACAGGCAAAATGCACAACACAGTAAAATGAGCAAAATACATACATTAAGATTGTGTGTGTGTGTGTGTTCTGCCAGCAGACAAAAAAGAAAGAGGCTGATTTCAATATAAATGGAACCAAGGAGTATGTCTTTAGATCCACTTTCTGATTGTCACTTTTCAAGCCATGAAAAAATACCCAGAAGCCTAGTTTTCCTGGCCTTGCTCCGAAGTCAATGGTAATTTCCCTCGTTGCTAAGGCGACACATTGGGGAGTCTTGATTTCCTTCCTCTGGTCATCGCGCTTTTCCTCCTCCTTAAAAAAAAAGACTTCTCCTCACACTGCTCTCTCGCTCCTTGAAATATCTCTGAATGTTGAGCAATCAACAATAGAAGAACATCTCAAATCAGACTCCCTACAGGCAAAGAAACAACAATGGTGTACAGTATTCATTTCCACTGATACAAAAACCATCTCTGAGTGGTAATTTCACTGAGTACCCCCCGTATTGTGAGTGTCAGCCTATTGTGACTGTGTCGGGGATACTTACATGAATTTGTGCTACAAGCAAATCAGACTTGTCGTATTGCCAGGCGTGATATCGTTCCTGTAAGAACATAAAACTCAAAAAAGTGCATCGTTTGAAAGGCGGCCGCCGATACAGTTTGCCCCACTGTCATTCTCTAAAACATATAGTGTTTTGGAGCTGTCAGAAAGCTAGCCAGATTCACAGATGCATGCAGTCTGTAAATGACCCCTCTCAGTCTCCACACAGATCTGTCTGACAGACACATCATGCCAGTAAACTGGCAGCACTGAATCACAGGGGGTCCGACCGACATGTGGTTACCTCCACAGCCCAGCACACTCACCCACTCTAATATCAGCCAGGTTAGGGCCAGATATCATATTGACAAATATCCCTGCCAGGGCAACTGTGGGCACTTTCGGTGCACAAAGACCACATTTCCAGCTCATAATAATCATTTGCATGTGAATAGAATAGCATCTTTACAATGCTACAGCAAAACACTCTTATTCCCATACTATTAATGCGCTGGCCGACATTCATAGAGCAATTGCTACACGTTATACTTCAAAGGCCCCTATCAGCAGTAAATTTAATTGTTAATATTATGATAAAACAATTAGCTTGTGTTCACAATGCGAGAAAAATTCCCATCCACTGATTCTCAATTAACCTCTTTGTGAGAGTGAAACCTTCAGAGGCATCTGTCGTTTTTGGGTTCAGATGCAAGTAAGTAAATAAGATGAAGGTGTGCAAGGAGATGGGGGGTGGGGGTGGGGGTGGGGTGGGGTGGGTGAGTGAAGAAAAGACTAAAATGACAGGGAGTTTAGCGCTGAATCCTTTTTGCAGACCACTGACACATGAATGAGGGGAGAGAGCCGGGGAGCAGGAAAAAAAGTAGACAACCAATTTAGGAGTAATGCAACTAAAAACAGACAAGTGTAATTTCATCCATCTGGACAGATGTGTAAAAGTGCTCCTCAGAACATTCCCTATGATTCCCCCTGATTGATCTTCCCCCGGACTGAAACACCTATTATTAGCCACGAGCCTAATAGCACCAGGATGGCTTGCTGCTCTCCCAGAGGCCAATTCTCCGGTCATTTCTCACTCACTGCAGCTGTAGAAACCAACCAGCAGTGGGGGGGAAGGGACGGGGGGTGGTGGGGGAACATGGATGGACGTCACCGTCGGGGAGACGGGTGGGTGGGTGTGGGTGATGAAGCCATCATATTCAATCTCCTGGCAGGCGCAATGGCATTGTTTCGTCTCGGCTTCTCCTTCCTATGAACAGTTACAAGGTGTAAATACTTTGTTATTAAAAGCCATAGGTCCGTGTTTTTATTTGCTAATGGAGAGAAAGCATGGTCTGTCTTGGTTAAAAGATGGACAGGCCGCTGGGGCAGACTGTAATAGAACAGAAGGTGTTATAGAATAGAAGATGATAAAAGATCTGTGGGGTCTCTTTCATGCATCTGTTTCATCTCTGGACTCAGATGAGCAGACTTTCTGTGCTTTAAGACACGACTGTAATTAGTTAAAAATACAAGCTGTGATGTGTCAGAACATGATCGATTCTGAGCACGTTCCTGAATAGGATGGTTGAAGGTTCTCCGTGTTGATATTTTTGGAGATCGTGTTGGAACGCCATGTGTTTTTTGAAGTTACAAGAAATTAACAAAGTCGTTCAGAGTGAGAGGTTTGATGAGAAATGCTGCACTGTAGTGAAACCTGCTCAGAATTTCACACAGTGACAGGAGCCAGATGGCTATAAAGTGTCTAATGCTTCTAAAAAGTACCTCCGAGAAAATGTTCCTGTTATGAACGTTACATATGAAACTCAGAGGACGTATGTGGAATTTTCTAGTTGTTTTGGGAAGTAAATAAAATGGCTACATTTGTGTTGCAGACATTTCTACACCTGGTTCCCATCTCCACCGCTGTTACAAAGAAGTCGGTAAGATTTTCTGCAATGCGCCATTTCACTTCAAAACACTCGAAACGACTTTGCTTATATTCAGTGATTATCCAGAAATTTAGAAAAATTGTTGGAGTTGTTCTTCAGCAAAAAGGCAAACTAAACAATGGCTGTTTAAGGAAGTAAACCATGTTCTTTAATTATCTTCGAGTTGCTCTTTAAAAGAACAGGTGAGGATCCTCTATAGGACTGTACACCAATACACATTTAACTGGAGACCAAAACAGTGTAGACCAGAGTGGGATCATGTTTTGGCCTTTTATGTTGATTCTTGGAAAAATGGGCAACCAGTCAAAGAATGCATGTGGTCTAGTGACTGACAGCTCCCGCCCACTCCATGGCACTGCAGCCACATGTCCACAGTCTGTTGTGATCAGATCAAATCTCATTCGATCTCATTAGACCTGCGCAATCCTTCTTCTGCTCTCCAACACAACTTCTCCTTCCAGCACTATACCTCCACGTCCCTCTTAAGCTAAATCCCTCAAAGCACATGCAAATACAACATTACTCCAGATATAAAAGCGGGAAATGTGATTTTGTGATCACCCTGAAGCAGAGTGGCCTGATTAACATGCGCGCAAAACCACTTGTTGTTTGTTAGCTACTGCAAGACGCATCTTGGAAAATGGCTTTGCCTTGTTTTCATTATTTCTATGAACACCCTCTCCTTGTATTGATTGAATAAGCTCTTTGGTGGATGCATTTCCAAGGGCAGTTATCAGTATGATTGCCGGCTGCTGTTTTGGTAAAATGGACACTGTCTAAAACCCTTGAATTGAAATGATATTTAAGGCTAATGAAAATAAGTGCTTTGGGACTTTTGTCTGAAAAGCACTAATAAATGTGAAATGATATGGCTGATAATGCTTATCTCCTCCAATGACCACATAAATTATATTATCTCATTTGGGTTCTTTTTTTTTTTAATTTCCCACATTTAAATCATGGGAAATTATCACATAATGTTTGAAAATGAAGACGTCCCAGCTCTTTATTACATGCAGTATTTTGTAATAGCTGACTCACTGGTCAATATTAGATACAATACAAACTGACTCACTGACTCCATTCCTCTTTCTTACTATGCACATATATATTTCTGTTATTGTTGTTGTTATCATTGTTGTTTTCTGAATAATAATTACAGTTATTTGCAGTGATTACCTATTAGTTCCACCGTGTTGTTTAGTCATAGTTAAATTGTAAACTCTACATTTTTTATCAGTTTACTGTCTCTGTTTAAATTGTAAACAATAATACAGAGACAGTCTAAGCTGCTAACGTTTTGCAATAAATAATGAAAACAAATGTATGAAACACAGACGCTTACAGGTTATGTATTACCGAGATACAGATTTAAGGTTTTGAATGTTATGTATAGTTAAACCTTAGTAGCAGTTATGTGTATTATGTGTGTTGTCTGTTTGTGTGTGTGTGTGTGTGTGTGTGTGATGCTGAGGTCATGGGGAGGTGTGTGATCGCCGCTGTGGAGTGTGGAGTGAACAGGAGCGGTGATCAGGAGGATCTGCAGCAGGTGTGACTTGTTTTTTTTCCGCGCGCTTTTCCGCCTGATCGAGCTCACCGTTCTTGAGTTTCAGGCTCCTCATTGTTCCGGTCTCTGTATTGTTTCTGCCCTTTCTCTCAGCGCACGCGGAGCAGGGACACGTCTTGTTCAGTCACACGCAACTCCAGTCCAGCACATACCTGAATAGCTCTGAGTTTACCTGCCTCAGCACACGATAACTGACTACGACTTCACCACAGTAACCAACATCACATCACTATAACTACGCTCTTACACTTTGGATTAAACTATGAGTTTGAATTACATTCGCTGCCCGCCCTGATGTAATCAGACTTGTTTACGGCACTGTCCCTGAGGAAATTCCTAATATTTTGTATCTCTATCTGGTTTCCAAATCAAATAAAAATCACAATTTGTTGATTTATTTCTTGGGTGGTTTTATTTATATATTTTCTTATATATTTATTTATATATTCAACTGGACAATGTCCACTGGAACTGGTGGCTTGGGCGTTAGTACAGAAATGTGTAGGTTCCAGTAGAGTCTTAGCAGGGCGGCTATTACTTTGGTCCGGTGGAAAATTTCGGTTGGTGCTATTTTTTTCGGTCTTTTCTCTTCCTCTCGGTGTGGAGTGGAGGATGGTGATGACTGGAGAAGGAGAGCCCCGCGCGTGAGGTGATGTGAGGTGTGTTCTTCATTCACAGAGCGAAGCACCTGCACAAACTCTCACATGCAAAACCATTTCCTGCAGCACCGAGTCTTCACTCAGTATCAGTTCAGAACAGAGCTACAGAACAGCAGCACTTCCTCACAGCAGCATTCACAGAGGAAACCGCTAACATTCCTCACCAGCCTCCTGCAACCACCAACACAATCCATCTACTACCTACGAATAATAATAATATTAATAATAATAATAATAATAATAATAATAATATTAATAAAAATAATAACAATATTAATAGTAATAACAGTAATAATAATAATAGTAATAATAACAATAATAACAACAATAATTATTATAATTATAATAATAACAATTTATTATTATTATTATTATTATTATTATGTTGTTGTTGTTGTTGTTGTATTTTTAGTACTTTATATAATAAAAATAATAGTAATTGTGTATTTAATAGTAACCATCGAAATTAATAATACTAATAAATTAATATTCTACTAAAATTATAATTAATAGTAATAATACACATAATCATAATACATATTGTTATTATGTTTGTTATTATTATTATGTTTTATAATGGTGTATTTTTTGTTGTGATTCTTGTTGTAGTTGTAGTTGTAGTTTTATAAAAAGGCTAGTAGCGATATTGTTGTTCTTTTGTTGCTTATGATGGTGGTGTTGGTTGTGGTGGTAATATTATCGTAACATTAGGCCATTTATTACCACTAATGCTATTAATAATGTGAATTAATGCTACACCATATATTAATACTATTAATTAATGTAAACATGTTGCATTTCAGAAATGCTGTGGTGAACTTTACGATCCATGGACACGATATCAACAACAACAACAAAAATATAAATAATAATTGTAATAATAATAATAATAATAATAGCAGTCATTATCAGCTTTATCTAAAAAACGACGCAGCATTATTCCGTTGGTTGGCTGAGGACGCTCATGTGTAACGTGATAACTCTTCATATAACTATTTTTGTTGCTTTATCAGGACCCCGCCCCCACTCGTAAATATTGTTGTTGATGTTTTTGTTGTGTGATGTCCGCGTGTTTACCGGAGCCGCTTCGTTCGGCCAGCGCGCTGCAAATAACAATAAAGCGCGCGCGCGCGTGTGTGTGTGCTGACATGCAAACCCGCTATTCACACGAGCGCCTTTCAATCTGTCAAAACACACTGCAGCCTGACTGACTAACTCCTCTAAGGGCCATTACACCGGCCCTGCGATTATTACACACACACACACACACACACACACACACACACAGATCAGATATTACACTCTTACGTATGCAGTGTTTATGTTTGTGTTTGTTGGGGTTGATCACATGTATAGATTAGAGCGGGTCTGGGCTGTGGACACTGATGAGGTTCATCATGTTCCACACATGAGAAAAGCCCTCAGAGTTAGGACTGAACCAGTGCTTAATTACTCCTCCGTACAGTGATGAGGCTGATCGTGTTGCTCCGCGCTGAAATAAACCCTCGTGATGCGCATCAAGACTTTCCTCCATGTTCGCCCTGCTCTGGGACCTAGTAGAGCTTCGGAGCGGAAGGCAAAGGGAAAAAATAGGCTACAACATAAAAATCGGTGGATTCAGGTTCCAGATAAAAACGCCCCCCCCCCCCCCCTTCCCCCTCCCCGGGCCTTTTGTTTACCGCGGGATTTTTTTCATTTTACTAATTCATTTCAATGGCTTTCAAACTGGAAAATGGAAATGTTGCTCTTGCCCTCTATTTGAGCAGCCGCGTCCTGGCAACAGAGCAATTTTCTATCATCACGGATAAACGGCATCGAGCAGTACAGTGGGCTAAAAAAGCCTATGATTGCTAGCCTTCCTGTCTGTCATCTCTCCACCAAATCCTCTCTCCTCCAGACCCGAGCTGCTGCTCTCACCGCTAATAATGTCTTCTATTAAGTCCAAAAAGAAACCCGAGGAAAAAAAAAATCTCACTATCCTCATTTGTTCAACACTCTCCAAAAGATAAAAGATGTTTCAGCGGACTCGCCTCGTTTCTGGAGGCCGAATGAACCCGCGAGGTGCGCGCCATTTTACTCCGAGCATAATGAACCTAATGCGGGTTCTACTTCTTTTCATCTGAGATCATTAAACTGAGGCGAAACAGGTTTATGTGGCAGGACGCGACGAAGAAGGCCGTAGTGCTCTTTATTGTATGAGTATAGTGTATAGTGTGGATACACACACGTGTGTGTGTGTTGCCTTCATATATTTCTTCATTCTTCATATTAATGACACTGTAAGGTAACAGACATGTAACGGGTTCTTTACTAAAATGTGGAGGTACTTCGCTGTATTTAAATTCTTAAAGTTTCAAGGACCTTTTAAAGACCGATGAGGTTCCTCCAAAATTATTTAATAAAGCTTAAACAAACGACGGAAACTTTTGTATGTACCATTAAAGAGTGGGTTTGTGAAAGGCGCCATAGAGATTGAACTTATTATTATTATTATTATTATTATTATTATTATTATTATTATTATTATTATTATTATTAATCAAATCTTCCATCCAAACGTGCAATTTAAAGAAGACACGTATTTTCGATGAAGAATCGTTTAACCAGTTAAAAGCTCTTTCAAACATTCGTATGGTCCTTTGAGTGTTATATAATTTTATATAGAACCATGACATTTACTACAGAACCACTGAGGAACCAATGTTATGCTGTAAGTCAGTAAGATGACTCTGAGTTTTCCCTATTCTTCCTTATTCAAATCCTGCATGTGTTTGCCAATTATGTTCGTAGTGACCATAATAGTCGTGATATAATTACTCAGTTCTGCTGTAATGGTCATCTTCATAGACACTGTATATCTTACACAGCTCAGTAGCCTGGCCATTAATAATCTTTATTAAACAGATTAAGCTTAGGGCCAGTGAGGAACGTTTGGCGGTAAAGACCGGTCCAAGCTGTTCCAGTATTAAAGACTGCTCTTGACCCCGTGTCTGTGCGACAGTGCTGTAAAGTAGCAGAGATTCTGCTGTGTTCTCTGTAAACAAAACACACCTCTAAGGCACGATTTGAAAGTATTAAAAGCTTCACTATGATTTAACCAGGGTGTTAGAGGAGGGAGGAGGGCGCTGACTCGAAGAGTGGGGAGATGCTCTGCTTGCTGTCTGGGTTTGGTGGGGGTGTAGTGGTTATGGTGAATATGATGGGTTTGAGGCTTGCTTTTTTTTCCTGTTGGAATGGGCCTCCAACATACCCTTAATGCACATCATAACAACCCTCCTCATTCAGCCAATCAAACCACCGGATCCACCATCCAGTAAACCCTCAATGACCATTACACTCACCATACCGATCATTCCCATCATAACCAAAGCCAAAACCAGTGAATTCGGTGGTTTGATTGGCTGAATGAGGAGGGTTGTTATGATGTGCATTAAGGGTATGTTGGAGACCCATTCCAACAGGAAAAGAGAGCCTCGTCTTCCTGAATGTGAATACATCAGAATACTACAGAAAAGTTCAATAATACCGCAGTGTTATAATCTTGATTCACTCCTTATTCCCACTTCATAATGTCCAGTCTAAAGTGTTATACTCTGACCTCTTCACTCACACGTTCCCTGTCTGTGATTTGTGTTCATATCAAACGGCTCTGTATCAACTGATCCACACTTTATTGACTCACTCCATGCTGATCAGTGCTAAAACATGTTATTAACCTGACAGCTGTATATCACTTTATCCTTCTGTATACATCCCACAATATGGACAACTCCATCACTTCATCTACTGCATCTGTCCCATCAGCCGTGACAGACACTAACTTTATACACTCCACCACTACTGACCAGTACTATTTAATATATCTGCATCAAAACACCTTTTCACTCCATACACTTCCTACCAGCACTGACTACACACTCCATCGGATCTGACCAGCACTATTCATCTTTATCAGTTCTAACCCTTACTGTTTAACTCTATATATTCAGTCAGTGGGGCGCGTGCACGTTAAAGTCTTTCGGAAAAATAGTAAACATTTCCCACGAGCTGTTTTAACACTCAGTTCTAAACGTAGACTATAATAACACACACACACACACACACAGCACACACACACACATACACACACAGCACACACAGCACACACACACGCGCACACGCGCGCACACACACATGGACATAGAAAGTCAGTATTCATTCTTTTATACAGAGTTATTATTATTAATATTAGTAGTAATAGTAGTAGTAGTATTTTATTTTATTATTTAAAAAATGCTTAATGCATTATTGCTATCATAGCGTTAACAATGCAGCGAAAATAGCAACAACATTTCCGACTGTTACAAATAATAAGAAAACGATACTGGAAATTGAAAACGCATTATTATTATTATTATTATTATTATTATTATTATTATTATTAATAATATTATTATTATTATTATTATTGATTGCTTTCACGTGACTCGGATTAATGCTAATGATGTTTACTGTAAAACAAAATGTAATGTAATTTTATTTCAAAATAAACATTCTGTCGAAATCTCATATTTTTCCTTGTTTTTGTTTCCCCCTGAAGCCGTAGTCGTGGTGTATTTCCTGTGGTAGAGCAGCTGTAGCCCGTTATTCGCCCCTGCGAATTTCTGCAAAATCAGAACTCATAGCTGCGGGCTTTTCCAGAAACCTCTTCCTGTCTGACACATCACACAACGCTGAACACGTCTAAAACACGCTCCTTTCACACCGCACTCACCAGAGACTTCTCTTATCGGCTGCAGAGCTTTGGTTATTATCGTTTCTCGTGGCTGCAGAGTCTCTCTCTCCCAGCGCAGGTGGAGATTAAAGGAAATATATCACACCGCCATGTCTCCACTCATTAACCGTCTACAGCGCCGGGGATAAAGCAGGGCTGAGGGCTGAGTTTGTGCCTCTCTGAGGTGATGATCAATCTCTGTGTGCAGCTCTGGTTTCTCTCTCTGTCCAGAGCTCTAGTCATACAGCTCCCGGAGCGCAGCCAGCCTCAGCTCCTCAGCTCCACGGGCAGCAGCGGGGCCGAGGAATTTCCCCAAAGCCCAACTCCACACAGTACACACGACACAGTAGCCGCCTCGGTCCCTTACCTGCCCCAGAGACGCGGTCAGACCCCGAGCACAGCTCGGACACGGAGAGCAGGAGCTGTCGGCGCTGTCCACGCCGCTGGAGAATGGCGGTCCAGGCCGCGCGCGCACTTTTAAATCCCGCGAAATAAATAACAACCCTGGCAATAATGGCAAGGTACCCAGAAAAAAGCAGAAAATTGAAACTAAACGCTGCATTTAGGCTCCCATTTTTGATAAGAGGATAATTGAGGCGACACTGGCGTATAATTAGCGGATAATTTATGCTATATCCACTTTTATTCCACCTCCGAAAATAAACTTGGGTCCATAATCATTACAGGCGAATTGTTCTTAATTTTATTGAGGCAATTTGAATACAGTGGAGCGGGCAATCAGAACCGGGATTGGGGATATAACTGATTGCTGACTATAATTACTTTCCTTTTTTTCCATCATCACCATTTAAAGCAAATGAACGCCATATTACGAAAGTAAACGTGTTCGCCATAAAAATAAAATAGGAAGTGGAAGGGGAATGGAGAGTGCGTTGGTTAGCTGTAGTGTAGCAGGTATATTTACAGCGTGCTTCTTAATGGGTTAGAGATTGGCCACACCACTAAACTGAAGGTGTAATTTACATATATTTTCAAATGTAACGAGCTCCTGATTGCAGTGGGTTTGTGGTGGTTGTGGTGGTGATGGTGGTGGTGTGTGTGTGGGGGGGGGGGGGGGGTGCACTGTCAGTTAGCGGAACATCCAATATCCAATGACACAACCTTGGATTGTAACTTATTTCATTACGCACTGTAAGTGCAATTATAGCTAATAAGCCTCCGTTCAGAAGCCGGTCGGATGACTGTCATAATCATCGACCTCTGTGTTTAGACTGTGGGTAAAAACAATACAATGACTGAGTCAGCTCCTCCGGCTCGTGAGCACAACTTGCCCGAGTCATTGTGACCGAGCAGCGCACCGTGTGTCCGGCTTTGGTTTTGTTGTGTGTGTGATGAATGTGTGTGAGAGGGGTAGGGAATATCCCACCCCTAGCCCCGGCTGCGGCGGTGGCTGTTAAGGTAGGTTAACTCGCTGTAAAGTCTCAGCTAAGCCCGGAGCTGATGACGTTGGGTTGAATGGCCAATCGGAAGGCGCTGCCCTTTGGAGACAAAACCATTTTACTTGTAGTGTCTGCATCAAGTCTGCAAAGCGGGGACTCAAATTTAACCGAATCCACCTTAAAATCTCTCCACCTTTACTCCAGCCCACCTTCGGCCGTAGCGCGCGCGCAGGAAAAAAACGCTAAGAGGAGCAGGAAAGGAGAAAGCAAAACAAACCGATAAACAAGCAACAACGACTCAACGAAGCGGCGAGAGAGAGTGAGTGAGAGAGAGAGAGAGAGAGAGAGAGAGAGAGAGAGAGAGAGAGAGCGGTTTATGAGGGAGTTATCAGCGGCACTATTTCCGTAAACAAGGAACGCTAAAAACGGGGGGATCGCTGAAGACAGGACCTCGCTGGGACTTGAGGGAGAGTGTGAGGTTTGTGTGTGTGTGTGTGCGTGCGTGCGTGCGTGTGTGCGTGTGTAGGCGAGTGTATTGAACAAGCGTGAGTGTGTACGGGAGACTGTGTGTATATGTGGGGTGGGGGTGGGGGGGTAAAGTGCTCTCGAGGCAGCAAATTTGATGATGACCATGAGCGCGATGGCTGACGGTCTGGAGGCTCAGGACTCGTCCAAATCCGCGTTCATGGAGTTTGGTCAGCAGCAGCAGCAGCAACAGCAGGCGGCCTCTGCGCAGAGTTCTCCGCCGCTGGGCGCTGCGCACTACGCACTGCACTGCCTGCACTCTGGAGCTCATCACCCGCAGCAGCCGCAGCAGCCTCCGCCGCAGCAACAGCACGACGCTGCGCCTTACCCCGGCTCCGGCTCCTACAACCGGCCGCTCGCCTACTCCTACATGAGCCACGCGCACCACAGCCCTTACCTGCACTCGTACCACAGCAACGCAGCCGCCGCGGCGCACAGCAGGCTGGACAGCACAGGTAAGAGCGCCCTCTCCACTTCAACCCCCCCACGAGCTCTACTCTCAGGTCACTACACCGCGTACACGAGTATGATCCCATAGTTTATACTTTATTCAGTTTGATGCATTGCGTCACAATCGGTATCAATGTGCCAAATTATGGGATATTATGTGAAATATGATATAAACAGGTGTGTATGTATAAAAATAAATAAATAAATAAATATAATCCTATGCATTAAATATAATTAAGTATGAATAACCTTACTGTAAAAAAAATTATTAAGATCTTCCATACATTTTTAGAATAATATTATTATACAGTGGGAAATATATTTTAAAAATCACAATAACAATAAGAAGTAATAATATCAGAATCCATTGTGGGTTAATGGTTTATTATTTGAGTGCATTCTAATGGTCATTTAAATGCACAGTTTCTTCTTGGCTTAGTTACAGTGCTCCACGATGGAAAATGGCTCTATGTTGGCATCAGAAAAGGTTGCACTATTGTTAGGAGCAAAGGAAACAGCTCGTATTCTTTCTCTCTTTAGGCGCCAGAACTTTGCAGCTTGCTCCGTCTCGTTATGACGCTGTTTACACAAATCAAATCGGAAGAAGTGCAGCTCCGTGGAGGAGGCTTTAAGGCTGTTTCCGCTGTTGTTTCTCAGCGCAGAGAGAACAGGGCGCAGGGTTTAGTGCTGTCTGTGCATCACTGTCTGCTCTAATGACACACGGGCCGCTCTCCTGAGCTCTAATTATCATCTGATTTTCTGACTGTAATCCAGGCCTTGCTTTCACTTTCCTATAGAAATATCCTTCCATGTATCCTCTTCATTCCTCCTCTCCGACAGAAAGTCTTTGTACTATTAGCTTTATATTTTAAGATCAAATTGATTCATTTGTTTTCTTCCGGTTAATATTCTGGGTGTTTTTTTTCCCTTTTTTTTCTTTTTTAAAGGGATACAAATGTAAGTTTTCTGTTGTTTTGTTTTTTCTTTGCTATTTGGGAAAATTTAAAAATATAATAAATGTATCTTTTGCAAAGGCCGTATTTAATGATTGTTTTTCAGTTTGTAAAATTCCGCAAATTGACAGTTAATTTCACTTTAATAAATATGTCTAACTTTTACATACAGCTGTGCTCATACCACCCTGAGGAAACAGGCCAATGTCTGTTTTAATTTTGCCTTCAAAGGTGTTTAATCTTTGAAACTGCAATATACAACTGACCTCAGCATTGGTTTCCTAAAACGCTCTCTGATTGGAACCATTTGGTGCCCTCCATAGAACCTCTCCATGCATTTTGTCTATGATCAAATGTAGTGGCCAAGGCCAAGACCCAAAGGAACCTTTATTCTTGCAGTAAATGTTAAAGCATTTAGAGAAACACCTCTGGAGAGATTCTCCCACTGACATGCCGCTACCTCCCTCCAGAACAGCAGAAAACAACAGTGATTGAAAACGGAGAGATCCGTTTCAATGGGAAAGGCAAGAAGATCCGCAAACCTCGCACCATCTACTCCAGCTTACAGCTGCAGGCTCTGAACCACCGCTTTCAGCAAACCCAGTATCTCGCCCTGCCAGAGCGCGCAGAACTAGCAGCTTCCCTTGGCCTCACACAGACACAGGTACCACCACACACACACACACACACACATAAACACAAACACACTGCTTAGCGTGCTACCTCACACACACACATATACATACACACTGCTTCAGCAATTATAAAACACACTCAATTACAACCTCACACACACACACTGTTTCACTTATAATCACACATGAACACACACACTGCTTTTTCAGCAATTCTCTCTCTCTCTCTCTCACACACACACACACAGTGCTACAGGCACCACATAACATTCACAACTAACCCTGCTTCAGAAGAACAGCACAGATTGTAATGCTCAGATTCAGGTCATAATATTGTCTACTATTTCGTTGCCACATCATTACATTGGTGTCAGCGGATTACACTCACGAACCAGGCCGTGAATCTGTGCTGTGTAAAAGTCTTAGGGACCTGAGAGAGTAGCATGCATTATTTTGAAGATAAATACAAATAGTATTGAAATATTCACATTCAGTCTGTACCAAGGTGTTTGCTTCAAAAAACACAATAAGGAAGCTTTGTATTGACTCCAATATCGCGCCATGGAAGCTCCATAACACAGGAAATTCTTTTTATAAAAACAAGATATTGCATTTTATTGCGTCATTGTATATTTGAATGTGTACTCATCCCAACGGTTTTCATTTGATGCCTATAGACTTTTGTAAAATTCTCCTGTGTGAATTTGTTTCATTTTCATCTCCAAAAGAGAAGACAGTGTGACTGTAAACTGAAGTCTTTGTTCTGTTATAAGACTTATTTCTGTGTGAAATGCCTTGGTGGAACAGAATGTACTTTCTTTGGAACCGAACCGAATACGGTTTGCACATGAATGAAATAAACGACATCAACACAGTGACTATTCCTTATTTAACTAAAGTTTGGGAAGAAGTATGCTGATGTAATTCATTCATGTGGACTCTAAACAACGCGGTATGTCCTCAGCAGTCAGAGGCCTGTCCTAAGAGAGCCAGAGAAGATACATCCGTGTGTTGAAATGAGTTACACTGATTCATAATTCAAAGTTAATGGAAGTGTGAATATGGAGGTCACATCTGCACATGTGCGGTGATATTAAGAAAGATCTTCGTTTTTCCTCATGTCTTTTCAGGTAAAGATCTGGTTCCAGAACAAGAGGTCCAAATTTAAGAAGCTGTTGAAGCAGGGCAGTAACCCCCACGAGAGCGAGCCTTTGCCGGGTTCCCTCGCGCTCTCCCCGCGCTCTCCACCCATCCCGCCCATATGGGACGTATCCGCGTCCTCCAAAGGTGCAGCAATGTCCGCCGGCAGCTACATGCCTCCGTACTCGCACTGGTACTCCTCCCCTCACCACGACTCCATGCAGAGATAGACTGAGACCCCCATGACAGAGCCCTAGCTGCGCGAGCCCCTGCACTCCCGCCTCAGTGAGAGCAACGGTCACCGGGGGACGCTTCGTTCCTGAGCGCGTTCCTTCTGCTGAAGCTCAAGCAGCAGACACAGCGGAACCGAACTGAGCGAATCCAAGCCACGCGCTACTACCGGATTCTTTATTGCTTTATTAAAAAAAAGAAAAAAAAAAAACAACAAACAAACCAAACACGCGCTGTTGTGGCTGTTGACTTTTGAACCAAAAGCGTTCATCATCAGCGGCGCGTGGCAGCAGCTCGGACACCTTTCACAGACCCGGCAGAACGAAGCAACTCATGTTTCATATTTCAGAAAAAAAAAGCGGGGGAAAAGAAAAGAAAAGAATTGCGGTCTTTGCGTTATGACTTCATGTTTTCGTCATTCAAACGAAAGCAGTTTTCTTGTAAATATCTTGTCCAATTTTAGTTGTAAAATACTTTTTATGTTTTTTGTCATAAATGGAGTAAACCATGGCTTCAAAACAATGCGTGCTTCGTTTTTTTCCCTTCTTCTTAAATTTGGTTATTTTTAAAGGAATGTTGAAATTGTCAGATTTTTAGAATTTTCAGATTCAACGATAAAATCCAGTCTTGAATTTTTACTTACGCTCCGTAGAGTTAGCACACAACAAACACGCAGTTCATACAACGGAAATTCTCTGGCATTTTTCGAAATGGTTTATTTCGAATTTTGAGGTGTTTGAATTTTGTCCGTTTAAAGTGAATATAAGGAAATAACAGAATGCCTTACCCTGTTGGTAAGTTGGTATCTCGGCGGGTTTTTTCCTGTAAAACAGAGCTGCATCTCGTCCATCTCGCCATTCTCTGCCTCAATCATTAGAGTATTGACAAAATGTTTTTCTCCTCTCGCCGCTGTCTTGGATGTGCGAAGTGCTGAATGCCATTCGCCGCAGGATCGATGGCGAACAAAGCCTCCAGCTGCACTCTCCTTCAATATGAAGGAGATATTTGGGACAATTTATGGGTTTTATCCGAGTGAAGGCTCTTTTTTCTATTCTCATAAATGCTGACATAATTAGGGTAATTTTTGATGTAGCCCGCTGATTACAGCGTTTTTACCGTCAAAGATAATTACCTGTAATTTTCCACCACTTTTAATACTGAAAGGCATCTTTATTTGGATTTGAGGTAGCAAAGACGAAACAAAAGGCGAAATTATTCGGTTATTCATGTACAAATTGCCGCGAAGAGGGAACGCTTGGGATATTATGTGAAATGACAATGTTGAATAGGGAGAGGAGAAGCCCCTGCAGCTGCCCCAGCCTCAGAGCTCTAAATGGGGCTTGATTCGCTCGAAACTGCACTTTGGAGACGGATCATCTACATGTTTGCTGGGCATATAGAGTCAGTGTTGGGAACGCTGCTATAGTACAGGCCCTATTGGTCCAGCCACGGTTGACAGGAGTTTACACAAACTGGCACCAAACACGCAAGTGCTGAAGTTTACACAGACGCAGGGAAAAATGGGATTGGGAGACGTGAGACAGCTGAAATGTTTTGATGATACGAGGGAGATAGAGAACCTATCGTGTACGTATACATCTCGTATGCGCGCACACACCACGTGAGGTCACAAGTCAACACATGTAACTTCAGAGTCATAAGTGGTCACATGTGATAGGCCTATGTCATGCCCTGAAAAGTGATGTGATCACGTTTTTTTTTTTCACGTCAAATTCTACGCGTTTTTTGTTCAGACTTATGTGGAGAAAATACATGCGAGATGTCCACAAGTGTAGGTTCACGTGTAGTGGGGGGAGTGGACCGACAGACAGACAGACAGACAAATGTCTGACACCTGACGCATAGACAGACACATAGAAGGACGCAATAGATATCAAGAGAGAAAAGGAAAGAAGGGAGAGAGACAGACAGACAGATGCATTCTCACGACATTTCCAATCTAACACGGCTTTACAAAGACAAAGCTCTTCCAGCATTCGTGCACTTCAATTCCCTCACGTCTCTTGCATTTTCCCAGCGATCGCTGACCACTAAGCCGCTGACCACAACCGCACCGTCCAGCCTGGAGCTTACCTTTTCTTTCCCTTCCTCTTCTTTTCCCTTTCCCCGTTGCCGAGGCTGTGTTTTTGGGCTCGCGCCCCGGTCCTGTGTACCGTGCTGCTTCGGTGTAAGCAGATCCAGGTGTGAAAGTGTTTGCACACCCCAACACCTCTTATATATCGCCTGCAAAAATTAACCGTTATTACTGTCACTGTTTAGTGCTGGGGAGCTGGAGAGAGGGGGGAAAAAACAGCCTTTCTGCAATCAAGAACCAAGCGCATCTTTGCAAATGACAGATAATTGTAAATGTCCAGATTATGATAATGGAAGCCTAATCCTGGTGGAAGTGTAATTATTGTGGAGTGTTACAGTTGAAGCTGTCCAGTAAAGCTAACTGTCATTATTCATACGCCATTTGCAGAGGGAGTCGGGGAGTGCAACATGTTCAGTCGGAATTTAACAAGGCTCTCCATATAATGGCACTGGGAAGTGTGTGTGTGTGTGTATGTGTGTGTGGGGTGTGTGTGTGTGTGTGTGTGCACGCGCGGGAGATAAACACAGATAAACAGCACAATCCTGATTTTAGTGTTATGACTTTCGGATTGGGACTCAACGTTCCAGTGAGCTATCATTTTTGTGCGGTGCTTAATTGTTTATTGTTTACTTATTTACCACTCCGTATACAGTGAGCGCGCGCGCGCCCGTGTGTGTGGCTGGCTCTAATTTGATTGGGGGAACAGAGCATCTCGACGAATCCAACTTGCTGTGGAAGCACTGAAAGTGCCAGGTCGAGGTAAAAGAGGAGCACGTTCGCGCGCGCGGGCCCCGATTCCTGGCTGGCGCGTGTCCGCGGCCCTTCTGTGGCCATAAAATACACCGAGCTCAGCTGAGCAGCACTGACCCGAGCACAGACGCTCAAAGAAATGGAAAAGCGAGTTTGATCCACTGACGTTCTTCTTTCAATCGGCGCTTTATTTTAATAATAGAACTGAAAGGCTGCTGTTTAGCGCCCGTTTCTCACGCTCACTGCTGAAGGCCACAAAGCACAACCGTACAGTCACTCAGACCGAAAATACCCCACCCCACTCTTGGTTGTATTTTTAATTCAGATACAGAACCAGGATAAACGGCACTGTGCTGTCTGAACTACACTGAATTAAATTAAATAGAACTGAGCAGACATCAACTGAATTGAATTAAATTCAATTGGGTTTACCTCAATTAAACCTAATCGTATTCTTTTATTTACTTGAACAGAACGGGATTACGTTTACGTCAATTAAATATAACTTAATTTATTTACGTCGAAAAGAATGGCGTCTTTAAACGATCAAAAATTAGCGCTATTTTAATAAAAAATATTTGCGCCTATTTAATCATTATTTTTTCATACTGTAGAGGTCGATCTATCACAACACTAGAATATCTACAGCATTAATAATTATAATAATAATAAATTCAGAGCCTAGATACATGTACAACGTCATAAGCCCATACACAGTTAAGACTTTGACCCATTTCAAAGCACAGAACCCGTCACTCCAAAGACTGATATTAACGAGACATTTACACAGCAGTCTTTATAGGCCTGGCCTCCACCTGCACGCACAGAAACAGCCAATCAGCTTCCGAGCTCGAGCCCTTTCCTCAGCTCTGGGCTCCACTAAATAATGCAGTACACTCAGAAAACCAGAACAGTGTCCGCGAGAGCACGCTCCTTCGCCCAGTTTTTCCACTCAAAGACACGGCCATTGACTGCGGAGTGGTGAAAGAAACACATGGCTCCAAAGAGTAAATGTAGAGAAAAACACACAATGCCTATATTTATTAGACGTTGCTCTTAATGATGGCACATCCGGGGATGCACAAGTTTTTTGTTTTTTTTTGAGGTGTTGAAATTCAAGGCACCATTGCGAGGGGTCCATGTAAAACATTTAATAAGTCTTCCAAAATGCAATAAATTACATGCACACATTTACACATTATACACGGCTTTCGTTTCTTTTCTATGACTGTCGAATCAAATACATTGCATATTCTTCAGAAGAAAAAAAAATGGTAACATCAGTCCGATACAACAGAGTAGATGAGAGAGAGAGAGGGCTTTCAGTACAACGTTCCTGCTCCGAGCGCCAGTGAGTGCTGTAAGGAGTTGGGGGGCTGCAGGTGGGAGCCGACTGTGGAGGAGGTAGGGTACCAAGACGGGGGGGTTTCCAAAAACGTGGAGCTTTGGGGCTGGTGGGGGGGTCTTTGGGGTGCCTGCGAGTCCCACACTGCTGGAGACTGGGGGGAGTTACACGCCATGGGGTCGCTGGAGCTGGGGCTGTGCTCCGGGGGCAGTTCTCCGGTTTTCATGATCTTCTTCAGCTTCGACCTTTTGTTCTGGAACCAGATCTTTACCTGCAGAGAAGAGCACGAGACGGGTTAGAAACAACGAACAACACACCGACACAACGGGCCCAGATCCCATGAAAACAATTCATCAGTTATATATTTATCACCAGGAAACTATCAGGATAATAGACGAATCACATCGCAGTATCGTAGAGCACAGGGGGCTGAAATAATACTAGAACAATAGTGCTATTCAATGTAATATAGGAACAAATATATATTTAAAATATTTCGCACGTTTTTCATGGAATAATATATATATATATATATATGTTATATAGATGCAATAATATAATAATAATAATCATTAATATTAGTAGTAGTATTAAAATAATTATAGCAAATGAAGATGTTAAACATTCTTATTGATGCCATTTTAATGTTATTATATTATAGAAAGCTGCTGGCTTTGTGCGTGTGTGTGTGTGTGTGTGTGTGAAGAGAATTTAGAGTAATAATAAGTAAAATTTATTTAACACCTCTTCACCAAAATATTCCATCATTTTTTGTAACAAATTAAAAGTCAAAGGTCACGTGTTTTCGTGTTTTCTCTGTTGTAGTGTGTGTGTAGGGTATAATCCGTGGGTCTGTGTGTAGAAGTGTAGTGAAGGTAACAGAGTCAGAGCTCGTGCCGGTGTCGTTACAGTGTTATTTATGTCCAGTGAGGTTTCTGTGTGACTGTTTTATATGTCGTTATTAGCTGTGTGCAGTAAGTAGTGCTAGGTGTTCCGTGCCTGTGTCTGGGTGAGGCCCAGCGAAGCTGCGAGCTCGGCTCTCTCCGGCAGGGCGAGGTACTGTGTGTTCTGGAAGCGCCTCTGCAGCGCGGCGAGCTGGAAGCTCGAGTAAATGGTGCGGGGCTTGCGCACTTTCTTCGGTTTTCCGTTCACCATCCGCACCTCCGGCTCCACCGTCTCTTTCTCTGCCGGAGACAAGACCCACACGGAGAGAGGGTTGAGAACACGCAGTGGAAAGGAAACAAATCCAAAAAATAAATAAAATAAAATAAAATACACGACCACAAACTAAAAAAAAACACTTGTGAGCTTGTGGTGGAAGACCGCTCACTTTCCCTGGAAACAGGCATCGGGACTGCGCTCTAAACCATGTAATAAAGCTCTAAAAACGGCCTGGGCTCAGTGAGAGAGTGGAGCTGTCCTCTCTGTGGGGAGTCTGCACATAAGGAGGTGAAACCGGTACAAAAACACCTTTCGAGTCTTTGCGAAGATACACCGAGGAGAATTTCCTCAACGAGTTCACACTGAACAACTGAAAGAAAAAACCCGACAAAACCTACATCGATATAATAATAATAATAATAATAATAATAATAATAATAATCCTTAAAACAGGAAGCAATATTTACGTCATATAAATAACCTCTGAAAATCTACTGCTTTGACTACACCTCGGTTTCACACGAAGGAGACAAAAAAATCCTAAACCAAAACAGTTCTTCACAAAAGTCAATATAAAGAGTGGGAATCATTGTAATATTTCTGTATTAGTGCACTTTTATTATTTTTAATTTCGAGATAAATCAATTTAGTCGAATGTTCAAGGGGGAAGATAGTAATAATAATAATAATAATGATAATAATAATAATGAAGATCGGTCGGTGGTGATGATAATAAGGCTGGATGAATGTAATGAGTGTTACCTTGTGGACTGGGCTGTGACTGGACTCCTCTGTAAGTTCCGTACTGGTGGTGGTAGGCTGCGGAGCTGTAGGAGCTGTAGTCGGGGTAATTCTTGGCCGAGTAATTTCCAGCCGCTGACGCGTTGACTCCGTGGTACTGATAGGGGTAAGTGTTGAGTGAGTTCAGGGGTTTCCCGTAAGAGCCAGAGTTGGGGGAGCAGTATCCATGGTGGCTGTAGAAGCCCGGGTCCGTGGCGGAGGACTCGGGCAGTGTAGGAGACTCCTGAGGCGGCTGCTGCATGGCGGAGAGCTGGAAGGCGCTCTGAAAATCTGCCGCTTTCGAGCTGGGAATCCGTCTGTCGAATACTCCAGTCATAGTGTGTGTGTGTGCGTGTGTGTGTGTGTGTGCAGTAGGCGGCTGAAGCTTTGTGTAGGGTCTGTCTGAGGCTCACACTCGCATGATGTGTTCTCTCTCTGCTCCTGAACACACTGCTGAAAGCCCTGCAGCAAACACTTGGTTAAATCGTGCAGCGCGCCGTTACGCACTGCAGGGAGGATCCAGCTCCATTGGCCACGGCGCGCAACACAGCTACTCCCCAATGCACTGAGCAAAACACTGAAAACACTCAGCAACTTTACAGCAGCGCCTTCAATAACAGCAACACACTGGACAAGCTGAGAGATAAACAATAATATAAATAAAAACAACAAACAACTTTTAAACAGGAATACAGGTTTTCGTAAGAATACATTCACATGTCAACAAAAACATAGTCACCATACCCCTTTAAATCACATCTACACCACACAAAACTCATATCAAATTCACAAATTTCTATTTTCAAGAAGTTACAGTAAATTACACGTCTTTAATCGTAATTTACATCCAGTGGGTATATTAATACCTTACAATTAATGAATCTACACAACAGCAAAAAATATCCTCACGTTTAGGAAAAGGCATTTGTAACAGATGAAATATCTAAATATATATTAAACTCGAATGAACATAGCGACAATGCTAAAGACTTCATATAAAGCGCCAGACAGCAAGCCATGTTGTACAGACGGTAAAATGGTGCCACCATGTGGTGGAAAAATAAACCTCTGTTTTACGTCTTTTGCTTACGACAAAAAAAAAAAAACGCCACGGAGGAATGGTCTTAGTGGCTTATCTTTAATCAGAGCCGTGTTTAAATTAAATTCATTTTTTAAACTGATACAACTTTAAAATGCACCCTCCACTCTTGATTCAATTAAGACCACCTTTTGAAATCTATATTTTGTGTGACGTAAACAGAATCACCTTCTTTATTAATTCAGTCATTAATGTAATCATGCGGACAGCAGCGTAGCCACGCCCACTCACACTAACGAGTAGAAACTCAGCCCAGACCGCTTTTTAAAAGAGGCACAGGCACAGGCCATGACAGCCAATCAGAGAAGACCTTATTTACAGAACAAAAACGAGTGTGTAGTTCAAAGGGATACTGGGAGTCACGTACACACACACACACACACACATCTATCTATTTAAAGGGGACCTGCTTAGGGAGGAAAATATAAACTATGTGGGTTTATGACAGCGCTCAGAGTTGAAATGAATAACAGAAAGTAACGAAGCGAAGGTACCGTTTACTGTTTGTTTATTTTTAATTGTTTATTTATTTTTTAGTTTTGTAATTTAAATCTCCGTGAGTTCTACATGTGTTTATTTATAATCGTAGCGACCGCTGAAACTCATTAATTGAAGCTGTTGTGTTGAATTTATGGTATTTCCACTCTTTTTCCACTCAACTGACTCAGCTCACCAGAAGATCCGACTCGCAATCGGTTATAATTAGGCTACAGAACTCCTTCCAAGAAAAAGAAATCAACATGTGATAGACTCTAGTAGAGAGTTATGATCATTTGAACACAGCTGATTTAAATGAAATGCCAAGACACGAAAAACCCTGACTAAAGTCACCTGACAGCCTTACACAAAAGACTGAGAAGATGGCAGGCTATTAGCCTTATGGCAGCACATTTGTTTAAGAAAGACCGGATGACGCTGCTCTATTTAGCTGAACGTCCATTATTTAGCATAAACACTCAGAACATTCTAATCTCTGTACAAGGCACCACACACCTGGCTTCTCACAATAGCCCAGCCTTCTCACTCTCACAAAGGCACATACAGAACAGGCACAAAGCATGTGGAAAACCTGTTAATGGCACATACCCCTCTCCAAGAGCCCAATGTCCCAATGGCTCGAGCTTAATCTAGGGCAGTTTTCCGTCAATGACCTCAAGTGCATCAAAGACGATGGATTTTCATGTTCAACACTGTCACCTCCACTCTGTATATCAATATTAAGGAGCTCTGCGCTTCCCCTAAATCTAACTTTTCCAGATGAACTGTGAAGCATTGCTCTGTGCACTGCTCTTCTCAGCTTTCTTATGGTTGGCTCCTACTTCTTTGCATTACTAAACCAGGCAGCATTCCTGTCTGTAACAGTAACATGGCAGAGTGTCGGCTCTCCATAGTTTATAACCATGGTGTGAGCACCACTGAGCTCACTGCTGTGGTCCTAAACGCTAATTGCACAGGGCCAGCGAGCTCCATCAGGCTCTGTTGAGAGGGTCTAAAAAACCTTATAACTCAGGTTTCTGATAACTGTTCTATATTTCTCATAGTAACATTGTCAGTGCATTTTTCCTGATCCACATCATCAATCATTTTTAGTCTGTTACAAAATATGGACATTACTGTGGCCACAACAGAGACACTTAAAAAACTAGATATCATAATTTAATCTATGTCATCCATTTTGTTTTCATATTTCAGCATAATTACATGATAATTTACTTATGTCATAGTTTCGTTTCCAAAACTACAATGATGCAAAACATAACTACAAGCATTACACAAACATAATAAATATCAGACAATCACAATAACATTCAGAATGCAGTTTAATCAAAAATTATTTTACAAAAAGGGTATTCACGTTTATACACATTACACACAAACACAAACATACACTCTTTACAACAGTTAAGCTCCATCCACTCACATTGAAGTTAAGAACAAATTTTAAACACAGAGCACAACAAACAGGAGTCAGTCAGAACAAAGTTCATTTATTCACACAACAAAAACAGTCTGTTGAATTCTAAGGAACAGTGAGGTTGGAAAAGTAAAGAAATTATAAGATGGTGATTCCGATTCCACTGGGTCTGAGTTCGCCAACGGCTGTGGGGGGAGGGAAACGAGACAATTCACAAGTGATGAACATTGCTTGTATCCCTATAATTGTGCTACAATTGCCATATAAGGAGCACTGTGTAAGATTTAGTGACATGTAGCAGTGAATTGGAAAATCCCTCCCTTCTGGTGTACATGGCTCTCAGAACAATCCCCATCTTCTCTGCACCTCTCCAAGTTTTTAGTGGGGCTCATTCTTTAATTTTTTTTCTACTGCACAGATATAAGTTTGGTGCATGTACTGAGATCAAGGCCGAAAACGCATGTCTCGAGCTGCAGCACCTGCATGGCCCAACATCATCATCTATGAAAATGATCACTGAATTCATGGTCTGTGAGCTTTTGGCAAAAAAATAGACTCTTGAACATAACCATCTAAAAAAGTTTCAAATTTGCACATTATTAGTATTGACGTGTAGAATAGAAACGTTTAAAACATTTTAACTAAAGTAAATGGGTTTTACATTATTGAGAATATGGTTTAAAAACTTTTGTAACATTATTCTAAACTTCTGAATGGTAGGTTAGACCTATACGGGATTATTAATTACGAGATGATAAATGCATTTCAACATGTGGACGACAGGAAAACGGAAAAAAGAAATGCACACATTAAGTCCAGCTACCTCGTAGTATCTACATAACACAACAGCAAGTGAAACTGCCTACAGTTTATTGTTTAGGCAGTTAAAAGGTAGACATACCAAGACATTCATGTGAAATGCGTCTGACTGAACTTACAGTGAGATGCGTTAGCATTTGCTAATTAACCCATTCATGGCACTCGCAGTCACTCAAATTCTCTTTTGTTCAGAGACACACACCTCTATCAACATTTCCCTCAGTTGTAGCTATACAGCACGATGGCAAAAAGACAAAAGTATTTTGTCTATTATAGTCATAGGAGTTTTAGAATCAGAAGAGTCGACTCCCAACACCCTTTTGCCACACTAATACTCGTTTAAAACGTCAAAATAACTTCAGGACCAACGAAAAAGGCAGGCGGGTATTGGAAGAGGAGTGGGACTCGAATGCTCTTTAAAATTACGGAGTTATACGTTCTGTTCAGTAACATTAGCTAACTAGCAAGAATACTGAGCTATCGACCCAGAATCGTCTGTAAATGGGGACTGTGATAGTAGGTATATAGTATACAACATTCGAAAATGTTCTAATATTTATATTTTATAGTCATAATTAATAAATCACTCACCTGAAATCCTGTGAGACTTCAACGCAGCAACGGATCTTCGCCAACTGAAAAAACATTTAATTTCTCTCGTGCCCTCTAGGAGCAGGCTGCAGAGAGGTGGACACAAGGCTGCAGCGGGACCAGTAGAATCTGATTCGCGCAGTTGTCATAACGTACTTCATTGGTTATATCCGCACCAACCCACATAGTTCATAACTGCAACCTTTATCAATAGGTTGATAGAAAGTAGATGCAGGGTTTTATTGCCACCAACCTTAGTGCAACATATTAACAGCATAGTAAAAGAGTGCCTGTTAAGTAATGTGGCCACCAACATCACCACTCCTAAAATACAACGTTGTCTGGAAGTTGTGTGTTTGCTGGTGTATTCCCGCCTTGCGCCCAATGATTCCAGGTAGGCTCTGGACCCACCGCGACCCTGAATTGGATAAGCGCTTACAGATAATGAATGAATGAATATATTGTACAGTAAGCATATATTTATCACATACAGTAAATGTTTTAAATACAGTAGATTTATAGTAAGAATTAGTGTTTATGTCAAAGGTAATGTAATTAAACAGGAGTGTGGTCTTGCACTTAGAAACAAAAATATTGCTCCTCATATCACCGGGATAGTATAGATAGTATAATGTCAGCCATTATTCATACCTGTGGACAACCCCTAACAACTTACGGCCATTCACACTGCAGCCACGTTTGTGATTGGCTAAGGGGCGTGGCACTTACAATGTATAACACGAAACCCAAGACCAAAACTACAGACAGTTTATTAGCACAGTAAGAGACGTGTATGTGCCTAGGAGATCTATAAGCTGGTTCATATTATCTTAATAAATAAAACTATTCAGAACATAATACATTCTAAAGTTTCGGCTCTTAAATTTCAGTCGACTCTCAACTAAAAAGAAGCGACACGAAGAATCGATTCAAAGAGCCGACTCGTCGCTGTTGTGGTGGTGGTGGAGAGGAGGGAGAGGAGGGACGGAGGCAGCGCGACCCGCGGAGATACTTTACTCCAGCACTCCAGATTAACACTGCTTTACTGAAAACAAACTAAAAACAGTAATTCTGTTGTAGGTAACTTAACTTTCCCGTTTGCGTATGCATTTCTCCACATCTGAAGAGCAAGAGTAATCTCGGAGCGACTGGGGAGAGCGCTTAAAACACAACTAAAGTAAAATGTATCCGAGTGGAGCAGCTGGCGGTGAGTGTTGCTGAGCTAAGCCGAGCTACTGAATAATTGCTAGACTTGATAACTTAGGGGACCTTATTTACTGTGTGTAGTTTTCACATGCCCGTACCAATGTAATTTATTTGATATACATTTCAAGCAGGGTTGATATTTGAATTGGCTTGGGTTTGTGTCTGTTTGTTTATGCCTGTTAAATCCGCCTGTTTAGCAGGCCTCGCTATGTTATTGTTAGCCGTTCGGCTAACGCTAGCTGGCGTTAAGCTCCTTTAGACGAGGCTCGAGTGGAGGTTTTATAGAGAAAAAACAGTCAGCGTTTAATTAAGTCACACGAATATCTGTAAATATCCAGATAACTCACACCGTGGGCCTAATTAAACTCTTTAGACACAGAAAGTCTTCTTTTCAACGGGGCAGCACTATCGTTACGTTAGGCTATATACTTTCACTCCACAGTTTGTATCGCCCACTGAAGCTAACTCGTTGACTTCCTTAATAACCGTTATTAAACCCAGTTTTAATTCATTTTCTGTTCAGTTCGCCGTCTAGATGACCAGGGGTGTTTCGGAAATAGCAATAGAGCTGACGATATTTGATCGTTATCATGATAAATTACTCCACTGTATTTTTCTGAATATCTCCAGTACATGAAAAGTAAACCTTTGCGGTCCATTGGTTTGTTTTATGTGTGGTTATATTCATAAACATGTATTCACAAAAACCTGCAATATATGTTTTTTTAATGGTTATCTAGCTCGAGCCATAGGACCAATATTTATTTTGTATAGATCTCTCTCTCTCTCTCTCTCTCTATATATATATATATATATATATATATATATATATGCTGTTTTCACGAATGAGCTAAATCCCGGTTAGTTTAGGTTTATTTTGTTTCTGCGCCTGGAAAGCTGAATATACACAGAATTATTTGCCATTGAGTGTAAAATGTGGGGGCAGTGCTGTCATATAAGTGGGTTAGGCCACCAAGCTGTTAAAGTAAAAGCCTACATGGCTGAACAAGATGGAACTCTCTCTGTCACATATTCCTGAAGCATTTTAGTTGGTCTAATTTGTTGTCTTTGTTGGATTGGTGCAGCACAGTACATGAAACCTGAAAATAATTACATAATTTTTGCAGTTTTACTAATGTTGGCCAATGCACTTTTGGCCAACATTGAAACAGTCAGTAAAACTCATTAGCAGATGCTAGTGGTTGTTGCACTTAATTTAGAAAGTTTATAAAGCAGGAATTACATGGGGTGTGTTAACACTGGCTGAAAGAACATCGTTAGTATCCCAATGTGTGTGATTAGTGAAATGCATGCTGTTTACTAAAATAGCATAACAATGGCAGGTTATTTCTAAGTTAGATGGTCTTGCAAGTAATGTATGCTAATTTAATTGAAACAGACCAATAATATGGGGCTAAATTGTCTTGGAAGCTTCACTTGTGTAGTTAGTTTTGATTCCTGGGAGATGAAACATGGAAAGTACAGGATTCGTGGACTTGGATTAAGCTAACACCCCTGATATTTTAAGGGTTTTAATGCCTGTTGATTTATATAAAATTGCAACTGCCAAAAAAAAAAACAATGGCAGAGAAGTGGCTAAGTCAAATGATTGTTCTACAGAGAATCTGTAATATATAGTTTTATATGGCTTTATTTTAAAATGGTCTTATAGCATATTGAACAGTTGAACTGTGTTTGGTACTACATAGTTACTTTTTGTTCTTGAACTTGATCGTACTGGCAGCAGGTTTTCACCCATTAACAAAATAAATTTTAGTCTAGAATTATTTTGTTTTATGTCTGGGAAACAACCAACATGTCTATAGCTTCTTTGCCATTCAGTGTAAGCAACGGGGGCAGTGCTGTCATATAGGTGGGGTAGGCCACCACGTTGTTGAACTGGTGGTGTGGTCTTCCTGATAAAGAATTGCAAGAAGCCTGTGAGACAGATCAGGTTGAAAGTCAGTCTGTCATATCTTCTAAACAAGACACATTTTTGGTTTTGATAAGCTGGGGAATCCAGCAGCTAGAGAGCTTTAAGACTTTCAGGGTATCCAACAGAAAGTCACTGAGTAATATGTTAAAATGCTAAATATTTTGCAATTATTATTAAATAAAACGTAATAATTTGTGAGGTTGTTGACTGCTAGAAATGTCTGCCATGATGTGATTTTATTTATTATTATTTTATTTAATATTTTTTTTCTTCCTTTTTTAGTTGTCGAGATGTGTGAGCGCCTCCCCTCTGTGGGGTCAGCAGGTTCTGGTAAGAAAATGATACTTAAATTTCATATTTTGAAAAGGTGCTTTAACATTATAAATTATAATTGTGCTAATAATACAACTACTAATAATGGTGACAAAATTCACAACAGAAATGTAAGTGTTATAAAGCTGTTATAGCACATAAGCGAACAAGAAAATAGTTGGAATCATAAAACACTGGACAAAAGGTTACCATAAACCTTCATCTGAAGTGGGCGATATCCTTATTTTGTTATATTGCTGTTAAGGAACTTTGCGGTTTGATGCATGGGATTATTGGTTGTCTGTTTTTTTTAATGCTCATTATTTGAGGCAAAGTCTAGTATGTGTGCAGTGTGTGTCTAAGTATTCATGCTGACTTGTTATTGGCAGCATCTAAGTTCTAAGCATATTTTAGATTCTACCCTATACCAATAAGCCATTTAGCCATTAATCAGAGGAAAAGAACCAAAACATACACTATACTAGAACATAGGACCATCTTCCTATGTTTACTTTCTTGCTCCCTGTCCGTCAGGTCTGACTAATCAGCAGAGAGGACATTTCACATGGTTTGTTGTGATGCATATAGGTGCTCTTTGTTTTTTAAATGAGCTCTTAACTGATTCAGAGCAGAGCAAACAAACTACAGGTGTTAAAACAACTTTAAAGACCCCCCCAGCATGAATCATGCTTTGCCTTGATAACATGTCAAGTAGTAGGTAAAACAGTACTGTCTGGTCATTGAAACAGTAGCAGTATGTGCCGGTATTGTAATGACATCAATAACAAAAAGAAAAATGTTTGATTGAACCCTTGATGGTTTCACATAAATATGTTAAATTTGATCGGCCAGAAATGCACATAATGCAGTATTTGACTTTATGGACACAGCCCAAGAGTTCTCCCATCTGCATCTTTTAATAGCAAGTCATATTTAGGGCTGTCTTAATAACTGCATTAATGTTAAGTAAATTTGTTTAAACAAAATGTTTTAAAAAAAATGTTGAGTATAACTTTTCCTCACTGAGCATCTGAGCTACTGCTGCTGAACGGCTGAGTGTCAAGTCTTCTTTTAGAAAAGGATAACAATGACAGCAAAAGTTTTGCATGTTTGCCTGTTTGGGAGCATTTTGGATTTCAAGCGAATGAAAAGGGAGAGCCAGCCATTTCAGATGAGGCAATATGCAAAATCTGTGCCAGATAGGTCATTCTGAAACAGGGAAATACATCAAAATTGAGATTTCATCTAGCTAGCTGTCTTCCAGCTATTGAAGCAGCCTCAAAACCAACAGTGCAGGCCAGTTTCTATTAACATTTCTGCTGTATTAACTTCATTGATGCCATAGCAATATTGAACACACTAGTAAGTTATTTCAAATGATAAATGTATTTTTGTCTGTCAGAAAATTAAGATGCCATAAGTAATCATCCCTTTCTTGAAGTCTTAATGTCACATTTTCTCAAACAGTGAAAGGGTTCTATTTTAAAAATCTAAATGGGTAAACACTTGTATTAACCTTGGTCTAGAAAGTTTGAGTTAGAGTGTGGATTTTTTTTGAGTTTTTCTTTGTTCCTGCAGCTCCTCCATCTCCTCCATCACAAGAATATGTATTCAAACCACCCCAGCGGCCAGACTTTGGCACCATGGGCAGGACAATCAAACTTCAGGCCAACTTCTTTGAGATGGAAATTCCCAAATTGGAGATGTACCATTATGACATTGACATCAAACCTGAAAAGTGTCCACGACGGGTCAACCGGTAACTTACCCGATTTTTAAATGAAGATTCAAGATTATGTATTAGCAACAAACTGTTTGCATGATAAAAAAAAAACATATTTATTTTGTTTTACAGTGAAATTGTTGAGCACATGGTCCAGCACTTTAAAACACAGATCTTTGGTGATCGAAAGCCTGTGTATGATGGGAGGAAAAATTTGTACACAGCAATGCCCTTACCCATAGGAAGAGACAAAGTGAGTGTTCATTTTGTTATGGAAATGACTGATAAAGCCGATACATCAGTAAATTTTACAGACCTACATGAACAAATGTTTGAATACATCTCTAAACATTATGATAAATACAATATAAGATACAAATGAAGATGTGATCAATGTTCTTGATATGTGAAATGCTGTTTTAGGTGGAGCTGGAAGTAACTATTCCTGGAGAAGGAAAAGACAGAAGCTTTAAAGTTTCCATAAAATGGGTCTCCTGTGTTAGCTTGCAAGCTCTTCATGAAGCATTGTCTGGACGACTGCCAAGCATCCCTTTTGAGACCATTCAGGCTCTTGACGTTGTCATGAGACATTTGCCCTCAATGAGGTCAGTACTATGGTTTTCTACTTTAAGGAAAGAGTTTTTACATTCAGGGATCAGATCTTTATTATTTGGCTTATCTTGCATTTGGCATATTAATGATTATATCAATAAGTATTTCAAACTGAATTCTTCAATATTTGAAATATATTTATCTGAATATTTTATATTATAATATTTTTATTGCATTTGTTAAACTTGAAATTTTGAGGTGTTTAAATAAATTCAAGTCTTATAAATTCCGACCAGATATTTTGATATCTAAGCCAGAGGTCAAACAGTGGGCTTCTCAGGACAAGTAAACATTAGCTGTATTAACCAGTCACAGTTCCCTCTTCTCTCAGCCACCAATCATTCCTTTTCTGTCCAATCACTCTTGCACAAAATACAGTAAGATAAGATCATTTCAATGCTTGTATTTGTAACGTTACTAAATGCAAATAAGGGCAGCATAGTGGTGCAGCAGGTAGTGTCACAGTCGCACAGCTCCAGGGACCTGGAGGTTGTGGGTTCAAGTCCTGCTCCGGCCGGGTGAATGTCTGTGAGGAGTTTGGTGCGTTCTGCCCAAAATTGGTGTAAAGAAGTTAAGGTTTTTTTTCTCCTATAAAGTTACTATTTTGGGAGATAAATATTTTTCAATGGACAGCGATGATATAAAAAATTCAGATAAATATAATTCAAATATTCAGAATACAGATTCAAACACTTGTTATTGATTTAGCTCCATTCATTCACAAGCGTCTTGGTCTTAAGTCAGTTTTGAATTAAATTTAATTAAAAATGTTAAAGTGTGTCATTTTAGGTGGCAAATTAGAGTTGTATACACAATTGCAAGTACTTTTGTATTTTATTACTGAAATTGAAGTACCTGTCACCACAAGAGGGCACTGCAAGTAGCTTAAATATGGCTGAGCAGCACATTTATTTTGTGTGTGTTGCTTGAAGATTTTTATATATATTTTTTTTCTTTGCAGGTACACACCTGTTGGTCGCTCATTCTTCACCCCTTCAGAGGGTTGCTCAAACCCCCTTGGTGGTGGGAGGGAAGTCTGGTTTGGCTTCCATCAGTCTGTTCGACCATCCCTTTGGAAAATGATGCTCAATATTGATGGTGGGCATCTATTTAAAGTATTTTTATAAGTTGTTTACAGTTTGGAGTATTGAACAAATGTATAATTTTCTCTTCATTTTGTTGATTCTCTTAGTGTCTGCTACTGCATTCTACAAAGCTCAACCAGTGATTGAATTTATGTGTGAGGTTTTGGATTTCAAAAGCATTGAAGAACAACAGAAGCCCCTAACAGATTCCCAGAGAGTAAAGTTTACCAAGGAAATAAAGGGTGATTATTTCTTGCAACTACATCCATGTTTTTTCTAATGTAAATCCAATTCAATCAACATCTGCATGTTTACTGTCTACTGCTATTTAATTATGCCCTACCACAGGTCTGAAAGTGGAGATCACACACTGTGGACAGATGAAGCGGAAGTACAGAGTTTGTAATGTAACCAGGAGACCAGCAAGTCACCAAACGTAATTTTTTTTTCATGAAACCTCTTACACATCAAGTGATGTTGATATTAAAAATAACAACATGCATAATATCTGTACTGTAGGTACATCATGCTATGAATTTATACTAATGTTATTACTGTAGACTTTTGCACAGATTACACCAAAGATAAATAAACTTTTGGTTGTTGTGTTCACTGAGGTTAGGCAATTTAGTCCAGTCGACTGACAAAACATTTGGTTTAATTGTATTTATTAATTTATTTATTATATCTACTGTCTCATAGGTTCCCCTTGCAGCAGGAGAATGGACAGACCATTGAATGCACTGTAGCTCAGTACTTCAAAGACAAGTACAAATTAGTTCTTCGATATCCTCATCTCCCATGTTTACAGGTTGGCCAGGAACAGAAACATACCTACCTTCCTCTTGAGGTTAGTCAAAAATATCTTTAAAGATGTCAGTAATAAAATATACCAATATGATTTTGTTTTATTTATTTACTTATTTATTTATTTATTTATTTTTTGCATAATATACTATTGATTTGTCCTAGGTTTGTAACATAGTGGCTGGACAGAGATGCATAAAGAAATTGACAGACAATCAGACCTCCACTATGATTCGTGCCACAGCCAGGTCAGCCCCTGACCGACAGGATGAAATCAGCAAACTGGTCAGTGAACCTTAATGCTTAGAGGGTTGTAATGAATTGGCAATGCTGACATTCGGCATTTCAAGATTATACATACCTGTCGCCTTAGACGTAATCTAATATTTATCTTCTAATGCATTTCAGATGAGAAGTGCCAACTTTAATACTGATCCTTATGTGCGTGAGTTTGGGGTCATGGTGAGAGATGAGATGACTGAAGTGAATGGTCGGGTTCTCCAAGCACCTTCAATTCTCTATGGAGGAAGGGTATGGGACTATTTCTGTGGTTTTAATTTTCATCACCTGATGTACACGTTCATATTGGTATGAATGTCATGTGCCCATTTTGGCTGTGTTACTGATTTGTATTTGTATTTCCTAGAATAAGGCAATAGCTACCCCGATCCAAGGCGTCTGGGACATGAGAAACAAACAGTTCCATACTGGCATTGAAATCAAAGTGTGGGCAATTGCCTGTTTTGCTCCTCAGAGACAATGCACAGAACTCTTGCTAAAGTAAGTCCTTCTACTTGTATAGCATATTCCAGTTTGTGTTACTTTACTAAATTTTCTTGCCGTTACAAATAATTAGATCCTTTAAATTCACATCCGTAAATCATTGTAACTGATTTGCCATTGGGTTTTCTTGTGTCTGCAGAGCATTCACTGACCAGCTGCGAAAGATCTCACGTGATGCAGGCATGCCCATCCAAGGTCAGCCCTGCTTCTGTAAGTATGCCCAAGGAGCTGACAGCGTAGAACCCATGTTCAAACATCTGAAGTACACCTACCAAGGTCTGCAGCTTGTTGTGGTCATCTTGCCAGGAAAGACTCCTGTCTATGGTAGGTTAATCTTTAACTGTTTCTGTTATATACACGGGTATCTGATTTGCTTTTGTGGTGGTTGCCTATAAAAATAAAAATCCTAATTTCTTCTTTCAACACTATTTTGTCATAGCGGAAGTGAAGCGTGTTGGGGACACAGTTTTAGGAATGGCCACGCAGTGTGTCCAGGTGAAGAATGTCCAGAAAACCACTCCTCAGACACTGTCTAACCTTTGCCTGAAGATTAATGTCAAGCTGGGCGGAGTCAACAATATTTTGCTTCCCCAGGGCAGGTAATGGTTGCTTTTATATCATAATGAAGCAGGGGTTTAGTTAGAATCTGTACAGTTTAAGGTGAAAACTCAAAGTATCATGTCTTTGTGATTAAACTCTAGTGTATTCTCCCTAGGCCCTTGGTGTTTCAGCAGCCAGTCATTTTTCTGGGTGCAGATGTGACTCATCCTCCAGCAGGAGACGGAAAGAAGCCCTCTATTGCTGCAGTAAGTGAAATGGTCTTCTTTACTATGTCCAACATTGTGTAGATCCTTAGGTCAGTTTTGCCTGTGCTTATTATTTGATGTTTAATGTTTTGCTTTTTGGTTTAGGTGGTTGGCAGCATGGACGCCCATCCCAGTCGATACTGTGCTACAGTGCGGGTTCAGCAGCACAGACAGGATATCATTCAGGACTTGGCTGCAATGGTCAGAGAGCTCTTGATCCAGTTTTACAAGTCCACTCGCTTTAAACCTACACGCATAATCTACTACAGAGATGGGATTTCAGAAGGTCAATTTCACCAGGTATAACGTTATTTTATAATTGTTTACAAGGTTTGGTCATTTTCTTGTGAATAAGAAATATTTATGTTGCTTTATTATTAGCAGTTATATTACTTGACATTTTCTTGGCATTTCTTAGGTTCTTCAACATGAGCTACTGGCAATCCGTGAGGCTTGCATCAAGTTGGAGAAGGACTACCAGCCAGGCATCACTTTTGTTGTGGTCCAGAAAAGACACCATACCAGGCTGTTCTGCATGGACAGGAATGAAAGAGTAAGTTAATTCAGCTTTCACTGGGCTTGTTATTTTAGAAACTACTCTGGCATGATATATTTTAACAGAGCTATTTAAATTGTTTTTTATTAGGTTGGAAAGAGTGGGAATATCCCTGCTGGCACCACAGTTGACACGAAAATTACTCATCCATCAGAATTTGACTTTTACCTTTGCAGCCATGCTGGGATTCAGGTATTATAAAGTTTTGAATGTTAAGAATATTTTCATTTTGATTTATCTGCAGCCCTTTGACCACATTTGTTCAAGTAAAAGCTGCTTTTAGAATGGTAAGCACTGGGCTAGTATGGCTAATTATTAATCTTCCTTTGAATCCTCCTATTCTTAGGGGACTAGCAGGCCATCTCACTATCATGTGCTGTGGGATGACAACCATTTCACCTCAGACGAGCTGCAGGTGCTTACCTACCAGCTTTGCCACACCTATGTCCGTTGCACCCGCTCTGTATCCATTCCTGCACCAGCCTACTATGCCCACCTTGTGGCTTTCCGTGCCCGCTACCATCTAGTAGACAAAGAACATGACAGGTATGTATTCAAAGGTCTTTCCTGGCCCGATGGGTTTCTCATTGTTTTTGTAGTCAGTTTTACTGGTTTAAACTAATATTATAGATCAGTGCACATTGCCAAAGGATGGAACCTTTCATGTGTTGTTGATGTGGCCAAAATATTTGCTCACACTTTAATCCATTATACTATATATGATTTTTCATATTACTGTTAATGACCGAAAAGGCAGTCTTAACTGATGGATTCAGTTCATGCTGTTCCCACATGCTCATTGTGGTGCTTTTGTTTAAGGAGGCTAAAAAGACTGTTGTTTTCTTGACACCCAATGCTGAACAATCCCTTTGAACATTTTGCAAATGACATGTGGCACATCAGGTTTTATAAATCCAAACATTTTTACACTACTGTTTTGGAACCTTTCTTGCAAACAGGATATTATTTTTTTTATTTATACTGCACACAGTTTAGCCTGTTAGGCAGAGTGGAAAGTGGTAGGTGGTGGGTGAAACACCATTTTGATACATTATCCTCCTAAAGGTAGAGCTTACAGTGCACAGTTCCATCCTACATCCATGCTGCAACTAAGATGATACACTATATTTCTTATGTTACAAAAGCATACTGTGGATTCTTTAAAAACCAGTAGTGAAATGATATCATCCAGCCAGTAACCTCTGCTTTCATATTACTGTGGTGTTACACTCGAGTATATATTTAGTACCTTTAGTTAGGAAAGATAATTTATGACAGTTGTAGACTTGCAAATACTCACGTTTGCATTTGTTAAAGAGAATGCACACAACATTGAATTGTAAGAACACTGTGGTAATGCTTTTTTTTTTTTTTTTTTTTTAAGCTACATTTAATGAACAAAAATATACTTGCACAGAACTTTTTCTGAAAGGTTATAATAAGTGGTAGAACTGAGTTTTTACTAACAGTTTTACTAATCTTTGTATCCTTGTTTTGTCTCATGTCTTGGCAGTGCTGAAGGCAGTCACACATCAGGCCAGAGTAATGGCAGAGATCAACAGGCCCTGGCCAAAGCTGTGCAGATTCACCAGGACACACTGCGTACCATGTACTTTGCCTGAACCCAGTGAAAGTTGAGTCTTATATCCCGAAACAGCTCGTGTATGTTTGTTAAATGTGCCACTTTAACCTTATGGTTTCCTCAGAAGAAATTTCCCAATGTTTTAACTATCCAAATCTCCAAAAAGGTGATTGAATTCCAAACATTTAAACATTCAGTGTGACCTCCATGTATTTATTAGAGCTCTAAATTTTAGTTTAAATAGGAAGAAGTTCCTACTTTATGAATTTAAAGCAAGTTGTGAATCTGTTATGTGTTTATGTTGTAAGCTAGGGGTTCACCTGTTTACATATAAAAGTTTCCATTTCAATTTTTTTCTTTACACTGACAGATGCATTTTTATTTCTGTATTATTAATATCATGCAAAGTCAAGTTGTTGAGATTCTACAGTCTAAGTACTTTTGAACAACTCATATCATTGAGGTTGCAAGAAAGAATAATACAGATCATGTTCCAGTGTTGAGTTGCACTCTCCACAGCTGTATTGTCAGCAAAATGCACTGACTAAAGGAGCACAAATTCAGGACACAAGTACTTATTTTCTTTTATGTTTCATTTATCTGTACAAACAATAATCAATGTTGTATTTTTTGGCCTGACAACATGTTGTCCTGAACTGGTTCAGTCTACCTTGGTTGTTTGAGTAAAAACTTGGGTTTTTAAAGGTTGTGTTCATATTGGAGACAAACTTGAGTATGTGATAAGGGCACATTGGACCATTCAGTGGGACAGTAGAATTTTTATAAGCTTGGCATCCTCCATTATCATTCTTTCACCACGAGAAGAATGTTCTGACAATCAGCTCTGTGGGCTTAAATGGGGTATGGTAACTAGTATAGGACAGGCTCCTATAGTGACACCCTCCCCATTTTTGAGCCAAGTTTGTAAATAAGGAACCTCTTATTAGTTCAGTGCCCTTCCTCAATTTGATAATGTATCGTGTGTGTGATTTTCTCTAACAGTTTAATTTCAAGTGTGAGCATTTATACTCTCACATTTAGACTATAAAGAGGAATAGGAATTACATCATACGCTCGTTTAGATATCCACTGCTGAATTGATTTGTTGGTTGCTGTGAGAGGCATTGCTTCAGACTATGAAAGTGTGTTGTTTCATTAATCATTTCGTCTTTGGTGTGTAAGAATTCTACTATCCCCTAATGTACAATTTTGTGGTTATTTCAGCTCTATGGAATTGGTTGTGCCAGAGAACATTTCTCACTTTGCAGTGTAGTTAGGTGTCAGGGTCAAAACTGGTGCTCTTGAAAGCCTTGTATGTACTGTGTTGGATGAAAGGCCAGTGTTGGAGAATATTGGCACTGGGCTGTACACAGCCATTCTTCAGCAAACCACATTCCCATATGCTGACGGCTTATGTGACCATGGCCTTACATATAGCGAAGTCTTGAGTTAAGGGAAAGTATTTTAAAAACGTGTGTCTAACTAGCCACGTTTGTTCACGGAGTCACAGTGGAGATAAATCTATTGTCTGAATGTTATGCACCTTATTTTTTTTGCCCAAATGTCAATGATTAAGCAAGAGCCTTTACTATAGAAGATTCTTTTTGTGTGTGTGTGATTTCTTTGCCTCCCTTGACTCTGGAGGTCTTTTTTTATGAGCTTTTTATTGCCACGTGATTTGGCCAGTAGGAGAGTGATTTTCGTTGCATGGCTTTATAGGTTTCATTGCAGATTGATCATCCACTTGTAATTAAAACTAAACCGCAATATATTGTAAGTATCTCTGTATACTGTTAGAATGCAACATTTGAATGCCTTCTAAAGCTACCCATAATTTGTAATAGTCTGTGCTGAGTACTTAGCTATAACGATCACTTCCCCATATAATGTTCCAGTTTAAAAATTAATTAGCTTAGGGCTGGGACATTTATAAACTTTTTTTTTCTAACTATGCATTTATAACCAAGAGATTTTAGTGATGTTTGTGTATATGAAATATGAATTTACAACATGCGTATTGTAGTAATTTTAAGCTGGGTGCTTTTCTTAGTGTGCATAGTGTGAAACTCTGTATCAGTTGTAGCAGTATTAGCCTACAGAATACTATATTTTATTATATCAGACAATTGGATATACTTTGTAAGACTGTCAGTTTCTCCTGTTAGCCAAGAATGATTACAAATACGTATACTGTTGTCCTACAGTGATTGAAGCACAAAAAGATAAAGTAGGTGCTAGGAATTTCCTGACAATTTTTTTTTTAAGGCCACAATATTATTTTCTTTATCATGAAATCACCACAAAAGCCTCAACCATAGAACTGGTTGATGAGGTTGAGTTTCTTCAGTTTCTAACCTTGAACGTTATTCATTACTGTCATTTTCCGACATAACTGTGTTTGCAGGGGCATTTTAGTTCTCAATCTAAATACTTGATTAATTTTTACTGAGTGGCGCTGGTCTCTAAACTTGTGAACGTAGATGCACTTTGAAGGGCAAAGGACATACACCTTTAGTTCTATATGACTTAAAGCATGAAGTTACTCTCTTCTCTGGTTGTAATTGTGTGGAAATTTCTAGACGCCCTACCTCTTGTCGCCGGTTTCTGATATTAGGGTGACATCTTTGCATTAGTCATTTCTTCGTAATTACACAAGTGTTGTTCAGACTTAGTGTCTTTCTCTCAAAGTTTCTGAACCTGATTATAGATTTAACCTAGGTGTCAAATGCCTCTAAGACATTTTAAAGTTACTGAAAGGGGTATTTTTTTTCAGAGGCCTAGCTCTGTGCCATTTAAATTAATTTAAACTGACTTCCATACTTTTTACAAGTAAAGTGTTAAAGCCTCAAAGAAGAATTGCTTCATGTTTAAACTGCAAATCACAGAGTAGATTAGAGCATTATGAGCTCTCAGTCTTTATTGAAAGTGTACAGTGTGAATACTGTCATGTTTTGCCAAGCAATTTTTGATTGCAACACATTCATTTTATTCTGTTTGTCCCAAGTTTGTGGCTGCTCATTTAAATGTGCATAACATGTAGTTTTCCATTCAGATTTTTTCTGTAGACCTGGAAATGGGTTAAGGAATCAAATCAAGCGAACAGTAACATGATAACTAATACTTAGGCCTGTTTAAGAAACAGAAACCTGTTTAAGAAACATTTACTTTTTATTGATACCATTCACTTTGTTCCATAAATGGGATATAGGTGATCATTACTTTCAGTTGTTACTGAGTTTTTAGTATTTTACATTTTAAAGCCAGCACCTTAGATTGTCAAAACACTTCCGCATATGCAATTCCTCAAAATATGAAAAATGTATGATTGACATGTTTTGCACTATATGAAGCGGTGACCAGGCTATTGTTGGAAAAGATTGTATTGTGAGCAAAGTTCTGGTTGTCCTCCTTTGTCGCTGTAAACGCTAAAGGATACTGCAGTTGTTTTTGAACAAATTTGTATTATATTTTGGTACACACATGCACGCACACAAAATGTATATTGGTGAAAAACACAAGTAATAAGTCCTGAAGTCCTGATAACTATGCAAAGTGGAATAAATTCTGATCAGAGCCATTGATCTCACTTTAGGTTTTGTGTTGTTATCCATTCCATTACCTTTTGGCTGACCCCATCAAAGATTTTATTTTATTTTTCTAAATGTGTATGGACAACAATTCTCCACTTGAGGCCCTAATTAGGAATCAACATTTTCTACATTAAAACTCCATTCAGTGAAAGGAATTTAGAACAATTTGTGTTTAGTGAATTTTGAATATTTTCCGATGCATTTTTTAAAAATGTATTGATGTTTCTAAAGGCATTTAACTGAAATGATTTCTAAACTATAAAATTAGAATTTCCTTGAGTTAAAAAACAAAACAAAAACAAATTTCAAAGCTATTTCATTATACTGAACATAATGAACTGGTATGTGATTGGTTGCAATCCTGCTTTCTACTATGCAGAGTTAGACCCTTTAAGAGTCTGAATATTTAAATGAACATGGTGCTGGTTTTAGACTAAACTGCAATGATTTCTGGATGCAGGAGTATACCAATTAAATGTGTCATTCTTAAATGAAGTTTGAAATTTGGCACATTGTATAGAGATGTAAAACAGCTTAGCTTATTTCACTGCACTCAGATTTTTAGGCAGAGCAGTTATTTTATACCAGTTACTGATTCACTAATCATGCCATACAGTTATAATAATTCGAAATGTTTTTGAACAATGAATCTAGTGAAATTTTTAAATATTTCAGAGTTTAAAAAGCTCTGATCTTCTGACTTGAATGTTGTTCTGTATACATGGGTCAGATGCTGGGGATAACTCTTATCAAGAATCAAGTTATACACAATGAGAGTACTTTGTCTTTAAATTCTGAAATTTAAGATTTTTCTAATTCAGATACTTTATAAAATCACACCCTCAAAAAAGGCCACATATAAGCTTACCAGACAAAAAAATGGCTGTCTGCATCACCTTGCCTTAACAGCATCAAGCCTATCTGATAAGGATTATACCAGCCTGTTCTCTGTTGAATGCTAGCCTAAACTTCACATTCTCTGTCATATTTTAGCCAGAGTTCATGCGTGTATTTCTTCACTATGTCTTTTGCTCCGATATGAAGCACTATGTTAGTTGACGAGTGGACAGGAATTAAGGCGAGGTATATATAATAACCAATTATTAAAGAAAACATTATGCTGAGAAATTATTATTATTATTTTTTTTGTCTGGGGAACCTACTTTGCACTGTAATATATTTTAACAGTTGTAAGCAGAATTGCAAGCCATTGTCTGCTACTCTGTTGTATTCTGATACCTTTTCTATATTACTAATATCTTACAATAATGTAAACTTAGGAGACAACACCATAATTTTGTCTATACCCATAAGAATATAATATATCTGAATGTACTTTATTACAGACAAGTAAAATATGCACATGATTGTTTGAGTTTGTGAACTCAAATGTCTCATGCATGCACGTTTATAGTAACTGCAGTTCAGCTATGTTTCATGGGACAAAGGACTATAGGATTTAATGGTGTACTCATACAAGCATTTGGGCAATTAAGGACACACACTGGCAAAAAAAATCGTTCCGTTGCTTGTGTTTCAGGTGCTGCACTGTAAGAATTGTATATAATTTAGGGCAACGTTGTAGTGTTTGTTTTTGCTTTTAGTCTGTTTATCATTGATAAAACAAAATTAATCTTAAAGAGCATCTAGTTTCGTCCTGCCACTATTTTGATTTATAGCGCAATGCCCATGTTCTCCTCTCAACCCAAGAGTCTTGGTTTATATCACTGTGTTGTGGTATACCAGATAGCCATAAACGTGGTACATGACAAGCTCCAGTTCACTGTGTTCATAAATTAAAGGCTTTGATTAGCAAATTCTCACTTGACAAATCATGCCATAGATCAGATGCCATCCAAACAAAGTATCTTGTTTTTGTTTCATGATACATGGTTTATATACATGGTTTGTTTTAGGGTTCCAAGAGCACAGACTGAAACATAAGGCCATTTTTAAATAATACTACATGGAAATCTTTTTTTTTTTTTGTTGAATTGTTGAAAAAAGAACATATCATTGGGCTTATATAATACAGATGTACACAAAATACTGAAATGTTAGTGTTTCTGTGTGCAAGACTGAAGTTATGGCTTAATGACCTGGCTTTTTATACCAACTTTGAAAACTACCTCAGAATGGTGTTGGGTGCTAGCGTTATATATCCCTAATTTATACGAGCATGACAAAGAATAATAATAGTGACCAAACAACACAAGCCAATACTGTGTGTTAGAGGTATTTAGTTATATTTTACATTTTTGAAACAAAAATTTGTATTATGGACTAAAATGAGGGATGTTTTGCTGTGTGAAAAAAATATTGGACCAAAATTTGAGCAGAAATAAAGCTTCCCTTTTTAAAATGTAGTTTAAAAAAACAAAACAAAAAAAAACATTCAATGGACTGTGCACTCGCATTAGGTAAATGCTGTAGTCCTAATTATTTGACCGTTTATTTATATAATCAGACACGCTTATCAGTGGGCATCATTGCTTCTGTTAGTAGTTTTGTTTAGAGATAGCAAGGCTTGAGTGCTCATTTCCTGTTTGGGTCAATGCAAAGCAATAAATGTGGCATTTGGTCTTGTCTGCAAGGTGCATGTTTGTGGATACTCATTTATGTTTACTTGTAGAACTCCACCCTAATGGAGTTCATAGGCTGACATGTTGCTCTTGGTTTTGTCATGAATTTTTGTAAGCTGACAGTGTCATCTCCATGCCCATCGGTAGCATTGTGCTGTATTTTAGATTAAATATTGGGCAAGAAGGGCCCAATAACCACTGCTGTTTTTGCAATATTAGCGGCAAATTTGGTGCATTCAAGACAACATTCACTTTTTATGGGTTTAGTTTGGCAGCATAGCTTGAATATAACTAATCAGTTTGGCAATATGTATCAAGCGATATTCTCAGTGTCTGTCAGTTTTCACATCTGTAAATATGCTTGCATTATTCTTGATTCCTCTGTATATCCAGTATTGCAATAAAAACATTTATTAAAACAATCTGCTAAAAGAAAACACCACAGTGAGGGTAAGCAGGTCAGGAATAAGCTATTTAAATTTTGTTATTGTAAACCAATGTATCTACCTTTACTACATTTTAGAAAGGGAATTAATTTTATATTTAAATTCTCAAATTGTAACTGAATGTGTTGCAACACACACTGATACACTGGCATATTTCAGTTGTTCTGAGAGAATTTAATCCATGTAAAAGGTACAAAAGGTTGTATGGAAATTAAATAATTGTTCTCGTGTCATTGAGCTAAAGACATCCCGTTTGTGGTTTTTGTTTTGTATTTGTGCCTTTTCCGATCTGTCTCACCCCCTATATTTATAACGGGTGATAAACATTTTCATTTGATACTCCTTGCCACATCAAAGAATTTATCATGCAACCTTGAGTGAATGCTGCATAGAACGATCAGTATTTGTATTTTGCACTTTCTAAGCAGTAAAAAATAAAGCCCTATGTAAAATTGGGCCGACAAAATAAAACAAATTATAAGACGAGGTATATTCTGCTATAATAGGAATCCTAAAGAACCATTTGACTTTGCTAAAAAGCATAGAGACATGAAGTACCTCATAAGCCTGATATATGCTGCATCAACATATATTTTACTTTTGTGAACCTCATATTGTTCAAAACAGTTGTCCCTAGAGGGAGGTTTGATGCACGTACAAGGCAGTGCATATGCGTTTCAAAAATGATTTTTGATTTTGTCTGCAGCTTCTGTACTATGGCTGTTCTTGGAGTGATGGAGGCATTTGCTGTAGAGTGCACAGGGAATCCAACATTATATTTTGAAAAGTGTCTACTTTTTGTCCATTCTTACTGATATTTTCTGTAGTTTCAGCAAGCGTCAGTAATGTCCCCTAATAAATGATGACTTGATATAGTCATAAATGACTGTTGACTCAGGTATTGCCATTTAAGGGCTGTATCTGCTACTGCTTCTTTTCTGTGCACTCTCTCACCTGTGTCTTATGGTAGCCTTGGAACTGCATTTGTGGATAAAACATCATAGTCTATCTGGCCTTAAAAAATGCACTACTCACCAGAACCTGCAAGTTATGCTTTGCTATAAGTCACTGCCAATCATGCCATATTTTTGTTCTATATCTACCTCCTGTGAATGTAGGAGTGTCCTGGAAATCAACAAGAGGTATCTTATTAGAGTATATGCTAACAGCTGCCCTGAGCATGTAATCAGCACCAGAATCTCCAGGACACTCCAGCTGAGGCTGTATGAGTTTTTTTCCCCATGTTCATGTAAGCCATGGAAAAGTAAAGTGACCAAAGTTTTTACCGAAGCGCTCCTGCACTGCCTAGTAGGCTCAAGCCTGCCCCTTTCTTCAGCCATTTTATTTTATTTTATTTTATTTTATTTTTTGTTTCCTACTTAACCACATGCCAAATTGAATTTGCTGTCATTCCTGTTGTGATAAGGTCTTTTGTTTCTCATTCTTGTGTTTGGGCTCACTGTAAAGCTCTGTGTCATCATTATTTGTTGTCAATGTTAAGAGTGAGCTTTGAGAGTGTTTTTTTTTTTTTTAATTATGATTGCAGACTCAAAACATGCTGTAAACCCTGCTAGAACATAATGTGAATACGTACCATTTAATATAGTTGACTTTCGCTTGACTGTATATTGCATTGATTAATAAACTTAAGTTTGTCCGGCTTGTATTATGTCCTGTATATATTCATTTTCTATAGATTTTTTTTAATAAACATGCAGTTGTCTCCTGCACTTAGAAATGTTACTGTTTTTGCCAAACTGTTGTCATTCCCATGGACTGAGATCATTGTTTTGGACATTCAAATTGCCCTGTGCTTTCTCTTTACCACTAGGCTACACTAAGCAAAACACACAGATGTGAATTTACTTGGAGTATAAAGTATTGTAATTGTAATTGAAACCAAAGTTCATCTTGTGACTATTTGGTATTTTAACAAAAAATATGAACAAAACAGGTTTGTCTGTAGGACTGTCTGGGTTAGAATATTTTACGACATGAGTATTTTATGTACCAGGTTTCCATATGGGTTTTCTTCAGTTCTGAATTCAGACAAACAAAGTGCAGTTGACACATTTACACAAAACTGTGATGTTCTTCACATGAAGATGACATCATTCCTGTCCTGTACAGGTTTCCTCAAATGCTGCTGCAATACATTCCTCCCCTACCCTTGCCTTATGTAGACTTACATCAAAATAATAAAAAGCCTTGTAAAACAATCAAGTATTACAGTTCTAATGACTTAAAAAAAGCACTGCCACTCGGCTCCAACACAACGTCTAGATTGTACAATGAAACATTTACATTCATTAAGCTTTTGTGCCCTTTCCTCTGATTTTAACAAATCTATCTGTACTTCAAGTTCGACTCTAACAGAAAACTGTGTATGAAATATAATATAAAACCTCTGTCTATAACACTTTAAATATTCAGTGTCTTAGGAATTTTGTATTTTAGAAAAATATTGAACACTTTTGGAAGAGATGTGCTTTGAGGTCATATCATTGAAACTGCTTTAAAAGTAAACACAGTTTTGTGAATGGGCCAGAGTATATTTGTTCAAGTGAAAGATTTTTTATGAATTTCATGTACTTGTACGCCGTGAATTAATTGACTTATGTCCACATTTTGCTGTTCACTCCATCATTCACATCAAGTTTTGAAGTGAAGTAATTATGTAAGGGCTGAAGATTAGAATATTCTTATTTTCTTGTGAAGAATGGGTTTTTTAGACTGTATAATGCCCTGATGTTGTGGGATGTACAAAATTTTATTTTAGTTTTAGCAGCACAGACAAAACTGTAGTCGTTTTTAAAATGTTACACCCACATACCACCAATGAACATTTGGGTGGAAAAAAAAGCATCAGAGGAAGGTGCCTGGGTATGAAGCCCCAGAGAGGACAGAGGTAAGGTATGCACTTCTTCATTTGTGGCCACATTTTCTTAAATACCACTGTTCACAAACCAGTTCCTTGTTTCCTTTAAATTGTGTACATTTTTTATTTGTGACCACAATTTCTGTCTGCATAAAAGGAATTAAAATGTGCACCCTACTTAAAATAATATTTTTTCAACATTTATTTATATTTCATTTTTTAAAATAACAGAAGTTGTGTTCGTATTTTGCCATCTAGCGGCGACAGAATGCAACTACTGCAGTATTTAAGGTGAAACATTCATTCATTCATTATCTGTAAGCGCTTATCCAGTTCAGGGTCACGGTGGGTCCAGAGCCTACCTGGAATCATTGGGCGCAAGGCGGGAATACACCCTGGAGGGGGCGCCAGTCCTTCACAGGGCAACACACATTCACACACACCTACAGACACTTTCATTCATTCATTCATTATCTGTTATCCAGTCCAGGGTCGCGGTGGGTCCAGAGCCTACCTGGAATCATTGGGCGCAAGGCGGGAATACACCCTGGAGGGGATTCCAGTCCTTCACAGGGCAACACGCATTCATTCACACCTACAGACACTTTTGAGTCACCAATCCACCTACCATCGTGTGTTTTTGGACCGTGTGAGGAAACTGGAGCACCTGGAGGAAACCCACGCGGACACGGGGAGAACACACCAACTCCTCACAGACAGTCACCCGGAGTGGGACTCGATCCACAACCTCCAGGTCCCTGGAGCTGTGTGACTGCGACACTACCTGCTGTGCCGCACTGTGTGAATTTTTTGTAACTCGTATTTTGGTGTCTGAATTTGGTCTATCGAATTTGAGCAACTTCAAAATATATTGTTTGAATTTAAACTTGAATGTTTTGTATCTGAATTTATTAACCTTGAATAATAATAGTGAAAACGTGTTCACGAGTTCAATTCAAGAGCAATTATATTGAGATGCATAGATGTGAAAATCTGAAGACTTAAACTCAAAAGCAACAAAATTCAGATGCAAAATTTCAGTGCAAAAAAAATCAGTGCTACAAATTCAAAGGTGGTAATATTTCTAAATCTGAAGAGACAGATTTGCTTCCATATTCTTCCCACGTCTTAACATTAAAGATAATTTGTATTTTTAATAAATAATTTCTATAATAAAGATTAAGAACGATTTGTAAAAAAAAAAAAAGATAATGTAGTTTGAGGAAACAGGTTATACATGTAAACATTTTTTTCTATTATGATTAGTCCTTCTCTGGCGCCTCCGGGGCTCCGTAGCGGGGAGTAAATTGTGTGGTGCTCGCTGCAGCAGAGAAAGCGAGTCAGATTTTCCAGTCTCTCAGTTACGACTTTCGGCCACCGCTCTACTGCCTCAACAGAGAAAGACTCCGGGAAAAAATCACAGGTAAGAGGATACTCTCCTGCTATTTTAAACATAGCTGAGAAAGGCTCATATTCAGTCGAGTAGAGTCTCCATTTCTCTCAGTTTATCCACTTTCTGTCCAGTACTGTCTGAAGTCAGGGGTTAGTCCTAATTCAGTGGAGTCCAGTCTGGAGTTGGCTAATGTCTCTGTAAGAAGCCAGAGAAGTGAACAGGTCTGATCTGATTCTGATGTGAGACAAAGGTGTCTATAACAGCTTCAAATCTTCTAAGGCTTTGCACAAAGTTTAAGAGTGTGTTTATGGACCATTATTTTAGAAGAGCATTTGTGAGGTCAGACACTGTTGTTTGACAAGGCCTGGCTGGCAGTACCCACACTAATTCATCTCAAAGGTGTTCTCTCAGGTTGAGGTCGGGACTCTGGTTGAGGTCGTAGACCAGTCAAGTTCTTACACATTTAACTCGCTCATCCTTGTCTTTATGGACCTTGCTTTGTGCACTGGTGCACAGTGATGTTGGAACAGGAAGGGGCCATCACCACCACACTGTTTCCACAAAGTTGGGAGTAAGAATGTTGAATTGAGAATAGTCCACTAAACCAAAAACATCCAGCCAAAAGTGTCCTGTGTCCACTGATTAATGACTAGTGGACGACCAACGCAAACTGTGCAGCAACAGATGAGCTACTGTCTCTGACTTTACATCTACAAGGTGGACCAACGTGGGAGGAGTGTCTAACAGAGTGGACAGCGCTGCTGTGTCTGCTTCCCTCATATCAGCTCCACACCACCACCATATCAGTGTCCTGTCCATTAAAGAACAGGGTGAAATTATGGGCAGTGGAACTCAGAGACTGAACATTGATGCAGCAGGTAGTGTCACAGTCACACAGCTGCAGCGACCTGGAGGTTGTGGGTTTGAGTCCCGCGCCAGGTGACTGTCTGTGTGGAGTTTGGCATGTTCTCCATGTGTGTGTGGGTTTCCTCCGGGTGCTCCAGTTTCCTCCCACAGTCCAAAAACACATAATGGTAGGTGGATTGGTGACTCAGAATTGTCAGTACGTGTGTGTTGCCCTGTGAAGGACTGGTGCCCCCTTCATGGTGTGATCCTACCTTGTGTCCAGTGATTCCTGGTAGGCTCTGGACCCACCGTGACCCTGAATTGCACAAGCGGTTACAGACAATGAATGAATATACACCTTTCAGCCAGAATATGACCACTTCCTTGTTTCTCTCAGCCCCACTGAGCATACAGGAGCACATTGTAGTTCTACACTTACAGACTATATAGTCAGAGAGGTCAGAGACAGTAGCTGATATGTTGCTGCATAGTTTGTGATGGTCATCCTCTTGTCTTTCATCAGTGGTAACTGGATGCTGCCAATAGGACACTGTTGGCTGGATATTTTTGGTTCTCAGTCCAGCAGTGACAGAGGGCTTTAAAAACTCCAGCAGCACTGTTGTATCTGATACACTCATTAATAAACACTGCAGCTATGAGAATGTTTGTTGTTGTTGTTGTTGTTTTACTGTATTTTCCACTGCATTGTTGCTGCAGCAGGATGGCGAGGGTTTTCCTATGGAGTGGGCTTCTGCTCCTGAGTGTGTGGAATTCTGGGGGCAGTGCAGATGTAGCGTCTGATTTGGAGGATAGAGACTGGGAGTGGGGCTCTGGTTTGCAGGAGCTTCTGCACAGCTTCCCTGCAGACAGCCCCTTTGTAACAGAGACGCCTGGACGTCCGGCCAACTGCACACAGCGCTTCTGGCTGCCGCCCTCTTCCCCTGTGTGCTGGGAGGACATTGCTGGGCCTGAGGAGTTTGAGGAGAGTAGACTCCTGGTGCTGCAGAACCGTGCGGCACTGCAGGCCTTGTCTGAGGTCAGTGGTCTTGAGGAAGGAGGAGCATCCTATGAACAGCAGGCCAGGGAGGATGTCCAGGGTGTCCGTACAGACCACACCAGCATTGAGCAGACGGTAAACTCTATGCTGAAAGTCTTTGTCAACCTGGAGGAGAAGAGGAAAGAGGGTGGGCAACACTATACTTTCTCAAGGTAACGGCAGCATCTGCTGGTATTGCAGAAATATGCCATAATGTGCAAAATTCAGTGCCATGGGTCTGAAAGAACAAGAGCTGCCAAGAAGCTGATACAGAGAAAAGGAAATGAATAAAAATTAAAGATAACACAATAATTGGATCTGAGATGCTAAGTTAAAGGAGCAATCTGTAAGATATTTACTGTACTTAGTCATAAAATGTCCAGGGTGTGTGATCATAGATTAAGGAAAATGGAATCAAAGCTAAACCACTGCTGCCTCTCATAGCATTGCTGAAGCAGTATATTCTCTTTGAGAAGTGCCCAGTCCAGAGTGGAGCTCCTGTGATCCCACCCTCTGTCCAATCACAAATAGTCCAAACCCACAGCGTTGCCAGGTCAACAACAATAGTGTCCAGCAGCCATGAAATGACAAAGTGAACAGAGTTAATGTTATAGTTTACTATACTCAAAAAGCCCCTTTGCCTTTCTATAAATCTTCGTGACCAGAGACAGAGAGGAAATATTAGCCTTGTGTTTAAAAGTTGGATGTAGTTTAGAAGCAGCAACACAGAACAGAGCCAGAGCTGGGAAATTTCCTCCTGAACAGGTAACAGCAAATCATTTCTGAAAAAAATATAGAAGTACAGACGCCTATGAATAGATTCAAAGGAGAAGACGCTTTTATATAAAGAGAGACATAGTGATGTTTGAATGGTGCCAGGACTGTGTTTTGTGTGTTTTATAAGAAGGTGCCGAATAACAACATGAGAAAGGTGTAAATACCATTGTTTGTTTGGTTTAGCTAACGCTAGCTTTTGCTTTGCACAGCTGTTTAACGTAGAAATGAGTATTTAATATGAAGCTGGAGAAAAACGCAAATAAGACCCTTAAACTGACCCATTTAAGGTGGAACTAAAGGCTTGAATATGAAAGTTATGAATAAGAAGCAAGGATCTGCCTCTTAAAATGACATTTATGATTGAAGGGAAAATAACACCAGACTTGTCTAGTCTAAAATTGTAATGTGGTTTAGAAAGTAAATTCTTGTAAAGGCAGGGAAAACGGCAGCTTTTCCATTTTTGCCTTGCACTTATGTAGGTAAATGTTTAGTGACATTTGAAAGCAAGTCTCACAGAAAGATTGGAATTAAGGCAAAGAGAGGGGACACTGATTTTCTGATGCAGAAAAATTGATAACGGGTTTAATTTTGTCTCTTACATTTGTACTGTACTATAATATTACCATAGTAATATTTTGGGTATGGCTTCATATGCTTTGCTAAGCCACCCTGAACTCCTTCCTAAAATCTTGAGTTCACCTCTCCATTTCATCCTCTTCAGGTTTGGTCTGTACTTTTTTGTGTTGTACTTTACTTATTAAAGTGATGTTTAATAACATAATTTATTTATTTAGGAGTAGGACCACGCCCAAACTCCTCCCCTCATCCCTATGTACCCTACGAACTCACATCATTTCCATATCAGACAAACTTGCTCCCACCTCCAACCTGTCTCCATGCTTTTCTTGTATTCATCTATCCGATGAATACACATCCCTAAGCCACTCTAAACTCCTTCCCAATAGCGTCTGAGTTCACCAACCCATTTGAGCTTTCACAGGTGTGGTCTGAACTAGCAAAAAAAAAAAGAAAGAAAAACAATTCTTTAAGTGTGACTATGTGGAACATGCAAAATATAGTAGTGTCAAACTACAAAAACAAAACAGAGTGTAATGATTCGTTTAATTCTGCCAATGTGGATGGTCTGCTGATATTAACAATCTGATCAGTGCCATTTCTAATGAAAATATTATTAAAAACTTCACCTCCATGTCAACTTAACTTGATTTAGAGAAACTCCTTTGGAGCCTTCCAGCACTGCTGAATTCCTTGACAGTGATGTAAGACGTGGAAACAGACACGTCAGCACTCGAGCCTCTGTATAAATCAGTGTTTGTATTCAACATCTGGCTTTTATAAAAATCTTTTATTTTTTACAAAACTTACACTAGATACAAATCTTAAGATTTAAGATGAATTGTCATGTAGTTACGTAGGTGCACGTTTAATAACTGGTTAACTTATTTAACCACATTTAATTCTGTTTAATGAAAAGGAGTATTAAAAATAAACGTATTGTTTTTCAGTTTAAAGGAGCAGATTTCCAACACCATGGACTCTATCACTGACAGGGATCACATGGCAGCTCTTCTGGAACAGCATCTGTCTAATCTGGAGCGGAGCCTGGACATTATGCAGCATCGACTTGCCAGACTGCTCTCACAGTGAATGTTCAAACACATGAATTCACATTTTACACTTGAATGCAGTGCATGTACAGTATATGGTGCAGCAGGATTCCAGACACAGCATCATTATCTTATATATGTCCAAATAAATTTAATATGGTAAACACAAATGCCATGAAATTTGTTCTGCTTGAATTAAAGTGAATGTCTGTCTGCCTTGGACTATGTATTACCTTTTTACCAGTACATTCTGTTTTCAATACATATATTAACAATCACATTTAAATGCTCAGTTGTGTAAAAATGTAAGGATACGTGATAAACGTTGTTCTGTATAGTAGTATGTGTTAATTAAATATGTCTTCAGATTTGTGCTCAGGCAAATTCACAGAACACGGAATTTTAGAGCATTTTTACACCTGTAGTTTGTTTGTTCTGCTCCAGATCAGTTACGAAGCTCGTAATCAGAGTGTTTTCCCCTTGGTTTGGTTTGGTTTGGGTTCACACACTGAAAAATCAAAGCACGCCAAAAAGCATCATTGCAAACCACATGAGAATGTTCTCACCGCTGATTGGTCAGACCTGACTGAGGTGGGAGCAAGAATGTAAACACAGGAAGAAAGTCCTGTGTTCTGGACTAGTGCATTTCTGATCCATTCCTTCGATTAGAGGCTAAATTTTAACTAGTTCTCTGTTTACCTGCCAGAGTTTGTTTGGGACAGGACCAAGACCAAAAGTAAATCAATAGTAACTTGCAACTGAACAATGGTATTTCCTTCACCATCATTCATTCATTCATTCATTATCTGTAACCACTTTTCCAATTCAGGGTCGCGGTGGGTCCAGAGCCTACCTGGAATCATTGGGCGCAAGGCAGGAATACACCCTGGAGGGGGTGCTGGTCCTTCACAGGGCAACACAGACACACACACACCCCTATGGACACTTCTGAGTCACCAATCCACCTACCAGCGTGTGTTTTTGGACTGTGGGAGGAAACCGGAGCACCCGGAGGAAACCCACACGGACTTCGGGAGAACACACCAACTCCTCCTTTACCATCTTGAATGACACAATTATTATTAGAGCATTGAGAAAAAACTCCGCAAATAAGAAACCAAATGTTTATTATTTGCAAATACATACCAAAGTCATAGCTATACAAAATTTTAGAAGCAATACAAAGTTCAAGTAAAAGCATTAATTTTATCCTAGATCCTCACCTCCAACAAGAGAACAATGCACCCGTCTTCAAAGCAGCTGGAGGTTTCACACTTAAATACAGAAGCCTATGAACAGGCAAATATTAGGAATAGACTATTCTCCATATTGGAACTGTTATTTTGTTAGATTCAATGTACATTGGGATGCAATTTTTCTTTCAAACATTTTAAAGAAAAAAAAATAATTAAAAAGGGTTACAAGCAAAAAAAACTATTAAATAGTGATTTATTTCACTTGTTCAATTCCCACATTGACACTAATCCACTTTTTATTTTCTCAGCAGTGACGAACAGGTCACTTCAGAAAAGTGCCAGCGTAATGCCCCTTTAATCATACACAGTGTTTATGCCCTGAGTAGGACTACTTCCACAACAGCTGTCTCTCAGGAATTTGAGTCAGCTTTGACTAGACATGCATAAAGTAATGGTCTATAAGAGTGAGCAGTATCTCTAATAACATTGTTAAAACATAAAATGGGGTCATTTTCTGCATTTCAGCTACAGGAAGATTGGAGGTGGTGATATCTACTGCTGTAGAAAGATATTCTAGATGATTTGTGATTAGACCAGTCAGTACAGCAACTGCAATTAATCAATACAAGGAAACAAACAGAACACAAGGGATGTGAAGGAGTGTGAAATTTAACATCTTAAACTTTGTACCCTGTTCTCTGTTGTGAGGAATAAGGTGGTTTTGTGTCTGTTCCCATCACGCTGTCCAGTAGTAATGATGCTGAAGTAACAGATCCTTGTTTTGTTTGAGAGTTGTGCTGCAATGTCAGTTGTCTTCTTCATCTTTGTCCATTTCTTCTAGGGATTTAAGGTAGTCTCTAGCCAAGATTTTCTTGGGAAGAATATCTACAAAGTGAGAAGGGGATTATAAAATGCATATTTCATTAAATGACAAATTAATCCTTAAATCCTGTCCACACGGATCCAGATATTTTTCAAAACTAAAGGTCACCTGCCCACACGAAAAAACTTTTAGTAATTATTGGTATTTTTTCAAAAACACTCTCCAAGGTGGAGATATATGACAAGGAAAGCTGAGCTTTTCAGAAACGCAGACATCACACAGCATGTCTGTCTCTGGCTAAAAATCAAATAGCTCCACAACCTTTGTAGTGAATTACATTACATTTCAAATTCCCACAATAAATATAAACAATGTTTTATTACAAACTTATAATGGACTATTAAGGTCTAGATTCAGTGATTTCATGACTAGTGTAGTGCACTACACAGGGACTATGGGGTGATCTGGGGTTAAACCTGTTCCTCTCATGCTTGTTTTGATGTCTCTCTTAAAGAGGGAGGAAATCTCAGTTATTAAAATGATCTGGATCTGTATTTTGGTGTAATGCTTGACCTCAGGAGGTAATGTAAACATTGGTACATTGCTTCAGACTAAGTCTGTCCCATCAGGCCAATGTAAATAGCACACAGTATGAGACAAAACACTGGGGTGCTTTCGGGGATGACAGGGTCGCATGCGGTAACACTTGTTGAATGTAAAAATGTTACTGTAGTTGGTGGGTGGACCTGTCATTCATTGGATTACATCATTCCCTTGATTCCCAAGGCAACAGTAAGTGGGGACACTGCACCACACATCAACTATGATGCTATTTTAGAGCCTGTTGTTTAAAGAAATGAAATACAAAATTTTAAGATGTCATAATGTTTTGAAAATATAAGTCACTGGAGGAGTACCTGATGGCATCTCATTCCACTTGTGTGAGAGGTGCAGGGAAGTCTGCTTCTCGCTAAAAAGAGCAAGTATTAAATCTCTCTAAGAACTGAATTCTAAAAATGTATTTGCACATTATTTACTGAGGTTAAATCACAAAAACACACTTGACCACTCAAAACAATGTGTTATAAACATTATTATTGGATTGAAAACCAACACTTTCCCTGTCATTATAATTTATTTGAACAGTTTGTTAGCAAAAGATGGACAGGTTTGTGAGAGCTAAATGTGCAACAGATGATGAGTTTTCTCAAGCCACAACTTCCAAAGAGAAAACAAGAAAATATGAGGAGGCATATCTAAAAGCAAGCTCATACCAGGCACTGAGGAGATGAGTGGATTAAATGTGTCATTGTTGCAGAGCAAATGTGCAGGTTTTATGCTTTTTCTCTCATATAATTTATTTTCATGCTGGGAAGCAATTAGTAGCAAATATGTTTAATTATGACTGTTACTTTTTATTTGTTTTTATATTTTTCTGTAAGTAGTTGCAGTTTTGTATGAATGTATAAATAAATTTCAGTGAAGCTTAAGGGGGGGTGGAGGGCAGTGAGGCGAAAAGGAGAGGAAAAAAATTCTCATCTACAACAGGGGGGCAAGGCAGGAAAAATTTGGGAACCACTGATCTAAGGGATTCTTTTGTTCTACATTTTAAGCATTTAATTTCCACTGGGTGTACATCATTTTTATATTTAACAATACAGTATAATTATGCAGCTGTGATGCTCTTACCAATACTTGTCCTTAACTAGTCATAAATGTATAAAATACCCCCAAGGTAATGCAAGCCACTGATGATATTATGGTTATATAAAATACACAAATATATATATATATAGGGACGGATGATTTTTAGCTCAGGGAGACTGACAAAAGACGAGAAATAGGACAGGACAGTTCTGAAAAACGTTATTTTGCTGTCCTGCTAGAAAATAACAAGATTTAATGTGGCACAGAGACAAAAATGTAATGTGTTCCATTTAATTTGGAACAAATAAATATTTGAACTACCTACTTTTGAACTACCTAGTATAAAGTTCTCCATATCACACCTATACTGCTGCTATACAAGTGCAGAAAGGTGTCTCTGAGGCAAAAACTGTCTCACCTGTAAGAAACTGAAATGTCTCGGTATTTTCTGCAGTGTTCGCCAGATCAGTGTACGACAGTGTGTTTGTCTCTTTGCCAGATCCAGTATTGTATGAGGACAGTGCCAAATGTTGAACAAACAGCTCCTAGAAGCAAATATATAAAAGAACTAAAAATGAAGATGGTGATACAATGTTATTTACAATAATAGTAAGTATTAACTTGAATAACTCATGTATTAAGAGTTGCATTTAATTGTATTAAATATCCACTGTCCTAAGAGCACATGCAAAAGTTTTCCTGACAATGCAAGTTTACGGAAGAAGGCAAACATATTCTTGACTTTTAATGTAAGATATGGTTTTTCTAAGGGTGGCACAGTAATACAACAGATGGTGTCCCTGACAAACAGGTTCAGGGTCCTGGAGTTGTGGATTCAAACCCTGCTTTGGGTCACTGTCTGTGAGCAATTTTGTGCGTTGGTTTCCTCCCACAGCCCAAAAACACCTGCTTGTAGTTATAAACGTTTAAACTATTTTACTCTTTTAAACACCTACGAACACGTTCAGTTAATGTAGATATCTAGCTATCTTGCTAAAGGTTCGTTATAAGAGCAAGAGAGAGAGAGAGAGAGAGAGAGAGAGAAACAAAAAAGAAAGAGGGATGCTATATGTACCGTCGCCTTAGTCGTCAAAAAAAGCGCCTCCTGATTAATACACGAAACGTCGGGTGAGCTTTTCATGATGAGTTTGACTCGGGAGATGGGCAGAGAGATGGATTTGTTGTTGGTTGCCCGCTCAACTGTACTCTCCACGCTCTTTTCAGACATTTTTCCAGAGTCTGCAGTAGTGTGCGGCGGAAGTACACCAACAGGTTTTGAAACGCCACAACAAAGGCCAACTGGTAATTGTAGTTTTTAGGCAGTGTTTGCTGTAGTCCTATTTCTACAAATGTAGAAAACGTAGTGAGTACATTCGCTACTTAAATAATTATTATCATAGCTGCAAGTGCTATACAAAAACATAATATGCAGTCGAGTCTAATGCAGTCGAGTTTTATTTTAGCATCGCCTATGTTTTTTCTTTTTATTTAAAACACAAAAATAACTGCGGTGCAGTTGTAACATGAACACAAAGTAAACAAAGAAAAAGAATAAGTAGAAAAAAATAAACGTAGTATTAATCTAACGTTACGGTTAGCTGCATACTTCTCAAACGGTTGAGTAGCTGTTTCGCTTGCTGGAGACAGCAGAAACTACATTTCCCATGATTCACGAAGTTGTTTTTCCATTCACCTGCACTAAAACAGTGCGGATTTGTAGTTTTAAGTGGATCTCTGGTGCGGCTGGTGCCAGACGCTTGTTTGTCGTTGAGGACTACATTCCCCGCAATGTATTTCCCCTGAACCTAGAGACCGCTTCTCTCTCGGGTTACTTAGGGTTACTCTACACTTTTTGTCCCCAGAAAGTGTTTATGGACTCTAATAATGAACATAGCGGGAAGAAACGCCGGGGTTGCGGGGCACGGACCGTGGGCTCCAGCAGCGTCTGCGACTTTAAACGGAAATCCCCGAAAGTTTAGCGAGAAAATCGCCCTGCACACTCAGCGACAGGCTGAAGACACCGCCGCCTTCCAGGAGGTTATGATGGACATCACTTCCACCAGGGTGAGTCCTCACGCAGAGGCCCTATCTCTGAAATAACGGACTGCGGTGCAGCTTTACCAGCAACAACACTTTAAAGAGCCCGGGGCTAAACGCTGTGAAAAACAATGAGTTTGACATACACACCACTCACGTATACTAACTAGTCGTAAGGCACATTTCAGGGTTAAAAAACCGTCACTAATCTGCAGAGTTTGACCGTCTTTCAGCTTGACAGTTAAAGTTTGATGAAAAATATTCTTCACTGTTCGAGATCATTGTGTCAGGCCCGAGAAAAAACATTATATCAACACCAACAATAACTAAAAATGTGAAAATATAACTGAATAAGTAGTAGAGCCCCTCTTTAACAAACAAAAAATATGAAATGAAAAAATTGTAGTAAATATACAAATCTATGACAATAGTATTTCACAATTCGGAGTGATTAAATATGCGCAGTTCAATAGAAACATCCTGAGTCACAATTGTTCTCAGTGTTTTTAAAATGAACCAGATGTCTGAAGTGTTTAATACCTCTGAACACTCCCCCACAGAAAGTTGTTGCACAAAATACTTGCCCGTTTTTCTCTGAAGCTTAGACATTGTTTATAATAGATGTAATACATTTTAAAAATCCTTTTTTAAATCAATTTACATTTTTTATACATCACTATTCTCCATGATCAGCATTATATAAAACAACAGATTAATAGATAGTAAATAAAATGGTTACATTGGCATTGTATGCATCGCTGTCATTGGAAAGAAAAAGTTTACTATTTTACATCAGACCACGATGAATGCCTTTGTTTACATCCTAATCACTGAACTATACAGATTTTAAGATTGCTATGCTTTATGTCACACATTTCACTGGACAAGGTTAAAAAAGTAAAGAGCTCTGTAAAAGCAAGACATTTATCAACATGTAAAATATTTAAATTAAAGTTCAGTCTTGACCTCGATATTTACAACTCTACAAAGCTTCTACAACAGCACAGATGAGTGAGACGTCTCCGAAAGTGGGCAACAAGCTCCAATAAATTTCCAGGACCTAGCAGTGGTCCATATTTTCATTGCACATTTTATAACTTACAATAGCTCAGCAGTTAATCCTTTCAGCTACTGAATAATAACATTGTAATAAGCCAGGGCTATTAACCTGAGTGTTTTTTTACAAATTTGAAACCACTTCTCAGCACAAGAAGAAATAGTTTATACAAAAATAGCTTACCCAATAGCCTCTGGTAAAGATATGAAATTGACTTGACCATGATGTATCACTTTTGCCAAATAAAACCTAGTCATGCTGCTGCTGCTGCTGCAGAAATACTTGATTGTGGAAATGCACAGTAATATCCTCCCTCATAGCCATTTGTATGTGGAAGATTTAGAATTATGCATGTGTCAATGTGCAGTAATAATTTGTTGTGAAGAAGATTATTTTTCAATAACTGAGATACAGAATCATTCCACTGCTTTGGATGACAGCTTTTCAACCACTGACTTTTCAGATTCAGGCTCAGAGACTCAGACAAGCCAAAGGTCTGGCTTCCTGCTATGGATCCCTGCCAAATGTCAATCAGATATCAAAATGTTCCACAGAATCTCAGGTGAGTCCCTTTCAGCTCTTTTATTGCTTATTTAATCTTCTGTAATTAAACTGTAGGTTGTAATAAAAAGTGATACATACGATCGTTTTGTAGTAGGTAGGATCATGAATGTATGCGCTAGATGTCAGGGGAAGGTACAGTTCATGTTGTAAATATTTGGTCAGTGGCAAAGTGACATTATGTTATTTTGTGGTCATCATTGCTTCATTTCAGATAAAGTGTGCTGGAATACAGAGCCAAAACAACAAATACATCAGTTTTTTTTGTTTGTTTTTGTTCTTCTTTACACCTTCTAAACATATACTTGGACAGAATGTGGAAATATTAAGCTTTAGACAGCGTCTATGTGTCCTTTCAGCCTTAAAAGAAAATCTTATCAAATTTTGTGAAAGAGAAAAAGAAAATAAGCAAGGATTCAAAGTTATCCTCCCATCATGATGATATGCTTTAGTAGATCCCACTTCAGGAAAAGTTGGGATTTATTACAATGTTAAATTATTTTGAAACTGAAGGCTCTAATTTTTTTGCAGGTGTAATTTGCCTTTCCTGCTTGATAAAATATTTCAGCTGCTCAACAGTCCATGTTCACTGATGCTTAATTTTTCCCTGTATGATGCACAACAAGGCACACATCTGGACGGCACACATGCCAATCAAGGAAAGGCAATCTTGAGTCTATGATGCCATGTTGTTGTAGCATGTACAGAATGAGGCCTTGCACTGTCTGGCTGACATAACTATCTACTTCCCAAGATAGACACCTACTTGATTGCGGCATGTGTCTCTCAAATTTCAATATACGTCTCCATATATGATACTCTCTCATATATGGAATTCACACATGCTGTGGGCACAGGTGCACCCTTTTACCATGACAGGTGTTGACTTTTGGACCTTTGACTGATAAAATACTGGATCGTAACCTTTTAACCTGGGCACAGAGAAATTACCATATATTTTTTCCTGAAAACAAGCTGTAACTTTGACACTTCTGACCACATATCAGTTTTCCACAGTATTTTGGCCTCTCTGAGATGAGTTGGGCCCAGAGATGGTTTCTCCTTGTTTAACATAGTTTCAGGATGCGTTTCTTTATGCAGTGGTGGACTGTGTTTAGTGACTGAAATACACCAGAGATCATGTGGCTATATTTATCAGATCAGCATGATAATTTGTCATGCAATGCCATCTAAGGACTTGAGGTTTAAACACATTCAACACTCAGTGCCCTACACGGGCTGAGATTTCTCTGGATTTCCTGAATTCTTTCACAATATTATATGTATTAAATGGTGAAAGACCAAAATTCTTTGTCACCTTGCCTTAAAAAATATTATTTTTGAACAGCTTACAATAGTCTCGCGAAGATTGCCCCAAAGTGGTGAGCAGCATCCCGTTTTTTCTTCTTGGTGGATGTTTGTTTTTATTTACCTGTTTATAGTGGTATGATTAAGAATGTTTTAACTTGATTGTCCACTCTTATATTTCCCTGTTCACACATTTTTGGGGTGTGTTTTAGTCATCAAATAAACAATGTGTTTAAATATAAGGGAATGGTGGTGAAAACTTTGGAAATCTTTTCTTTCTTGTGTCCAGCACCTTGCCTCTCTTATATGTAAACATGTAGGTCCAGTTACTTTATTACCCACACTGCCATTCTCTCCTCCAGCGGGAGCACCTGAGAGCAGATCATGGACTGAGAAGTCACAGACCCATTCCCCCTGGAAGACCAGTCAGGAGACATGTATCCGCAGAGTATACACAGATGATCATATTTTACTGCATCATAATCATGTGTGTTTACAGAACTCTGTCACTAATCTCAGCGTCTGGCCTGCTTTACTATAAGCTAACGTGTTTCTTTCACAATATAATTACTAGACACAATCACACATATAATTACAAGTCACATCTCAGAATTATGACCTTAACTGCTCTTCTTAGACTGAAAACGCTCCCTATCTGTCCTTCCATTTGTCTCCTCCCTCAGGCCCCAGCTGGCGCAGGTAAACCCCAACTTCAACATCTTTCTGTGTCGTTTCTGTACTTATTCATTTGACATTTGAGCATTCTTTATTTTTGGCTGCATTTAGATAATTGTTTTTTCTTTCCTCTCACTCTGACCTTTTCCAGACAATGGTCCAATAGATCTGTGAATGGAAAAAGCCAGGTAGACCAACTGCCAGTAACAACTCTGAGTAGGTGAGTAGAAATCTCTGGCAGACCTCACTGATTACAAAGCCTGTTACACATTACATCACCATGTGTAATGGAATTTATGTATTCAATATGGTCATATCAGTGTGATTTAAGTTCTGTATCTTATTTCTTCCCCATGCCTACATCTTGCAGGACTAACTCAGACTCAGCTCTCCACACTAGTGTGAGGATAACCTACATGAAAGATTCACATCCCGCACAGGTCATGACAGCTTACTCCAGACAAAGTGGTGAGATTGCCTTCTGTGGCTTACACATTAGCTGAGTGAGCTTGTACTCATGTTGAATTCTCTGTGTATGTTTTGCTGCTTTCAGAGTTATCTGTATGTGAATGACAGTAAATGGTACATTTCATTTAATCCAATGACATCTTTTTAATGTCAGTGTTTTACCATTCTTGAATGAATTCATCTTTCACTTTTATTATGTTAACTTCAGTTCAATGGTTTATCACAATGAGGTTTTTGATGACATCATAGATGTCTACACTAATCTAGCTATTAACTAATGTTGTTTTTTCTCTAAGGGACACCATTGTTTCGGCATCCAGTGCCTCTGATAGAGGAGACTGTTCAGGAGTCACAGATTAAATCACAAAAGGTAGTGGTTGTTTTCCAAAGATTACACTAAAACTTCCAGCATTATAATTTGTTTAAAGATTAATATATAGCCCTTTAGGGCGGCACAGTGGCACACAGCTCCAGGTTGTGGGTTCAAGACCCGCTCCGGGTGACTGTCTGTGAAGAGCTTGGTGTGTTCTACATATATGTGGGTTTCCTCACAGTGCTCTGGTTTCCTCTCAGAGTCCAAAAACACACATTGGTAGGTGGATTGGCGACTCAAAGTGCCCGTAGGGTTGTGTGTGTGCCCTGTGAAGGACTGGCACCCCCGCCAGTGTGTGTTCCTGCACCCAGTGATTCTGTGTAGGCTCCGGACCCACCGCAACCCTGAACTGGATACAGACAACCGTTACAGACAATGAATGAATGAATATAAAGTGCTTATTACACAAGTTCTAATTTGTTATGTATATTTTCTCAGTCTCCTTCAGGATTATCTGGATGTGGCACCCCTGTAAACTGGTAAAGATTTATTTTTATTGTGTCTACAACATAATAAAATAAAACAAAATATAATTCATTCATTCATTTTTCAAATGCTGACCACAAATATTCCATTTTTATATATAATGTTCCATATATTGCATTGCATTTGCCCATTATTTTGTCCTGACACCACAGTATATTCCCTTCACCGAGCATGAATTTCTCTTCCCCCATCATGCCTTCTCTCATCACAAGCGGGTCTCTCCCAGACCTCTCCAGCCTGCACCTGCCCTCTGCAGTTCCTGAGGCCATTGACCCAGAACCTGGGAGCCACACCTCTTCATTCGGCAGCCCCATCAGCATGCACCACCTTCCCAACCCTGCTTCACATACTACCATCAGGACTGACAATGATTTTCTTCTGCCAAGTAAGATAACAGTGAATTTTCTCCTAAACTGTAGTGTCAGTTAGCAAAAAGAAACTATATTAAAAGACGAGAAGGATTCTGCGTTTAGAATTTAAATGTGTTTTGACCTGTAGTATGTGGTGTAATTTATATTGTAAACACTTAAGTTCAGTGTATATGCTTTGCTGATGCTCACTTTCTCTATAACTGGTATTCAAATAAACGTCTATTAAATTTACTTTGACTTTTCCTTAACCAAAGCCTAATGCTCATTAATTCTTACTTTAAAGTTAACCATGAATCCAAATGTAACCCTGGACGGTTTCCCAACTCTAATCTTGATGCTGTTTAAACTCGAATGATCTTTAGCAGGTAGCTTATAAGAGTGTGTGCGTTTGTCAATAATGTTTAAGAAACCATCAAAATAAAATATGATTTTTTGTTTTTTCAGGTTTATCAACTTCTCTCCAGGCATCGAGTATTCCCTCGCTTCAGTCTTCACTAAGCAACCCCAACCTCCAAGCGACCCTGAGCAGTCACTCTCTGGTGGAGTCTTTAAGTTCTGCCTCCCTGTCGCTCAGCAACTCCTCCTTGCAGTCGGCCCTCAGCAGCCAGTCCCTGCGGTCCTCTCTGAGCAGCTCCTCTCTGAGTAACCACTCTGTGCGATCTGCAGCCAGCCATTGCAGCTACAGCAGTGGGATTGGTGGCTCCTCCTCCTCCTCTCTGTCTTGTTCACCACATGCTTCTGGGCAGGGTACAGTGCCACGTAGCTCTTCACCATGGATGAAAAGCCATCTGAACCCACTAATAGTGCCCAGTGGGGGAGAGTCATTTTGGCTACAGCAAAAGCAGCTTTCACCCAATCTGTCCCCCACATTTGTCTCTGTAAACGAGGTAAGACTTGACTGTAGTCCACAAGACACGAACCATTAAGCAGTTTAATATCTAAGGACACTGCTAAATAAGAATGGTCAGTAATTGCAGCGCATCTTCTCAGTTTATGATATAATTATCTTTAAATAAAATATGTAAAAATGTATTTTTGGCCAAAATATAAATGCTGAATATTTTAATATATTTCATGTACATTCTTTAGGGGGTGCCTGTTGATAACACTAAAGTGCAACAAGAAGTCCGACCATCAAGATCTCACTCAAGTCATCTTTCGCCAACCGGCTATCCGATGGCTTATCAGTCTATGCAGCACTATCAACCTGAAAGCTGGGAACAGTCCCGACGAGATACAAAGAGTCATTATCAACAGCAAGCCTTGCAGCAATCAGCTTCTCAGCTTAAATCCCAGCCACAGTACTTTCAGCACTCTCCCAGTAAGGCACAGCAGAACATTTTGAACACACGTCACTACGTCCCACAACAACAGTTACATGAACAAAAACAAAGTGTACATCAGTACCAGCATGCTCAATTTCACCAACAGTCACTGCACCAGCAATGTCTACACACACAGCAGTACATACAGCATCAGACACCACACTGTCAATCTCAGCAACACACACAGGCACTGCAGCACCAAACCCAGGAACTTACTCAGTATGGGATTCCACAACTACAGCCATCTCATATTCAACATAACCAGGGTCAAATCCACCCTGGAGCTCCTGGCAGCTTCCAGGAACAGCAGCCATGTTCCTTATCCACTGGAATGAAGAATGAAGGTTCGTGTTGGCAGAATCAAGTAAAACAGCATAGTTTGCCAAGCACAGGAGTACAAAGACCTCTTAAAGCATGCATGCAAATAAAGGAGCTTTCAAAACTACAGACCAAGATTCCTCTTCATGATCTTCGAAGAGAAAGAACAACGCACTACCCTAAAGTGGTCCATTCGCAGAGAGACCACGTTCAGCTCGATGATTTAGCATCAACACTGGATAAGGATTGTGGGCTTCATAATGTGAGTGTTGTTTTTTTTTAACTCTTTGAGTAGCAGATTGTGTTTTTCTGTGATAAAGCGATAGATCATATAATCAGAGAATAACTCTTTTCACTCTGTCCAATATTTCAAATTATGTTTATAATCTTTACAGGAATCCTATGCTGGCCTTCACTTGACACCCAGCCAAACAGAGGCTCTGTCGCAGAAGGTAAACCAGAGCTTAGCTTCTGAAATATCTTCTCTTTTTAGAGCTTTCTCCAGCTTTGGAATGTTTATGCATATTTTGTAGTTTAATTTGAAGCACGTATTCCTAACATCTTGTCTTTTTTACAGCTTGGTCAGCTCCACAAAGAGCCTGCTGATGTTATGAGAATTTCAGACTCCAAGTACCTGGATGTAAAGGAGAAGGATGGGTCCATTGTTGAGAACTTTGGGGACTCACAAACCCAAATTGTTAGCACAGAAAATCTGCATATTTTTCCTGACACCGATATTCCAGGTAACATAATTTTGTAAATTTGCAGTGTTCCTCGTGGATTACAAGGGTGTCAGATGCATTACCTCATATAAGATTCCTGATTCAGCTCATTAGTGAATCATTAAGGTTTTTAGAGTTGAACTCTGTGTAGAAGGACCTGAAGAAACCTACATGACATGGAATTTGACACTCCTAATATGCAAGGGTCATAGAACTTAAAGTCCAGAGGATTTTGGACATCTATGCACCCAAAATTTCTTCTGTAATTCTGTATATTAATAGTTAGTTTGCCCCCCTGCTGTAGTGACATATTTTATTCTTCTGCGAAGGCTTTTTATTAGATGTTAGACATAGATGTGAGACTTTGTTTCCTTTCAGCCGCTAGAAAATTTGTAAGGTCAAATACTAGAGTGGGAAAGTCATTTCTAAATACCTAACACCATTCATTCATTCATTCATTATCTATAACCACTTATCCAGTTCAGGGTCGGGTGGGTCCAGAGCCTACCTGGAATCATTGGGCGCAAGGAGGGAATACACCCTGGAGGGGGCGCCAGTCCTTCACAGGGCAACACAGACACACACATTCATTCACACCTACGGACATTTTTGAGTCACCAATCCACCTACCAACGTGTGTTTTTGTACCGTGGGAGGAAACCAGAGCACCCGGAGGAAACCCACGCATACACAGGGAGAACACACCAACTCCTCACAGACAGTCACCAGGAGCGGGAATCGAACCCACAACCTCCAAGTCCCTGGAGCTGTGTGACTGCGACACTACCTGCTGCGCCACCGTGACACCCAAAACACCATTCAAACTCATCAAAAAGATAATTAACTTCCATCACTTTATCGTTTTTTTGTTCCACAGTGCAGTCTCCCTCTGATCTCCTCTAGCCAATGTTTAGTGCTCTTAGAATCATGTGCAGTTGCTTCATGGCTTTCCATTATTTTCATTTTAAATGTATATGTTCATCCACAACTGAACATCTCTGTCTATAATGGATGCAAGTTAAAGTATCAGAATTGACTGATTAAGGGAGTTCTGCAGCTTTTCTACATACAGTCTTCATACTTTTACCACTCCTTGTCATCTACCTGTGTTAAATTAATATCACATATTCCTTTTCCAGTGCCGTGTGCCTGGCTGGAGGATGAACTGTCTGATCTGCCGGACACAATCCCAGAGTTTGATTTGGAGCCCTTTGCCCTGGTTGACCTGAAGGAAGGAACATCAGAGGAGGATTTCAGCTACATGCTGAAATAATAGAGTTAAGCCAAATATGTTTCATCAAAGGACTGAAAAAGAGCTCACTGAATGGAGAGTGACAGCAACTGATTTTTATCCCTGAAAATGAACTAACTAGGTACAGTGTGAAGTGAATCTAGATGAACTTTGTTAATAGGTTAGGTTGTGAAGAAAGTAATTTGTTAAACATAAGCGAACATGTAGCTATATGTAGTAGTATCTTAACATCTCAAAGTAATATATTTTTCGGAATTTCCCAAATGAAGAATCACAAGTTCAGAAACTCAAGTTCAGATCTTCAGATAACTGGACGTGCGGAATCATTTCGATGTCCATGTAGTGATATTCTGTTTTAGTGGGAGCTGACCCCGGGAATCTGTGCTGTGGTGTTTTAAGCAAGTAGTGTCTAGGGGGAAGTGCTTTGGAGAGTTAAGACAGACATAAACCTCTACTGAAAGGCAGAGTTTACTGAAGTGTGGAGAAAAAAGATAAAATTCTTTATAACTGTAATATTTCTGATCTAATGTGTAAACAATGACAGTGTCACCAAATTCACTTCAAAGATATAACTCACTTTCCCGTGTGCTGTATTTCTCTGAGCTCACCAGCTGTAAGGGTTCATCAGAGTTCATCAGGCTGGAAAAAAAATGGAAAATCTTGCAGATTAAGGCAGTATGTGGAATCAAAAGTTTAAGCCTGGTATTCCACAATCACAAAACAAGCATTAGAAGACATTAGTGGCTCACTGGCATACTTACATAATATAGTTACATATATATATAAATAAATAAAATGGATGGTCCAAATAACTAAATTGTGCTCTATTTTAATACATGTGCCATCTTTAAAGGAAAAAATTGTTCTATACTTTTATTATAATGCAGTAACAGTAACTGTTAAAATGGCTTTACAGTTTTTTTTTTTTTGCTTTTATGAAACTGACAGATTATTCTGAAATCAATTAAATCAGAGCAAATAATTTTAACTAAATTTCTATGTAAATTAGTATTAAATACTATTATATTTAATTTTTTAGATCATATAATAAGTTATGTAGCATGTACTTTTGTGAATTTTAGTTAGAATGTGTTTTCTGAGGAGTTTATTTACAGTGGTATGCAATGAAATTTGAAATGTATTTGTAACGGAAAATTTGAAATAAACTTTATAACTAACCAGAGGCCTTAAAATGAATGGAAGTCATACAACTGACTGAACTTGTTACACATATTTAATTAAAACAAATGTAAAAACATGTAGATCATTAAATGAAGAGTATTGAATTCAGTTTCCTTTTCATTTTTCTTCCTTTCAATATAATATCTTTAAGTTATTTAAACATTATGTAATGAACCTGTCAGGATACAGTTTGTATAAACATCTAAACTGTGCTCAAGGACCAGATTGATTGAGTAAATAATCATTTAAAATACGGTTATCTTGAGATTACAGTTTTCTTCTCATCTTAAACTGTTCTCTCTGTTTCTGTTTAATCTGTTGGCATAAATGTCCAGGTAAGTCCGTTTGTCACCAGCTCCAAAAAACAAACAAACAAACAAATCTTTAGTGACATAAATAAGCTAAACTCTATTTTTCTAGTCTATATTTCCATTAAGTTCAGTTAACTCATACAGGCACGGAATGATACCTACATCTAAAGTCTTTTACAACAGCTTAATAAACAGAGGAAATAATATAAAATTAATTATTTTTTCCTTCGTGTGAACAACATATCTTTGTGGTGTTTTATGAGCTAAAATTATTATATTTTTTTAATGAGTGAAATAATAAGCATTTCTGCTTCCATTGCAACATTTCAATGACATTCAAAAACAGGCAGATTCAGACAGCCACATTTTTTTTGCATCGCATACCTAAGAAACCAATCCCATCAACTTACAAGTTGGTTTTTAAGCAGTGGGTGAGTGGCACAAGGGTAAATGAAGATAGAAGCAGGAATAAACTGTACGCATGTTTTCATATATCTGTGCATACAGAATAAATGTGACGGGATAGAGTCACCCCTACATTTTAAAGGTATTGGAGGATAGTTTTCGTAGAAATTACTTCTAAATGATGAACAGGGATGAATTATTAAAGGTTTAATCAATGGCCACTTGGGCTATAATTTTTAGCTGGTATTTTAGTATGAGCAGTTTATCCACCATTTAATCAGTTTAACCAGCTCTGATTAGCATAATCTTTATATGGTGGATTACACTATCCAGCACGAAGCTTTCACAGAAAGTAAACAAAAACCAACTATAAACAAAAGTGGCTAGATGTTTTTTTTTGTTTGTTGGTTTTTGTTACTTTAACAAGGCCATTAGACTAAATGCATTACTGAACGGTAACTATTGGACACTGAGGAAATTTGTTAATGGCGCCACATAGTGGAATGATATAAAAACTCCCAGCGGTGCCAGTGAGAAGCTGACATTTGGGACCTTGGGCAGCTCAGCGCCCCTCCCACCCCCAGTCATATTCAAGATCAAGTATTAACTTTTAATTTAATTAACATACAATACACTTATCAATTATTAACATTTTTTAAAATGACTAATGCATTGCAGATACATTACATAAATGACCTGTAGTGGGGTGTGGAGTGGATTGTGATTACCTCAGCACATAAAAGTCCAGTTGTTCTGACTGGTCTCACTCATCCACAGACTGGTAAACAGCTGCCATTGTGTTAAAACTGCATTGAAATTGCTTAAACAACATTGTTGTGGGATGAAATTAAAATGGCTCGTGTAGGGTTAAACACTGCATTCTCATAAACTCTAACTGCGATTTTGATCAACATTTATTTTTTGACAACATTTTAAAGCAATGTTTTTCTGAAAAGCAAATGTTCAAGAATTTCTCCACATTACGTCAAGCAAAGTACTTTTCTCCCTTATTCTTTTTCTCTCATATCCTTCTGTTCTTCTGTCTTTTTTCCTTTCTTATTTTGACTGAAGTGGCTGACAGGGGTTTTTAGAATAAAGCAGTCTGTGGTGTATCGATGTACCTAAGTGCAAATTTACACTGAAATTATTTTTTTAATGTCTGACATAGTTTGAGACCAACATCATAAATTAAATTAACCTGGAAAAATGATCCAAAATCAATAAAATCAAATAAAAATATTTAAATAAAACTGTCTTCATCTTTTTATCAGAGAATTGCTATGTTTTGTTTTGTTTTGTTTTTAGAGAGGAAGTTCACTACAAGTGATCTTCACAGGTAATGTATCACTATTAATGATGTGTACGTGTAAAGACTTCATTGTGAAGCAGGATTTTGTATCGTCTAAATGCTTATAATGAGCGTCCCTTTTAACTCCTGGGTTGGGGCACGTGTAAACTGTTGCTTGGAGATTGAGTGGATGCTTTAGGTGTTAATGAAAAAGGCCAAACAGATTTGTTTAGAGGCCTCTCTGCTGGGCCTCTGGTTTTGTCTTGTGCTGGGTCAGGTTGAATAACTGTTCGAGGCCCTTCATTAAGTGGGAGAATAGAATGCCCCTGGCCCCTGCAGCACTGAGGTCCTTTCACTTAATTAACATGCAGATCTAGTCGGATTTTAATGAGTATGCTAAACACTGCTAATTGAGTCAGTTGTTCCGTTGTGTGGAAGTGATGTTGTGAACTGGGCACGGAATCAGTTTTCTGCACGCGGCGATGTGCTCCATTGAGTGTCGGGGAACCCCGCCCACGGGGAGGAGTCGTGCGTTCTGATTGGCTAAGCTTAACCCGTCATGCTGAGTTGTTGATGTTGTTGTTTTCTTTACCACCCGTTTTCCGTTCAGTCCAGCCTCTTGTGCGGGGTTTGTCCAGGAGCAGGTGGACAGAACCTAGTTTAGCCTTCTCAGCACTCTGGAGATGAATCTGAGATAGACTATTTGATCATTTTAACTCCGAGAGTGAATTATTATTCACTATTATTCATTATTTTATTTGACCTCTCCCCCCACATTAATTTCTGTTAATGTGTGAGGTCAGATAATGTACTTTCCATCATTTCCGCAGGCTATATTTGATATTTTTTTGCACTTTCTAAAGCGTCTGGTGCTGGATTATTTTACTTTCAATTACTTACAGACCATGTCTAATAGGCCCATGCCAACTGTCTTTTGCACAGCCTTTCACGTTATAAGCTAAGCTTTATTATAAGATCATGTTTTTATAATTTGCAATTATTTTCACTGAGTAAAGCTAAAACAAACATAAATCTAGTACTTACTTCTAAGTTTAGTCTCACGTTTATTTTTATAGTCATTTGATTTAATTAAATATTGAAAATTATCCTCTTCTAATATCTAACGAACATTCACAGCCGATAAAACCTTTTCCCAAACGATTGTACCTCTGCTCTCCTCTGACCCTCAGCCAATCCTGGCCGCTTGGGGCGGGGCGTGTCTGGAAACAGGTGGAACAAAGTGTCGTGTCGTTGTCCAGTCACTGACCGCGAGTGAAACGCCCAGTAATTAATGACCACTGCTCCTTTAGTGGACAGTGCTGAGCTCAATGATTATTTTAACGTAGACTTTAGTCCAGAGCAGCTGCCTCCGCCTGCAGCCCCCAGCAGCACTGCAGAAATGTTTCTACAACTTTAATAACGGAGTAATATCAGAATTCATCAAAGCGAATATTAATAACGTGATAACACCATTCCGCTTTAACGAGTTTCTCTAAGCAGACTTTTCCTCAGTAACGGGATTTACTCAGTATGAAGCCGCGGATTCTGCTGACCTTACTAACGGCGTTTATCTGCTCCTGTAAGTAGCCCATCAGTAATATCACCACCATGATGTTATTATATTCACTTAGCTCTCATCTCACTTTTCTCACATCTTTATTTCAAATGGCTGTGGCACTGACAGAGAACTGCTGATATAAATGTGCATGAATTGTAGGTCTATGTTATTAATTATTGTAAAATGCTTTGGTTGCATGACGTGGAGAAAATGTCATTTACACTAAACCTGACATTTCATCACTTTTGTAAAAAATATATAAAACTATGTTAAATAAAATGTTATGTAGGTCTTAAAACGTTTTTTTTTATATAACAATCAGCAATTACTGATAGTTGCTTTGTTTGAGTGTTATAACACCAAATACTACAGTTTCACATGTAAATGATTTTTTAAATTATTACAGTGTGTGTGAATGTGGACTGCTAAATTGTCAGCTTATGAAATAATGCAATATTTAATAAAGTGAAGATTCAGTTTGAAGGATCTTTAAGATTCTGTGGCTATGGTTTTCCCAAATTCAGCAGTTCATAGTTTTTTGCAGTTGCTTGGTTTAACTTTAAAACTTTATGAATGACATTGTATTAAATATTACTCGTGGAATTGTATTATACTAAAATCAGTACTGATTCATTTCTATGTGCTTTTTTGTGAAGCAAAAGCCTGAGCCTCTACAGTGCTTAATGAACTTTTTCTTCAGAAGGTTTTCATGCACTTCATTACTGTTTGTTTGTGTCTGTATGGACTTAAATGAGCACAGTTTTTTATTGGACACTGTACGCTTTGCTGTGTGTTTGGGTGAGTTTGGTGTGGGTGTTGGTCCTCTGATATGCACCTGATCCTTGGATGTTGATTTAATATCCTTGTGATTTAAACATCATTATGAATGCACAGTATTATCAGGAATAGTGAATAATAAAGATAGGGGAAAGGGTCATATGTTTCTATAGTGGAACTGGTTATATGGAACTGGCTTGGGGTCAGTTGGTTAGGATTGGGATACTAAAAAAAAGTCAAGGTTTTTGTCCAAAGAGCTTATAAGAGGTATTTAGACATTACAAAAGTAGAGTTTTAATCTTCTGTAAAGATCCACTACAGAATCTGACGATGCAAACAAGCCTTTAAAAGCATAAACCTTAAAGAATTGAATAGAACTTCCCAGATAAGCAGAATATTGGCTCCATCATTAGGCCTCACACATGAACCAGGAACATCTGCTCCTCATGAAAGTATTGTGTGATTGAGTGATCGTTGTTGGAACTGAATGAGAGCCGATGTAAAGATGTACTTCTCTAAACTTCACCAAAATAATAAGTAAAAATATACAATGCAACGAGGCCTTAAAAATAAAGATTAGATATTAGTGATACTCTTCTGGAAATTACGAGCTCATTCCCAGCATTAGGCATCTCTCGTGAACTAAGAACAATGTTCGCTGACTACTTCCATCTTGCGCAATGCGTTATGAGAAATTCTTTATTCCTAGGCACAGTTGAGATTATATTAGGCTAGACGTGGCATTAAAAAGTTTATTTTCACATGTATGTTTATTTCTATGCATCTGGGAGGTGCGTATCCTTTTCCCAGAACCATAAATAAACAGAGCGCTGAGCTGGTTGTTGAGAAGGAAGAGAAGGAGGTGGTGAGTCTCAGGGAGGAGGAGGGAGACCCCATGATCTCATGATCTTATGGAGAAGGGGCTTGTGATGACCTTGGGCAGCATTAACCTTTGGGGACTGTGTGTCCCCCCACCACCACATGGTCAGTGGAGCAGACCAAGGGAAAGGGTACCAAAAAAAAAAAAAAGAGGCGATATAGAGACAATGGTGGCCAGGTCTCCCCACCCCCTTTGACCTGACCCTCACACCCTCATCTCCATAACACTGGCCAGGCCTTCTGTGGAGACAGGGCCGGGGCTGAAACCTTATTAAAGCTCCATGTGTGCACATGCGTGTGTGTGTGTGTGTGTGTGTGTTGGGTAACCCCCCGCAGCTGCCAGTGACTGTGTCCACAATCCACACCCCTCCTGCTGGGTCTCCCTCGATCCTGAAGCAGGCCTTCTGCATCCCTCTAAATAAGACAAGACACCCCTCTAGCTAATCCACATGGCCACAATAGCAGTGAATCAGGCCAGTGCACTGAGCAGCAGAGCTGGGCGGCGATGTCTCTATCTCCGCTCTGGCTTAAGGTAATCCTCCAGGGCTCTCCCCTGCTGAAGGTACAATTATGAGCCTGAGGTGTCAGGCGTATCACAGTGTGGATCTCTGCAGCTAATCCCATCCCAAAGCCCTTTCCTGTAGAGACCTGTGGGAACTATTACCCACAGGCCTAGAGATGGAATCATTGGAACTTGATTATGTAGCATTAGAACTTTATTAGAACCGTATTGTTATGTTGCCTAGCATTGAACACTTGCCACTAATTGAGAAGCTGAAACTACTTCCCAGTGCCAGGAACACTGAGGTCTGGACATTGCAGCTGAACTTGAGACCTTTGTATCAATGACCTTGAACCTGTTATCCTCCAAAATCCAGAACTGTTCACTATCCACTGTTCAGTTCTAGCAGTCAGTGTTGGTGAAGCAGGCTGTTTCTTCATTCAGTAACCAAGCAATGCATGTTAAATTTCACATCTTCAGCGTGTTATCCATTCCTTCTGTGATTGAATGCTTCAAGGAGTTGCTTATAAACCAGAGATCAACATTGTCTAAAAAAGGCATTAGTCAAACATTCATAATCTTTGAATATTTCTGTTGCCACTTGGTCCAGGAACAAAGAAGGAATGATGCAATTATGCAATTATAACCACATCTCATGCTGTACATTTACTTTAGACAGATCATGTGCCGCTTGCTTTGGTCAGGCCCCTGTGCTTGAATATGTTTCCTAAAGAAGCAGAGTCCATAGCTTCAATATTATCATCGTTAGTTCTCTTATACAGCACAGTTTGACCAGTTTGATTTATCAATACAATAAAGTAAGTTATTTCATTCTTGTTTACCTCTTATTTCTAAAGGAGACCCATTTTATTTTGACCCATTCAAACAGAGGCCAAACTCAAGAAAAGGCCATTGAAATAGAGCAGGCAAAGGAACTACGCTTACGTATGTAGATGATGGATGCAGAGGCCTATACAAATCACAAGCCTTCACCTATTATTCAACTGATAATAAGCTAGATTTAGGTTTGTAGCCAAAAACAGTATTTTATTTTGAAGGGACACTTTGTTTTCTCTTGGTTTCCATTAAATGGGCCTGAGGCTTAATGGAAATCCAGGTCCCCTCTGTTATCCCTCTCCCCTGTAATTAAGACTAGAGGCCAAAGCCATGTGGCGTCCTCCCACTCCAATTGGAGAATATTGCTTATTGATCCTAGCTAAAGGTTTGAGGTTTGAGGAGCCTGTAACAAAGAGAGTGTGGACCATCCAGCACAATCCAATCAACAAATGCGTTTGCTTTTATACCACAGGGTGCTAATTAGTGGCCACGTCCTATATTAAATATGATGAAAAGTCAGGTTAATATATTTGTTTTGAAGGCTCTAATCGAAACAATTACAGAGTTCATCTAACTAAGCCTCCTAATGCTGTTCTGAGACAATAGGCAACACCAATTTGGCCCCATTAAATAGGAGGGGTGAACAAGACACACAGTTGTTTCCTTGTTCAGCAAAGATGGTGGGGTGTTTATGACTTTGAACTTGGCATATGCCAGTTAATGACAATCAGTCCTTAAACAATAGACATGTGTGGCCTCCCTAATGGCAACACAAAAGAGTGTTTGGGCAGCATGCTGCTAAAGAGCTTGTGCCGATCATAGTCGGGGATAGTTTAACACCCATTATAGAGACAAAAGAAGGAGTCCCAGGCTGCTTCGTTTCACAGACCCCCCACTAGCCCCCTTTTCCTCACAGCTCCTTTACAATTTCTCCTATGAGCTTCTTATTCAGCCTTTGTTTGCGTTGCAGCCCCTGCTGCAGTTATCAACATAATGGACGAAAAGGGGAGGGAAAGGAATTTGTGAATGTGCATATGCGTTTGAAATTCTGTTCAAAGGCTTGTGACACTTTTTGTAAGCAGGGGCCAAGTCTGAATGACTTTCAAGTTTTTTGTTGAATTGTTGTGTGAGGAAGAGCTTTATAGAAATGATAATGAACTTAAAATCAGAATATGTGCTTTACATATCTTGGCACAAATGTCTATGTAATTTGTTCTTGGTGTATTCCGTGATTAACCCATTATCCAATGTTACACAAAGATATTTCACTTAGATTGTACCTTTTCATCTTTTAAATAATATGAAATATAGTGAGATTTCACACTGTTGGCTTGCTCTTATACATTCAGAATGAAAGATGACAACTTAACTGAAAATCAAGGAAAGTTTCATCATAAACATATACCAAATTTAACCAATGACAGCAGAGTCTCAGTCATTACTGACAAGGCCTTAAGCAGTCCTCTACCATTGCTTTTACTTCAATGTCTCTGAAAAACACAGACAGAAAAAGAAAATGAGGTTTGCAATCAGCCAGAGGATTTGATTTGCTTATGTTTGCCTTATCCTGGGTGTCCAGACCCATTCAAAGTCTTTGCCTGGGGGCTGGGAGGCGCTTAGTGCAAGGTCTGGCCACCACAATAGCTGTGAAGTTCAGGGCCAACTCCAACTGCAGACAATGGACTTTAAATTGAAGTGGGGTTTTGGGGGGGTGTTGCGTTCACTGGACACAGGCTGTCCATCACCAACTCTCATCCCACTCATTCACCCATCACCAACTCTCTCATGACCCTTCAAGGGCTGGGTCAGAACCAAAGGGTTCTGCTCTGAAGACCTCAACCCCAAAAATCACTTTTTTAGGGTGTTCTTTAAGCTGTCAAACTCCAGTCCCAGGCATAACATACATGATTTAGTTAGAATAAAGAAAAAAACAGAGTAATAGAGCTGTCAAAAAATATAATTACACAAAGTGGACAGTTGAACACATAAGGCCAGACCCCATGATACATATGTGAAAATAAAATGGAGGGTACCAATGTAAAAATACATAGAGCCAAAACACTCCAATTCAATAGCATCTCTGTCCCCATGCAATGCTCAGACAATTATTACACTCATTTGGCTAGAACATGTGAGTGTGTATGTGTGACCTAAATCATTTAAACCAGAAACCCTGAGCTCACGGTGTATGAAACAGGTGTATGAACCACATGACTAAGTTGTAACTGTAGTTATAAAGTAATGAGATTTATCAAACCAGTCCTGAAAGCACTGTGGTGAGTTTATGAGGACTAACATATTCCCTCTTGTGACATAACCTCCTTTCCCATCCAGGCTCTGCTGAATGATATTGTCAGCACTGGGGGGCTGGGCTGGACAGAGTAGGGGTCAGGAGCCAGCAAGCCCTCATAACACTGCAGCTGAGCCAGGCTCTCCCCCTTCTACATCTGCTCAGGGAGACACCTCATCATAATAAGAGTGAAGGGACTATTCCCTGATGTCCCCTCAGTATTACTCATGTTTAGTAAGAAACTGTTGTCTCACTGAGAGCTGCCCAAAGGATCTATGACCTAAGACCAAAGTGTAGATTCTAAACTCTTAAAAGTTACAGTGCCATAGACTCCTTTGAAAGAAATCCATAGCACAGCCCCTTCCTTTAAACAAAAACCTTTAAGTGGATAGCTGAATGAATATCCAGTGAGTTGGTAAATCTAGAAAACTGTTGTTGAGTATAGTATCTGCATCTGTTATGAATGATCAAAGAGCAGATCACTTGAAGTAAAACGGAATACAAATGTGTTTAACAAATCCAGAGTGATGCTGACCAGTGCTCTGTGCTTGACTCTTCAGGAGAATACATTATGCTGGTTATGAGTGTAAAATAAAGCAGGTGCAAGCTTAAGAGCTCTGGTCATCTCAGCCATGATGTGAGTGAAGTGCATATTGCGCTGAGGGTTACTTCTCTTCACTTAACAGATGCTGCAGACTGCTAATTCATGTCTTCTAATGCAAGTTCAAGAGCAGACTTGCTCTTGAACCCTCTCCCCCAACAACAGCTGGGACGGAGGCAGTGGCCATCTCCCAGGGTCATTTCAGGGCATTAAAGTGGACGTGAGTCTCGGGACACTTGTCTGAAAAGGAGAGAGAATAGGGGAAACAGCCGTGGCATAAGAGTTGACACTGAGAGAGGACCAGGGTGAGCCAGTGGCATGGGAAAGTCACCTCAGAGTCACAGTGAAAGGAAAGTGGGGTCTGGGTGGGGGTGTGTAAGGGTGGGGGTCTGCATAAGTAGGGGGGCAGATGGTCCAATCCGAGTGAGGAGCTGATGGTTCCTGGTGGTTGATTGCATTTTTTTAAGGGAGTCGTCAGCACGCTTTTGTCATCAGGGTAGGCTTTCTGAAAAGTGGCTCCTCTAACTTGACCTCATAACCTCATAACCCTCGCTAGTCTTTGGGCCTGCATCTGCCTTTGTAGCAGACCTTTTTGGCTCAGTGGCTACACAGCATTTGGCCCTATTGTTAAAGCCTGGTGTGGTTTAGTGATACAAAGTTGAAGGGGATACTGGTCCAGTTTGGAATCTGAAAGGTCGGCCCTTAGGGTCTTAGGGCCCTTAAACACATTCTTTTCTTTGTTAAAGAAAAATGAGGAAAGAAGGGTGTTAAGTGTATCAAGTTGATAGAATCTAGTTTGGATATTTTGTACCTATTTTGCAACATCAGTTGTGTGGCCTCAACTTCTGCCATTCTAACAATGAGAATAACACCTCAGACATTGTTCACCATCTGAGTAAATATCAATAAGGTGTCCCATAATATATGAGAGACACTTTAGTCACAACCCCAACCTACTACAGTGTGACTGCTCCAACAATACTGCTGATAGTTAACCTATGATGGTATATAACTTGTCTGACTCTCTCTTTTCCAGGTTTATGTAATGGCTCAGAGCTGGCCTTTGTGCTGGAGCCCAGCGATGTTATCGCAGTGCGAGAGAAACCCCTCATGCTGGACTGCAAGGTGGAGGGCGAGGGTCCCATCACTGTGACATGGCTCAGGAATGGAGAGCCAGTGCCCACTGGAGCTGGGACACGGGCTAAAGTTCTGTCCAATGGCACCCTTTTGATTCGCAGCTTCCAGAAAAGACGAGATGGAGACACCACTGATGCTGGAGAATACCACTGTGCAGCACAGAACCGTTATGGCATGCTGGTCAGCCGAAAAGCACGTGTCCAGCTTGCATGTAAGTAGGGTGGAAAAGGGGTCATGTAAAGAGGCAACATACAGAACAGAGCAACCTCAGATATAAAACTAAAATGACCAGCTTATGTCTACACACGCTGTACGTTGTATCCACTCCACTGATAAAGGTGCACTTTGTAGTTGTGTCATTACTGATTCTAGTTCTTCTGCATACATTGTTACCTCACATTTCACCATGTCTGACTCTGGTCAGGACCTCCCCCCAACAAAGCAGGTATGATTTGAATGGAGGATCATTCTCAGTGCTGCAGTGACAGTGATGTGGTCGTGGTGTGTTTGATTGGGTTGTGCTGTATGAGTGGATCAGACACAGCTGTGCTCCTAGAGTTTTTGAACACCAGTGTTCCTGCTGGACTGAGAATAGTTTAACAATTTATGCCTGCAGTATGAACATTTAACCAGCACTAAACTGGTGGTCGTATGTTCCATAATTACCTACATTCTTAAAAATGAAGACACTACAATAGGTTCTTTGATGCCATAGAATACCACATTTGGGTCCACAAAAATCATGTTCGAGTATTAATAAACTTATTTTTTAAAAAGAAAATTTAAAGCTTTTATCAATTTAAACATTATTAGCAAAAAGGCTATTCATGGAACCAAAGGTTGTTCTTCTATGGAATTGCTCTTTGTTTTTGAGAGGGTATTTTAATTAGCCAGATTAAGCTGAGATGCTTAAACACTGAACAAATTTTTACAGAAGCTCTTACATATAAAAGATGAAAGACCATTCATATAAAGCATGAAGGTCTCCTCCTCTTGTGCTTTGTTTAGTTCTGTACATTTGGTCTAATAAACCATGATGATCCTGCTTCTCATTATCACTAGGAAGCTATCCTGGGGTTTCCATGGCAATGCCATTTGGAGGTTCCACTCTGGACTCCTATTTATTGATTATGCAAATGTGCAGACTATTTGGACTGCAATCTGTATCTTCACATCATCCTTTTCATCAACACATCATCCTTTTCTTGATCTATCTATATTCCAATAACCAGTGCTAATCCACACAGAACATCAAGACATATAATAGCTTTGATAAATATTTCACATAGTATTGTGTAATGATCATGAATGTGTAAAAATCACGGCACTCATGTTTTTATCACTTCATTTTTTATACAATAAAATGAAAAAACAATTACAAGAAAATATTTCCAAGTCAAAGTACAAAACATCACAGATATTCCTTCAACATGAATTTCATGTTCACTCACCTGCTGTCTGTAAATCCCACACAGCTCTTCCCAAGTTTCACACTCACCCAGAGTCTATGACAGTGGAGGAGGGAGGAGTGGCGCGTTTCCAGTGCCAGGTGAATAGCATCCCAGAGGCTAATATCACCTGGGAGAGAGACCGCATGGCCATCAGCACATCTGATAACAGGTAATCTGAAGAGTGTCTGGAGACATATCCTTTGCTTTCTGGCCCATACTATATCAACACTCACATTGCCCATACCTGCCTTCACCCTTATCATTATGTACCCCCTCTCAGGTACACTCTTCTCCCGATGGGCATCCTGCAGATCACAGGAGCAAAAAGGTCAGACGCTGGAGTGTACCGCTGTGTAGCCAACAACATCGCTAACACCCGCTACAGCCATGAAGCCCTCCTCAACATCACCGGTCTGTTATTATGCTTCTGCCATAAACATGTTGTTTCGGATTAAACAATTTGCTTAAAGGAGTAATCAGCCATTTTAACTAACAGAGTAGTAGTCAAAATAGTATTTATGAAAAAGATTTTTTTACTAGTTTTACATTTTTTGTATGAAGTGCAGCTCACGTGGGCTGACTGAAATAAATGGCTTTTTATCATTTTACACTCAATAAAGATGGTCCTTCACATGAGAGAGGCCATGTTTTAAAAAGGTTTAGTACACAATCTCTGCTATGCCCAGGCCTCAGTATAATGTCTGCTTCACACTGTGAAAAAGAGTAAATATCAGATTGCTTTTTTAAAGCAAAACTAAGTCTTATTTTTACCTTAAAAGTACAGCTTGAAAATCATTGTGATGCTTCACTGACCTTAGTTAGGGAAAATAGAGTCTTTGCTACTCAGGGCTCAACTTTGCAGAAACTGCACTACATTTGGAGGACGGGAGGAAACCATTATCTCTTTAGCTATAATGGTTTGGAGGTTGCTTTAATCCTGGACTCATTTTCTGTTTTGTCTGTTTTCTGTCTGTAGGAGCTCCTCGTATTTACAAGGAACCATTCATCCTCTCTGGCCCCCAGAACCTCACAATCACTGTCCATCAGACGGCCATACTGGAGTGCATAGCCACAGGAAATCCCAGACCAATTGTCTCTTGGAGCAGACTGGGTTAGAATCTACACAGTTTCAGTCAAAATGTTCAAGGATGAATTTTTCTGACTAGTTGTAAACAGGACATGTGGTTCTAGTTATTGTTTACATTTATGGTGCTTGAGAATCATGATAATTACAACTTGTTGTTTATTCATTGTATATGATTTTGAAGTGTCAATTTTAGCCTAGTTGCCTGCTAGTGAGCTTAACATTTTGCTAGTAATTATACTGCACTATATACACACTCACACTCACACAGATGTATACCATTACACAGTATCATATATAAAAAAGCAAAGCATATCAGTCCTTCTGAATGTGAGAATATGTGCAAAAACACTGTTCTGTGGAAGCTAGCATAAATGCTAATAGCATAAACATTAGTTTCAAGACTAGCTTATTAGCAAATCCTCTGAACAGTGTTTCCTGGAGGCACACTGCCCAGCTCATTTATTGCTTTCCCTTTTCCAAACACACCCACACATTCAGCTGATCAGTTAATTTACAAGTCTTTCAGAGTTGCAGTGGGTGTGTTACAGCAGGCTACCTCCAGGACCAAGGCTGAGAAACACAGAAAGACCGCCAGCAAAATTTTGTCCCTTGCTGAATTGAATGTCCTATGATTCCTAACCTCTCGGCTGACTGTGTATGTTCATTTTGTGCCTTTTTAGATGGGAGATCAATAGGAGTGGAAGGTATTCAGGTTCTAGGTACAGGGAACCTAATGATCTCAGATGTGTCCCTTCAGCACTCTGGAGTGTATGTGTGTGCTGCCAATCGGCCCGGCACCAGGATGAGGCGTACAGCTCTGGGCAGGCTGGTAGTGCAATGTAAGTTTTCTCACCACACCCTCAAAAAATACTGCTATCCTGGTGGATATGAAAGCATTAGTGCTTCCTAAATAATGAGAAATTGATGCTTTCTTATCTGTGTATTGTTGTTGGTATTATATGTAGTTGTTGTCCTATCAAAAGCATGTAAACACATTTCTTGAGGTTGGAAGTATTTTCCTGTTACAGATTCCAACAGACTGATAACTATAACAAACATGGTTCTTTATGAACCCAAAGTAGATTTTCTATGAAATTGTTCAATGAAGCATTTGTAGCACCTTTATTTTTAAGGGTTTAGACATTTATTTTAAACAGGAATTCCACAGATATTTAAAACGAATATATAAATCAGTGGTTGAGATCAAATCAACTTAATTCAGACAGATTTGATGATATGTTCAAGAGAAACATAGTGACTCAGATTCCTTAACCATGATGTGGTAGTAACCAAGGGATCCAAAGACTAAAATACATATATAGCCATTTATCTACAACATCCAGTGGATGTAAATATAGCTTATGAGTTTTTATATGTAATGATGATAACAGTAAAAATCAGAAAAAAAAATATTCTTTCTTCTCTCCCTGCATGTATCACTTGGCTTTTAAAAATACACTGTAGGTCAAAACATTCTCAAAAATTTTATTAATCATTTCTGGCACCCTGATCCTTAAACCTATCCTTGACTTTAAATCAGAAACCTCTCTACAAACACAATCCTAAGCGAAAGGGTTCTAGACATAAAACAATTCGACATAACACCACTTTTCATAGGTCCATAAAATCAAGATTCATTTAGGTAGCTTTATATTTTGGAATATATATGTTGTAGTAGCTTGTTCCGTACGTTAAAGTGTTAGCCATGCTATCTGCTTGGACAGTACTGTTTGTGTGTATATCTAGAGCCAATGCTACCTGAAACTACTGTCTGAATCCAGCACACAGACAGAGAGCAATTCCCTGAAAACTCTTTGACAGTGCAGTGAAGCATGACACTGACAGATGCACATGACAATGAAAAGAGTGTGTTTGTGTAAGGCTAATGAGGATTGGCCCATTTTAGGAGCAGTGATAGCCAGGCCATCAACCTGAATTGGATTTGGTCATGACTGCTGGAAGCTGATTGGTCAGGAGTATGTGAGAAGTCAATATTCAGGCTTTCACCTTTGCCCCTGGCCACCAGGGGAGGGGGTATTCTGCCCTTCTCCTTTTCACCAATGGTGTGAGACCCTTGACTAGCATTTTTGGTAATTAAGCACTGATGGTACTGTCCAGCTGGACTTGAACATGGGGAGGTGAAGCGGGTGTAATGGAGTCAGCCATTAAGAGCCTCCCCCTTCCGTGTCTCAGTGACATAGCTCATTCATCACCTTGTCCTGTCTATATGTTTAGCCTGCTCATATTTCTCTATGGCATTATCGTCTCTAATTGGATATCTGCAGGATTTTCCTGACAGTGTGTCAAGAAGCACCAAAACGTGGTCATTAATGGCCATAGAACTCAGAATATTATGTGCAATTGTGTTAGTGAGAAGTGTAAAAAAAAACATTACCTTTTATAGCGGAAAATAGGAAGAGGCATTTTGCTTTAAGCTAAAACTACAAACATAAAAACAATGTCAGAGCTCTACATTAACAAACAAATCATAGTTGTCAAAAGAGCTGCTTTAGTCAGTTTTACTCTAGAAAGTGTTATGATAACTGCTGTTTGTTTGAATAAGCCTTTATAAGTGTTTATGTAGAGTTGTGTCAGTTGATGTTAAAGGCTTATGTAGGTCATGTATCCTTATGAACCATGACCTACAGTAAAGTGTTACTGAAAATTTACAATGTAATTACCAATGGTAAATTATAACATAAACATTGTTAGGATATGTAAAGTCTTAGTCTTGCTTCAGTTATTAAAAATGCCATAGTTAAGTCTGAGGAGAAACAGTCTCACATTACTTAAAGAAAGCTCACATGTTGTGTAGAATATATTATCCTCTTGCCTCTTTTTATCCGTTAAAACAATTTCACCCAGATGTATTCCCACCTCTGTGTCCCAAGTGTCCATTCTTGACTTGATCAATCAATACATCCCCCTATCAGTCTTATACAAGGGCTTTGCACTGCAGTCATTGGGGATTAATCTTTAATATATTCATTAATGTATTGATTCACTTTTGAGGTAACAGAAGAACAAAGAGCTTACGAGTTTTCACTAAAATTGGATATATCCAATCCTAATCCCTTCCTTAAGCCCCAGTTACGTCACAAATTCACAGTGTTACATTCAACCATCTAGAGGCAAACAGAATGCCCAGTGCATTGTAAAAACAGGCTTTAAATAAACTTAAATAAACATCTAGTTTGTCAAGGTACAGCAGTTTGCATTACTCTATGCACTGTTATATTACTATATTACTGCTAATCTTTCTTATGTCAAAAATGTTTATGTAGGTTTTCAGTAATGATTAAATTATAATTCTAATGGCCGATTCAATACACAATACCTTCTCTTATTATTTAAATTACTAATAATTATAATTAGAACAATTCATTGAGGCACAAATATATGCTAAACAATAGGTTCAGATTTTCTATGCAAATTATGATGCATTCAAATAATTACTCTTTGTGTCATTCTGAGAATTAAAACTTCTAAATTCACATCTTACTGCATTGTAATTTACAACACCCAGTGACCTCTAAAGCTAGTGTGTAATAAGTCACTCATTCTTCAAGATGTTATGTTCCAAAGCAGAATTTTTGTCCACTCACTGGAGGCTAATCAACTCCAAGAAAACACTGGAATATCTTAAAAACAGGAGAACAGTTTATCTACATTTGTAAAAATAATTTTATTTATGTATGTTTTCAATGCCAGGCATGAAATAGCAATTACTTTAAGTTATGGAATATGTTATAACTGTCCAAAACACCATGTGTAAAATGGCGTATATACTATAACACTTAACTTGAATTATTATTGATTTGCTTAACCGCTTGCTCTAATGCATTAACATCTATCAAGTCACTTAACGCTATTAAAGTAAACTATTTCCTGACACACATTAATAATTAATATTGAGCCTTTATAAGAACCAATAAAACCACTATTGGTATTTTACATATAACAGACATTCAGATAAGCAGTGATGCAAGTCATAAAAACAAACCCTTACAATTAAAATGGCCAAGTTCAAACCTCATGGTAAACATTGAGTAACTTTCTCTACATTTGTGTGTGTGTATAAGTGTGTGCAGTTTCACACAACCCTGTGGCTAACAAACACACACACACTTCTTGGACTTGACCCAAACTGTCAGGTTTTGATCCAAACAGATGCAGAAGGAAAGAAAGGGAGACAGACATAACAGAAATGTGTGTTTTCATGCTTTTGGTGCAACGATCGACCACCTCTGACCTTTGACCTGTCATTTCTCACCTTTGACGTTGACCCAGTGGCTGCTGAGGGGAGCGGTCAAAGGGGGAGGAGTTTGGGTTGACAGACCTTCAATGAGGGTGGAGTCAGGTGGAATTTATGACTCTCAAATGAGAGCATGACAGTCCCCCCCCCACCCTCACGTACACACACACACCCACCAACATACACACACCCCAGCCCCCACACTTGCCTATATACGGTGATGAAGGGGTCAGTTGTTCTCGTCACAGCTGGTGGTCAGAAGGAGATGACGTTCAAGGCTGGGGGGCACTCTGCTTTGTGTTCATTCACCGCTTTATCTCTTATTATTTGGGGTGAACATTTTCATATGAAAAATGATAGCGGAATCATTGAAGGCCTTTAAGATCCAACAGCTGCTAGAAAACAGAGTTTTTTCTTCAAATCAGTGGGAAAAATTCTCTGATTAAGGTTTTCATTTATAGGTTGATATCTCCAGTGTCAGTGTCAGGCATAAAGCATCAAATATGAATTATAAAATAGTGTCCAACAGAATTGTAGTTCTTTAGCAATAACTTATTTTTTTAACTCATTTATTTACACTGATCCCTTTTAATTAAATATCTGTTGTAAGAAAGCAGGTACATTTTGAAACCATTTTTTTCTTTAACTTTTCATTCCCTTTTTTAAAACTTTAAATAGCTTCAGGTTTTTAAAGTTACAACAAAGATGCAGTCCAGCCTAATACAGGCCTGCAATAAGTCATTTGACATTTTATGTAGTGTTCTGTAGAGCAGCATTAGACCCAGTTGCTGCATCAGTTTCATTCATTATTCTCTAACTATAATATCATGCGTTATGCAATTGCATCATACAACCAATGAGAGTCCAAAGAAATCCAGACTCTTAGCACTGCCACTTATGAAAAGGCTAATAAACACAGATATATCTTCCAACTACATTAGTAAGCTAGCCCTAAAACAATCAGTCCACTCTCAATAAGCTGACCCAAGGTACCTGTAGATGTATGTTCCACCTTCAGATTACATCATTAAAGGGGGTTTTCCTGGTCTTTAATATGAGAAACCTCACAACAGATATAGAAATGTGTAGATTTTACACTTTAACAGTGTTTATGTTAAGAAACCCTTGTCTGTGGAGATTTTCATATGTGTCTCTCATCACTGTTAAGATATTGTCATTTTCCAAAATCTATTTCAAAAATAGCAACTTAACAGAAGAAGTCAAAGTTGTTCTTTATTACTAATGGAAATTAGTCATTTTTATTAGTTTCATGAACAATTTTCATACAAAATACAAAATTGAGTTAAATTTTAAACAACAATGTGTACTTTTAATGTCAATATCTCACTGGGGACAGCTTTAGATGGGGTCATGCATGGTTATGGCCGACTTATAAACAAAAGATTGACAAAAATTAAAATAAAGCACATCCTCAAGGTCAGCTGTAAGACCCTGCTCACAGTTTAACTGATCAATACCGAACTATGGATTGGTTGATGTGATTGTGTGCTGAAGCTGTCAGTTAAGGCTGCTTGATTTGTTGTATCCCCAAAGAGGCTCTAACAGCTTTCTACAATTTTTACTCCAAAACTAGGTTTTCCTGAAAAAAATAGCCCAGTGAACATTATGGCTTTGCAGTGTTTAGAGTGTTTATTAACAGTATTATCAGTCAATCAAATCATTTTAGATGTAGATGAAAGATTTAATTTTTTTCTTGCAGTAAACCACCAATAAACAAAGAACTAGAAAAAATTAAGTTGTACACAACACACAAACCAAAAGTCAGCATTTTACGGTATTGTTAAGTCATTTATTCTCATATTATTATTGTACATAGCATAAAGTATTTCAGTGTGTGACATCTGGATCTAGAGAGCGTGTACCTTCTAAAAGATGGGAGCAGTTGGAAGTCATTATAAAAAGAATGGGAGAGATTACTGGTGATATTCTTACATCTGATCAGTGCACTGCATTAAACTCCAGTAAACCTTACACTAAAATGATGCAAAGTAAAATAACACCCAAAAATGAAAAAATCTGTCAGCTATAGATTCTCTCGGTGAGAAACACCCTCGTGAATATCTCAGAGTTGATTCTGTCTTTCTCATTTTCACTGAGGCAGGAGTGTGAAGTATTCTTCAGGAATATGGGAAAGTGTGATCTGATGGATTAACAGCACCTCTTCCAACTCACAGGGTTTTGTGTGGAGTAACACATTTTGTTCTGGACCACAATAGTCTCATCATGTATACCCCACTGCCCACCCCCAAATCACCCCCACCCTCACCACTATCTACATCATCTTACATGATATCTTTCTTATGATCTTACTTTTGTTAGTGTTTTTAAGAGATTTAATGCATGGTTCATATGAAGAGTAGCTGGAAAGTGTACGTTTGAAACCAATGTTGCGATTGCAGTGAAAATCTTGGATATTTTAAAACTGCGACCCAGGAAATAGACAACAGGACACCTTTATGAATATCCTATAGAAGAGTTATAACTACATATTACATGAAGATATTCAAGCTTCAGGTTCAAGCTTCACTGACCATGAAAAGGCCTTCATACAAAATGATGCAGCTTTTTAAATCTTAATTTAATCTTAAATCCCTTTAAAACTCCATGTTCTGATGACCCTCGGGTGGATTTAATCTTCTTATTGGTGACTTTCTGAAATTATGGAAGTATGAAAAATATCACATGTTCGATTTTTTGTATTAAAATAGAAATAAATGAAAAATAAAAGCATTGTCATTAGTGGTTTCAGATTTTGGATTCTGCTCTATGATGAACCATGTATTTATGTTTAGGTAAACAGGATTTTGTATATAGATTAAATGCATTTAGGGTCCAGCTGATCTGTTTTATTACTTTATATAATAGGCGTCCAGCTGATGGAGAAATCTATGCTTTAAGATTTAGACTCACATTGATGAACGATCCTCTATAGAAACAGGCTTCCCTTTGACCCCTGACCTCTCACACCTCCATGGATCCCCCCCAGACCCTCTTCCCAGGCGTGTGGGGGTCCTTCTCTAGAGGTGTTGGGGGAGCCTGGCGGATCTGGTGGGGGGGGGTTAGTGTCAATAGATCAATGAGATGCATGGTGCAGGGGTCTGGAGAGCTCTACATATATGCATGGCCATTGTGTGACTGTTGAAGGGGTCTCATGTGGAACGGCGGTCTCACATCTGTCCCACTGTGCAGAGTGAGGGTCTGCAGGGGTCACTCAGCAAGAGAGATCATGGTTGAGGTTGAAGATCAGATAGTTGAACGTGATGTTCAGAATGTGAATGTCTGATGTGATGAGTAGACTTGACCTTGTTGTGGCCTGTACACTACATGTCCAAACATTTTAAAACATTTTTTAATAATCAGTGACTACTTTGATTACTTTATGGCAGTTTCTTTTGAGCACACACATCTTGTTTTGTATCCAGTGAAACAAAATAAATACATTGGGATGCTCTGGTGCAGCTGCACATGAGCTTAAAATCATGCCAAGTGTTGGCTACATGGGTATAAACTCCCCAGAATGGGGGCTTTGAAGCAGTGCTTCTGTGTTCTCCTGACTGGGAGTGATGGAACATCCTCCAGGACTTTTGGGATGAATTGAAGGTGGTACTTATCCAGCCTCATTAACTGAATCGATTAATGCTGTCCTGCCTGAATGCTGTATAAATGTTCTATGCCCATGTTCTCTTCTCCTCTCAGCTCCTCCTGAGTTCCTGCAGTGGCCTCAGTCTGTGTCTAAAGCTGTTGGAGGAAGTACTGTGTTCAGCTGTGTAGCTCAGGGAGTTCCTGAACCTCACCTCATCTGGCTGAAGAACGGCAAAATTCTCACACCCGGAGACAACGTCAAACTCACCAACAATAACAGGTACAACACACACTTACTGTTAATGCACAAAAGCACACGATATATATATATATATGGCTTATGTAGGTGTCATTAAAATTGTAGTGTTGCCTGTAAAATGATGTCAGTTATATTGTCGTTGGCTGCAATATTAAGTGCACAAGTTAACGTTAACCGTTTGAAGGCAATTCTCAGGTTTGACCACAAGATGGTAGTGTAATCCTGTGTTTGCCTCTCAGTCCAAAGGATGTCAACTGCTAGAAAATGAGTAGATTCTGTCCTGCTTAAGAGAATTTTAATTAACTTGTACAAGGCAAAACATCCATATTATATGTTTTTTCACTCATATTATTGTATATTTTCAAGCATTTGTTCCCATCTGGATCCTAATTACATGAGTATAACTCTATCTCCTGCTGATTCCAGTACCCTGGCAGTGACCCGTATAACTTCTGAAGATGAGGCTATATATCAGTGCATAGCTGAGAACAGTGCAGGCACCAACCAGGCCAGTGCCCGCTTGGCTGTGTCTGTGGCCAAAGAACTGCCTGACCCACCTCAGGGCCTGAAGGCTACAGCCCTGTCCAAGACCACCCTGCAGCTGTCCTGGGTCCAGCCCTCCACAGAGGTCACAGACAGCATCATAGGATACGTGCTGCACATCCGAAAAATTGGTGGTCAGTAATTTCACCACTGTTTCCTGCCTGTTTTCTAGCGTCTGAAACCACAGGAACCATTTTTACTAACTTAATAACTTCTAGCAGTTAAAGAAATGTTCATATTCATGCTAATTTAAGTCTTTTGTATATTTATAAGATGAGACACTTTGGCCAGAAGTGCTACCATTAGGAAGAGGTCAGAATTCATGTTGGTTGTAACGTCATAAATTGTATAAAAGCACGGGCTGCATTTCATTATCTCTTAGATCTCAAGATAATGCACAGGTTTCACCACAAGGAGGCAGTACACCAAAGCCATAAAAGTGGCTTTTAGCTTGATGTAGATTGGTTTTACCCTTTTCAAGGGAAAGACCAGTTATTTTGTCTGAATTATTCAGGTGCACAAATGTATTTTGGTGTATGATATATTTACAGGGTTGATAAAAGGAACCAGTAATAATTATACAAAACACTAAATAAATAGCAATTTGCTTCAGAAATGCAAGTAATAATCATTTCATTATCCATGCATAATATTTGTACTATAGTACTAAATATTAATGATTCATAAATCAGATTTTTCTTATGTGATTACATTACATTTTAATATGCATTTCTTTTACATTTCCAGAGCCAGAAAGTAAAGAACTGCAGGAAGCTGTCAGTAAGACAACCTACCAACATGACCTCACCAACCTGGAGCCTGCCACCACCTACTCCATCTACCTGAAGGCCTACTCTCCACTGGGGGCCAGCCAAGAGTCCAGCACAGTCATAGCTACTACACTAGGGGGTGGTATGTAGTGCTGCATTTGCTGGTTGTTGATTTGTGGTTATTAAAACAGTGTCATAAATAATACCTCACTGTTTAATGTTACTTCCTTTCTTCAGCTTTAATTTTCTCATTTTCACTTTTTAGTCTAGATAGTCTCTCTCAACCCTCCTCTCCTTTCTTTATTCCCTTAAGTCTTGCTGAAGTTGTATTCCTGACCTTAATATTATCTTCTGCTCACCCTCCTCTGTGCTTCTCATAGAGAATGACCATGGGCAGTATGCAGTATGATAGTAATAAGGATCTCTCTCTCTTTTTGTGTCCACCCAGTGCCCACTCCACCTGCATTTTTCACTAAAGTATTGAACACAACGTCGGTGCAGGTTCTCTGGGAGCTGCCCAACAAGCCTGGCAAAGTGGAGGGCTTCAGAATGTCCTACCGCAGGGTCCCACATGGTCACTTCCAGGACCCTCTGCAGATGTCCTGCCACACGAATGCCCACACCGTCACACACCTCGGTAAGTGTGTGAAGATGTGTGCGAGAAGGCGTGCATGTATGTGTGACTGTGTGAAGTTATACTATAGTTATAAATAAAATATTGGAAAGGTTATTCATCTGGCTACTAGATACACATGTTGATATATATATATTCTAGCTGAAAAAAATGCTTGTTTACAATAGTATTTCTTGAACAAAAGACAAAAATTATCTATTTAAATTACTTTTAAATAAGTCAAATAACCTGTCGATAATTTCTCTTCTTCAAATGATTGGGAGAAATCTCCCATTTTACCAATGTTCCTTTTTCACTTTATGAAACACACCCACTGGCTTGGATGTATCAGAGATTCTGTACAAAATTTATTTTAAATGCTGCCGTGCCCATGGAGGGGACCTGCTCTATGGGGCATACCTTGGTTCATTCAGGCACTAGATTGAAAATGTATTCTTCAACCCATGTGAGTTACACTTATCTAAGAATTATAAATAGTCATAAATACTGACTAGGTTTAGGATAATTTCATTCAATAAAATATTATTCTTTGTATATTAATGTAATTTTATTTATATCCAACTTAAAATATTTGAGGTCCTTTATTTCAAATTCAAATAATGTGTGAAACCAGTGTGAATACTATGACTTTTGACTCTTGAATTGTGTTACTATATGTAGTTTAAGGGGTGAATTATTTCAGTGTGATCATTATTAACCTGAAGTGAGAGAAATGTTCTGTCTCTGCTCTTCAGCAGTAGAAATGTGAATGTGAATGTGACATTGTCAGTAAACATTTATAATGAGAAACCTCTTCTTTCAGAAGTGTTCGATATATGGGTTCGGTTGAATAAATGTAGTGCAAAGAATACACTGGTCACATTATAAACGTATAACTTGTGAACAGATGCTCAGATCAGACCCCTAGGAAACCAAATCTGCTTTTTCTCAATAGATTTAAAGTTTCAGTTAGGATTAAGACCAGGGTTAGGTTATGGTTGTACACTAAGGTTACTGTCAGGGTTGAAAATACTAACATTATTTGGAGGTTTCATGAAACTAAATTGAAATGTAGATAAATGAAAGTTAACAACAAAATGAGCATTTACAAACCCATACACATAGTGAAGTCAGTCACAATATTAAAACGACTGGCAGAACAAGTCAATAATATTGATTATCTGGTTACAATGACACCTATAAAGAGCTGGGACATATTAGTACATATATGTACTGCAACATTTATCTTTCTGTCACTATAATTGGCAAACTTGTTTTAAAGAGAAACAGTACAATAGTTTTAAATCGTAGATAAATAAGTAAAAACAAGTAACAAAAGACAAATAGAGGGAGCCAAGTGGAGAATATGATCAATATTGTCCTGTTAAAACATCAGTCACAGAGGTTTGGCAGGTGTGATGTAAATAAAGTAGGACTTTTGATGGATGTGTTTGTTATGCCATCTCAGATCCTGGCGCTGTGTATGAGTTCAAACTCGTGGCCTACAATGGAAACGGAGAGAGTGACTGCTCCAAGAGACTGGTGTCACTGGCTGAGGATGGGACTACTGCTAAAACCAGAGCAGGTACTGTTCCTACACGTTTGTGGCACTTGGCGGATGTTGTTATCCAATGCAACTTTCAGTTTTAATCATATTTTAGCTGTGTTAGGAGTCTTGCAAAGTTAAGAGTCCAAAAACTTATATTGTTGTAGTGTGGTTCTACTAATCAGCTGTATGTGAAGAGGGATCTCAGACGTATGTTTATTCCCAGAATAATCATAAATTATGTTGTTTTTTTAGGATTTAGTGTTTAGGATAGGTAGAGAACTGCAGATCCTTCACTATGTTGTGGGTTTTGTTTTTTTTGTTCAGGAGAAGAAAGCCAGTGTAACTGCAGGGAGAGTGAGGGGTCACTGGGAGGGATAGTGGTGGGAGTTCACATTGGCATGGCCTGCATCATTTTCTGTGTGCTCTTCCTCATGTTCGGATACCGCCGCAGGTAAGTGGTGTTTTTTATATGTACTTATTTTACTTGAAGAATAGTTCTACTTGAACTCTGAGTTGAAAAGTAATTATCTTAATTTTGGTGAATTCTTTTTATATATTTATGTAATTACACAAAATGATGATGAGTATAGGTTCACGTTATATGTACTATTTGTTGTACTATATGTTTATTGAGGGGGCCGGGATGTTGTTTTTAGTTTCCTCTGCAGAAAGGGCACTCAGGACAGCTGGCCTGTTCCAAGAGGAGAAGATGGAGGACACTACCCTCAGGGCAATGGCATTGCCAAACAAGGAGTAGCACACCAAACACAAGCCACAGAACTAGTGTCTCAGGTAGGTCTCACATGGAGATCTCTCTGGACAACTAATCGCTATCAGATTAAAATGTTTTTTTTTTTTTTCATTTTTGAAAATTGAGCAATAGAACTGGTCCAATATGACTTAATCATGGCATATAATTAATATGTTCACTAAGGTAACTTCTAGTTAAAGAAGCAAGAAGACATTTTGTGACACCAATATGTGACACATAGAGCCCTCCCCCCACATGAAGATTTTGATATGAGAGTGGCATAAGTTTTCTTTTCTCCTTTTAAAATTCCAGTGAAATTATTCTTAGGATTCAGAACAGATATCATGTCTGATACAGTTTCAGACGACTTGTGTCTATCTGTAATGAGATTTGCTCAGGGTGTATTAGAGTGCTCGCCTCAGTGATGGATCACAGGCTAAGAGAACTCCACAGAAACAAGGTCACAGGCTGTGAGGGTCAGGAACTGCTGATCATGCGATCAGCAGATTGATTGCTCCACTGATTTTTGCCTCTGCTCTTTTTCCCCCCCAAGGGTCAAAACCAGGCTGTTCCAGCACAGTGCCAGGTTCTCATCGAGCAGCACTCTGTCAGTCTACCTGGCCCAGGAGCAGGCACTGGCTAGCACTGACTCAGAGCTCATTAAACCAATACTCCGCCTCACTGTGGTTTCTCTACTCGGCATGCCCAACAAAGCCCACATTAAACCCTCCCCTATGCGTTTCAGACACAAGTATTTATTTCTAAAAAAAAAAAAAAAAAAAAAAACAACAACAACAACAACAAAAAAACTACACAAAACCTGCTGCTATCGATGAGTTAGGGCTTCCTGAGAGTAGTTACTAACAGTAGTAGTAAAAGGTTACTAGGTAACAAGTTAAGGTCAGTGTATGTAAGGCTTCATGACCCCTAATTAAGCTTGTCTTGACAGCTGACAAACCTACAGAAACATTCATATAGGTTTATTCTGATAAGCAATGTTTAAAACTTTGACTACATTGAGTTTTTTTCTGATATTAGGTTATAAAAAGACAATTTTTGGTGAAATCACACAGAATGCATGTTATTAAAGAAGTGACATGGCTTATGCTATGGAGTCTATCATTTGACTCCAGAAAGTGGCATTATTAACACAGGAAAATGAAGCCTTGCCTTTTGGAGTAAGGGTTTCTAAATGGTTCTGCCAGTGAACTGTCATGAAGAGCTTATATAGGACTCAAGTCGTCTTGTTGAATGCTGTCCTTCAATAAAGAGTTACCACTTATGCTGCACTAATACAAATCCTAACTTATAGGGTATCAGATAGCCCTCTTCCGTCTTCTTTTCCTCTCTTTAGACCAAAGCTTAATGCCTTATATACTGGAGCACCAAATACTGTTTTAGTCTTTTAGGACGTAGTGCACATCACATTACATTGTAAAAGAGTCAGTTTCTCAGAGCTTTACTTCACTTATTTGTACCAAAAACACACGGAACAAAATAGAGAATAATTGTTTTACTATCAGAGGACTTTCTGCTTATACCAAAATTTTCCTCTAGCAATGGTGTCCTCTGGTAATAAAACATTTAACTTATACACTGCCCAAAACAAGCCCTGATTTAAACCAAATATGTTGTAGGGTGGGAATAAAGTCTGTATTTTAAGTCTAGACAGGTCTGCTAGAAGTACCGAGATGCAATTGCTGCCATATAGATTAGCCACCGAAATATTAGTAATATTCCTTTCCTTTTGAATAGTTAAGGAACAGAGCATTGTTCCTGTCTATAGCCTTATCTCTGTAATTCCTAGAAAATCCTTGTTGCCTTGTGTGAGTCTGAATGAATGGATTGTTATATTCCTCACCTTACTAGCCTCGAGGCAGGCCGACTCAGAGGAACCATAAAGGCGATCAAATCCTACCCTTTCCCTGAACATTTTCCCCTTTCCCCTTGTCTCCATTAGTAACCCACCCAAAGCTGTATACCTCCAAAGATAGCTACCTCAGAATGTTTGAGCCATTGTTGCTAACATTAGCCTGCTGCTGTTTTAGCAAGCCTACCTCAGCCAAATAAGATTCTAGTGTGTGTTTATCAGATTTCTCAGAATAAGATTGCTGACCTCGGTTCAGTTATTTGACATTCATTGTCAGTGTTATATATGAGAGCGGACTGGGAGAGATGTCAGATTAGCACTCTCACTCTGAGAAACTTGATTTATGGACCCCATCTGTTGAGCTCCACAATAATCCACCAGGAGTCAGTAGCAATGCCAGTGCCCATGCCCATGCCACACCACCTCCTGAACCTGTACTAGGAGTACCCACCTGGTTAACTTTGTGTAGAGATTGACCCTGGATCGACACATCAGTGCTGCTGCCTTCAAACACAATTTAGCCTTAGCAAACCAACGCTGAAGATGGAAACCAACATGGATGTCCATGGCGCCAAAACGGATTTTGTCACTGGATTATCTGCTTTGGAATATGAGAGCATTTCACTGGTGGAATATTACCTCAACTTATTCAATAGATTTTGTTTGTTTCAACAACATGTTGGAATTACCAAAAAACAACATGACAGATGACTCCTGTCTGGCTTTACCTACCTCCAAAGAAAAAGACAAGAGATAGATCCAGGCAGGAGTCTTATTTTAAAAAGCTTCATCCCAACAGATGTGGTTAAATGCTTCATGGAAAGTACATATCCTGAAGAATTTGCCATTTCCCTTTATGGGAACTGAGATGTCCTGGCCTTTCTGTGAAGTTTTACCTACAAAACCCATGAAACCAAGAACTTAGAAGAACGCAAAAGTCTCACCATTCTTCTGAAGCACGCTGGAAATCACAGGATGCTCACTGACCCTAAGCTTAACACAAAGCTGACCCAAAGACTAATAGGTCAAGTCAGTAGTTCAGCTCTTCCGATGCCAAACTGGCTTCGCTTGGAATCTGCTGGTCCTGTGGGATGAAGAGTAAACTGTGAGCTCTCTGAGAAAATGAACCTCAGGACTCAGGGCATGGCACCACATACCAAACATACCCAAAAATAGCTTTTCACACAAAGACCCAAAGATGTAAAAAAATAATAATGAAAATGGTTTTTGTTTCTTTTTCTCATCCAAAACCTTTTTTAAAAGATGAAACTACGCCATTGTGTCAATGTTTTTTCTAGTTCCTGTCAGATGGGGAAGTCATGATGAAAAAGTGCTTTAAAGTGAAGTGAACCAAAAGCTTCGTGCCATTTTGCTGCCTTTTAATGAGGGTGCCTGAAAAGCCTTTATTGACAGTGTGTTAGTTTCCAATGATACCCTCATTCTGACTTCCTTGTTTGACATGGAACTGTCACATTTTGTTTAAATATACTGTTTAACTTTTAATGAATGACCAAAATGAAAATGGGATATATTTTCACTGAAATTTTCTATGCTGATATCAGAGAGGTACTAATTGTGTCCTCTTCTTGTTATAGAGTTGAAATTGCCAAATACGTAGACTAATAATAATGTAACCAAATAACTTGTTTATATTTTAACATTCATAGTCTTTATCTTTTGTAACACTCCCTTAACCAAAGCACAGAAACATGCATGTATATACATAGTGCATGTATGGGGTGTATGATATTGATGTATGTATAGGTATGTGCTCTGTGATTGGATAACAGTTGGTTAAACCCTGGGCTAGTAGTGGTCATATTTACTATGATTACCATCCAAAACAAAGTCAAGGGAACGACCTTTTTACAGTAACTCAATGATGGAACCAAAGAACTTGACAGTTTTATGGTGGAAAGTGACCTGATACCTTTTGCAAAGCCTTACATATCTGGTTCTTTAAAACTTGTAATGTCAGCCTCGAGTTTAATTCTTGAATATGACTAACATCTGAGTGTTTTGCACTGGAGGAAGGAAATAGACCTGCTTTCCTAAAGTTGCCCTGCTACGCCCTAGGGTTGCCTTTAAAACTCCCAATGAATGTTAAAGGATTATCTACTATGTGTGCAGCTTTACTAGTCTTCCACAGACATTATTCCTGTCATTGTTTCTTTTACTGAATGAAAGAAGTGAAGCAGATATGATACCAAAAGAAAAAACACATTTTTGTAGGGAAATTTTATCTGTATAGCAGGATTTGTTCAGTGGTAGGCCTTAGAATTGAAATACAGTGTTTGTTGGTTCTTTTTATAGAACATACTTTCTTTTCTCGTCGTTTCCCACTTTCTGCAGTCGTTTCTGCGTCTCAGACAGAAATGTTTTTTTTTTAATTATTACTATGATTTCATGTTTTTAATGTTATTGCTGTTAATATTATAATTAATGTTATTATTATTTTTATTTCTCCTTCTCTTTTGTATTGTTTTTCATGTAATGAATATGGAAGGACCATGCTGAAATGTTAGAAACCTCTTTAAAAGAAAAAAGAAAAACAGTGGGTAAAAGGCATTCCAAAATATATTTAATAATGTTATATATACATTTTATTGGACTTAGTATATAACTAATTGTATTGTCATCATAATTTAAAACCTAAATTTGAACTGAAATAAGAATGGAACAATAGAATAAGCAACACATTCTTCTAATAATGTTCCATACCTTTTTTGGATTTTTGACCCACTGGCAACGAAAAAAAAAAAATGTAGAGAACTAGAATTAAGGGCTAAAATGAATTAAGGAAAACATGTTTTAACATTTGCTTTCTTTTTGCTTTGTGTCATTTAAAACAAAACCCCAAAAAGCTTTAAACATTTTGAGACTGAAGTGTCTCAAACCAAAAAGAAGAACAGAAAGGTGAGTGCGGTGTGATTAGAGAAGTATATATTTGCCATAACATAGATCCAAGTAGTTAATCTCTGTTTCGTTTGTGTGGTCCAACTCTCAGTCAGAAACTAGAGCCAATAGACCAGTCTATGCTTCACCCATAAAGGAATTATTTCCAGACAACTGCTGAAGCTTCATGAAGCACAAACCTTGTTCATAGTAATAATAATATTTAGAGGTATTTATTTATTTTGTATGCATGTAAATCAGGAGATTTTACATGTAGGAGACAGTACATAGCATTTAAACCTAAACAAATCTGAAGCAAAACCAACCTTGAAATTGTTTCTGTGTAAGAGCGTGTTTGTGGGAGAAGTATAAATAAAACCAAATGGACTGCAGCTTATTGATTAAAGTGACTGCAATATGTCAACACCCTCTTTAACAAGGATAGAATTTAAGAGGCCTGCAATTATAGAACAGAACTAATCTTGCTTTAAGACATGTGAGAAGAATAAAAAGAGCTGTAGAATGAGGATTGGCATCACATCAGTCAAAATGATATTAAAATCTCATTTGCTAGAGCTCTCTAATTGGCATGGTAACAGAGAATTATCCCTGGGGCCAACACACAGATCCATGAGTACAACAATTATTATTATTATTATTATTATTAACAAGTTTCAAATCTTCTCAATTTAGCTGCTTGGTCTCTTTTTTGTGGTAACATATATACAATGGCACTTCACTTTCTGGTTTTCCTTAAATGTTTTAATTTCACAGCAAAAAATACCAAATAAAAACAAAGAACAAGAGAATATTTGCAAGTGTGATTATTGATCTTTCCTTTGTAGTATAATAACTTAATTTGGATATTTGCAAAATTATGTTTTATAGTAATACATCTGAACATACATTATACAATAATAGAAATTAACACTGTAACACTGGTTTGTAGCTCACTCACTGCTCACGACAAAAAGCTCTACCAGTGTTTCACACCTATGACCTATGTCCTTGTTAGCAGTCATCACCATAGAGTAGGCTGGTATTACGTAATAGCAAATATTACAAGTGTGTGTGTGTGTGTATAACACTATTTGTGTGATTTATTATTTGACATACAATGAAGTTGCAGATGATATAGAACAAAGTCAAATTCCTTTGAGTGGGCCTATGATAGGTTTAGCCTATATTGGAAATCAACACCAAATCTTTAAACGTATTTGAAAATATCTGCAAAACAGGTAAGTCTCTCAAAGATCTACAGAGTGGCCCCTTCATAAATGTCTCCCACCATAGTAATACCACGTTATAGCCAATGTTTTCCCAAGCCTAAATGAAACTCGAGATTTAACCTCATGTTGAAATGGATCCTCAGGAATGGTTTGAACCCAATACCCTGCCCCATACCCACTAAAGATGTGAAATCACTAAGTGATTCATATTCTTTAAAGGGCAGCACAGCAGAAAGACAGTTAATGACAGAGTGGATGACTCTCTGCATCCAGCCACACTTTTAGAAAGAAAAATTATGAGGTATATTATTGTCACTAATGATACAAACAGTGTAAATCCTTTCATTCATTCATTCATTATCTGTAACTGCTTATCCAGTTCAGGGTCGCGGTGGGTCCAGAGCCTACCTGGAATCATTGGGCGCAAGGCGGGAATACACTCTGGAGGGGGCGCCAGTCCTTCACAGGGCAACACAGACACACACACACACACACATATTCACTCACACCTACGGACACTTTTGAGTGGCCAATCCACTTGCATCGTGTGTTTTTGGACTGTGGGAGGAAACCGGAGCACCCGGAGAAAACCCACACGGACATGGGGAGAACACACCAACTCCTCACAGACAGTCACCCGGAGCGGGAATCGAACCCACAACCTCCAGGCCCCTGGAGCTGTGTGACTGCGACACTACCTACAGTGTAAATCATTGCTGTCTAATTAAAAATGTGTCTCCCAAAATATTAACTTTACAGGAGAAAGACAATGTTAAAAGGTTTAATTCCATACTCCATTCTGGAGTATTTTTATTGGTCCAGTCATCATTAAATTTTCACACAGTGTGAAGGACTGCTGCTGTGTTCAAATGATGCAGTAAACTAGGAAATCAGCGGGGATATGTTATCTGGGGCCATAGAACGTATATACAAAAGTGTTTTGGGATAATAAGATATCAAAGCGAGGGCTTCACTTTTAGACCAATTTATTTTGTACCTGGATAATTTGATAAATGTGTCAATAGTTATAAAAAGGGACTTCACTGAAGTTTCAGGTTTAGAAATGAACATTACAATTCCATCTACATAAACATTCATTTGTGAGGAGTTAAACCAATTTCAGTTCTGTATAATAACTACTGCAAGAGGCTCTAATGCCTGAGAGAATGGAATTGGGAGACAGCGGTGAGCCCTAACATATGGCTACATAAACATATACACACTGCACATGGAGAACAATAGAGAAATTAAGAAACAGAAATGAAATGAGAGGAATAAAACAGGGGCAGGAAAGAATGTGACACACTCTATCCAAAGCCTTCTTAGCATCTAGCCATTTTTTACTCTTAACCAATATCAGTAAATATTTAATGTGGAACTAAGAGATTTCAAAATGTTTCACAAAGGCTATGTACTATTGTCCTGACCACAACCAGAGTCTTTCATAAACTAACTGGTGCTTTGATATCTTGAAGTCATGGAGGCAAGTTTGTGGCCACCTTTATGAGAATAGTGTGTCTATGTGGGCCATATGCAAATAAACAAATCATAAATTATTTAAAAAAAAAAAAAAAAACACCAAATGTGAGGGTTTTTTTCCAACAGTTGATGAGACATACTCTACTCCAACTCATCAACATTTTCTATGGAGATTATCCAAGCTCTGTCTGTGAACCTTAAATAAGCTGAATTCACTCATTTATTCACTCAGAATAAATATAGGCTTTGAACACTTTGCACTTGAAGCCATTTGTCTCTGGAGGATGTATGGTATTAGGCCCTAGTAGTCAAATCTCAGAAAAGGTAGCAGTTTCGCCAATTGCCCCAAGGCTGAATCATTGCTGGAAGCTTACTGAAGGTCATTAGAGTCCACTGATAATAGATGCTTCTGTGTTTAGCATAATAAACCAAAATAACACCTTGAAATACAGCTGGTGTTTTAGAGTGTTTTCCCAGTACTTACAATTTAAGATGCACACACACATAACATCATGAAGCACATCAAGATCCTGCTCAACATATCACTGAACACCCTGCTGTTTGAATGTTGTCCAAACTACTACAGAGAAGACACCATAGTCACCACCCTTCATCTTGCTCTCACACAGCTGGACAACGTTCATTCATTCATTGTCTGTAACCACTTATTCAGTTCAGGGTCACGGTGGGTCCAGAGCCTACCCAGAATCACTGGGTGCAAAGCAGGAATACACCCTGGAGGGAGCGCCAGTCCTTCACAGGGCAACGCACACACACACACACATCGCCAATCCACCTACCAACCACCTACTGTGCTTTTGGACTGTGGGAGGAAACTGGAACACCTGGTGGAAACCCACGCGGACACAGGGAGAACACACCAAACTCCTCAAGACAGTCACCCGGAGTGGGACTTGAACCCACAGCGATCTACCCCAGAAGTCCTCAACATCTGATTGGAAAACCGGACCTACGGGGCCTGAAAAAGTACCAAAGCATTAGGACCTTCATAGCTTCTTCCCCCAGACTCCTGAACAACCACTGAATGGACTGAACACACACCATTTCTGTTGAAGTGCTGTGTGCCAAAATATTCAAGTATGTCTCGCTGCAGCCTGTAGGAAGGCGGGGTTGGACATCCAACTCCTCCCACATCCAACTCCGCCCACATCCAGCCACGCCTTCTAATACTGACGTGTTCAATAAGCACTGTGTGGCACTTGAACGCAGACATGTTTAGCGACACTGAGTAGCACATTAAATACGCATATAACGTCTTTTATTAATTATTACACTGTTCAGGTGCTTTTTTGTTTTTCCGCTGAGGGTATCTGTTAAAAACATTACCTGATTTATATCTGATTTGATTTAACTTTTGTCGTTGTTGTCAGTGCTTGGCAGACTATTATTGTGAATGGTAGAGTGAACGGAGGATATCCTTCAGGATTCATTCAAATACTGTTCTCCATTCAGTTAATATCTTGTCCCAAAAATCGTTAATTTTATTATTCGTAATGGTCATTCTCAGCCACAACGAGTGGTGATGATATGCCAACTATGACATGATGGATTGTTATGTAGTGTATGTAGTGCACAGCTGACTGCAAAACAATAATAAAATCCAGTGCTATTAAGTGTACAGTGCCTTGAAAATATAAGCATCGCTGCCTGGTCATGAACATCTTCTCATTTTAAGAACACACAGATTTCCATAGGTGATGCTGTTTGTCTGCATACAATTTATTAGAAGCTTATACAATTTTCATATGTTTTTAAACGTCTGTGTTTTGCGTTTCAGACAAATAAGTATTCACAAATATTAGAGGTACCACTTATTTCATAAATGACTAATAATTACTGCCTGTGAGTAATTAGAGATGTCTAAGGGTAATTAGCCAGGCTGTGAAATAAAAGTAAAGACTAAAGAGATAATGATTCTAATGACAATATTCCAAATGTCCGAGTGAAGAAAATGCTGCAGTAAAATATATAACACATGTTTAGAAGTCCAGTCGTGCAGGATTGGTTTCATAAGAAGAAAGAGAAACACATTACACAACTTAGCACTCCATTTACAACTCCCTATAGTCGCGGTTGCTTGAAATATAGTCAAATAGAATCTCCTTATTGGCATTGGCATGTAGAACTCTAAAATGTGGTGAAGTCACGGGTGTGGAGTCTGTATTAAAGACAAGGAAAAACTGGCACAGTAGTTTTATTATTTTATTTTCAAGTCTTTACAACATTTTATATATATATCTATATATATATACACACACACACACACAAATCTTCATAAACTTGTTTGTTGTGGACAACAAATAATAAACAGAAGCATACTTGTTCTCTTATTTTACTTTACCTTATCTTGTCTGTCTTTTGATGTTCTTTGTACTCTGTATCGTAATGCATGCACAATGCTTTGATTCCTTGAAAAATGCTGTATAATTAATATGTATTTATATTATTATTATTATTATATTATTATTATTATTATTATTATTATTATCAAAGCCAGCAACACTGCATTTGACTGCAAAATTCCAACAAAATCTTCTGATCATAAAACATTTATTTGTCAACTTTTTTGCAACCACTGGCAAAAGAAACAATCCTCAAACTTCATACGCAGTTCACAAACCCAGTAAACAGTCTTTATACGTCTCTCTACGGCACAGGCAGCGCTCCAGTCCATACACTGTGTGAAACTGTTGTTTGTATTCTGTGCTGTAGAGTTTCCAAGTCACAACAGCTGTACGTGTCGAATTAGAGAATTAATAATCAGATTACCGCCTCTTCTTATAAGGAATACAAACATCTTAAAATAAAGTTTACTGAAACACAATAATGCACTTTATACTTACTGTCAAGCCACTGAAAATGTGCTTGGGCCCGGAATGACTGTCTTCCAACAGTGTCCTGGAAGAGGCGACACACCAGTGAGAGCTTTAAAAAAGCGTGGTCACCCTCTTCCAGGACGACCTCTAATAGAATCTGCTCCAGGACCGTGAGGGGCATCTGTTAAAGACGTTATAGAAGAGTGCAGATACTGTTTTACAGTTTATTTAAATTTAGTGAAACAAAAAAGCTAAATATAAATTTACCACAGAACCTACATCCCAATTAATATATTAAAACAAACCCCAGTTTTCTCATTTGTGAAGACTATTGCACATTAAGCAAAATGAAAGTTGAAATCCCCAGTTCATCTTCAAGAACAGACACAAACACCTGCTCAATGGAGACGGTAAACATTCTGTCTCCTTTACTGTTAACAGAAAAAAACAAGGTGAAATCCAGACTGAAATTAATATAAATACTATTTAACAATGGACCATGTCTAATTTGAGCTCATCAGATGCTGTAAATAACTGCTTTTAAGTCACACTGGTTACACACTGACATGTGCCCTTATAAATTCAAATAAACCATCAGACCTTGAACGCTCCTCAGTCTTTCCCTTCTTCTGTTTACTGGCCTTTCCTTGTTCATTAGAGCTCACCGTTCTAAAATACAGTTGGAATTTAAATGATGTAAGTTAACTGAAAATTCGGTTTATCAGCTACATTTACAAACATTACGTTGTTTGCAATTTACCAATGAAACAAAACCAATGTAAATAACTCAATACAATGACTTTAACAAGTGCTCTCTCCAAAATGCAAAACATCACAGTACAATGTACAATGTGTCTAAAGAGAAAGCTGCATGTGTGTGTAAATATTTTTGTTTGTTATTTAGTAACAGGTGTATAAACCCTGCAGGTGACATGCTCCCTAAAAGTAATCGGCACCACCACCTACGGAGCTGTGGGATGTCACTCTAACAGACAAATGACAAAGTTCAGAATGCAGTTTAAAGCCTTACTGGAATATCCTCAAAAAAGTCCTAATCTGAAGTAACCACCTGACTGAAGTCAAAAGGCCAACCAAGGGCCATGTAGAGTGCATACTGAAACATACCATAGATACAGCTGAGAACACTGAACATTGAAGGGTCAAAAGTGGCCTGAACGTGGACGCTGAAAGAAATAAAACAATAAAACATTAAAGGAGATTACAGTTTATCTGTGATATTCATGTTCATTGTAACTACATTTGTGAGCTTTTCTTTAAGTCAAAAGTCTTGTTACTTACACGGAGGCAATATTATAAGCAAGTTTTTTCTGTGTGCAATTAAATATCAGTAACTCTGTTAATTATTTGGCTAAATCAACCACATACGACACGCGTGCCGCAGTTGAATATTCGTGTATTTATCTACGACCCTACTGGTACATACTGAAATAACGTATTTATAACGTGTTCGTGTATCTAGCAAAAACACTGACAACAACGAGCTTTGTAATTATACTTACAAACTAAATGTTTTTACTCACCGACATAACGTGCGCTGTTACTTTTTCCGTAAAAACGTTCTGTTTGAGAGTTTTTAGGGCGCGAGCATGAGCTGTGTTCGAATTCACGAGGGTAGGGAACGATTTCGGACACTACCTTAAAATAGTGTACTATTAGTGACTAGAGCACTATTTGGGACATAGAAAAGTCACTGGGCACGGGCGTGGCTTCTGACGTGGTGAGAGGGCGGGGTTGGATGTCCAACTCCGCCTTCCTACAGGCTGCAGCGAGAGGCTTCTCAAAATATTTAGCATTTTGTTTTACCTGAATTCGGGATGGGTGAAACCCACATTTTCTCAAAATATTATCGTGGTATAAAGTCTTACCGTGGGGAAGGGGGTACTCTGTCAGGATTAGGGTGACCAGACGTCCTTTTTAACCCGGACATGTCCTCTTTTTTAGACTTAAATAAATGTCCGGGCGGAATTCCCGAGAAGCCTTTCGTTCACAAACGAGTCCCGCCCTCTCCTACTCCGTTTGGTTCGCTTGAGTGAGAAGGGGGAGGGGTGAAGTAGCCTAAAGTCTTCTGATTGGACGGTCTGACTGTAGAGCAACAGTTATTGGTCGATAACCTTCTCTGTAAACATTTAATTGGTCAGTCTGCACGTCAGTAGTCCTTGTTTACGTCAGGCAAAGCTCATGTACCCACCCTCATCTGGAGCAGCTTAAACGTAAATTTAAGTTCTCGGATGAATTAAAAAAGAAATAGAAAGGACCTAAACATAGGTTCAGCTAAGCATACAACGGCAGCGAGGGGCGTGACACCATCAACGCCCCCCCCCACAGTCAGGATGTTCTGAGCCTTATATCTGTGAGCACAAAGTTGAGTGAATTTAGCTAAACACAGCCCGACAGAACACACCGACACACGGGTTTACGATAACAGTCTGTTTCTGAGAGAACAAATTTAAGCAACTGGTTCTGAAGGAACAGAAAAGTTCGAAAATAAGCGAAATAAGATGGTGTTACACCGTTTAGACACAGCCGGCGCTCACAGGCATTTGTGGTTTAGAACACCACAGCAGATTTTTCAGCAAATTGAGGCTCAAAGCACATATATTTAGAGGATAAAGTCGAGTAACGAATTTTCTGAGAATTTGTCTGATTACAGATTTCTTCTCTCTTTTAACCCAAATTCAGCTCTAAACTTACAACTGTGGCGGGACACTGAGCTTGTGTTTTTTCCCCCAACCGTTTTCCGACCGTGACATCAGCAGTCACTGAGCTCCCCCTCCTTGTGGCTCTCTTAAATGCACATGAACATTTTAGCCGACTTTTAAGGACAGAGAACAGAAATTTGGAGAAGGGTACTGCTGCAGGCCGGAGCGCCAGTGGGTGTGAGTAAAGGGCCTTCATTTCTTTACTGCAGCCAATGGAGTTCACGACCTCTCCTACAGGGGTGTGTTTTGCAGCAGCAAAAATATGGCGAAGTAAGTTGAAACGTCAGGGAACTTACATCTTTGTTTTAGGTATAACTTAAACCGAATTTAACAGACTGTTAAATAGACAGATAATCTGCTAGAACAGTAACATATTGTGGCGAGCACCAGAAGAAGAAGAAAGAGACATCTTTAGCTTTTCTGCTGGTTTCCTGTGCCCACCTGGTGGTGTACCACAGAAACTGCACCTTTATCGACACAACCCAAAGCTTAACAACACAGGAAGATAGCCCAAGGTCATTAATTGCCATACCCATCTCGGTCATGGTGGCCACCCAAAATAACAATGCATAACTGACACCACAACCCATAAACAACAGTAAGAGCAGCACAACATCACCGATTAACTGAAACCATTAATACCTAGAACATCTAAGAACAAACAAAAACAGTCCCATGAGTCTCTGCACCAGTGGCACCTCCCATTGGCTGCCACAATATATTTATCAAGTGTTCAGTCAGTACTGCTATAACTAGGAAGCGAGGTTTGCTTAGAGTAAGCTAGTGCTCACCATTTCTTCAAAATGAACATTTATGTTTCACATGATATGTATCTTTATTTTGTATAATAGGCCACTACTCTTGGTTAATCAGAGGAGGCAGAAAAAAAATTCATCAGTGTACACTCAAGATATGGTAAACAGCTGTAGAGTCTTTCCTGGTTAATGCTGTAAACAGTGGCTGATTTCAAAGTAGTCTTGTTAAGCACTTATTTTACTTATTTGAAAGGACTGAAAAATTTTACAATGTACTAACATTGTTATTACTTAAGTAAAGAGTTTACATTGAAAGAAGAATACACAGTTATGTACATCTGCTTTCAGAGTAAAAGCTTGAAAGTAATTCTGATTTTTTTTTCACACATCACTGAATATGGAGTCTATATTAAGAAAGTCCTGTTTCTAAATTCTGCAGATTTATTTTTACAATAAAAATTGACTTACTCTAACATACTTTTCTGTGGAGAAACATCATGTATGTTATTTTATGGTTCTTTAAATAGTGAGAGATCATCATGAAGCACCAAATTAACTACGGCACCAAACATCCCCACTGACTTCAGCAAAATAAGGTATTGCCCCAAGCATCGCCACTAACTCCCCCCACCCCACACACACACACCATAGAAGTGCTGAGAACATGTCTGAGGAAGACATACAACAAATTCCCATCCTTCCAGGCCATTTACCAGTCGTGACACCTGATAAAGACTCAAATTCACTGCAGATTGCAATCACTGAGCACACAACCTGTTTACCAGGCTAGCATCTGATTTTTCATGAAATCACGTAATGTGTCTCTTTATATGCATACATACATACATACATACATTCATGTCAATGCCGCTATTCTCTTTCATTTGTCATATATGGACTTTATACTTTGTACGCTTTGTATATGGACTATACACTTTGTGGTGTATGTTATAGACAGTTGCTAAAGATCACTGCATCTGTGCACACACATTTATTTATTCATATTTAAAACTATGACACTGCAGTTTTGTTGTCTTCTGTATATTCATTATAATTAGCTGTAGTCATATCTTGCACACATGCTTATTTATTAAAATTCCATAAAATTACTTATGGAGCTGCACATTATTATATACTTAGAATAGTTCTGCACGTACAGTATACGTTATAGCCATCTTTTCTTCTGTATACACTGTATTGTACAGCTGTAGGGTAATTTTCTTAGCCTCACCACAAGCATTTCAGTATGTGGATGTCCTTGGCATGGTGAATATGCCGAGGAGGAATGTGTGTGTGTGTAATTCAAATAAATATTTGCAGAAAAATAAAATTTGTTACATGTATTTGGTTCATTAAAAAGATAAAGTCAGCTGGTTCCATTTAAGAGCGGCATAGCAGCTTCTCCATGTTTAGTTTTCACATTACGCAGGACTAACTAAAATAGCACAGTAGTTTAACTGGTGTTATAGTATTTTGTAAAATACATCTACAGATCCTGCTTCACCAATGTTCTGTAGTTTCAATAGTGCGAGTTTTAACCAATAGCATCACAGTTTCCGCCTTCTTTTGAAAGATCTGTTAAAACGAGTGGCTGCAGTGGAAAATTATTGACAAGTAACCACTGTTGTCAACTGGCTTAGTAAAATGTGATTGACAATGAAAGGCTAGCATCTGACTGGCTGCAGTCGAAAATGATTGATAGGTGCCCCACCTACTGACTACGCCCACTTGGGCTCCACCATGCAGCATTACATATATATTGGAAATTTGATACACCACACACACATCATAAATACTGTCCTCATTTTGAGATACCATCCACATTTATAAATATCGTGGTATAAGGTATTATTGTTATACTGCCCAACCTTAAGCTGAATGAAAGATAATGTAACTTGCTGCCTCTGAGTGACCAGAGGATGACCAACAAAAACATGTAGCAACAGGTGAGCTACTCTCTCTGAATTTACATGTACAATGCGAACCAACAAGATAAAAGTGTCTAATAGTGGACAGTGAGTGAGCAGTGCTTAAAAGCTCCACCAGCACTGCTGTGTCTGATCCGCTTATACCAGTGCAACACAAACTAACACACCACTGCCATGTAGAACAATAATTAGATCTGTAATTGTAGAATTACAAAGTTCTCATGTATGGTCCGTAAAGCTGAGAAAATGAAACAATGATGTGTCATTTGAATGAACCTATTCATGCAGTGAAGTTATATTGTTCTGGGAAAGTACACTCTAAAACACAGGCTGTTATAAAGTTACCAAAACAGCTCAGGCCTACCATATCAGTGAGATTTTATTGCAATTGCATCTTGTGGATCTAAGTGAAAATGCCTTGCATCAGTTTGGTTTAGATGCATCTAGGCCAAGGGCTAATAATGAAACTGGCTACAGATATCTGCTATAAAACACTCCTCAGTAATTTAGTGTGAGGTTAAAATATAAAACTGAGCTCTTAACACACATACACATAACACACATTTTTGCCTCACTTCCACTGTAGAAATCTGGATGCTAAGTGCTGTGTCTAACAGAAAGCACATAAACACTTTCACACACACACTAAACCCTTACACTGTTGCCATGGAAACTTTGCCCTCTGAGCTCTTTCTGTCCCCACCCAAACATCCCCTGAAGTCACAATGTGTGCCTTAACTACGTCAGAGTTTCTACGTCAATTACTTTCTTCCAAATACATTATCTGCAGTTTTGCACACATTATGGGAACATAAATATGTTTGTCAAATTTAATCTGATCTAAAAATATCCTGATCATAAATAATAAAGCAACTTCAGCAAAAAGGTCAAAAGCTTACATGAAGGAAAAAAGTTTTTCAGTTATTCCAAGACAAATAAAGCTTATATTAGCTTATTAGCTAAGTATTCTTATTAATATTTTTGATATTTAACTGTGGGTGTGATCTTCAATGAAGATTAATCCAAAACTTCACCGACATTCAACACCAGAGACAGGCATTCTCCACCATCTTTCCATTATATCTAACTTAATAATTCAGGCTTATTTACGGTCGCTTCTCTTCTTACTGCAGGTTTTTATAAGAGATCCTCTATCATTTAATGGAGCATGTCACATTTAGAGATAGCTGTGCTTGGATGTCAGATATGGAACATTGCATTTATTGGGATACTTTGTACCAAATGCACATAAGAGCATTATCTAACATGGTTTCAAATTTCCAACATCATGTGGTCTCATTAATTATCTTGTGGCTGAATGCAGTCAGTTCCTCACAGCATTGTTTAAACATCTATGGAAACCCTTACCAGAAGATCAGAGGACACGAACTGTTCTGCAGTCCTAAAAAACATGAGATATTAAATTGCATTGTATTGTAATACATTGTGGAGCGTCACGGTGGCGTAGCAGGTAGTGATGCTGTCACACAGATCAGGGTTACTATCTGTAAGGAGTTTGTATGTGGATTTGCTACTCAAAAGTGTCCATAGGTGTGAGTGAATGTGTCGCCCTGTTAAGGACTAGCGCCCCCCTAGTGTGGGTTTTAGTATTGCGCCCAGTGATTCTTGGTAGGCTCTGGACCCACTGCGACCCTAAACTGGATAAGCAGTCACAGACATTGAATGAATGAATAAATGAATGTATTGAAGTTCCTATGGTCACATATTACAGTGAGAACAATGTGCTGCCTCTTGTTTGCAAGTGAGTGAGATATTCATAAGGGAGCTCTGAATATTTCTTCTTTTTTAAATAGAGGTTATTACTCTGAAATTCTCTCATTTAAACATTTTTGGATCTGTGTTTTAATCTGGACTGCCTGTTGTCAAGCAGTTTCACATATGGAGGGGGGGGGGTCTGGAGAGTTGCCACACAGAGAGAGATGCAAATGCAAAGAGAGAGAGAGAGAGAGAGAGAGAGAGAGAGAGAGAGATTGGCCAGTAACTAAAATCAGTGGAAACAATGCAGTGCAAACAAATAGTCACTAAATATACTTTCAGTTTAATAAACCCTATTCTTTCTGGTTTGTCTGTCTCTCTATAAATTATAGATCTGTGGAGAATTGGATGACAGTTGTAGCTGCTGATCAAAATTTCATATATTTTTTCTTTTAAAAGATTTTTCTTAAAAAAAGCATGGAAAATAAATAGGAAGGAAACAAGAATACACACAACCAATAAATCCTAAATAGACTACAATCCATGCAAATAGCTGTAAAGTACAACTGTCAACATGCAAAACCCCAGGAATATATTCAACTGCAGAGAAAGCTGAAGTGCATCATGGGAGTCGTGATATCACCTCTTGCCCTCTCCCCTTCCCTTTATCTCCTGAACGTACACACACACACACACACACACACACAGCACTGTGTGAGCCACTCAGCATCTGTGGGAAGGAACACCACAATAATTAGCAAATCATTATGTACAGCATGTGTCTCTTGAGGGAATGGTAGTCTGTCTAGAAATGAGGGTTTTATTGGTTGTACAGCACTCAGAAGTGAAAGTACAAAATTAATCCATGCTTGTAAATGGATGATTTAAATGCATAATAACTGCACTGAGGTGAGCTCTAGCTCATTAACCTTGAATTACGTTCACACATTATCTTCCTCCTATTTCCCTCTCTGTAGTAAGTTTGATTTTCTATTCAGCAGAAACAGCAGTGACCCCTCAGCTCCTCCATTAATACAGGAGGTGTGGTGATTTAATGGCATCACCTGTGTAATTATTTCTGTCTCACTGCCTGAGCAGAGGGTGGGCTAGATCATAGCTCACAGATGATTCTCGTCTCATCCGGCTCAGTAAACTTCACAGGAAGATTTCAATTTCACAACAAAACCCCATTACACTTTGAATTCGCCTGGAAAATCAAAGGAGCATTTAATTGTTTGGGATTTTAAGGTGGACTGAGTTGACTTAATTAATTGGCAGAGCAAAACAGAATGGCAATCCCTTCAGTGGATATTGTATACAACACAATATGATTTCTTCCCAGATATTAAAGGGAACATATTATCACTCTCACATAAAGAGACCTCACCAGCTCTATTTTTGCCAGTTTAAGTCCCTTTCAGACACTTTTATGCAAATAAGCAGGTGCTGGTAATGCCCCACCAATCCCATGTTTACGCTGAGCGGCATGTCCGGCTCTGCCTGCACAAACACCTTCAGGAATGCCAGGTTGGGTCTATGCAAATTTCCCTAGTGTGATGTAACAATAAGGGAGCCATCCATATGCTCGTAGAAGCATACGATTTCTGACAAAAAATCTTTTAACTGACTCACAAAGAATGGATGGATATTTTGTTTTTTTTTTCGAGCCTGGAGTGTTTATAGGAACAGTAGACACCCAAGTGGAAAAAAGCACGCAAAGAGTGAGTTTTGAACAATATGCCCCCTTTAATGAATAGTTTGCCCAAATGTGGCTCACATCATCATTTATGGCCCAGATTTTGCCTTGAATAATGGCATTGGCTCAGGGTGAATCCAGCTGCTTCAGCTCAGCCACAGGTCTGCCTTATATGGACCAGACGTCAGGTGGGTGGTGGACCAAATAGATATTAGACCCACTTCTGGCCCACACACACACACAAATAAATCTCCAGGACATATGTTAAATTATTTAAAAAAAAGTTCTGCAATGAAAGCTGAGAAATATTCATCTAGAGAAGAAAATGTAATGTACCTTTAAGGAACACAACTGGACTTTAAAAACAATGCTGTACCTTACAGATATATTTACACTGGTTGGACCGTCAGTGACAATGTACTTATGCCATCCTCTATTCTGACAGTGTACTATGCAACACAGTTAAGATTTATATTATTAATATTTTGTAGACCTGCCAGGCCGACACATTCATTGAATTGAAAATAAAACCATGACCCAATGATTGAAGGTAGGTTCTGGACCCAGAGTGACCCTGAATTGGATAAACAGATAATGAATGAATGGATGTTAAAACAGTTTATCACTGCATCCAGAAACAGAATTTAAAAATGCCAATATTCAAAGAAGAAACTAAATATAAACAAAATCAAGCAGTACGGTTGCATTCTCTGGACCCAAGCTCATTTAAGATGGACTAACGAAAAGTGTACTGTGGTCCAATAATTCAAACTTTGAAATCCTTTTTGGAAATTATAAATGCCACATCCTCCAGTCTAAAGAGGTGAGGGACCATCCACCACACTATAAGAACACAGTTGAAAAGCCAGCATCCGCGATTGTATAAAAGTGCATTAGTGCACATTGATGGCTTGAACATCTGTGAAGGCACCATTAATGCTGACTTATATATACAGATATTTGAGCAACATGCTGACTTCCAGAAAAAGTCATTTTCAGTGAACACCTTGCTTATTTTTCACAAGAAAATGGCCATTCATATTCTGCATGGATTACAACAGCACCCAGTGTACATATTTGGAATATTATGAAATGGAAAAACTAAAGCAGAAACACAATCCTGTGAGCAGCATAAATACTATACGAAGCAAGAATGGGAAAAATTTTCATTTTCAAAACTACAGCAATTGGTCTTATCAGTTTCCAAATATTTACTGAGGTGTACTGATATTGCTGGCATCAAAATGAGCATATATTTAAAAATATACCTCAGTGGAGTATGCAGAATGGGCTAAATGTAAAGCCAGTATTGGCAGCTCAGCTGAAAATGCAAACTTTTTCTAAATTAAGACAACCCTGTTGACACAACCCCGTGACACTGTTTAATCAACAATGTCAGTGTTGGTCAAATTTACAGTGTTAATTTAACAGTGATGGCGGCGCGGTGGTGCAGCAGATAGTGTCGCAGTCACACAGTTCCAGGGACCTGGAGGTTGTGGGTTTGATTCCCGCTCCAGGTGACTGTCTGTGAGGAGTTGGTGTGTTCTCCCTGTGTCCACGTGGGTTTCCTCCCACGATCCAAAAACACACGTTAGTAGGTGGATTTGTGACTCAAGTGTCCGTAGGTGTGAGTGGGTGTGTTGCCCTGTGAAGGACTGGCGCCCCCTCCAGGGTGTATTCCTGCCTTGCGTCCAATGATTCCAGGTAGGCTCTGGACCCACTGCGACCCTGAACTGGATAAGCGCTTACAGATAATGAATGAATAAATGAAAAAACTGAAAAATTTGCTCTCTACCAACCCACCCACAGCCAAGTGTGCCAGCTGAGATGTAACATATAATAGGTCCAACCATAAACATTTTTAAAATCTCACCCCAAACATCTTACCCCAAACAGGTGGGCAATTTGCTCCTGAAACCTACAAAAGGACACAAGGCACTGAGCCCCGTGTGTGTCCTCCGGTCTTTTCTTGAAAAAATTGCTGTGGAACTTCCTGGCTCATAGATCATTTAAACTCAATCGATGAAGAAGTCCTTTGTCCTCTGGTTATGATGCATCACATGTCATACAGCAACAGTGCTTTCATCTATATTGCATTTCTCTTTTGCTCTTTTCTATTGTTGATTATTCTTGGAGTGTATGTTTGTTTGAATAAGCTAAAAAATAGAATTAGTTTAAGAACTGTCAGGTGGATGGGCAGAGTTAGGGTTGCTAACAAAAATTTGTTTGTTTAATTTGCATCAAAATTTGTCCATGTACAATTACATTATTACTGTACCATTGTGTTGTTATGTTTTATTTTTCATTTTCTATAACTGCTTCATTCTGCTATCGGTTGTGGATCTGGAGCCCCCAGAATCCCTGACAGTGTTCCAGTCCATCACACCCTTCACTCATCAAGTCACACTTATGGAAACTTTTGCACAGCTAATCCACTTAGCCATACGAACTTTTGCACTGTGGGAGGAAGCCAGAGCACCTGTAATGAATCCACACAGTCATGGGGAGAATACATCTTTAATTCCTCACAAACATTTACAGGCCCCCCCTCTTTATAAAACGATAAAGGGCTGATATACTACACATGCTTTTCTACATACTGATATTTTAAATATGTCACAAAAAATGTCTCAAAAAAAATTAACCCAGTGAACATGCCAGTATCATTACAATTGAAAGTTATTGTGTGTCACCAACATTCTAACGTTAGACATGTCAACTTAACCGCCTCTGTCGGCTAATAATATCCTTGCACAAGGCTGGGAGACTGTAAGAGAACTGACAGTTGGCAGTTTGTTGTGCAAGCCGTGTTATTCATAGCTTCAAAAGATTTTAGCCTGCTGTATGCTGTGTGTCACAGCCTAACATTGCCATTAACGTTATTATGATGGACTCATTTCATTAGCAAAATTAACTTTAAAGTGACTTACATATTTCTTTGAAAAATAGCTCCTTATGTCCACCTTTTACTTTTTTGCTGCCATCCTGTCACCCATGATGCACCTGAGTCTTGCACAGTAATACTCACATATGACTGGAAAGTTTTCCTTACAGTTTTGGCACTAACAGCCAAACGTAGAGTCTCAGCACACCAACACACCAAACTTCTCACAGACAGTCACCCGGAGCAAGACTTGAACCCACAACCTCCAGGTCCCTGGAGCTGTGTGACAGTGACACCACCTGCCGCACCACCATGCCACCCAAATATTATTTAATTTGTATTAAATAATACATTTAAAGAAATCTTTTTAATTATTTAGATGTGAATTCAGCATTATAAAGAAGAGAACACTTAAGCAGTTAGAAAGGTTTAAAAAAGAAAACATAGATCAGAAATAAAAAAGTCCAAAGTTTGGTTGGAACATACAGAACGAAGATCTAATCTAATCTTATGCTAGGTGTGTCAGCATGCTTTTATTTTCTTCTTGATTGGTTAGATCCTGAGGAGAGGGGTGGGCCAGAATGGGACAAATGTGCTTCAAGGCAAGGCCCTCACTAAAGATTAATGATTAGGGGGACTAAGCTTTAACTACGGGCATCTGGGCTAATTGCCTCATAGCAGCACATTTCTTTGACGAGATACAGATTAAGCAAAGCCACAAGGAGCTGCTGCTTTTACAAAATAAATAAATAAATAGAATGTAGAAAAACAAGGTCCTTCACAGGGCGATAACACTCTCACATCTACGGACACTTTAGAGTCTCCAATCCACCTGCCAACGTGTGTTTTTGGACAGTGGGAGGAAACTGGAGCACTCAAAGTAAACCCACTTGGACATGGGGAGAACACACCAACTCCTCACAACCACCCTAAGCACTAAACAAAACTAAATAAATAGAATAAAACATAAAATAAATAATGCAAATTCAACCTCCAACCAACTGAATGAAAAAGGTCAAATCCACTATTTTCATAGAGCCACTGCAGCAGATGTTTGATTGACTGACATATAAGAATGTCACAGAACTTTTCATCTTGAGCTTGAATTGGGTTTCTGTGACATAGCAGCTGCACCCGCACTAGCCCAATCATTACCATGTTCAAAGCCAAGTGTCAGCAGGAGTGATGGAATGCACTGCTGGACTCTGGAGCAATTAATACCTGCCTTACACCAAGCAACTTTTTAAGCAATTTCACTGTCGCAGACAAATTTCCAAAGTCAGAATACAATCATGTGAGTTTTGCTGGGGTTGAACAGCACTCCCGTCATCTTGTTCCTTTGCTGTGAGTTGGTCAGGAGAGCTGGTTAACTCAGTCAGCTATGATTAATATTGTCACAAGTCTTACTTAAATCTCAGCTGAAGCCAATCAGTCTTTGCAAAAAAAGAGTTTGCATTTGAAAACTTTATGACATTATCTTTAGATGTGAGAGGGTGCCTGACTTTAGTCTTTTCAGAGCTGTATGATCAGCATAAAATAAACTAAAATGCATCAGTCTAGATCCTAGTCTGACAAATGAATATAGATGTGACAGATGCAGGAGAACTCTACTTACCTTAAAATATCAACTGCAAAATTGGTATAGGACACTTCATGGGCCATGGCTGTTTTTTACACTGTTTTTTTTTAAATAGTTGAACCTCTTAATCCAACTGAAGCAATATTGTTGTGCTTCTGTGCTGACTGTGAGACAGACACTAATGCCTTACCTCCCTAATGCTCTTGTGGCTGAAAGGAAGCAAATTCCTGCGACCATGATTCAAAATCTAGTTGAAAAGCAAAGATGACTGGAGGGTTTTTGGAGCAGCAACTGTAGGGGACTTATTCATTATAAAACTGTGTTTACTATGGAGTATGTCTGCATGTGCAGTGAAAATTTGAACAAACTTTCTGATACACATACAAGAAAAAGAAAATAAGGGAAATAAACATGGCCACTAAAAGAAAATCAGTTGAGTTATTTCTATTGCAGTTGTTTATGCATATTTATTGTGTTTGCTGTAATCACAAACACTATTTGCAAGGTCTAAATGAACATTGTACTGAGATACATCAATTTATTTTTCATTTGCCCACACACACACACACGCAAACAAATTTACACTTTCTATGAAATTGCTTTCCGTATAATTTACTGAACAAGACACAAACAAACAAATTACAAACAACAGTGGACAGTCATATCATTCTATTAAGAAGCACACACTCATCTGTAACACTTTGCATCAGGGTCTTGCCTTTGTGTTTTAAGATCTCCTTAGTGAATATAATTAGTCTTGATACTGGGCAATACAAATTTTAAGTACTGCTGTGATGTAATCTGCACATGCGTCATGCACATGTACAAATGCGTCCTTTGAAATATGTAGCCCTTGACTTGAAATAAGACCCAGAATACAGTTTTAGCCTTCTAAATATGACTAAAGACTTGCCCACCCATTGTTTTACTACCCCCCACCCCAGCCAAAGCTGTCTAGAACTGGGCCTGCTACAGTGTATTTTCCCAACTAGTCTGTGCTCTCCTTATCCACAACCACTGACCAGACCTTTTAGCTGTTTCTGATAACTCCTTCACTGTCCGATAGGATTACACAAACTAATTCTTATTATAAAATCTCTAGAAAGGGTGTAATTTCATTAACAGATAACCCTTAAATTATTTCTTGGAAAATAAATGATTGAAAAAAGTCGAGTTATCTGGCAGTGAATATAACAATTTCACTGTGAGAAAAAAATGATTTCAAATATGTAGGAATAAGTTTAAAAATCTTAATGTACTCTTAATAATAAGAAAAAGTAAACACATATTAGATGATTTCACTTAAGATTAAGTTAAGATGTCTTTTTCTGAGGTGTATCTGTCTTGGATGAACCATGACCAAAGACCCTTCATACGGTCTGTGGATGGTTATCACAAAGAATTTACATGAAGTCTGATTTAGGGCATAGAGACCTGTCCTGGGATAATGCAGTTTATTCTTATCCTCTGGGTGTTCTGCATGCTACAGCTGTGACACGGCATGTTCAATCAAAATTAAATGTTTGTGCGATTGTTAATATGTACATAAGTACCTGGACAGGAACATTGTGGTAAAGAACACAAGTTAATGGAAGCCAGGAACCCTCACTGGTGTCACTGTCCTTATATGTCACAGTTGTAAATGCTGCTGGGAAGGGAATCCAAGGCTGAAGTAAAACAAATCATTTTGAAGCACAGAAATATAGCTGTGTGTAGAAAAGTATAATTTATTTTATTCACTTTGTGACCCAGATAAAACAGAATGACACTCCAGGTGTTATTCTGCTGGGAAAATAGACAATCCAATTAAATGCCTGTTTCACAGATACGTTTCTCTGTTTATCTACAGCATAAAATCTGCTTTCTATCTCATATAGTGCTGTGCAAAGTCAGAGACTTCTGGTTAAAACAAAGCCATTATCATTTTTCACTGTCAGAAGAATCTGAAAACATGTATTTGAGAGAAAATCAGTATAGCTCTGCTTCCCTTCTTCATTTCAGGAGATCTGTGTCCACAGTCCACACTGATTCTTTTCACACTTTCTCGATCTTAGAAGTGGGTTTAATTTTCTGCTTTCAGTGATGCTGAGTTCTGGGTGAAAAGTCTGTTGCTCTGACAGCACCCTTTATTTGACTGAAGTATCTCCTGAAAGATTCATAACAAATTTTTGTAACTAATTTGAAATTTGCTAGGAAAGTAATGCTATGTATGAGATTTTTTTTTCTTTTTCTTTTTTTTCCACTGATGCTCTGTTAACTTTTCTATGATTCAACACTTTTTTTTTTTTAATTGTTGGTGCTTTGGCATACCAAAGGCACACATCACGGGTCTGCCTGTTTGATTTTATAAACATTATAGTGGTAAATTTCCCTCTGCCTCTTATGCGAGACGTACAGAAGCAATACACACATCCTGCCACATGCACTATATTCCACAGTCAGACAGACAAGATAAACCTGGTGTAGTATACACTCACCTTCTTCAAGGCTGTTTACCCCTCTAAAGAAATCCCTTCAAACACTTCAGGTCTTCTCTGTACATTATTGATTTTTAGACCTTTTACATCTGGTCATTTACTTTAAGATGCACCGTGCGCCTGCAGAAACCATGGAGACCAGTGACCTTGCCCGTAACTGTTTTCATTCTGTCTTTGTTCACCTGAAACACAGCTGACTGAATATAAGCTGGACTAATACCTGCGTATAAACACAATTCACACAATGCTGACACACTCCTAGAATACACTGCTGGGAGGACCCCTAAAACTGAGATACATATTGCTGAAATCCAAACATGGCAAACATATTTTATATTGTATGAAAATTACATAATATTTGGATCATCATTATGTTGCAAACAAGTTTTAATAAAATAGTTTTACATTAATTTACACAAAAATAAAAAACTAGAATAGCTATTGTTGTGCATTTTCCATAAAGCCAGCAAGTAAGAAATGGCGCTTTGCTACTGCATGGACCCTACATTACTTAGGATTAAATGTGACCTTAAGCACAAACTAGCCATTTGTAAAATCTTCAAACTAGAGTAGTTACCACTTTACCATTTGTTACTATCGGACCCACAACGGCAGCTCGTAAAAATACATCGTAAAACAGTCTTTTGATTGATGGTCAACACAGAGCAAGATCCAGATGGAGCAACATCACCGACTACATTTCAGGATGGGGTCTTTATACTGGAAAATCAACCATGGGCCGAGCAAGTAGAGTCAAGTAGGGCAGGTACCACGCAGTGAGAAAAGCACTATAACTGAGCATATGGAAAAAATGTCAGATGTTCAGACTCAGACCTCTCAACACAAGGTGTGAAGTGAATGTTAAATAGTAATTTAATATAAACTGTAAAACCAAACCATATTTGAAAATCACACGTTTCAATTCAAGCCAACTCTACCATGTGGGTTTGAGGTTAAAGTCTGATAATTGTCCTATTCGATCTCTACCTCTTCTGCTCAAAGCAACAGAAGCTGCACGTGACAGTTTTTCAATTGTATATGTCTCAAAGAGCCAATCAGAAATAAGCCCAGTGCCCCCACAGCTGGCACTGACTGTCCATTCTCTTAGCTCCCCTTACATACAGGAGCACAAATCCGAATTTCTCGGATTACAGTATGTACCCCATCTGTTGCTCTGCATACTCCATTTGCCCCTTTCACACTGTTCTTCAGAAGTGGATTTTCAGCAGCACTGCTGTGTCTGATCCACATGTAGCATGTCTACAATGTGACATGAGTAACTTCATGTCAGTGTCACTGCAAATCACTGATAATGATCCACCACTCAAACAGTACCTGCTCTGTGGGATCAATAATGTATGTAATATATTTACAACTTCACAGGATTCCCTTTTTATCTTTTTTTGGAAGTGAGGTTTCTCTTTAGCTAGCTGTCTACCCTGAGATGAGAGAAACTTAAAAGAGGATATGATATTAAATCATATCAGTTTTCTATTCATCTATATGAGCAGCTTCTGTGGGTGTCTATTTCTGGGCTTCTCATGGCTAAGCTTTTTAGTTTATTGAGCATACTGAGCTGAGTAAGCATGCCAAGGACTCTAACTGTGCTGTGTTGAAGGGGACAATATTGAGAACTGATGGCCAGCTTCTCCAAATTTTATGGTGCAAGTAAATATAGTAGGGAAATGTCTAGAGTAGCAGATATCAAACCCTTAATCACTTGGGACTTTACACTGTACCTTTACACTGCCCACATTAAGAATATTACAAGATTACAGCTAAATTTATTTAAACACGAATTCCAAATAAGAAATGATTAATTTCAGCAAGTAAAGGCCAAACTGACACAATCTATTAGTAGACGCAATCCATTCCTGTCCTCCTTTCTCTTCTTTAGTTCCATTCCAGCATATTGAGACTAGTCCTGGGTCACTTAAACTCCAAGTCAAAGTCAATGTAACTCCAAGTCACTCACACTTCTGTGAAATCAACCTGTTTAGTTAGGAAGCAACACTGATTGTGAATCAGTTTCACCTTCTGTGGTGCAAATGGAACAGACAACAGGTAGAAATGAGAGGCAATTATCAAGACAACCACTATCAAGGAGTGCTTCTGCAGATGGTGACCACAGACCATTTCTCTTTTCTCATCCTTTCTGGCTGATGTTTTGGTCACTTTTGCATTCTGTCAGTGCTCTCACCCCTAGAGGCAGCATGAGGCAGTGTCTACAACACACAGAAGTTGCTGAGGAAGTGCAGCTCATCCGGGATGGCACATTAATGCAAGCTGTGGCAAAAAGGTTTGCTGTGTCTGTCAGCACAGTGTCTAGACCATGGAGGAGATACCAGGAGACAGGCCAGTACACCAGGAGATGCGGAGGGGGGCATAGGAGGGCAACAACCCAGCAGCAGGACCACTATTTCCTCCTTTGTGCAAGGAGGAACAGGAGGAACAGTTCTAAAGCCCTGCAAAATGACCTCCAGCAGGCCACTAATATCCATGTTTCTGCACCCACAATGAGAATCAGATCCCATGAGGGTGGTATGAGGGCCCAACGTCCACAAGTCCTGCCTCCAGCATGACTGTTTGGCAGTGGGTTAGTAATAGTGTGGGGAGGCATTTCTCTGGAGGGCCGCACAGACCTCCATGTGCTAGCCAGGGGTACCCTGACTGTCATTAGGTACCGGGATGAGATCCTCAGACCCAATGTGAGAACATATGCTGGTGCAGTGGGCCCTGGGTTCCTTCTGATGCATGACAATGCTAGGCCTCATGTGGCTGAAGTGTGGCAGCAGTTCCTGCATGATGAAGGCATTGGTGCTATGGAATGGCCTGACAGTTCCCCAGACCTGAATCCAATCGGGCACATCTGGGACATCATGTCTCATTCCATCCACCAACGCCACGTTGCAACACAGACTGTCCAGGAGATCCCTCAGGAGAACATCCGCTGCCTCATCAGGAGCATACCCAGGCATTGTAGGGAGGTCATGCAGGCACATGGAGGCCACACACACTATTGAGTCTCATTTTTATTTGTCTTGAAGAATTTCAACTGAAGCTGGAATATTTCATTAATTGAGATCTAGAATGTGTTATTTTAGTGTTCCCTTGCTTCATTGATATTTAAATTCCATGTGAATAAATGGAAAAGAGGAGCAGGTTCAGTGGCAGATTACAGATGTACATGGGGGACACTGTCCCTATAGCCATTAGGCTCTTCAACACTTCTCAGTGGGCTCTGAAAGATAGTAGGACTGAATCCAGTGCAAATGTATAGGTCCATTCAGTTATTGCAGTTGCAGAGTTGTACCCTGTTTTTTATATATTAATGACTATACAGACATAGTCAAATAGATGCAGTAGTCAGCATATATTGCACATTGCAAACACTTTATTTTACTATCTTTTATACATGTTTGCGTTTAAGTTTATCTTTGCACAGTTCTTTGCCCTTGCATCCATATTTCCCATATATATTAATTTTGTAGGTTCCTGTGGTTTAGTTTAATCAGTCAGATGCGATCATCAATGAGTTCCATCAATGGCTTTTGAACAGTGTGCTAATAACAAGCAATATGCTCTCTTTCCTCTTTAGCCCAGAGAACGTGGTGTCAATAATAAAAAAAAAAGAATTTTAGTTTGACCAAAGAACACTAATCCCCTTCACCTCAGTCCATCTTTCATGAGCTCATGCCTGGTGTTAGTAAACCATTTAATCTAGGGTGTAAATGATTTGCCTATCAATGCATTCTGTTTTTTTAACATTTTGCCTAGCGTATCTACTTTTCTGGAAATGGAGTTTATAGAGACATACAAGTCTATTAAAGCAACAATCATATCAAAGGTATAATATAAGGAAATAAAGGAAATAAAATTAGAATAAAAAGATACATATAGAAGCTATATAGAAATTTAAAAGCACATACTATAAATATGAATAAATAATGCAGTCATATGAAAACTAAAATCTAAACCATTAAATAACCCAAAACATTGGTAAAAAAAATTACAACACAAAGATATGAACCTACTATAACAGGTATCACACTCAAATTGCAAGAATAAAGCCTTTGAGACATATTTTAAAACATTTTGTAGTACTTCCACAGGATTAGATTCTGTGGAAGCAGTGCAGTCTTCTCAGTGTGTATCTGTTCTTTTGTGTGAGCTGATCTCTTGAACAATGAGTGAAGAAAGAGGCAAGAGCAAAGAGTGAGAAATGGCTGCTGAGATTAATCAGGATCTGAACCCTGACTGTCCACCAAGACATCTCTACACCTATTATACCTGCTCTCACATACCACACACTCATTCAAGATTCTCTCCAACCACACTGGTGTCACCTAGAATGAGACCTCTATCTGGAGGTGCTGGTTCTTTTCATTTTGCTTGCTTGCACAGGGACATTTGAGGCTTTGAGGCTGCTCTCAGCTCTTTAGTGTTTAAAAGAACAACAAGTTATTTTACATAAAAAAAAGCAAACAATATTTATGACAGTAATTGTTTGTGATTGTGCTTTCAGCTACATGTGCTGAGATTAATATTATGTAAATGAGCTAAAGTTCTCACTGCTACTACAACCCAACCATATGGTAAGAACATTGGATAGAATAAACACAATGGAAAATACAGGTTGAAAATAAAATTTGCATTTCCAGCATAAATTAGCTTAGCTCTGTCTTTTCAACAGGTTTATATCAAAAAGGTCTTACAATGAAAATTTTAAAAACAACACATCACAGTCACAGTGGGTACAGGCCAGTTTTTGAAACTGTGACTTGGGTTGTGTTTTAACTTTGCACACTGTTTGTCCCATAGTTTTAAAAATCACATACGCATGTATTACGTCTGTAACTGCCTAACAGCCCTATGATATTTAGGGTGAGTGTGTGATGAGTTAGACATGATGTTTGCCTGGTGCTGAGCAGCATGCTATGATTTTGTTAGCAGCGTTACATTTAGATGATTAGATTCTGTGCAAAATACAGAAGAAAACATAGTAAATGTTGCTTATTGTGAGGGTAAGGGGAGGATTTTAATAATGTTTTTCACATACTACTGCTTTAGATTAGTTTCAGGTTTGATGACATCACTGTACGTTGCAGGCAGTTGTCACAGTGCTCACACACCAGAAACCCACTGCAGTATTCACTCATCTAGAGAGCAAGACTCCTGCAATTTTCCCAGTGAGGATTCATCTCTGTCCAACTGTGCTGAGATGTAGCTTTGTTAAGGACCTCCCTTTCAGAATCTAACTCTTTTATTTTTCTTCTTGTGACAAATGATGACACTGGAGCAGGAATTATTACCAGGTCCAGGAGAAGGCAGCTCATGTCACATCTCATGGTGTAGTTCTTTGTACTTAGCAGTTCAGAGCAAAGCTTCTGCTCCAGCAGAGAAGTGAGGGCCTGTTTTGTGAATTCCTTCTGAAATCCACAGCTTTATATTGTCACCCTATTCTCTCTCCCCTCTCTCTGAGACAACAATACATTTCTTTACCCAGCAGCTTCAGTGTAAAACACTGCTACACTGTTTCTGGACAAATACCTTGTATCTATGTGTTGGAAATGCTTGGAATTCAATGTCTTTCCATTGTGTAAAAATTCATAATGAAGCAACTAATAGAAATACTCCAAAATGACTTGGATATTACATATTCATTCATTCATTCATTGTCTGTAACCACTTACTCAGTTCAGGGTCACAGTGGTTCCAGAGCCTACCCAGGGCCACTGGGCTCACGACAGGAACACACCCTGGAAAGAGCACCAGTCCTTCACAGGGCAACACACACTCACATATTCACACCTATGGACACTTGTGAGTAGCCAATCCACCTACCCATGTGTGATTTTGACTGTGGGAGGAAACCCGCAAGGACACAGAGAGAACAAACCAAACTCCCCACAGAGAGTCATCTGGAGCAGGTCTCAAACCCACAACCCCAGAACCCTGGAGGTGTGTGACTGCGACACTACCTGCTGTGCTGCCGTGCCACCCCTGTTTGTACTAGACTGTGTATTTTTAAAAGCATATTTCCTTTAAAAATATCAAACGGGATTTTCAGTCACTACTTGACTTTAATCCCTGTCCTTGCACTTGGATCAATATGGATGCATCGCAAAATGTGGACACAGATATGGATTTTCAGACAGTTAAATGAATTATTAATAGCCACAGATGTCACTTTGCAGCTGAATTTTTTAGACTGCCCTGAGGCCAGTTTCACCAAGTTCTAGATCAATATGAAGTATATACGAGTTAGAGGGAAACTCCTAATTGTGTTGTCTCTTCTCTCTGTGAAGATTAGCAGTGTTTAGTCAAACCTTTGTTGAAAGGTCAGGATATAAAGTATATGTTCTTTAAAAATCTGGTTAAAGGTGTACAGCAAAGTCACAGTCAGAGCTGAGGAAGTGGCCACAGTTCAACAGTGTAGAAGTCTCTCTCTTTCTCTGCAGGACAAATCAGATTTGGTTCTTAAATTTCATTTTAGACAAATGAGCTAATCCAATTTTCATGCTCATACTGTAGCTTCTCTTAGTAACCATTCAGGTGTGATTAGGGATGAACACTTGATTTACAAACAGTGAACACATGCAGGTTTACACTGTGCAGAGTGAAATAAATCACAGTAGAATCAGAGTTCTCTCTGTACTCTGTGCCATCTATCACTGTAGAGATGATGCACATGGCTTTCTATCATATTGAGGCACTGTGTTTTTTAATGTGAGCTTATTCAGGGTAGAGGGAGGATCAGTCTGAGCAGATCCCTATTTTGTTCGATCAGAGGAATAATAAACATGGTAAATATGTTGATTATATTCCTGTTCATGTGCTCTGTTCTAAATGAACTTATCTGATCACAATAAAATAAACAACTATGTCTGCCTTTGTTCTATCACAGTCATTACACACTAAACACACACACAACACTAGTGACACATCATGCCATTAACAGACGGCTGTTAAGTGATTAAGTTGAAATAATTACTGAAGCAGTCACTGTTAAACTACAACTTACTAATTAAATAATACTGTCTATACATTCCGTACACTAGTGAAGAGCAAATGTTTATTATTATAAATCTAACATTAATAGAATTATCATGTTGGAACATTTCAATATGCCCATTCTTTATGAAAACAGCAGCAAGCATTTTTAATTTCTGTAAAACAAAATGTGGCTGCGAGTAATGATGTTTTATCTAGATTTTTGTTAAAAGCTCTGACTGTAAATAAGCCTGTGTATGTGAATTTGCACTACCAACTTTTTTTCATCATGGGTCAGATGCCAAGGTGTGCCATTGCTTGGCTGAAATCAAAACCTGCAGCCACACTGGCTCTTTGAGAACAGGGTCAATAGACTTATTCACAGTGTCACTGCTGCCTTTAGCTTTTTCTGAAATTGCTTTTCAATTCATTAAGAATGATGTGCTTCAGTAACATTTTTTTTTCCAGAATTGAATCCCATCAGTGCCAATTTACACAACATACTGCAGCATTAGACACCTGCAGGTTTAAAGTAAATGATGTGGATCATGTAGGTATGTTTTCCATTGTTCACTGTCACATCTTTTGAAGTTGGAGAATCAATATGTTAAATTGCACAATTAGAAGAGTTACATGTTCCTTTGAAGCAAAGTAGACTGTATTTTAAAAAAAATAATAAAACAATTATGATGCAGATTGATTTTTATTTAGCCTCATAAATATATTGCTATGGAATAATATATGATATATGCAAATGTTTCTGTGGTGCAGAGTTGGTTGTCAGTATGTTTGTTGTATATTTGTCCTGAGACTGAACATTTTTATTCAATGTTTTGAATAAAACATTTATTATCTTATTAATATATGATAATCATACATAAGATAAGATGTGGGGCGGCACGTGGTGCAGCCGGTAGGTGTCGCAGTCACACAGCTCCAGGTACCTGGAGGTTGTGGGTTCGATTCCCGCTCCGGGTGACTGTCTGTGAGGAGTTGGTGTGTTCTCCCTGTGTCTGCATGGGTTTCCTCCGGGTGCTCCAGTTTCCTCCCATGGTCCAAAAAACACACGGTGGTAGGTGGATTGGTGACTCAAAGGTTTCCATAGGTGTCAGTGTGTGAGTGTGTGTGTTGCCCTGTGAAGGACTGGGGCCCCCTCCAGGGTGTATTCCCGCCTTGTGCCCAATGATTCCAGGTAGGCTCTGGACCCCCCGTGAACCTGAATTGGATAAGCGTTTACAGATAATGAATGAATGAATAAATGAAGATAAGATGTAAAATATCCTATGCCAATCCATTAGAGCGTCACATAGGGCCCATCCCATGCTCTTCCTCTCGGCAGCCTCATAATTTCCATTGTTCCAATCCTACAGCTACACCCTAAGGTTGCTTTGACTGTTTATGATCCGATCAGCAACCAGCTACCCTTTACATCTACAGTTACTCATTGAGCACATCACCTGAGTATCCAAACCACCCACTGCATCACTAGCTCTAGGGGTCATCAGGTAGGCCCCTCCCCTTGTCAGTGTTTCACTGAATTAATAAACACAAATATAACCAATACATTAAATATGAAAATTGAAGAACATCCAGTGGTCTGTTCATCATTAAAATGTATCACAATGTAACTGACTACTGAGTTAAATTATGTAAAAAAGGCAATCATGAAAATACATGGTTTAAATCCAACAACAACTGTATTCCCTGGTTCTACTTTGCAGAGTTAATGATGTTCATGGACTTTGCAATAGAATGCTAATTCCACGTCCTTCATTTGTGTTTTGTTCTCATTAACACAAGATTAAATCTGGTTAGGAGAGTGCCAACGTGGTCATGCTGGAGATTAGGCTTTATTTGTTAAAGGAGGTTTAATTTCATCCAATTTCCATCCACTTTAACGTAATTACCATGCAATCACTTATAGGGAAAATTAGCCACCTGTGTTATTTTACAATTGGGAGACAATAGAATGAATGTAGTGCATTTATTGTGTGTATGTTCATGTAAGAGTTGTATGTATGTCTTTTCTCTCTCTCTCTCTCTCTCTCTCTCTCTCTGTGTGTGTGTGTGTGTGTGTGTGTGTGTGTGTGTGTGTGTCAGTGCATACACATATGTATGTGCTGGTGCGTGTTTGTGTAAGGGTCCCTCTCTTGCTGAGTAATTCACTAATGCTAGAGCTCAGAGATAAGGCTGGCCTAACTGCTGCCCTGATGTGATTAGCCTGAGGTTGCTGTCAGCCTTGTCAACACAAAGTATACACTGCAGAGCAGAGGGTTTACTACAGAGATTTACTGCATGTGTTCTCAGATTCACAGATAAAATTATTTTCATTTTTCAGTCTTTATGTCACATACATTGACAGAAGGCAAGCTATTACACTGTTGGGGCAGTAATAGATAAAAACAAACTGCATGACATAGCATCTCCTCCCTGAAGACCCTCTTTCTTCCTCTGTATTCTGCTTTCACATGAGTGCTATCCAAGCCATAATTTCTCACACATAAACCAATCTCCAGTTGTAGCTAATAGTAGAATTTAAAAAAACTGAACCTTTTTATCCATATATCAATAGTTTTTGTTAACGTCTGCATCAGATGTTAACAGCCAGTCACATTCATTTATTCTCTGGGGGTCTTATAGTCACCCACATCAATATTAAGTCACAAATTAACATCACACTGTCACTTTACTGCAAATGCCATGCACACCAATAGCATAGTCCATACAAAATGGAAAAGACAAATCAATGTACAGCATAACCCAGTCCTTTCCATGACTAATGTTAGTCCTGTATCATAGAAATAGGCCCTTGATTAATAAAGATTACACCAAGCTGTTGGCATCTGCTTAATTGTTCAATGAACTGGATGCAGTTTTATTCCCAGTTAAGAACAGAATTTCAGCAGATTGGTATGAAGTATGCAGTGAGGTACTGCACATGATTGTACCCATTTTCTCTCTTGTATATTGGATTTGACAATCAACTGGCATTCAATTATGGCGGCACAGCAGGTAGTGATGAAGTCACAGCTCCAGGGTCCTGGGGTTGTGTGTTTGAGCCCCGCTCTGTGTGACTGTCAGTGAAAAGTTTGGTGTGTTCTCCCTGTGTCCGCGTGGGTTTCCTCCTGGTGCTTTGGTTTCCTCCCACGATCCAAAAATACACGTTGGTAGGTGGATTGATTACTCAAACTGGCCATAGGGGTGTGAGTGAGTGAATGTGTGAGTGTGTGTCACACTGGGAAGGGCTGGCGCCCCCTCCAGGGTGTATTTCTGCTTTGTGCCCTGTGGTTCCAGGTAGGTTCCAGACCCACAGCGACCCTGAATTGTATAAGTAGTTACAGAAAATGAATGAATAGCATTCAAATCTTGATTTTTTATGAGCATGCAAGAGCTTGTTATCATTTAACATTTATGATATCCATTCATTGTCTGTAACCACTTATCCACTTGGTACAGAGCCTAACTGGTATCACTGGGTATACACCCTGGAGGGGGCGCCAGTCCATCGCAGAGTGACATATACTCCCACATTCATTCACTCACTCATACCTATGGACAGTTTTGAGTAGCCAATCCACCTAGCAATGTGTGTTTTAAGATTGTGGAAGGAAACCCACACAGATACAGGAAGAACTCCTCACAGACAGTCATCCAGAGCAGAGCTTGAACCCCCAACCCTAGGACCTGCGTTTGTGACACTCACACAATTTTTTGGGCATAATATCAATGACCTTCAGTGCATAACTCTTTTCATGACACTAATGAAACAAATCAATATTAATTATTTGCTGTTCTGTATGTGCATTTGTGCTCACTCCTAAACAATATAGGTCATTTAACAATGAGGGAAGTTTCTGATTATTATACATTGTACAAGATTAAATAGCAGTACAGACAAAATGCTGGTTCTACACAATTATTTCTTTCTCTGTAGTCAACATGATTTATGATGGCACACTCATAACTTCTGATGTCAGATTTAAAGGATTTAAATGGGCAACTGTGGGACTGTCAAGAAGGTTCCCTGTCAAACCATTTAGTTCAGTAGGGTTAACCTGGGTTATTATTACAACAGAGTCAGTATGTTAAACTTTGACTCATTGTCACATTTCAGATAAATAGTTCAAAATTAAAAGAAAAATAAATTATTTAACTGTCCACTTTGTTTAATTACAGACTAATGTTCAAGTCAGCATAGGTTTGTAGTTCAGGACTAAGTCAGACCAAAGCAAGAGTAGCTTAAAAAAAAAAACATATCCTGAAATGTTGGACCACCTTTAACTCAACTCTTCTTTTGAATTCCTCAGTCATCTACACCATGTTCCATTGGGATGGTCAACACTGCCTAGGTCTGATTTTGCAGGTCCACTGGTTCTGTGGCTAGAGGACTGTGTGACGGCAACCAACATCTTTGCCACAATTCATCCCATGTAACACGGGTCACTATTGAGGCCATGAAATGATCTGTAGATGTTGAGCAGTCTCCAATGCCCAGGACTGATTCTGCCTCCACAAGGGCTCCTCTCCTGTGGCCCAGAGATTTGGATGATGCAGTTAATCAACACTTATGACTCGACTCTATGGTTGTTGTATTCTGGGTTGGTCAGCACTAACCAAGTGCAGTTCTGCCTGCCCGCTGACCAGAGAAATGATCCAGAGATTTGGGTGCCAGAGTTAATCAACACCTTTGACTCAGCTTGTTGAGTCCTTCAGTGCTCTATGCTTGTTGTCCACTGGGTTGGTCACCACTGCCCAGGTCTGACTCTGCTTCCCCACTGACTCCTCTCCTGTGGCCAGAGAACTGGTCCAGAGATTTGGGTGAAGAATTCTGGTTTCTCCAACATAAGCAGCTGGCCAAATCTGCTCGGAAAGATGGTGTAAAGACCCCATAGATGACTGGATCACAACATGTATTAAGGTTTCCAAAAACAAAGAAGGCATGGTGGACGTACTCCGGGATCACCTGCAGCATCTGAGGCTGGAACCAGTACCAGATTCCAAGCAGGTAATACGGGGTCCAGCAGATCACAAAGGAGGCAACAATGATGATGGTCATTTTTAGGGTCTTCATACGGGCTTTGGGGATCATGTCTGTCCCACTGCGTCTCAGACAAGGCTCTCCTGCTAAGGAGACATAAAATATGGTTATACCTTGAAACAGGTCAATGATACAATAATTTCATGAGATAGATGGTCCCTCACCCTTGTCCTTGCTCCTGTTCATTTGCCGGTTGATCTCCACCAGGATATGTGTGTAACAGAAGCTCATGACAAGCAGAGGGAAGACATACAGGGTGAAAAATTGAAACATGTTGTACACTGTCTCCTGCCAGTGCTGCTGGAAGCTTCCATGTGTGGCGCACTGGACAAAGTCCACCCCTTCTGCCTTGATCGCCCGGAAAATGAACAACTGTCACACAGAGAGACAAATGAGCCAGTATATGTGATCAAAGGCAAAAGAGACCATGTACAATGTCATGTTCTGGCTGCATAATATTCAAGTCATTACTGATAATGCAGTTAAAGCTCCACAAATGACATGGAATTGGGTTTTCAGATCTTTTTGTTGATTCAGTAAAATTATTAATTGAATATATTGATATAAGGGCTGTAATATTTTAAATTGTTCATTGATTAAAAGAATAAGAATAAATTACTTAAGAATAAATTGTTCATTCTGTTAAACTTAATATGATATAATGTGATTTTTTTCTGTATAAATGATTATTCTTAAACTCGGTCAGCTAGTTTTTCATTACAGATGTTTTGAGGGAGAAATAAAGGACTCGTGTTCTCCTGGACACTTTGCTAACGTTAGTTCTATCTAAAAGCAAAGCTGTAAGTTCAGGATTTCAGCAATGACCTGCAGCTCTCAGCACCGCGGCAAAACAAACCCGTGTAGGAGGGACTGTGACTCCATTGGCTGCAGCACTGAATGATGGAGAGCTAAGTCTGGCTACTGATTGACTAAATAAAGGTGATGGCCAATGAGAAGCGCGTTCTGTCCGATTTGGATTGCGCATGCGCAGAACATCATGTTTCAGTGTATGTGGCAACCAGATTTGTGTGACTTGCCAGATTTAGACTGCGAATGCGCAGGTCTTCATACTTATAGCAGAAGATATGTATTTATATTCAAGAGTGAGTAACTTTAAACTCACATAAACACGAGTAAGCCTTTCCTTACTGTCCTTTACAGTTTTAAACAATTGGCGTACCGGCAAAGTGTGTTTATTTACAACTGGCTAGATCCGTGTTGAGGTAGTCTGTTTAAACAAAGCATGACGAATAACGATGTGGGACAAACATGACGTTCAGCCAAAAAGGGCTGTGTCTCTATAATTATGCTTAAAGAAGAAATAAGTAGAATATCGGAGCTATCAGCAAAGTGTATAAAAGTATGGTGTTCTGCACATGCGCAGTCCAAATCGGGCAACAGCGCAAATCTGGTAGCGACATGGTTCATTTGAGTGAACGGAGTTAACTCAACCTTCTCTCTGTACGGCTTTGGTCCTCTGTTTAGAGAGTATCTGCCCCTCCCTCCATCTGAGGGAGAAGTGCGGAGCGTCTGTCTGTCTAAAACATATTGTCAGTCACAAAAACCGTAAATACCATATCAGTTCAAAACACAGCATGGCTATTAGTGTCCAACCCCATCCACGCCCGCAGCTGTGAAGGGAATGTGCGTTTGTGCGGAACACAAGGAGAGAAAGGAGAGTGTGTCCGCACACGTGCGCTCTCATGCAGGGAATTAACTCTGGCTGACTGGGTGGGCCCTGATCCAATTTAGGTACGCCCAGGTATCTAGTGATATTGTATTAGAGGCAAAAGGAAAAAACACTGGCTGACTTCACTGGTCTTAGAGGAAGTTTACTAGCTTTGACCCACCCAACTTGAGAGCATCGTGATTGGGAATCACTGGGTGGGTTTTTTCACAATTAAACATTGGTTTTAAAAAAAGGTGAAAAAAAAGATTTAGTCCAAAAGTACACATCCTATCATATGTTCTACAGATTACTTGTGTTGTTTGTTATTGTGTTTTTATATTAATGGGAAAAGGTCAAAAATACACCGGTGCTGAAGGTAATTATAAGAGATTCTATTCACGGTTACTAAGTTTTGCTTTGTTTCAACCCATTATCTTTTTTATTGTAAGAGAGCTTTTAACTCAGTTAAAAAAAGACATGGGGAGAATGAGAGCACTGACCTTGTGTTAATGCATTTGCAAAAAAAGACATGTGCCCTTTACAAAGTGACAACAAAGGCTAAGTGAATCCCTGTTCTGTTAAATCGGTTCTAGCAACTGAAAAGATACATAAAACTGCCATATTCCATTTTTCTTTTCTTTTCATACACGTGGCACTGGAATAGCAGTGATCAGTAGACATCAGATCAAAAGTGTCTGGTTTACAGTGAGGAAGCACCAAAACACTGGTGAACAAAGCAATAGTCTACTGATGCAATCAAGAAACCTGGACACATTTTTTCCAACATGTTGTCATAGTTATCAATTTGAAAAAGTGAAAACCACTGATACACTGTCAGAAAAAAATTCACTGAGGTGGTAACTTTCACTGTCACTGTGGTGATACCCACAAGGAAACATATTCTGTAGCTTTATTAGGGAATACTGTACCTTATTGATTTATAATTGTAGATTGCAATCTCCAGGACTTTTTATCGTGTTCTTTTATTTTTCACAGTTCTTTAATGAGTAATTACAAATATTCACGTCTCCTTCTGGAGGAGAGAATGTGTTGTACCTTTAGGGAACTGGACATGTATGTGAGCAACAATAACGTACCTCTATCGTAACTCTATATTTTTCTGAGAGTGTGTAGGCTCCAAAGCAAACAAAGTGTGGTAGTTGTTTTAAAAGCATATATAAACCCATGTACATAAGGGACATAAGGTAAAACCAGATATGAAAAATGACCCAATGCACATTTCCTCATGCGTGATTTTGTATGCCTGCCAGGGGATCTGCCTCATTTATCATTATTGATGATGAGAAGGTGCAGAGCAGCAGAAGAACTCAGACGTGTATAGAATCTTCAAGGCGAAGGACTAACCAGCTACTTCATATGTGAGTGAACAACACAAACTTCACTATATCCTGTCAGGAGGTGTGCCAATAGTCTGTATACCCGTCCTCAGGCACAATGATTGATGTTTCTAGGGACTGTGCATTTGGGTTCCAAAGGGTGCAAGGTGATCTTTCACATAAGGGCAAGCCTGCCCTGTTCCTCCAGGTTGGAGTTCCCCTAAACATATGCTTCCCCAGTTTCCGTTTACAGGACTGCGTTTGTGGTCACCCCATGACATTCCCAATGCAAAGTGAGGGCTAAAAGGTTATAATATAACCCTGCACTGGGCTGTGGGGCAGTGGCACTGTATTCTAAGTAGTGCACTTAATTATTTTGGGATGAGCAGAAATAGTATGTGTGATTCAGATTGAATGCAGTGTAATTCTCACAAAAAAAAAATTATCATAAAACTTTATTAGAATAGTAGTAGAAGATTCAGCAGCTAATATTTTTTTTCATTAAAAATGGAAATCTGGGTGTGCATTGTTCCAGAAACATTTGCAGCAAATGCAGATGTTTTGAGCAACAGAATTCAGCTGACAAAACCAGATACAAAACTTTTATTTAAGTTTGGGAGTTATATAAGACAAGGATTGTCCATCAGCTACACAGCAAATTCTCCAGTGTTAAATCAACACATTTAGTGCTAAATTAACACTGTTGGTGTAGTAATTTAACACTCTCTAACTTAAGTTAACACTAATGGTGTTGATTTGACACTGGAGAATTTGCTATGTGAGCTGTAAGTGATCCTAGGGGTTTGCATTAAACCCGCCTCTGCTGAGAGATGAGGTCTGTGCTATAAGACAACAGATCAGTAAAATATGCTAGAGATAGGCCATCGCACATATAAATAAAAAAATTAAAAAATCATAGCTCATTGGCATTCTGTGTAGGAATGCACAAACACACACACACACACTTTTTATATGCCACCAACCGTGTCAGGGAAATGCATTTTCTCTAGATTGACATCACCCTGTGTGTTATTTTGAAGTGTGTAGATGTTTTCTGTGTAAACATAAATTTCCAGCGCAGTTTGACAGAGGAAAACTCAGTAATTTGTTCAGCTGCTTGAAACAGATCCAAACCCATACTCAATGGATTCTGTGTGTGTGTGTGTGTGTGTGTGTGAGAGAGAGAGGGAGAAAGAGTGAACGTGTGATAGAGGGAGAGTGGGGTGGAAGGTGTATCGATCATACAGCTCACCACCCACCTTTCAATCCTGAACCAAGCTTAATCTCAGTCTTGTTTCCTCCATGAAAGACTGACTCATCCAGCCATTTCCTAACCTCTCATTCCCATAGCAAATTATTCATCACTCCTTTAATGCATTTCAAGGCCTAGGTCACGTTCACAGGCTGCCTGGAATGAGAGCTCCTGTACTGAATTGAAGATGTGGAGAGCTGCTTCTTTATCAGCTGAGATGACTATTAGACTGAAGAGGCACTACCAGGCAAATCCTCTAAAATTTTAAACAAGAACCTGCAGGTTACTGTGGCCTCTATCTGGTATCACTGGAGCATTCATGTCCTGTGTGAGGAGGAGCGCTGATGTGGAATAAGTCTTTGCTCTTTTCAAAGTTAAAGCTAATTAGCTGACAGAGACCTGCCCTGTAATCACTTTGAAGAAACTACCCATTCCCTGCGTTCCTCTAGGCCATAAGATAAAGTGTGTGTGAATTTGGAAACACCCATACTGTGACGTGTATTTACATGAGGAATACAAACACAAAACCTCCATTTAATCCCATAAGGCATAAGTATTATCTGAAAACACAGGTACACAAATACATGCTTTTTACAGGGGCATAACTACAGGGGGCTGGAGTTATGTCCAGGTAGGCTCTGGACCCACTGCGACCCTGAACTGGATAAGCGGTTACAGATAATGAATTAATGAATGAATAATCTGGAGCATTTCTATTGGTTCATTCATCAGGAATATTTCACACAGTGAAGGACGGCTTCGGTGTCCAAATTATGTAGGAAAGTAAAATGCCACAAAAACGTTGACATGTTTTTAGTTGGACAGAGACAAAATAAAGGATTCTCATATATTCCAAACATAATGGATACTATCACCATGGCAACAACTTCACAGAAACATACAACTTTTGGTCAAGTTCTGTCGTTACTTTACCCCAGTTCCGTAATGAAGTGTGTTTATATATTTTTGGACTTTCAACAGCATCAAGTAAACACCATATTAACATGCCTTCATGGACTTGTAGTCTGTAAGAAGTTTGTGGTATTGTGCTAGTTTCTAAGGGTGGCCAGGTCGTAAAGTACAGTGCCAGAGTATGGTTGTTCTCCTCCCCACTCCCCTGCTGATCTGCACTCACACTGTGTTTTAATGTTTCAAACCCGACCACGCTTACATCATCAGACTGTTGCTTTTATTTTGAATAAAGGTGTGCACTTATGTTTTGTGGCTTATTTGGAATGGTTTTATCTGTAGTGACTCTTAGCACTCGCAAAGATTTATTGATTATGCAGCACTGAGCTTTTCCTTTAATGTTACTGCACGTACAACATGTTTTTGGAGGACAATACTGAGATATTTTGCCAAACACTACCAGCAAACCCTGCTCCTCTGCAGTCATCCCTGTATGTCTTTGAGGAGGCCAGACTGATTCCTTTGCCTCTGCGTGTGTTGAACTGTGCCCTTGCCCACTTGAGGAGGCGGGCCCGTGCACAGTTTTGCGTACCTTGCACAGGCCTGGGCACAGTACAGAGTACTCACACTCATCAAACTAAATGGACTTTGGGAGTCAAGCATGCCCAGACACAGATTGTCTAGTTTGAGTGCACTCTAACATAAGCTGTGATCCAAAATCAAGACTGAGGCTTTAGAAGAAATGGTCCTCTGTAGGGGGTTCCTCCGAGGATTCTTCCATAGGAGCCGACAGCTCTCTCAAATGGAACAGACTGAAGGCTGCACTGTGATATTAAGGGAGAGACTGTGTCTCACGGCTGTGGTGCGTAACTAAAACACATTTCAGCTTGAAGCTTTATTTAATGGAAAAAGATGAGATGAATCAGTTTGTAATAATTAAAAATACTTTAGGGAAGTGTTAAGGCACACTCATGTCTGAGAATTTATCCAATCTAGTTTCTTTATTTCCTCTGTGATATTTGGAATGTAGAAATAACAGCAGAGAAATACAGCACTCTAAAGCTACAGCCTCGACTTTGGAAAGAAGCTATAGTTTATAACTAGTGAATTTTTAACTGTGTTAGAGAAAACAAAGCCTAATACTGAAAAAACACTGTAAAAATTACATTCAAAGGATTAGGTACAAAGAAGGATCTTGTCTTTTAATATGATGATGAGACCTGGAGGTTGTGGATTCAAGTCTTACCCCGGGTGACTGTCTGTGAGGAGTTTAGTGTGTTCTCCCTGTGTCCACATGGGTTTGCTCCCACAGTTCAAAACACAGTTCATTTACTATGTGTTACTTATGTGATAGAAAGACATATAAGTGTTATACTGACCTGTGGGGAAGCGAGGACCAGACTGAGCGTCCATGCGGTCAGCAGCATCCTCCTGTTCCTGCGTCCTGCGTCCAGAGCGTCCAGGGGGTGCAGAATGGCATGGTGCCGGTCCAGACTGACCACAACCAGAATGAATGCTGCCGAGTGCATGGCAAAGAGCTTGAGGAAGCACAGCAGCTTGCACATGGCATCTCCTGCGTACCACTGCACTGTCACATTCCACACAGCATCCAGTGGCATCACCACGAAGGTCATGACCAGGTCAGCAGAGGCCAGGCTACCAATGAGGGGCCGCAGGTGGGATGCAAGCCGGCGGCCACGTCCCCTCGTAACACTGAGCAACACTGACATGTTACTGACTGCTGCAAACACAAACAGCACCAGGGTGGCCACCACTCGGAACCGAGCAGCTGTTGTGAAAGTAGGGGTCTCCCAGTCCCGCGGAAGCAAGGGGAGAGTGACATTCAGCAGAGAAGAGTTGTCCAAGAGGCTTGGGGCACTGGACAGCAGAAGGGTCATGTTTCCAGACATCCTGGACCTAAAGAGTACACACATTATTTATTATTTTTCTGTTTATACATTATTTGAAAATGCTCTTTTTTAAAATGTCCTGATGAAGAGTGTAAATGGTCCTGGCTGGATTTATTTGAATCAAAGATCACTCTCAGCCTTCTCTGCATGTTCCAAAGTAGCCCTTATAATTAGTGAATTCAGCTAATGAAAAGTGCACCAACTGTGGGCACAGACATTTAATTGCATTGAGCGTTGTGCAGTGGAGCAGCGAAAGATCTGTCGAGTCATGGAGCACCTTTCAACATTTATGGGATGAGCTGAAATGTCATTTGTGATCAGAATGGATAATTCATTAATAATAATAATTATAAAAATGAAAATAATAATACATGTTATTTATTGGCACCTTTTTTTTAATGCTCAGTGTCGCCTTACATCACATATAGTAATTGGTTGGTGTTAAAATGAGAAAGCCAGTTTAATAAGTTGAGTTTTAAGGGTAGTTTAGAATTCTGCAGTAGAGTCTGGTACATGGGTATGAGGGGGAAGTGTGTTCCAGAGTTTGTGTGCAGCTTAGGAGATGGACCTGGCACCCACTGGGCTGAGATTGATGCCTGGTAAAGCCAAAAAACCTGTTGATGAAGACCCTAAAGAACAAGAGGGAGTATAGGTCTGGAAGGGCACTGTGAGATAGGAGAGAGACCATGAAGAGATTTGAATGTAAGCATTAATATTTACATTAATCTATTGTGACACAGCGAGAAAGTGTAGCTGAATCAGCGAGAGTGTAACATGACAGTGACAGTGAGGTGTTTAAAAACTAATAGTCGGATGTTGTGTTACTATGTAATGTTGGTCAGCCATGTTATTTAGTTTCAGGTGCTGCACATCTCGTATATTCACAGCATAGACAATTGCCTTCAGATGACCCCAAAGATAAAAGTCTAAGTCTAAGTGGGTCAGATCGGGATCCAGGAAACTGTTCATCTAGGAATGCTTGGATCTGACACCCACAATGTGGTGGTGCACCATCTTGCTGGAAAAACGCAGGGAATGTGCCAGCTTCAGTGCATAAAGAGGGAAGAACATCATCATGTAGCAGTTTCACATATCCAGTGGCCTTGAGGTTTCCATTGATAAAGAATGGCCCCACTATCTTTGTACCCCATATACCACATCATACCATCAAGATGTACAGCACCTGAAACTGCAGATACGGGAAGCCTGTGCTAGCATTTCTCCTGCGGTGTTGCTATCAGTGTGTGAAGAGTGGGAGAAGAGCATTGCATTCACAACCCAACACAATGGGCAGCACTTTGAACACATTTTATAAGTGTTCAGAAACTTATAAATAACTCATGAAAGAATAAAGTTATGTTAAAACCAAGCACACCATTGTTTTTCTTGTGAAATTCCCAATAGGTTTAATGTGTCACATGACCCTGTTCCCATTGAAAAAACAAAAGTTGGATCCAAAATCGCTGACTTCAAAATGGCCACCATGGTCACCACCCATCTTGAAATGTTTCCCCCCTCCCATATACTAATGTGCCACAAACAGGAAGTTAATATCACCAACCATTCCCATTTTATTAAGGTGTATCTATAAAAATGGCCCACGCTGTATATTAATTTATTAGTAAAACTTGTGATCATCTATTAAAAATGGCATTACAAAGCATATTAAAGGAACACTACATTATCATTATCATTGATATTTGGGCTCAGCACTGTAGAAATTTCACTATGTCACATCTGGAGGAGGGTAGGAACCCACCCGCCCTTACATTTCAGTTATTCTAGGGCGAACCCAGGAGCAAAACCATCACATTTTACCTGGTGTTCCTTTAAAGGAATTGTTTGCTGAAATCTGAGTTGCCCCTTTATCCTCAAAGTTAGTTCATCACTCTGGTATCTGCTCATGTAGGTTTGCACTGGAGTTGGTGGCTAATGTGATAGAAGCCTGTCACAATTGTTTATTACCTTGTTAATGTAATAAACAATGTACATTTATTACATTGTTTATTACATTAGCTTCATAGTTGTCATTCAAAACTTTTATTTATTTTCTTCAACCACTTCATCCTGCTTAGGGTCGCTGCGGCTATGGAGCATACCCAAAATCATTGGGTGCACACTCAGTTGACAGTGTGCCAGTGCACTGCGGTGATAACTCCATCTGTCCCATTTGTGGATGAATTTGATGCAGCTTACGAAAGAAAGAAGTTGAGGTATTCAGATTTAGTGCCTGGGGTGAGTCACATTCAGCACTTCTCTTTAGGCTTCCTTTACAAGGATTTTATCAAAATTGTGGCAAATCATGTTCCCTCCCTGAATCAAAGTGCTGGAATGGCATTCCTGGCCACTGTACTATTAAGAGTATCACTTACTCACCCAGTCACCCACACTCTCACACCTGTGTGCAATTTTGTATAGTCAGTACACAATGTTTTTTTTATTATTCATTAAGAACCCTAAGCCAATCAATGCAGATATTTAAACAAGGTAAGAAGTGAACCCAGGACCTTGGCATCTTATTATATGGCAGTGACACTAGCTAGGTGCCACTGTGCTGCCACAAACAGAAACTGTCCAGTATAATTTACAGTCTTATATCACATTTCAATGTTTCCTGTGGAGGAAACAAACTGGAAATAAACTAAACATTTTGTGTATACCAGAAATACCAGACATGATAAAATGAGGCTGTGAAAAACAGAAGCCCAGATATGAGCTCAGAGCTCTCCCTGGCTTACCTTATGAGAAGCTATTCTCGTTTCACAACATTTCTTCTTTCCTGTTTCACAATTTTCCCTGTTCCCTGCTCCATGCAGCGTAATGCTCCAGAGATTTATTGTGTCTGTCTGCAGTCTCATTTTCTGCTGCTCTTTTGCCAGGGGCCTGTTCACTGGAGACCTCAACAGCCAAAGATGAAGACCTTGGCTAAAATGGCAGTGAAACCCATAGCAGTCCAGTTTCTCTGTGAGTTGTTGATATTCTATATATAAACCTGCAATGACATCAGCAGTGAACTCAGGAGCTGTGCTGTGATTATTCTCCACTTTAGAAACACTGAACCAAACAAAGTGGGGATGAGATCATTCATCATCTTCTGCTCATGGCACTTGTGATTCATATGGGTCAGAGGTCTTTATCCTTTTCTCGTCATGCATCTCTGTGTGCCATTAGTGTCATATTATCTGGACAGCTGTGGAGTGTTCCTATGGTTCGGTGATCAATTACAGGTACATGACACAGAAACTTTCATTTGTCGCTGAGTGGTGGAGGGATAAGTCGCTATGGAGGTTATATTTTCTGGCATATGAGAGAAATATACATGCAGTTCACATTGTCTGATATATGAGATGTGAATATAAGTGTTATCACGTATATTGCTTTGAGGCGGATTACTCCTTCAACTTCATGAAAATATCTATGTGTTGTTATTTTTCACATTTTCAAACATAACCACAAATAGCCAACAGTGTCCAACAACCAGCAGATTGTTAGTGTCAGCCAAACATGCTCCACCCACAATTAAAAGGAGAGTCAGATATTTTCAGTGCACTAATCTAACTTCACTGTCTGGATTCTGCCAGTTACGTTCTGATTGGCTGTTTAGCTGTACCTCAGTGTATACGAACCTCTGTGTATTATTTTGTACTGGCTCTACTACTGGTCCGACATGAACAAAACAGCAGGCTTGTGATTGGTCTTTTGCATGTCAGTCAAATTTCTTTTCCTGCTGTAGTAGGTGGTTTTTGGCCACATTAAGTGGCAATAGGTACCAGACTCCCCTAGAGATCCAGTTAATACTAGCAAGACTAGCAGATGATTAACTCAAAATATTCAGCAACAGATGAGCTTCTTTCTCTGACTGTACAAGGTGGACCAACAAGGTGTGTGTGCTTCTAATTGAGAGGACAGTGAATAATCAAGGTGTTTAAAAACTCCAACAGCACTGCTGTGTCTTTTACCAGTGCAACACACACTAACAAAGCACCAGCACATCAGTGTCACTGTCTGTGCAGTGCTGATATTGATCCACCACAAAAAACACAGTGCAATACACTATAGGATATTTAAAAAATATATTTATATTTAAGATAAGACTTCTAGCATTATAGTTGCTATAGTGTGTTTGCATTTTATCTAGAGGAAGCTGCCTAAGAAACTGAGTTTCAGAAGCGGATTAAATGGGCGGTGTGGCATCTGCAGAGAGGAATGCTGTGCAAAGCAGTGCATTGCAGGAGCTGAAGATGCTGGCAGGTGCTTTCACAGTGGACTGGAACGGGGAGAGTGTGGAGCAATGACAGTTACAGCAGTCTTTTAAAACAGCTGTCATCTATCTCTATTACCATCACCATTCACACTATACACTCTATACAGATGTGGACCTGAACAAGTAACACTAAAGGTTATAATATAGGTGTGTGTGTGTGTGTGTGTGTCAAGAAATAAGAAGGAAAACATAGTTCCTATTACACACATTTATTTATGCAACCTTTTTCCAATTTAAGCATTCAAGACTAATTTAATAAAAAAAAAGAATGGATTTTCCGTTTCTACTTAAAGCAAACACTGTGGAGATTTTTGTGAAAATATTAATCTAACCTAGATGTGTCAAGCCTGGAAATATCAATATTTCAGTGCTGACCCCCCTGGCCCCCGCACACAGTCACTATACTGACATTATACCGAGACTACACTCTGTGTGTGTGTGTGTGTGTGTGTGTGTGTGTGTGTGTGTGTGTGTGTGAGAGAGAGAGAGAGAGAGAGATGAAACTGTGATTAGATTGGATGATTCTGTAATAGATTTAATGGCCGCTGCTGTATCTCTTAGATATAATGGCAATATTTTTTAATGTGGCAGGTGCGAGAGCACTATAAATACACACACCTCATTTCTCCAGCAGCAAGGGAACACAGACATTAATCTCAAGTCAGACAGAAAATATAAGTCAGAGTTCTTGGATTCTATTTACCTTTAGAAACTCCCATTGTTTATTACACCACCCTAGAGAATGTCAATAACACAGTTTAATAGTTTGCACGAGAATGACAGTAAATGCTGTTGTCATTCTATACAGTGAAATTGTTATCTGTTTGGTGTTTGTTTAGTCATTTCCTCCTGTAGCTTCCTTTTCTGTTGTATCAAATATTAAAGAATATATGAGACAAAGCATGTAATAACATGTCAGACTAATAGCAGATTATTTATATGGCGTGACCTGGAGGAGAATTCCAACCAGACTCCACTACGGCTGCTGTAGAACAAAGTGGTGCAAACATCACAGTCTGGGGCTGAGATCATGAACTCAGAAATATACACAAATATTTTAGACATAAATGTCACTTGCAGAGCAACTGCTCCACTGATAAAGATCTGTAAAACACCAGCAGAACACTTGATTTTTTAGAAGAATGTTTAGCTAGACAGATATAGAGTTAAACTCATACCGTCCACTATTGTCATCACCAAAAGGCTGATGTATGGTTGCCATTATCTACTGAAAGTGATGAGAAGATGGGGGAACACTGCTTTAAGGACTGGATTAAACTCAGCCATTTAAACATTAGTAAGGTTAGGTGCTGATATTCGATGAAAAGTTCTGGATTATAAACTCTACTCTCATTCATGTTTTATGTGGCGCTCCATCGGGTTCAGTGGGGGCTTTACACAGGTATTGCCCATGCTTGGCTTGGCAATGGGTTTGGTGATCTTGGGCTCATGGGAATTGTTCCAGAAGATTATACTTGTTGGAAACTATTGAATATCTGATGCAGTATCTAAAAACTTTAGAATCTACAGTGTATACAGCTTGTGAAATGCGTACTTAGCAGTGATTAAAAGAAGGAAATCAAACCTCATTTAAAGTGATTACAGCATTGCACAAAAAGTAAGGAAATTTGTGTTTGGTAGATTATTTCTTTGTTGTAACAATGCTTCTTGGCAATAAATGTTATCTTATGTTTAAAAAGCAGGCCCCTAACCAGTTTATTATAACCATTTAATTCTAATGGTTAAGTTAATATACAGAGATTTCCAGGTTATTCTGGGGCATTTCTACTGAGTCACCTATTGTGTTAAAAATCACACAGCAGCTGATGTGTAGAAAAATGAACATCTGAAAAAAGTATTTTCATCATTGTAAATCAATAAAATATTGTGGTGTGGCCAAACACTGCTTACTTTTGAGACCATTTATTCTTCAGGAACCATCTCTCTATCTCCCAATCTATATTCCCTCACTCCTCTTTCTCTAAATCTCTCATACTTTCAATCTCACCCCCCTGCATCTCTGCCTCTACCTCTCGCTCTCTCACTCCCCCCTCTTTCTATCTCTTTTTCCATCTCTCATAAACTATTTCACACTCTCTCTCACTCTGTACCTCCCTCAGTCTCTCTCTCTCTCTCTCTTTTACATTTTCTTTATCATTTGTCATTGGTCTATGTTCAGTCTCATATTTTTTGTGCTCCTGGTGACTGCTGTCAGAAATATCTCTATCCTTAAAAACCTAAAGACCTTGCCATATAAAAACTCCATACAGTTGATTAAAGGACAATTGATATATGTAATCAAATAAATAACTGATTTTAATCATCTGTTTTCTTTTACAATAGATGGCTGATAGTCCTGAAAATCACAGTAAAATATATGAAAGGGGAGTGTTTCTATTGTAATGTATGGAGGAACATGGCATACATAGATCAGTGATTTTGATGCAAAATGCACCAGAAGAGAAGAAACAGAAGAAGAAGCAGAAGAAGAGGAGGAAGAGGTAAGCTGTGTCTGAAAGTGCTGTTCACTCCTCCCTACATGCCTCACTGTACAGTGCACTAAAGCAGTGAGCAGCACTTGTGGAGGGAGCAAATGTTTACGGACACTATTTTATGCAGGTTGCCAGTCCATTAATCTGTCACATAAACCATCATGTCACCAGTGAGTATGGCAGGGAAGGCTTTGAGCATCAGGCATTTCTTTACTTACATTAATAGTCTGCCTGGAATGAGGTTCTTGGCAATAGAGTCACTGTCAGTCTGTATAGTGCCCTCAGAGGAAGTGTGTGTGGGAATCCTCAAACCAAACAACCCAGTGCACTATTTCTGCAGAGGTACATTGTCGGTGCTTTGTGGAAGATATAAACCCATATTGGATTTAATACAGAAATATTGAAATTTCATCACTTTTTACATTTTCATCAGTCACTTTAATTTGGCACCTATTGATCTTCACTGACCAGGTGACCTCACTTCATACAAGGAGCAGAAAAATCATTAATAGATGATTTACTGAACCTATTGTTACTGCAGCAGTTGTGAATTGGGGGTGGGGGGGGGCACTTTTGAGTAGGTGGTGTGTTTTGAGTAGGTGGAAATCTGAGCACCCGGAGGAAACCCATGCAGACATGGGAAAAACACACAAAACTTCCCACAGATACTCACTAATGGAGTGAGGCTCAAACCACTACCTGTTGTGCCACGTGCCACCCACATATACAGGTGCATCTCAATAAATATGAATATCATCAAAAAGCCAAGAATTCAATTCAAAAAGTGAAACTCATATATTATATACATTAATTACAAACAGAGTGATCTATTTCAAGCGTTCATTTCTTTTAATGTTGATGATAATGGCTTACAGCCAATTAGAATATTATATAATACCAATTTTAAAAAATGATTTTTAATACAGAAATGTTGCCTACTGAAAAGTATGTACAGTACATGCACTCAAAACTTGTTTGGGGCTCCTTTTTCATGAATTACTGCATCAATGCCACATGGAGGTGATCAGCCTGTGGCACTGCTGAGGTGTTATGGAAGCACAGTTTGCTTTGAAAGCCGCCTTCAGCTTGTCTGCATTGTTGGGTCTGGTGTCTCTCATCTTCCTCCTGACAATACTCCATAGATTCTCTATGACGTTTAGGTCAGGTGAGTTTGCTGGCCAATCAAACACAGTGAAACTGTGGTTATTAAACCAGGTATTGGTACTTTTGTCAGTGTGGACAGGTGCTAAGTCCTGCTGGAAAATGAAATCCGCATCTCCATAAAGCTTGTCAGCAGAGGGAAGCCTGAAATGCTCTGAAATTTTCTGGTAGATGGCTGCGCTGACTTTGGACTTGATATTACACAGTGGACCAACACCAGCCGATGACATGGCTCCCCAAATCATCACTGATTGTAGAAACTTCACACTAGACTCCAGCAGCTTGGATTGTGTGCCTCTCCACTCTTCCTCCGGACTCTGGGACCTTGATTTCCAAATGAAATGCAAAATTTACTTTCATCTGAAAACAAGACATTGGACACTGAGCATTAGTCCAGTCCTTTTTCTCCTCGGCCCAGGTAAGACACTTCTGCCATTGTCTCTGGGTCATCGGTGGCTTCACACAAGGAATGCGACAGTTGTGGTCCATGTCCTGGATACGTCTCTGTGTGGTGGCTCTTGAAGCACTGACTCCAGCAGCAGTCCACTCCTTGTAAATCTCCCCCAAATTTTTGAATGGACTTTTCTTGACAATACTTTCAAGGCTGTGGTTGTTCCTGTGGCTTGTGCACCTTTTTCTACCACACTTTTCCCTTCCAGTCAACTTTCCATTGATGTGCTTGGATGCAGTAGTAGTGTGTCAGTGACTGCCATCTGGACATCTGTCAAGTCAGCAGTCTTCCCCATGATTGTGTAGCCTACTGAACCAGACTAAGGGACCATTTTAAAGGCTTAGGAAACCTTTTACAGGTGTTTTGTGTTGATTATTCTACTTCTCTGACATAATGACTTTTGGAGTTTTCATTAGCTGTAAGCCATAATCATCAACATCAAAAGAAATAAATTCTTGAAATAGATCACTCTGTTTGTAATATAATAGTTAAACTTTTGAATTGATTTACTGAGATAAATTAACTTTTTGATGATATTTGAATTTATTGAAATTCACCTACACACACACACACACACACATCAACACATCAATACAAATCACTCATAACTTTATTACCACCTTTTGTTTCTACAGTCAGCTGACAATACATGAGCACTTTGTGTTTCAGGAGAAGTCTGTCGTCCATCTGTTGCTCTGCATAGTTTGGTGCCCCCCCCAACCACTACAGAGCAGGTAAAATTTGGTGGTGGATAATTCTCAGGGCTGCAGTGGATCAGACACAGCATGGTGGTGCAGTTTTTAAGCATTGTCCACTCACTGCCCACTCTGTTAAACACATCATTGTTCCTCCTTGTAGATGTCAAGTCAGAGATAGTAGCTCATGAGTTACTGAGTGGTTTTAAATCTCCTGTGCTGTGTCTGATCCACTGGTACCAACACAAAACACATTAACATATCAGTGTCACTGCAGTGTTGACTGTGCTCTGTGGTGGGCTTGTGGATGTCCTGGTCATTGAAGAACAGGGTGAAAGAGAGCAATTAAAATATACAGTGTAACAGATGGACTACAGACTAACTGAAGAAGTACAATGCACACATATAAGTGGAGGTTATTGAATGGACAGTGGGTGTAGTAAAATATAAATACAGATTTTAGTCTACAGTCTGCTTCTTGTATGCCTTGATATGTATTTATGTATTTGCCTGTATATCTGCCACAAGGTTTTTGATGGAAAAAATCCACCACATCCATGCAGTCTGTCAACTTCACTGAGTATAAAAACTACTTTGATTCATCAACATACCTGTGGTTCCCCCAGCGCTGACTGGTCAGAGAGGTAAATCCACTGTGTGTCCAGATTCTGCTCACATTTATCTTCAGTAATAAAGATCCAGAGGGAGGAGAAATGTTACTGTGGTGGAATAAGTACTGCACCATGTAGGTACAGGATTAAAGTCCAGACAGTGCAGGTAAATTTGTGTTTTCCTGAGCTTCGAGCTCATCGCCATCATCGGGCACGAGGTGTGGAATTGTTTTTCCCGCAGTCAGCGTTTCTCTTAGTGTGGAGCTGTCCGAGTACTGAACACCATCCCCACACACTCACAGACACCTCACCTCAACTCACGCTCCCTTCTTTCTTAACACTCATCCGCTTTCTCTACTCTCAATTCACTCTCTCCTTTAACTGTCAGTTCTTTCCTGTCGCTCTCCCCCTCTCTTCCATCTAAACACAATTTTCACTCCCTCGCTCTTTTCTCAATTAACTCTCTCTCTCTCTCTCTCTCTCACACACACAAACACACACACACACACACACACTCTCCCGCTCACTCTCTCTCTTATCTCTCTCTCTCTCTCTCTCTCTTACACAAACACACACTCTCCCTATCTCTCTCTCTCTCTCTCTCTCTATCTCTCTCTCTCTCTCAACACTCTCCCTATCAAATCTGCTTGTCTTCTCTTCTTAACTCTCTTATCCCTTTTAATCTTCTCTCATTCTCTCTCTTTCTCACTCCCTCTCCTGATCAACACTCCAATGCCTCCCCCAATCTTAACTCTCTCTTCTCTGTCACCCCACCCCCCTCTCTATCACACACACACACACACACACACACACACAGCTTTCCCTTGTCACCCCCCCCCCACCCCCACCCCCCTCTCACCTTTTCCATTTTCTCCTCATGGGTGAATCACACGCACGTCATGGTGCAGACGTCACTCTTCATTAAACGTGAGCAGGTAAACTTCCCATTCTGTAAAGAATCTAGTCCAAACCTCAATTTGGACAGAATGCATCGTATTTGTGTTTCTTCACTTGTATAACACGTTCAGTGTGTATCTAAACAACATGGACATAACTGGTAACCACATATACAATAATAAAACATATTACACCCAAACACATGTAAACAACAAGTGTAAACCAAAAGGAGAGAGAGAGAGATGGGACAGGTGCCTCTGTAGAGTCACACACTGCCCTCAACAAACAACTCAGCAGAAGCCTATTCTGGTGTTATATAAAGCAACATTACACTCAGGCGGCACGGTGGTGCAGCAGGTAGTGTCGCAGTCACACAGCTCCAGGGTCCTGGAGGTTGCGGGTTCGAGTCCCGCTCCGGGTGACTGTGTGTGAGGAGTTTGGTGTGTTCTCCCTGTGCCTATGTGGGTTTCCTCTGGGTGACTGTCTGTGAGGAGTGTGGTGTGTTCTCCCTGTGTCTGTATGGGTTTCCTCCGGGTGACTGTCTGTGAGGAGTTTGGTGTGTTCTCCCCGTGTCCGCATGGGTTTCCTCCGGGTGCTCCGGTTTCCTCCCACAGTCCAAAAACACACGTTGGTAGGTGGATTGGCAACTCAAAAAGTGTCCGTATGTGTGAATGTCTGTGTTGCCCTGTGAAGGACTGGTGCCCCCTCCAGGGTGTATTCCCACCTTGCGCCCAATGATTCCAGGTAGGCTCTGGACCCACTGCGACCCTGAACTGGATAAGCAGTTAGAGATAATGAATGAATGAATGAATGAATATTACACTCTACATTACATCTACTAAAAGCATACTAGGCTTATTCTGTCTTTGTCTATTTATGACAAAGAGCCCTTCAAACATTGAAAATCTTGTAAAGAGAGGAGAATACTGCTTTATTTCTGCTCCATAGGTGGGTAATATTGACTTATTATTTTTGCTGTTTCAGATTATTTAGGTAAGAACCCAGTGTAAATGAGAGTGCTGACTGCTTGAAAGGTAATCAGACCGAAAGTGCTAACAGTGTGCTGTTCCCCACAATTGTTGATGTTCTCTTTGTGGGAAACTCGGTTCTCTTGTTTACATTCAGCTGCTCTGCATCTTTTAAAGTGGAGCTGTATGTTTTAAGGTGAAAAACAACGTTTGTATTTACATGGCTGAAGTTTAACTGGTTTGTAAGGTTTTACTCACTGTTTGAATCACCACAGAAATTAGTTTGTAATTCAAGTTGTTTATTATTTTAGCATTTTTGGGCTGTGTTTACTTTCATGCAGTTGCTGCTCTCCTGAATAAAGAATTAGTTCAACAGCAAAAACATGTTAATATTACTCACCTGTACTGAGCAGGAGTAGAGCAATATCCTCATCTCGGTTCAAGCTTTTCCATGTTTGGTGGTCTCTTCACTGTATAAAAACCTCCAAAAAGCTTAAAAGCACAGCCACTCTAAACTGATCACACAATGATGTGAAGAAACCAATACAAGCCAGTACAAGGGTCCCGGTCGTAGAAGTTTCACTGTGGATAGAAACAGAGGCAGCGTAAGGGGAAGCGGTGGAAGAAGAGGAGGGACGAGATGAAGAATGATAGTTTCAGATGAAATACGGACAATCATCATTGACCACGTTCTTGTCCATGGGTTGACTATGAGGGAAGCAGGACTTCAAATTCAACCCAATCTGAGTAGATTCACAGTGTCCACCATAGTCTGAACATTCAGAGAGGAGAAAAGGTAATTGCTTTATATGTTTACAGTATGACACAATACAGATCTGTAAAAAGGTTTTTCATTACATGATTTTCCTAAAACATTTGTAGGCTTAGTGCTGCATGCAATATTTTGTAACGGCATGCTCTTTTGTAGAATCGCAAGACTGCCACATCGCAGGGAGGACGTCTATGTTGAACCCACACCAAGAGACCCTCATTGTTGACATGGTCCCTCAAAGACAAGTGTAATCGTACTGCGTGTATATAAATACTGTATATAAATACAGCAGAGAATGTTTCAGCTGGATTCCTCAGACCGTCCACGTGAATATATTTAAATGGATGAAGCTGGGTTCAATTTTGCCAAAAGGAGGTGGAGAGGCAGGAACGTGATTGGCCAACGAGCCATTGTTGCAGTCCCTGGCCAGCGTGGTCATGTTATGTGCTTCCATCAGCAATCATGGGGTTCGCCACCATCACGCCACATCGCGGCCATACAACACTCAACATCTTTTGGCTTTTATGAGTGATCTTTGAGAGATTGTGTTAGGGTGTGAGCAGCAGTATCATGAACAGACATGACATCCTGTCCATGTCACTGTATAGAACAATGTGAGTTTTCACCGTCCTGTCCAGGTCAGACAGTGATTCAATATCAACCAAGATTTCTTAAATGATTTTCTTCCACCATACTCCCCTTTCCTCAACCCAACAGAGGAGTTCTTCTCTTCATGGTGTTGGAAAGTTTATGACCGGCAACCTTCTTGCAGCAAAATCTCTTGCAGGCCATGGAACTGGCCTGTAATGACATAGGGGTGGATGCATGCCAAGCATGGATCCGGCATACTAGGAGTTATTTCACATGCTGTCTGGCTAGAATGTGGCCTGTGATGTAGATGAAGTCCTGTGTCCTGACCCAACACATCAACATAATGCTGCACTAGAGTAGATACTGTATGCACTTCTGTTGTAATGTATATCTTCATATATATATATTATTATTATTTTTTTTTTTACACACTACATAATTACTATTTTTTGTTAAACAAGAGTTTTATTTTGAAACTGCATTTCCCTTGTGGACAATAAAGATTATTTCTACAGCTTCATGATCTGATCACTGTGTTTTCCATTTTTCAGTGTTGTGTGTAATGACTGTTCAGTGCTGTTTTTCATTGTGGTTGATTCGAGGCCTGATTTGACAACATTGTTTGGTTTTGAGTTTACAGTTTGGAGAAATGGATGCATGGTTTCCGGAATTGTGTCTTGGCAATTGAGAAAAAACTGTAATAACGTCAGTGGATGTCCAAAATGCATTTTAAACAACCCAGTTAATTAAGGACCAGTTAAACACATCAGTGGATGTCTAAAAGAACGTTTTTAATTTGACTCTCTCTGTCGTGTCTGCTATTTCAACGCTCAGTCAATGGCTAAATGTTTACTGGGTCATGAGTGGACACAACACACCACCCATCGGATACTTTTGGTTGGTGGACTATTCTCAGTCCAGACACTAAGGGCCTTAAAAACTCCAACAGCACTGCTGTGTCTGATCAGCACAACACACACTACCACCTCCTCCCCATCTATGTCACTGCAGTGCTGAGGATGATCGACCACCCAAACTATACCTGCTCTGTGGTGGCCCTGTGGGGTCCTGACCATTGAAGAACAGAGTGAAAAGGGGCAAATAATGTATGCATAGTAACAAATGAACTCTATTCTTTAATTGTAGAACTACAAAGTACTCCTCTGGACAGTGGAGCTGAGAGAATGGACAGTGAGTATAGAAACAAGGAGGTGGTCATAATGTTATGGTTGATCAGTGTAAGAAACAGGTGCTCCAGATACCCAAATTAAAATGTTCATCGTGGTGGTGCAACAGGTAGTGTTGTGGTCACACAGCTACAGGGTCCTGGGGTTGTAGGTTCAAGCCCTGCGCTGGGTGACTGCCTGTGAATTTGGTGTGTTTTCCCTGTGTCCGTTTCCTCCCACAGTCCAAAAACACACTTTGGGAGATGGATTGGCTTCTCAAAGGTGTCCCAAGGTGGGAGTGTGTGAGTAAAGGTGTGTGTGTTGCCTGCACCCAGTGATTCTCGGTAGGCTCCGGACCCACCGTGACCCTGAACTGGATAAGCGGTTACAGACAATGAATGAACCTAAGAAATATCTCCATACCACATCTTGAAAGGACTTTTATATGGACCGTTCTCAGCTGGTATAACTGTTAAGAGCATCAGTCCTAACAGTCAGCTGCTACCAACTCAACAAAAAATACATCAGATTACATGGTAGTTGCACATTCATATCGCTTTTAGAGCAGAATGTATGTTTTTCTGCTGTGTTTGTATCAGCTGAGTCAGTAACAGCTTCTAGTCGTCTGTCATCTAGCTTTACTTCTAATAGTGTTATTAATGTTAGAGGCCAGTTATTGGCTCCAAATTTTTTGCTCTACAAATTTAACATTATGGAATGATGCACTGTAAGTTTACTTTAAAAAGCAGTAGAGTACACACTAAAATGCAGGAGGATTCACAGTAAAAGCCAGACAAGTTAACTTTGTGTTATTTGTTTATTCATTAATTGTCTGTAAGCTCTTATCCAGCACAGGGTCATGGTGAGCCTGTATTCATTCATTATAACCGCTTATCCAGTTCAGGGTTGGGGTGGGTCCAGAGCCTACCTGGAATCATTGGGCACAAGGCAGGAATACACCCTTCACAGGGAAATGTAGGGACAAGGACTGTCTCCTCACAGACAGTCACCCGGAGCGGGAATCGAATCCACAACCTCCAGGCCCCTGGAGCTGTGTGACACTACCTGCTGCGCCACCGTGCCGCCCTAGCCTCTATTATAAATTGACCAATTTCTACCTAGATCCATTTAGTGAATAGATCTAGAACCATTTATTGAAATGGCACACGTTGAAATTAAATAATAGTAAATGCTGGTTATATATTTCTGTCCGAGAAGCCTGTAAACATTGTTTATAAATAAAGTTTTTTGTGCAAACCTTGAAGCAACCTTTGTTTTTACAAGTCTAAATGAAGCTGATGTACCGTTTTGTTACTAGTAAATATCTAATGCTGTTCTGCCCTCTGCTGGTGAACTAGCCATTTACAACTCATTCATTCGGTTTGATCTAGAACAAGTCAGGAGCACAACCTGGGTGCTAATCCATCACAGGGCATGACACACTCACACAGTGGGGTATGAGCTCAGCTGAATTACTGAATATCATGAAGATTTTTTATATTTCACACACACACACACACACACACACACACACACACCTGACTTAACACAATTTCATGATGCAGTTTTATTTAAATCACATACTAACTTCACTTTGCCTTAAATCACTTAAAGCAAAATAAATAAGTTTAACTGGAGTTGAAGGCAACAAATCTGCAACAAATTGCTTTTTCCCCAAATGTTTTAAGCACAATATTGCCCAGAAATAATTCAGACATGAGTCATTTTGTTTGTGCAGGCTGAGCTGGATTCAGGAATGACTCCACCCTTTTCCTTGGAATGGCTCTAATGTCTATTTTGTGGGGGGAAAAAAATAAATAAATAAATAAAATAAAGAAAATGCAGTTCAGTTTTGTGGCCACCAGATGGGAGAGATTGAACAGTGGCATTTTCAGAAGTGATTTAATTGTAATTCCAGTAGAAAATCGTGAGTTAGTCTTTACTTACAACGTCACCCCAACTACTGGAGATTGATCAAGAAACCCTTTACATGTCAGACTTGTTTCAGATTATATCCTGGTCTTAACTTAGTGTCACCCATCTACGTCTTTCTGAAAACTCCAGACTTAACAGAAACATTCATTGTTTGAAGATATTTTCTAGGAGCATTTATAAAAGGCCAAACATTAAAGTTACAAATACAAAGATCTTACATTAGTTTATTTGTAGAAGATGTTGGAGCTCAAAGGGCCCTTCTTACTCCCGTAGGTGTTTTTCCAGGGGGCGTTACACAGCTCCAGGGACCTGGAGGTTGTGGGTTCGATTCCTGCTCCAAGTGACTGTCTGTGAGGAGTGGCTTTCCTCTGGTTGCTCCGGTTTCCAAAAACACATGTTGGTAGGAGGATTGGTGACTCAAAAGTGTCCGTGTGTGTGAGTGAATGTGTGTTGCCCTGTGAAGGATTGGCACCCCCTCCAGGGTGTATTCCTGCCTTGCGCCCAATGATTCTAGGTAGGCTCTGGACCCAACGCGACCCTGAACTGGATATGTGGTTACAGATAATGAATGCATGTTTTTCCAGGGGGTGGATGACAGCTATATCTACCACCATGCCTCACTGTGGTAAAACGTTTATTAATTCATTTATTCATTGTCTGTAACTGGTTTATCCTGTTCAGAGTCCTGGAATCGCTGGATGCAGGGCAGGATTGGCACCAGTCCCTCACAGGGCATCACACAGTCACACAAAAGGTGATACTTTTGCACTGCCAGTTCACCCATACACATGTGGGCATTTGAACTGTGGAGCACATGGAGGAAACCCATGTAGACACAGGGAAACCCCCAAAGTGAGTAGAGGCAGTGATTGAAAAAAAAGGACCATTGAGGTCTGTGACAGTGACACTTTGGCGCCATCGTGCTGCAGGCAATAAAACATGATGATTTATGAATTCTAATATAAAGGTGTTTATTGCCGAAACCCTGAAATGGATTGAGTAGTGAAGAAGATGATGATAAGAATTTTTGCTTCACATACTTCATCATCTTCATCATCGTCATATTTCTGCTTAATTTATTTTAGGGTCACGGTGCTTCACATATTTTTTAATAAAAAAAAAAACAGCCTCATCTAAAGTGACAGTATATACAGTTTTCCCATTATTAATTTCATCATCATAATAAAAATCTTTACTTAATCCATTTCCAAAGAATTCATAATTTCGGTTTGAAATATAGAAGTGAATTCAAAAAGACAATCACCTGTAACATTTGGCTTTAGTTTTACATCTAATCCACTCTCCAAATGTATTGATCATCAACTGACCTACACAGATGCAAACGTCTCTGATGCAAAGCTGAGCAAGGAGCAATGATTCTGTCTGAATCCGCACAATGTAAGCTCCTAATGCCATTCAGACTCCAAATGACATTTCAACTGTCTAACGTGGGTGATATTCTGTGTGACTCATTTGAACAGAAAAGCAGAAAGGAACACTTTTACAAAAGAGTGTGGGAGATTTGTCTGGAATCTGCAGTAGGAGGTGAGAGCAAGTGTCAGGTCATCAGTGTCATAAGTCAAGTCATCGGTGTCATTTAATTATCCTTATTTTTGTATCCATTATTGATCTTAAAAGTTCAGAATGTATCGTTGCACATTCATAAGCTGGGTTTCAAAGTTTGAATACATCTGGACTGTGCTGGAGAGGTGTTAGTAATCCAGTACCTGTCATTCAACACCTGAATACATTCACACTTACAGCTGTGTGTTAAAATCTAGTGCTAAGCCTTCCCAGAAAATAGGTTGTTATTGCATCTAAGGAGGAAAACCATCTACAAATATTATCAGAAAACATTGCAAGAGCATGTGTCTACAAACATATGTGTGTACTTTATTGCTGGAATCTTCAGTGGGAGTTGGCTGATGATATTTCTTTAGTTAGGTCTTTGATGCTGCTTATTTGGCCTGAGTATTTGTTCAGTAATGAGTCCAAATATTTCCGAAATTGTTGTGTGTTTTCCAGTTAATTCGTCAGGGCAGCAGCACAGCTGTAGTTTGAATTTACTTTGAATGACTTTTAGTCATGATTTTTTTTATGTACATTTTTTTCCTATTATTTTGGCTTCTTTAACAGAAATCAAACATATCATTAAAACTCATAGCTGGAAGTAGCCGTCTATTTAAATAAATGTCATTCTGTTTTATATCTCTGCTGACAGACATGGCCTTTAAAATACTACACAGCACTGAAATGAGTACACACTGGCAGCAGCGGTGTGATTCCTCCACAGTTTAATTGATTAAAAAAAAGAAAATCTATAAAACTTACACAAAGAAATAAATACATAGATTATTTGGGGAGAAACATGTGAAGTACAAAGAGATCTGGTCATCTAACACTTTCCATTGTTGTAGTTACAGTTAACTTTTCTGGGACAGCTCTAGGCTAGATCTTGGAACATTGTGGTATATGATTACATTCAACAACAAAATGTCAGGTACAGTGTGCATATAAATCAGAGCCATAATTCTAATAAATGAAAGTTTGCTTGCTTTATCTGTTATAAAATATGAGAAAGAAAACAGGCCATTTTTAAAATGGAATATGTAATTTACTTCCGCTCTGGTTGGCTGGGCTGCACATTGCCTCATTTTATTTTATTTTTTTACACTAAGGACCCAATGGAGTAGTTGAATCTCCGTTCTGAATAAATGTGGACATTTAGTGTGTGAATAGCAGATTACAGGGAGAGGCATATTGAGGTAACATGCAGTGTTGCTGACATTCCGTGTTGGCAGCTTGGCAGCTGAGTGTGTGGTTTCCTGCAATTGACAGGCACCCTGTCCAGGATGTGTTTCTGCTTTGCGCCCAATATTTCCAGGTAACCTCCAGGTTAATTGGTCATATTACATATTTTATTGGAAATAAGTACAGACAACACATTTGTTCTCATTTTAATGCCCAACAACCGTTATAGTGAAATTGAAAATATGCACATAAAAACAAATTAAGTGACCTGTATTTTAATAGGTAAATAAACTTTTATTATAAATTAAAAATATAATTATATTTAAATGTAAATTATATATAATTGTATTAAATGTAAATAATATAAATAATGTAAAATATATATAATATATAATTATATATCATTTGTTGCTCTGTATACTTTATTTTCTCCCATTCATCCCAATTCTTCAGTGGCTAGGACTCCCCCAGGACCACCACAGGGCAGGTTTGATTCAGGTTGTAGATCATTCCTCAGTGCTGCAGTGACACTGGTGTTGTGGTGTGTTAGTGTTTGTTGTGCTGGTACAAGTGGATCAGACACAGCAGTGACATGCTTCAGATACAGCAGTGGTTTTGATATGTTGGATAATTCCAACAATATTTTAACATTATTGTTAATATTCCCAACAATAAATAAAAAAATCTAGATCAGTTGTATAAAAATTGATGTGGCCTGTAAAAGGATAAAATTAAACATAGCAGCAGCTTTGTGAGTGAACGTGTGTGTGTGTGTGTGTGTGCTCACACGTGGAGAGATGTAAAGCTCTCTGAATATCTGTTTAGTTGGCAGCTTTTAAAGAGACTCACAGTTTTGTCCCTATTTTAAATGTAGTGCTTTAATCAAGAGTTAAACCTCATAATCTTCTTTAAAGCAATATTTACTGCAGACCCCATTTTGACCGACTCGGTGTGGAGGAGTTTGGATTATGAGGAGAATTTGAAAAAGTCAAATGAAGTGAAGGCCTTCTTTAGGACTGGAAGGAGGTTAAAGCTGCCAGCATCTTTTAATGTGTTACTCTGTCCAGTTCTCAGTATAGCCTCGTTAACAAACTGTAGGTCAGGAAGAGGAATGCAGGATTACAGCAAACACGGTTAGTGCTGTAATGCAAACATGCAGCATGAGGACATATTTTAGAAGTTATCACATTATATAGAGCGACCGTATTTTATATAAAATAGCATTTGGCTATCGGCAGCTCATTTATTCTAACAAACACACATTCATACAAAAGAGTATGAGCAGATACAGCATGATCTGATTCTTCTTTGAGATAAGTTTTTTTTTAATTTACTCTGTGGTAAACTCCTTTTTTTATTCAGTGGAACATGTGACTTCATACTTATTAATTTGGTCCCATGACAACATGTGACTACGAAACTGTGTGAATATAGTTTTTGGTCATTTTAGTTTTTGCCATTTTCTCTGTTATTAAAGTTACCTTAGTGTCCATATCTCACAGGCTCTCATTATTTTTTAGTATGTTCCACAATGTGTACAAACGTTGTGTGATTTTCTAAGTCCCAAATAATAAAAAAATTAATAAATACACAAAATAAAATAAATTAAAAATAAATATATAAAAAGTTGCGAGTGCAGGCAAAACTTCGCTGTAATCACTTTAGTACTCAGACCTGAATACTGAAACCTGCTCTGATTGTGTATTGAGGGTGGTGTCTCAAATGCATTTAATATACATGGAAGTTTGATTGTGACTGAAGGACATTACAGTGTATAACAAACAATGGCGTTCTCAATGTATGTGTTTAATGGGTTTAGGTTTACAACAAATATGCAGGAAATATTTCAGGAGTTTTTGGAATTGAAAATTACAATCCATTGTGGAGAAATGTAATACAACACAAAATTAAAAACTGACTTACAATGGCTTGTGCTGCAGTAAGTAATGTTGCATTTTCTGTCTATTATTTTTTGTAGAAAATGTGTAGTAAATTTAAATTTCATTTATTTCTATATTTTTATTAGATTGTTTGAAGTTAGATCCAGGCACACACAGTTGTGCAGACCTGTTACATTGCTCCTTGTGCAAAAGAGCAGCAAATATAATAATTTATTTGTAAAAATCCATCAAGTGTTTACCCTTGTTTAGGTCAAAGGCAGTGGATCAGACTCATGAGCTCAGTCTATTTGTCAATATGAATTATGTTTATCAGCATAGTGGTCTAGTCATTCAGATCCAGGTACTGTATGTGAGAACTTTGTGTTCAGCACCCTAACGTCCCAGCACCACTAGAGGGCTCAGTAAGCACTGCTGTTAACAAACAATAAAAGTTTAATAAAAGAGCAGCCCACCATAACGGTGGGATCAGAGCTCTGGAAAACGTGATCGAGTCTATCTTTGCGTGGAAAGGAACAGCCTGTGTAATATATTCAGCATATATTCATACAACGGAAGTGTTCACACAGTGAGAGCATCGACTCGTTCCTTACAGCCCTGTGCTGAGGAGCTTTCAGAAATATGTTTGATTACGAAATGTGAGCAGTGGGCTTTGCCTAATGAAGTCCAGACACCGCCAGTGTTGTAGCTATAGGTCTGCCTGAAATTCCTCTACATGACAGTACTAACAAAACTCACCAGGAGCTAGTTACCAACACACGTTTTTGTCGATATATACAAATACAAATCAAGCCTGTTTATAAAATAGGTCAAGCCTAATATTGTCGTCGATGTAGAACACTATATCGATAGGAAATCAATACACTAATCAATAATTTATTTTTAAAAATGCATTTTTTTACAGTCTAATTGCTATTCGTTATTATTGTTGTTGTTGTTTTGTGTTTATTGTTGTTAAGCAGGATCCGCGTTGTTGCCGTTATCCTGTTTAATGTAAAGATTAGCAACAATAACTGCGATTCGTTTCAGCGTGTCACTGATTTCATCGTAAATATGATCTGCTACGCTCGTTTTTTTCAGCCGACCTGAAGCCCATCAAGTTCATGGTGATCTAATCTGTCTCTTCTTTGTATAAGAGGCTTTATTACACGAGTGTGAACGCGTAAAAATCGCCTCTGAGAGACCACCGTGCACCTCGAGTCAATCGGTGCTGAATGGCGTGGAGAAGAGAAGGGAGTTAATATGGCTGTCCCCAATTTATCTGGCCATGTAGTAAAGCTTCTCTTCGCCTTGTGCTGCTGCTGACACGACGCGCATATAACAAGCCGTTTAGTTTCCCATCATTTTTTTTCCTCAGCTCCTTGTCCCCTCCCCTCCAGACACAGACAACAACATACACCTTAATAGGGGCGCGTCTCCGACACCGCCGCCGACCAATAACCCGTCTGTGTGGGCAGAGATCGGGGGACGAGCGCCTGCCGAGGCCCAATCAGCGCCTTTGTGTTGGCTGCCGGCGCCGGGGACTGTTGGTGAGGAGCTAGCGTTAGTGCTACTGCGGCGCTTCGGGCTCGGCGAGTGAACCCGAATTCAGAGCGACCTGAGGGGCGAGGGCGAGTCAGGTGAGTCCGGGGATCCGCTCTGAGGCCTAGCCGGGATGGGACAGGGTTTTTGAATGTACAGCGGCGGGATTTGAGCGAGTCCAGCACTCGAGTTGTCCAGGCGGGCGTCCGTTGAGGCAAAAACAAAATTGCCCTCAGAAAGCACCCGAGACCAAACGGTTTTCGCGAATGAGTAGACAATAGCGGAGCGGGAGCCACTCGGCTCGGCGGCGGAGCAGCTTCCTAACGGATCGCGTAGAAACGTCAACGGTAACGACAGTCCAGCGTGGATAATAGTATTAAAATGATCTCAGTCTGGGCTTCGGCACTGTGACACGACCCCGAGGCTCTCATACAGATGAGTCGTTGTAGAAATATTGACGAAATACTTTTCGCTCCATTCTGAGAGAGATTTGTGATATTTTGTGTCTGAAAAGCGTTTCATTGTTTCATCCCGTGTCTCTGGGGGTTTAAGCCAGAGAGAGAACGAGGGAGAGCCAAGCGTCCTCCTCCCGGCTGAGGCAGCGGCACACACAATGAAAACCCTTAAAAACATACAAAATACACGTATTAAAGCATTATAATTAATCTAAAGAGTGTAATAAAAGGAGTTTCTGTCTGAGCGCCGGTTCTGGGTGCTCTGAGGACTGTATTTCCCGTGGACTGTGTAAGAGAGGTACGGCAGAGCTGATGGCTGTACAATTAAAAAAAAAAAAAAATCCGAAAATGCATCAGCCATTTACGTAAGTGAGGACGTTCTCTCAACTTGCTCCATATGCACGCAAATGGCTGCCCAGCACTTGACAAGGGGGGGAAAGGCTGAAATTTAATTCCAACCTGAATGCATGCATTGATCGTCACCAACAGGGAGTCACTGATAAACGGCTGGAGATGACGTTTAGAAAGAAACTCTGATCAATAATATATGCTCTCTATTATTCTCAGTGCTGCAGACACGTCAGAAAGTGAGACGGCGCCTAATTTGTAGGCTATACAGTCTATAAAGGAGCAAGTCCAAGTGTGTGTGTTTTTAGTGTGTATTCTGGGGGCAGCAGTCTGCAACTTGGCTGGAGAGAGTTCATTTGCTTGCTGAAGTTGCATTTTTGTTTTTAGCTTATAGGGCAGTGCATGGAGGCATGGCCCTGACACCAGTATGCTATATTATAGCCGGTTATAGCGCACTATATATAAACAGTTTTCAACTTTTACATGTCTGATCAGGTTACTACCGGAGATGCTAAAATAGCTCAAGTATACACAAGTGGAAATGAATGAAGTACCCTGTAATTGAGAAAATTAAAAAAAAAAAACAACAACAACTTTTAAATGTGTGCTAGTGTTAAAAAAGGTTTATTTAAACAATCTCAAAATTAAAAAAATCACTTTTGGTTTACATACATTTTTTTCAATGTCAGTAACATTATATAATACAAAAGGTTACTATAGCAGGTGCATTTTAGACAAGGTTTGCGCTGATTCAATTTCATGTGCATGCATATAGTGCATGGTAGAAACAATTTTAATACATGTATAGTAACTATTTAACTACACCTGTTACTTATTATTCATTCTTATTCATTGATATTCTAATTTATTATTCAACACCTCATCTGAATTTTGGAAACATTTATTCTGTTGATTCCAGTTTTCTTCTGTATTGTAGGGTGTGTTCATACATGTAGTTTGGTTTCTTTGGTCCAGACCAAATAAGAAAATGCTAACGTTTTTGACTTTGATCGCTTATCGTTCACACTGAAAAATTAACAGTCAAAATAAAAATAGATAAATAAATAAAGAGCATGACAAATGTATGACATATATTTTGTGAGTCAGTTGTTAGAACAATGCACCATGCTAAGCTTGTGTATGCCTGGTGGTATATTTACCAACTGGAAACAAAGCAAGTCATGGTAAAATTGATAGTCAAAACAGTGCCAGGAATTCCATCGCTGTACAACCCAAAGAAGGTATGGTGTTTGATTTCAGCATACAGTTCTCTCACAATGCAGCAGTTTATTGTCACATCGTGTGACACCAAGTCCTGTGTTTGGTTTGTTTAGATGCCTTTGGTTCATATTGTCTTCACACTTGATACAACATTCATCAGATATAATTTATAAACGGACTAAGACTCACCTTCTCAGGTGGTCTCTGGCTGTGTATTTGTTGAGCACAAGAGTTCGAAAGGAAGTGTTCACACTTTAACAGACTGCACTAACAAAGTAATTGCACCAGAGTTTTAATCAAACCAAAGCTGGCAAGTAAAACACACCCTTAGACATGGCATGGTTCATTTGATGTGTAAATTCGTTTAATGAGCAAAATGTTAATTGTAATTAATGTCAAAATGCATTGTACTGGTATTCAGCTGGTAATTGGTGAGTGGCCATTGTATCAAACAGTTGTCTCACGAGTTGAGTGGACTGTAGTTGTCCTCAGATCCCCATCATCTGCTACTCAAATACAAGATTTGCAGGACCCTAAGACCACAATTTCACAGCGGACACATCAGATGGGAGCCAATTGTTGTTTTTTTTTATTTTTTTTTTCTGCTCATTTCGAAAGAGGCTACTGCATACTGTGAGGGTTGCCCCACTAGTATTACATCCTCAGGAGGGGTCCAAACAATGTTCTTATTGACTGTTTTGCTCAAAGGCATTTTGTGTGGACTGTTTCTCCCTGACTTCAGATGGAAGATACAGAGGAGTAGGGTTGTATTTTTTTCCCCCTCCCTATTTTTATTATTTTTTTTGGCTATTCATCACTTTAGTCAAAGCACCCCAGCTTGTGGTCACTGCCTGTGAAGGGATTTCATGCAGTGTGCTCTCTTTAATTTCCATGGTGCATGGCCGCCTTATCTCCAGTGACTGCCTGGTATAGCTAAGCCCACGAGACTTGCGATATTTGTCACCAGGTGATTAGATAGAATACACTGCTCTGAGAAAAGATTATGGGGGCTGCCTAATTTTTATCAATGTAGATTTTATCACTGATGTGCCACACACTACAAGCGTGCATTTTTGCCAGATGTCATGGTGATGTATTCCCATCCACTATTCTAGGACATTATCACAGTCATGTATACATTTTGATAGGATGATACATTTCCCCCCAACTTTGAGCCATATTTGGATTTGTCTCGTTGATACAGCCACATCATGCTACTGATGGCTGAGGTAATGTACCAGAAAAGAATCACAGCTAGAGCTTAGCTGTAGGCTGCGACTGTGGGTCTAGAAATTAGTTGCTTTGGCTTTACTTCAAAACTGCTAAATCGTCAGAAAAGGCAGTGTTTAGAATTAGCTGAGTCCCTTTGGCGAACATCGCTGGTAGACACAACAAAGCGACTAGTACTGTAAACATGCACAAGCAGATATATAGCAGTGAAATATGACTACCTGGCCTGAAGTTTTCTTCGATGAGCACTGGCCCAGTCAGTTTAGAGCAGTAGGATCGGGATTGCCAGATGTCCTCATGAATTTATGTCTTAACTTTTTGCACTTTTTTATACTGTCATCTGAAGTGTCAGTTCTCTTCCTACCCTTTCAGTTTTGTGGTCAAATATAGCTGTTTTTTCTGTCATAGCAGGCTAAATAGATGTCCGTGAGAGCCTTGCCAGGTCAAAAAGTGTTGAATTCCTTTTACAATTGGACAAGCTGAAAGTTGCTGTTTTTCACTCACTGAGAGTGGGGCTCTTGTTTTTTCAGTGAAATGAGCAAGTGTTTTGTTGTACACATGGTCTTGAACAGCATCGTAATTATTAACCATTCCGTTCACATTTAAATTTACACAAGTTTATGCACGGTGATGTAGTTTTTTTACTTAATATTTCTCATCATATCTTAAAAAAGATTTTATACTCCACGGTATGACACATTTTTATTGGCTGGACACTATGATTTAACTTCTCTTTGTAGGTAAACTCTGACTTCTAAATATAAATGAAAATGCAGGCAAACATGGACTACTTCAGTTTTGTAAGACATATGTTTTAAAGTAGGAGTCTTGTATATATGACAGAATTTGAGGAGGCCTCTCTGTACCACTGGTGGAGAATTATGTCTGTGTGTTTATAAACAAGCTCTTTGAGAAATAGTGAGAGTGCCATATAAGAAGGCAGACCTCTCTGGCCGTCATGTCTTGAGATATCTGTAAACACTTTCTTGAATTTTACCTCAAAATCAATGTTTAGTCCATGACCCTTAGTAATGTAAAATAGATTTGGAATGTATTCTTTTTTTAAGAAGCAAGAAATAATTATAATTAGCTCTTAATCAGGAAAAATAAGTTTATTTAAAAATCCACCCAAGTGAAACTCCTTTGAGGAGAAGAAGCCTTCTTGGTTGCTGGCATGTGCTGCTAATTGATATGTGTGATGCTAATGAATGCTTGTGAAGTGTAGCGATAAACAAGGGTTTCATCTTGCGATTCACCAACAAAAAACTAAAGTTAGAATGGTGTGTGGAATATGTATCTACTATGTATTATGTAGTGTGTTGGGTTTTTTCTTTTTGTTTTTTGTTTTTTTTGTATTGACCGAGCAAGACAATATTTTTCACGTGTGTTATATTCTGTGTGTCATTACAGCCATCATAATAAGTAAAAGCTATTTATTTATTTAAAAATATTTTAAACATTTATATATGCCTACATTTCTTTACATTTTTATTCAATGTATCAGTGCACCTTCCAGGTAAGACCAAAACAACACCTCCACTAGTGCTGGAGGATCTGCTCAGATCTTTCACATCAGCTGACAGAGTCCCCTGCTAAGTAGTACCGTGAGCAGACAGATGGAGAGAAAAGGAGTCTATCCTACCCTCCTAGAATTCTAGGCTAGTTGCTCTCTAGGACACCCAGCCTCAGATGCATCACTGGGGATTGATCTCCTGATTACAGGGCCAAAGTTTTGACCACTACACCCCTGAGGAACCTTAAAATTAGCTAAAGTGTTAAACTAATTTTAAGGTATTACAGCACCACATTTCCATTTTCTCATATATATTTGGCAGGTGCAATCATCACTGTCACTTGGCTTGTGAAGAACACATTTTTTACAGAATCTCTTATTAACACTTTTGGGGGGGGAAAAAAGGATGATCTTCTGTTACCTTAGGCTGTACAGTCTCACCCAAAACATAGCTTTGTGCAAGACCACATTTTATATAATTTCCTTTCAAAATTATCATTAAGTATCAGCTACAAAGGAAACACACACACAAAAAAAAACAAGAATATCTACATTACAGAAGAAATGACAAGGATGTATCCAATCATTGTCTTTATTACAGCTTCTGAGTTTACAGGACTCTTCAGCTTCTCAAAAAAATCTGCAAGGATTTTGTACTGGTAGAAGTTTGTTGCATTTTTGCTTCTCACAATCCAAGTAATCTCAGAGACATTTAATCCTGTTGAGGTGTGGAGCACTTGTTTCTTCTTTGTTTCATTAGCAGTATTTTCATCTCTTTCTTTTCTTTTTTCCCCCCTCATTATAAGCATTTTTATAGCTTCGCATTTTTCGGACCCTTATTGTTGAGTGCTAGTTTCCCATTCCTTGTGCAAATTCCCTCAGAAACATCACTTGATAAAGGAATAGAATGTACTTAGTCTATTTGGTCTTGAAATGAATTAAATAAAGATATCTGATCTCTGTTTCACTGTATGTCCACATGTTAATTTTGAGTTATATTTTAATCAACAACATTTTTTTAATCTAACTATCTTTGCTTAAATTTCACATTTTTGAAATTTGAAATTGACACAGTACATGCATTCAATGATGAATGAAGAAGGGCTGTTTCAGAGTAGGCCAAATATTGTCAGGTTCATCCCTGATGGGAACATGAATAGTCGCCTTCTGTTGGAAATCCCTGCAGTGCACAACATACTGAGTTGCTGAAACGCTATAGTCGTGGTTAAACCAGAAAATATTGAAATTCTTGGTAATCTCAAAGGTGCCTTCGCCCCTAAACTTCATCTCAGACTTTCCATTCTCATGCTGCTGCTCTGCTGCGTGCAACAGATGCCACAAATTTTTAGTTATCACAGGTATCACACTATTGGTGGCATTCTGGGGCTTCATATGAAATTGTCTTCTATTTGCAGTCACTCTAACATTTGAGGTCACAATATGAAGGAGAATGAGAATGAATGATTAATTTACTGACTGGTTTGCGTCGTAGTGTGTTAGACTATTCTTGTTAACACCTGAATGGAAAGCCTGTGTTCAGCAGGCTTCATGCAAGCATTATTAAACCCCACACAGAAACAATCAGCCCAGATGAATGGCTCCCTGTGAAGTTTAATTAGAGGGCCTTCCTGACGGTTGAGCTAGATAAACAGCAGCAGGAAACAGCACAATATGCCTCTTACCATGATGGAAGAAAAATGCATACATATGAGAAGTGGGAAATTCAACTACAGAGAGTTGCATAGTGACCCACAGGCCTACTTCAATAAGTTGCTAACAAGAAAGAAATGCATGAACTTGAAATTGCCAGTATGAGATTTGTGCAGGCTTCAGACGTGTTTGTATGAACCTGGAGGTTCATTCGTTTATTCAGTGTACTATCTATTTTGCTGTTAATTTGGAGAAAATTGGATTTGAAGACTGACATTGGACCACATAAAGTTTAAGACATCAGTACGTGTGACATGAGATTGGGAAATATTGATTGGGACTGAACCAATTTGATGAAAAATAAAAAAGAAGGCCACTTTATCTGTTATGGAGTGTCTTTGGCGATAGGATATTACATATATTAGGGATTCACGGTGACCTCACTATCAACAAACAAACAAATAAATAAATAAACAAACAATAACTGGACATGTGCTGACCAATATTTCCAACTAATAATTAATTTTTAATTTATTATACTCTGGGAGAACAGAATTCTTGCATTTTATTTATGTTTCTGTATCATGTAACATGAAAAATACTAGATATTTGCAGTGGTCCACTGTCGTGTTGGTGTACACCTGATACAGATAGAATATACACATGGGGCAATGCTGTATTCATTATTTGAAATTCCAAGATGCTTCAATAACTCATGGTTTTTTCAAAATATTTCTAACATTTTTATACTGATTAACATTTTGATACAAGCGAAACATCAGTTTAAAAAGCATTTCTAAAAGTTTATAAGCTAGAGCACAGTCCAATGAACCAGGAGCTAGTTCGCTCTCATGGACTAACGTTCAGAACTTTGGAAAAGTTCTAAACTGTGAGAGCAGTCAGCGGCACCTTTTTCTCTAATTGTACCTGATGAGACATTCTGTTGTTCAATGTTCTTTTAGTAGTTAGTATGGTTACAAATTGCTGAGAAAAGTAACACTTTTTGTGCGAGCCATGTTTAAGTTGAGCTATGAGGTGTTCTTGTTGGTGCTTTCACAATATCACAGCAGCTTTTTCTTCTTCACGCACAGAAGACAATGGAAGTTTAAACATCTTTAGATCTCTTCACTCTTGGCTTTTACAAAACCTTTATAAAATGCTGACTTTGCTTCTTGTTTTCATATGTCCAGGATCCAGCAAACATCTTGGACTTTGTACGTTTGAAAGGGTTGTGCAAAACAACTCAGATGAGCTGGCCCTGGCTGAATTCAGTAACTGTTATAAAAGGCTGATCTTACCCTTCGATTCATTGAAATGACTTGATGGACTTGACTAATCGAGCTTAAATTCAAGATCAACTTCTAATTTTTACATTTAAATTTACTCCACAATAAGCTCAAAATAGCATAATGATTAAATTAAGAGAATGTATCATGATAACAGTAAAATATATTGTCCAGTCTCGTCACGCACACTTATGACTCAATAAGACCTTTATCATGTTATACTTGACGTTACTGAGTAGTAAACTTTGGGACATGGATGTCTGTAATAGTTGAAAAGCTGGCCTTAATGCTGAGTTACAAGTGCTGTTCATTGGACTCCTGCTGATGAAGCAGTATTATTATAAAGCGCTTTGTAAAACGATGTGTTCCTTGTTCATTCCTATACCTTGTGATTTGGGACCTATTGCAGGCATAACATTACATTGCTGTTAATAACCTGTAACCCTTGTGGACAGATCAGGCAGGTTTACATCTGATAGTCCAATGAATTTGCCACAAGGTGTTTGGCTATTTATTTTGTTGGTCTTTTTTCTCAAATTTTCCTGTTGTGAATGCACTAGGCTGGCATCTCTCTGCTCACCAATTCCCTCATGTGAAAGGAATGATCTGATCTTTTCCCCCTAAACTTTTAACTTGGGCTAACAATGTCTCTCTTGAAGATGGTGGTAAATGCATGTTGCTGTTTAAGGATTGGTAATATGCTGAATATCATTGATGCCATCAGTACGTGTAGAGCACTGATTTACTGAATATAACATGAAGCATGGCATGTGTTTTAAAAAGACAACCACCACTGTTTAAACAGTTAATTCTGACATAAGTCTGGATTAAAAACATTGTTCTTGTAGTTTCTGTAGCCTTTTTTCAAATGTGACACTTCAGATGGTTTGCCGGTGGTTCCACAGTAGAACATAAACCGCTGAAGCACCACTTTTATCATGAAAATATCTTCAATTATATATTTTTAGATTATTGATCACCTCCATTTTTGATGTCCCTTTTAATGCTAGTACATTGTTTAGCCTTGTATGAAGGAAGTGTTTGGGATCTTAAATGTGGACTGAATGTTACTATTTAGACAACAGAACACCCTTCTTCCCTGTGCAGGTACAAGTTCTAATTCCCAATTGCCTAATCTCTTCGTATCTGCGTATTTGTCTTACTGTGTACAAGAATCTTAGCTATTTAACCCCACTCCCAAACCCTTCAACACACTCGTTCATAAAAATGTCTAAAACCTTGTTTCTTAGTTTCTTAATCATTTCATTTGAAGTGTGTGAGATTCTTACCTGTACAAAAAAGCAACTAAAATGTGGATGTTTTAAAGCTGTATTGTGCCTCAAATGCAGCCCACCTCCATTCCCCTGCTCCCTTGTGAAGTGATGTTGTTGTTTGTACACCCACTACTTGAGAATGAGATTTCTCATCAGGTTTCTACTCAACATATATACTACATACATATATATCAGAAGTGTTAAAATGTGCACACACACGCAGTCTAAGACTAGGTGTACTGATGCTGTGCTTCAGATGAAGAGATGTATTCAGTTAAGTTTTTCATTTGGAACATTTGGTTGTCTTTGCTTATTCCTACTTTAAACATGTGACACTCTTTGTTCCCTTCAGTGTACGCTACTCTGCTTCCCTCTTGCCCAGATCAGCCCCATTTTAAAATCTCTGTGCTACCTCACTCTCCAGATGGCTCAAGTTCCAGCATTTTTCCTTCTTTTTTTTTCTTTTTTCTTTTTTTTTTTTTTTTTGTTTAAACAACGTATGCCCCACCCTGTGGTCTGAAGTTCCGCAATGAGCCTTCTTGTCAAGGTGCCAGGTTTTAGATTCAGCGTCTCGCAAGAAGTACATTTTCCTCTTACTGCCCTGAAAGTGCAGGAGCTTCATGCCCCTCCCCTCACCCCTTTACCACCCCCACTCTCTCTCTCTCTCTCTCTCTCTCTCCCTCTCTCTCTTTTCTCTTTCTGTCTCTCTCTCTCTTTTTCTCTGTCTTCGTGTGACGTCCTGACCACTAACGGCTACATATTAAGAGATAATTCCATACCCTGAGGTTACAAACCAGCTTAGACTGGCTCTCTCGCATTTTGGCTCCACTGGGTACCCTAGGATTTTTTTTTTTCCAAACGTGAGTGAGAAAAAAAGATATTGTGACTTGCTCTTTTTTTTGTGTGTGTTTTTTTTTTTAAAGAAACAGGAGTCTAATTCTCACTAAGACACATTTCTGTTCCCACATTCTTATGGATTCTGTACTTTAAGTCTGGCATGCCCTTCTTTAAGTATTTTACTTTGTTATAAGTGTCTTTTTTGTAGCATAGTTTCCATAATAAGACACTGTTGTGAAAGCTTTAACATGTGGTTCCTCCTTTTGTGTGTGTAGGTCACTTCATTACAAATAAACTAGATCTTGGAAAGCAGTTCATCAGGGGCAGTAATGTTATGTTTGTACTTCTTCATAAAGGAAATAGCTCATGGTTCCCCTTCCTGGCTAAAAAAAATGCTTGTGGCATTCAGAAGGTTAACAATGGTAAAACATTTGTTTAACATATACCAGCTTCTAAACGTATTGTTTCTAATTATAGTGTACTCTTGCTGTTCTGTCCATTTCTCCAATTGTTGGGCAGCTGGCACTCTCACTGCAGCTAGATTAGACATGTTCTCCTCATCATATTTGCTAGTGCATTGCAATACAAATGCTTTTGCAGTACTTGTGAAGGCACTCAGCTGACATTTGTACTGAAATTACTACTGTTATCAAATCGGTTCTAAATACAGAGGAGTGTAATTTTTAGGACTTAGTTTGTTATAGAACATGGAATCAAATTTTGATTCATATTTATATACTTTTTTTTATATAATCACATCTGTAATATATATTTATTTATTTTTATATTTAATATATATATTTATTTAGAGAAGTTTGATTTGAAATTCTTTATTCAATACATGTTTACAGAGTCAGTGCATTTCACATTTGAGAAGCATGTTTTTAATGCCTAAATTTAAAAGCAACATTACAGTGAGTTACTAAGAATATACTCCGATGTGTGAAATAACAGTTTTTTGTTAAAATTCATGTCTCATTTTATATAATAAATATACATACTACAGTTGTGTTGTTGTGTTGTAGACCTCTCAACCCCTGACTCCTCTCACCATGTTTGAGTCTTTGGAACGGACTATTTTAATCAACAGTGAATTAAAATACTTATTTTACATCTCAACACCTGAATTATGCATGCAACAAAATCAGCGATTCAGGTGTCACAATATTAAACAAAGAGCACATGGTCCATAAATGTTCTTGATTCTCATGGCAAAAATGCTGCATGTGTCTGACTGCTGGATCATGGTGTTACTTTCGTCCATTGATTCTTTAACCTTATACAACCTTTCAGAGACGGGCGCTGTGGCTTCACATTGCTGTTCTAACAGTATGGAGTATTTCTCTTCATTCATGGTTTACGATAGAAATGAAGAGCACCAATGCTAGGTGTGGATTTCCAACAAATTAACATTAGCTTTTTGGTCAATGTCATTTCAAGTAGAAATTGCAGAATATCAGACCTTATGAGCTTCTACATCCTTTTTTCCAGTAAGCCGATTGTCTATGGGCAGATGAACAGGATGCGCTGGAGTCGTTTGTGTGGGGTGTGTACCTGCTGTCTGTGTGGTTTCTCTGGTTAGGAGTGCTTCCTAGCAGGTCTTGAAGTTAATTGAAGGGAAAATCTGGTTAGCACTGAGGGACAGAGGCATTCCCTCACAGGGGTCTACTCTAGTTGCTGTTGAGTCTGGCACTGCTGTCAGTGGCTCACTGCTCTTGTTGCGCACTCAACCTCTCTCTCTCTCTCTCTTTCTATCTTCTTTCTCTCTATATTTTGTCTCTTTGTCTTCAACTTCACACCCCCACACACTTTCTCCCCTTTTGCCCCCTTCAGATGCCCCCACCCTCCTCCCAAAACGCCCCTCCTTCCCTCAGGCGACAGCAGAACAAGAATTGATTAGTGGCATGGCTTAAAAATAGAAGGGCCTGTTGTCATGGCAACGGACACAATGAGCTGTTGTCTTGTTTAATGAAGATCAGGGCTTTAAGTGTTATGGCTGAAGGAGTGCGAGCAGGAGATGCCGTCCATGCCTAGGTGTGTCTAGTGCAGTGCATGCCCGAGCTGAGAGCAATATTTCTGCTTGTTTAGATAGAAGGGACTATGGCTATGTAGTCTTCTGGTTAACGCAGATGGTTGTTAATTGTGAGTACGTGTGTGAGTGAGTGTGTGGGTGGGTGGAGTGTGTTGCTTTGAAGGTGCAAGACTGCCAATTTGCTTTGTCGCAGCTCATCCTTTACCTAACCTTAGGGTACAGACAGATACGGCCAAATTGAAATCAAATGTATCATGGTTTTGCAGCCATAAAACACTATGACACTAAACGCACATTCTGTTACTTGCAACTACCAGAAAGTGTAAGCCAACCAATTACAACTCTGTTGCCATGGGTTCCATCCACCTAATTGGCCTCATTAGTGTCAGAAACTGGCCTTATGCAAATTCTGGTCATATTGCCAGCAGCCCCTCCTCAGAGTAATAAATATACAGTAACAGTATGTTGGTGTGTGGGCTGATAAGGTTTGTGGTTCAATAAGTGAATTAACCAATGAGCTTTGCTGCAGTGTTCATGCTCAGCAGGGCAAAGTACCTATTGATCTCATGCTACATTTATATCATAGTTGACTATGAGCTTGGTCTTGTTATTGCCCCTAAACAATCTACTGTTGTGGCTTGCCACACATAATGAAAAAGTCAACTTTCACAGCTTGAATTTTTGATTAGATGGCTCTAGTTGTGTTCATATATAGGACTTATATTCCTAACCGCAGACCACCCAAATCGTGGCCTGTGCACCAAAGTTGGTTCATGCAGATGTTTGATTTGCCCTTCTTTATACAATACAAGTCAAGCCTCACCCCATTAAACATATTAATACAATGTATTGTCTATTATTTTAATGACAGTATACAGTGTTGTGTAATATATTACATTTTTAAAAATCTATCTTAATTGACTTATTAATGTTGTTTCTGTCATATTTTGCCCTTGTACACCTTGCACCACGGATGTCCACATCTTTTCCATGGGAAACATTCAATTGAATATAATTTCATACTGCAAATGTCTGATATATTTCCAGGAAGCACAGTGCGGATATCTACTAAATAAGACGATTCTATTTTTCCGATTTTAGCTCTCAGCTACTCTCTAATAGCCAAGCAGTTCCCTTTCTGCTCCCTGTTCCAATGTTCCAGTGAATTTGTGAATGCTAGTAATCCCTTTTTATCAGATTTAGTGACTGATTATGGTGCTTTTATGCAGTGTTCACTTAACAAATGGGGCTGAGCTGTTCTTGTTCATACAACATTTCTTGCCTTGCTTATTTTTAGCATTCCATTGAAGTGTGGGGAGTCTTAAATGGAAGTAAGTTCTCATTGATAGAGGGTTTTATATACATACATTTGGAATCTCTGGACTCCCTATTAGTCCAGTAGATTCAACAAATAAAGCTTTTGGAAAGGTTCATCTAATTGAAATCCAAAGGCCATCCCTTGAAACAACTACATTGCTGTGAGATTTCATATTCTTGCAAATGTTCCCTCTTTGTATTTCCTTTTGTTAACCTCATGTAACACTTCCACACTCTGTCCTTTTCATTGCAGAATATAGCACATCCCACTGGTCTAAAAAGGCCTCGAGAGTGAGAGAAAGACAGAGAGTACAGTGGTGGAGGTGGGGAAGGCCCAGCAGCAGGCCTGACCGCTGTGCTGTTTTGTCACCTGCTGTCCGTCTCCTCTGGAGCTACGAGTGTAGAAATGGCTGTGGCGTGAGCTCATGAGCGCATTGCTGAAGTCATATTTCTGCTTTGCGTGCCCTCAGGGAGGTCACACTCGTGCTGGAGCGCTGGCGTCTGTGAAAGTGAGCTCATAGAGACACAGGCTATGGCCCAGGAGAGCTCGCTGCCTCTGTGACATTTCAGTTGTTCAGTAAAACATGTTGGTCTGCGATTGTCAATGGTCTAGAAGCAGGGAAGCACTATTCTAAAGTCTCATCTGCAATGAATATAAGGCATGAACCAGCTGAGATTTTATGGACTTATAAGCCAAGATAATGGTAGCATACACTTTGTTTTGAAGGCTAAATGATAATCCAGCTATGAATTTTAGTCATCTGAAGATCAAACTTTGATTAATAGCAGACAGTTCATAGTACAATTATCAAAACAAGACTAATTTATATAAGTATTAAGGGTGACAAAGTGGCACCACAGGTACTCACTGGGGCACAGCTCCAAGATCTTGGGGGTTCTAGGTTCAGTGTGTTTAGTATGTTCTCCTTGTGTCTGCGCAGGTTTCCTCTGAGTACGCCCATTTTGTCCCACAATTCAAAAACACGTTAGGTCCACAGGATTGATATTTCCCATGAGAGCCAAAATATATGGCTTTGTATTTGTCAACAATCCAACATTTGCTCAGATATCAAGGAAGTTACACTCTCACACAACAGGTAAAAGTGGCCCAGATTTGATTTCGTGATCAAATCTGATTTTCTTCTGCTGTTCACACAATCTTTATACTGTGACCTATATCTGACGTCAGTCTGAACAGATTACACTCCTAAACAGAGCCATGTGTGCAAGGAAACTAGTTCCACCCAAAGCATTTTAATTTTGGAATGAAGGAATGGAACCACACTGGTGTTTTACTGTGTAGAGCTGTATCGCAAAACAACCTTTTTCTTTTTTCAAAAATGATTGTTCTGACAGACCTGAGCCACAGGTCAGATATGTATCTGATTTTAGTACTAAATATGAAAGGGGTCAAAGTCCAATCTAAAATGTGATTTTTGCTGTTTGTACAGGCATACAGTGATACATCAGTGTCACATATAAAGAAACATCAGATTTTGGCCGATTTTATATACTGTGTGAACATAGCCTTAATTACCATTTTTTACCACTGTTCCACAGCCCAACCTTTATGCCCCTCTAGCCAATGCCTGGTATTGACCATGGTAGTCTTTAAGGGGGAAGTTTCTCATATTTGAGACTTTGTAAACACATATGGGATGATTTTTTGGCACCTCAGTTATATCAGTTGTTTGAATAATTAGTTTAAACTAATTAACTTTAAGAAACCCACTTCCATGGGACTCAATTCAGTGGCAAAATTCATATCACAAAGAAAATAAACACCTTGGTTGATGCAGGCATAAATGTTCTTCGTGATGAGTTCATTCATTCATTCATTATCTGTAACCCTTATCCAATTCAGGGTCACGGTGGGTCTGGAGCCTACTTGGAATCATTGAGCACAAGGCGGGAATACACCCTGGAGGGGGCGCCAGTCCTTCACAGGGCAATAAAAACACACACACATTCATTCACACTTACGGACACTTTTGAGTCGCCTATCCACCTACTAACGTGTGTTTCTGGAGCGTGGGAGGAAACCGGAGTACCCAGAGAAAACCCATGCAGACATGGGGAGAACTCTTCACAGTCACCCGCAGCGGGAATCAAACCCATGACCTCTGGGTCCCTGGAGCTGTGTGACTGAGACACTACCTGCTGCACCACCGTGCCGCCCTCGTAATGAGTTTGTTAACTTTACTTCTTCATGAAAAGCCTTCCAAGCAAGCTACTCGTGATTTGCTAATCTGCTAAGGAGCCAAATCACAGTCAGGTTCTATGTTAGGTTACATAGGTTCTAAGTGAGGTCACAGTGATGTAATTTACTTTCTGGGAACCAATCAGGAAGTGGAGTTTGTTTCCCTCAGGGTTCAAAACTACAAACTGAAGAAGAGAATAGATTGGATTATTACATGAATACACTGACCATCATGAAGAAAAGTCAAAATTTTAATTGTATCTTTAAAAATAGATGCTGATTGTTTCTTTAGCATAAATAAAGTCTTAACCTGATTTATCATTTGTTTGCAATACATTCATTTGTGTTTAATTGGTGTGCCACCTTGTGGGCTCAAGGTGGGCTCTGGACCAACCGCGACCTGAACTTGGATAAGCGATTTCAGACAATGAATGAATGAATGATTATATGGCAATCCAGTGTCTATACTCTATACAGTCCAAGTTCATTCAATACACACAGGAGACAGAGGGCTGTCTTGTCACTTAAATGATTTCAGTATTTGGTTTGAGATACTACAGACATGCGCCTAAGCAAAGTGTCAACATATTCAAGTACGTAATCTTACGTCCTCCAGAAACTTTTTCAGTACTCAGAGATAATTTGACATGGATCTGTGAAAATAGGCTCTCAATTAGGAGTGTTTGTCCTGTTTGTCCTTTTCTCTGATTTGGTTTATACATTAGCCATATAGTATATCAATGCAATGATTTACAGTGTAAAGAACAAAGCCTTTAACATCTCTCCTGTGCTTGTGGCACAGTTTAAAAAGTGAGGTTTTTTTGAATTTGTTTGGCTCTTCTGTTTTCACCAGTCCAGATGGCTCAGAGAGCCATGGGAGTCAGTAGTTTCTGCTGCGTATAGACAGTGTCAGTATTGCAACCTTGTGTAGTTTCAAAATTGCACATTTTATTAATTTCTTCAGTGTTCCTTGAATAATAAATGTGACAGAATATTCTCTAGGAGTTGGCAGGGTATGATTCCAGACGTTGGCTCTCCTCAAGCTTTCACTATAAGTGAACTTCCAGTAGTGTATCCATACAGGACATGACACAATATACAGCACATAAGCAATAAGGATAAACATAGCATATCTGAATGTAAGAGGCTAGGGTTTAGATAATTATGTATTACAAAAAACCTTTACCAAACCTTTTAGTAAAATAAGGTGCAGGCATTCAGATCTTGGTGGAAGAGTTTTTAAATAATTGTACAAACCTTTCATTTAGATTAAGCTTATCAATAGGCATTAATTACTTAGAAAAACTGAAAATCAACTATCACCTTATATTCAGATGCTGTGCTGATTCTGAAATTGTAACAGTGCATCTTAAACTTAAGTAATATTGATATATTAGAATCCCGTCCTGTTTGCCAGTCACATGCAGCTATAGAAACTATAGCAAGTCCCGAATGCTATTATAATGCAATGTACTTTTTTGTGTTAATCCAGTCTTATCAAATTTCCTCAGATACCAGAGGTCCGTATCAGAACAATTTTTGAAAGCAGGCTCTGTTTGACAGGTAAAGATTTATAATCTTTCCCATAGAGTTCCTCTCAGCCTCTTTGAAACTCAGTTAGCCTCTGCTTCAGCCTATACACATCCCCAGAAGGAAAAGAGAGAATAAGAGTGCAAAGCTTATAGAAAAAGGCCAGTCGTCATCTTGCCTTTCGTAGTGTTGGTAGTACTTACCCTGAATGACCCTATAGTCAGCCTGCTCCATGCAGCTTCAAACTGGGTTAGTGCCTCAAAGGCTGCCGTACGCCATTAATCACCTTCCTTACATTTAAGGTCATAAAATCTATTGTGAGACTGTGCCTGATCAGAGGGCAGATTTATGAAAGCTTCAGTCTTAGTGTCTTGTCCATCGTCTGCTGATTGGCAGCCCTTTGCTTTAAGTATTTATTTGTGTATGCATTTATTATTTATTTACATTAGTCTAAGCTCACACCTTGGTGGTGATGCAGCAGCCATTTTGAGGTCTGTGCACGCTCAGCATCAGATGTAGCAAATGGGGAAGGCTTAATCTAGCCAATGGAGCGGGTGGCTGATCAGACGGGCAGGATGAGCACAGGCAGATTTGGGAGACGGGCCAGGACCGGCCAGGACGCGGGGGAGCAGTCGGGGGAACGGCTGGGGTAAAATAAAAAAATAAATAATAAAAAAAGAAAAACCCTGCATGTTCATGATAAGCACCGTGCCCTGGGATGAATCGTGCTGCAAACTCTGAAAATTAAGAAGATGCTCTGGCACTCTTGCGTGAAGGAATCAAGATTTTTGAATATCAGTGTGATGGGAGGGGGGTGCACATACCCTTCAAGCCAGTTGGGGGTGGTGGGTGTGTGGGGGGGGGTGAAATTTCAGTAGAGTGAAATTATGACAAATCACATTTCAATAATATCAAAGTTGCTTTGAATTAATGGTTGTAGGCTTTTTGGGATGTTTTATATTGGTATATGTAGCCATTTATACCCAAAGACAATTGACCTTAAAACCATTATTATGCTATTGAGGGCACTGATGTTTTTTGCGCCTTGATTACTGTACATTATGATTAGAGTGTTTTCTGACTGTGTGTGTGTGTGTTTGTGTGTCTGCTGGGTGAATGGGTCGGCTTTAAAGGCGTCACTCCTGCTCTACCCTGGGATGTGATGCCACGAGCGCAGGTTTTTTGAGGTGGGGTGGGGAGTTGCGTCAGCCAAATGAATTGTCATGATGGAGATCATGCGTGAAATGAGCTGTGGATTCCACCATGCGGTCACAAATGGCCTTATTATTATTACACCCCATCGTCTGGCTTTTGGCCTGTTTTTACGAACCTCTCCAAATCTGTTATGTCTTGTGTCAAAGTAAGCGCTTTGGTTGTGTGTTTTCTGTGTGTGTGCATGTGTCAGTGTTTGGGTTTTGTGAGGTCGTCAGGGTGTGATGGCGTTTGGAGAGAGGGCAGAGGCAAGAGGACATTTTTGTACATGTGATCTGATCGACAGGCAGCAGTGGCGTGTGCATAAAGAAAATGGTATACTGGCGGGGGGATGGGCGGAAAGGGAATTAAGGGTTGGCATTATGACAGGGTAGCGTGTCAGGAGAGCGCATTGCACTGCCGTCTTTCTCTTTCTTCCTCTTTTTTTTCACCCCCTTCTGCTCAGTCTCTTACTCTTTATCCTCTGTCCACCCCCCATCACCCCACCCTCCACATGCATGCACACATTTTTATCTGGGTCTCTTTCATTATATATGCATTGATTACAAAAAATAGCCTGCAGTCGGCAGTACCTTGAAGGGGCCCCCAGAAAGCAAGCGTGTGTGTTTATTTTTACAGCACGGCGAGGAAAGGGAAGGGGGGGAAAAAAGAAGAAATACTTTTTTTGGAAAATGGGGGAGGGGTGTAGAAGGAGGGAGGGGCCTCCTTTTTTTTTCTTTCCTTGGGCTTTGTGGTGTGTGGCACAGCTCTAGCTGAATGGTGAAGGGTGGGGGGTTAAGGGTACAAAAGAGAGCCTTATGTTGGCATAGGCCATGAAAACATTTTTTGTTTCCCTAACAGTAAAGTGAGAAGTACCCCCCCACACACACACACTTGCTCACTGGCAAAAAGATCTTGAACTCTGAACACGTTTGCTGCTTTGGTATTACTGGCAGGATACAGTAACTTAACAGAGAATGAAGTAAGGGTGAAATTTTTGGGGTACTATTGCTGAAAATGCTGACTGCTCTTCTTTAATAGTAGTAGGGTATTTGGGGGAATTTGGGTGACCACGAGGCTAGGTGATCCCCTCCATAATCGGGCCAATATCTCAGCTCCTCGATCTCCTTCTTTCTTCCTCCATCCTCGTCTTTTTCTCTTTTTCGTTCTCTTTCTTTTCATCTCCCTGAGCTGCTGCTGCGTTGGCTGGCAGAGTGCCCGGAGCTGTGAGTGTGTGGTGGATTGCGCGTGTGCAGGTTTGGGTTGGGGGTGGGGGGTGCACAGAGATGCAGGGCGGAGGGGGGCGGACTGGGTCGGAGAGAGAGAGTCTGGTTTTTGTAGCAGCTGACTGAACTGAAACAGTCATTATATTATGTAAAGGGGGACAGGGGTGTGTGTGTGTGTGTGTGTGTGTGTGTGTGAAGGGGGGGGGTTCATACTGACGTGCACTACAACGCCTTTCTGATTGGTTGGTTGTACCATTGTTGTGTGTGTATGCACACGCTTGTGCATTCTCTCTTTCTGCTCACTCCCTCACTCTCACTCTCATGCGAGGTGGGTGGTATTGAGTGATGGCATGGCACAGAATTACATACCTAAGCTTTTTGCACCCCCCTACCCCACCAATCCGTTTCAAACATTAAATCACTATTTGTGGAATGGCAGACTAATATTTTGCCAAATACAGCGCATTGCTTCCAGGGGAGTAAGAATGCATTGATATTGCAGTGCAGAACTGCTGGGCAGGCTCACATCATTTGAATACTGGAGTATTTATTAATCACAATGATATTCTGTTTTCTATTTCATTCTCTAAATGTTGTCTTTTTCATGCATTCTGTGTGGCATTTTAAGCTAAAAGAAAAAAAAAACAGTGCAATGTGTACAGTAAGACACTGTTATGCCATGTAGGCACCACAAGTTTGATGAATCATCTCAAATATGGAAGTACAGTGAAGCTTATTTGAGTACTTAAAGTCACACCCTTGTGTGAGCAGCTGGGCTTTAGCCTGACATTGTTGCTGCATACTTTAGTTTAAGATGAACTATGTAAGCATTCCTATTCTGGATTATTCTGAATGGTAAATATGCTTGTTTGTAACTGAGATATTTGTTTAATTTTTTATTTTTTAAGTATTAAAATGCCCATTTACACGGTAACCTGGAGTTTTCCACAAAGCAAAACTTAAGCCCAGTGCTGAGGACTGTCAGATAGGAATGCCCCTCAAATCTTTTCCTATTGGACAAGCTTGACTTTGGGATTGAATTATCTGGCAGACAGGCTTGGTTTGGGAAATACCCCCCTGGTAAAATGCTGTTTGGACCACAAAGTTGTACAAAACTGTGCTGGTGCATCACCTTAGTTATGACATCTAATGGCATTGCATTATTTGAGCGCCAAATTTGCAAACTGTCAGCACAAATCAACAACTCCATCCAGCTCTCTTCTGGTATCTAAGCCCTATAGTAAATAAAACTAAATATATAGTTTGATTATAGTCATTGCTTCTCTTAATTTACATAATGTTTATGTAAAGACACAATGACGAACCCAGTACCATGGATCAAATCAAATAGTGGGTGAGTGTATTATTGCACTCCCAATGCGACCTTATTTCATGTTTTACTTTTTGCCTAAGGTTTTTTTTGAGCACAATGAAAAATTTGCATGTTCCAAGTATCTGTGCTAATCAAACGATTGTATATCATATAGATATCCAGTTACAACAACACGACTGGTGAGAGGTAACCAGCATCAGCGTGTAGATATGTGTGAATGAAAGAGACTGATAAAATGATAGAATGAGCAATAATGAGATAATCGAGAGATGATTAAGCGATCAAGGGGCCAATTATGCTTCTGTTTAATTTATAATTGGGGATTGCTGTACAATATGGCATTTTAAGACCAGTCAGACGTGGCTCCCCGGGGTTTAATTGGGTTCATGGTGCAGTACAGCGGCAAGGGATTTGATGAACATGGCGGCTGATTGGTTTAGTAGCGGCAGTCGAGGCTGTTTTTTTTTCTGGTGTAGGGAGTCAGTTCGGAGACTAGTATCTTTCAATTTGATTGGTTTAGACCTCCGGTGTTTCAGATTCCACCATAATGAGTGCTTGAAATGGAATGTGTTAAAAAAAATCCTCTAAAGTTTTGAAGAATCTGTGTTTTTGGTCTCTGTGGCTTAGTTGGTGTTACTGCTGTGTACCATGAGCAGTAATGTGTGGAGGTGTCACATACCCAGTCAAGCGGCATTACTCACTGATTACAGATTATAGCACACACATGAGCCTGCTTTGTTAATATATCTCTCTGCACTGAACAAGGTCACAATGGCTGCACAACTCCATGCTGTACTTGCTGATTAGTCATGTCTTATGAAGGGGAGGAAGAAAACAGCTCATATGCTTTATAGAGCCCAGACTAATATTAGATAGCCTGGAATGCCCCTCCTCCATCCACCCCAAAAAAAGCGTTTTGGTTTCTTTGTGTGTGTGTGTGTGTGTGTGTGTGTGAGTGTGATTACAGCTCTCTCCTGAGGTCTTGCAGTGTGGTTGGTGCAGTGCACCCATTCCACCCTCACCTACACCATCATTTATCATAGATTAGCCTCAGATCCTCCCTCTCTCTCTCTCTCTCTCTCCCTCTCTCTGTCGTGATTTCATTGTAATGGTCGCATCAGGGAGCGTTGCTGTAGTCTGACTATTAATGCAGTTCAGCAATAACAGCGGCGGGGCTGAGGAGTCACGTGAGCAAGGGAATTGCAGCTACACACCTTTTGTCTTATATTACAAACTTCCTTTTTTGCAAGTACATCAGAGTCAAAGAGAGAAAGCTGCCACGGCAGCTTCTGAATGCCACATTACTTCAAAGTGAGTGATAGCAGTGAAGCCTGAGATTATAAACTCAGTTCTTTACTTGACTTTTTTTTTCTTTCAACTGTGAGGAGATTAGTCAGCCTGCAGTTGCTCAGGTTCTGACAGGAAGCGTTTGTGAGTGTTTTTCAGTGCTGTGCACTTCTCTGCTCTGTACAACTGCAAGATACATTCTTGCAAAGTGCACACTTTTTCAAATACGAGCCGTATTTGCTCACCTTAGCCTGTAGTTTAGTTTGTGTTGTAATGTCGGGTTTATATATTTAATGTGTAACTGTGTCAGGTGTGTGCACCTGACGTGCCCCTAGTCACATTTCAGGTTTTGACCAATATTTATGGAGAGTCCATTGCTCCAAAAGACCACTTTCCTTGGTTATTTGTTTGTGTTATTTTTTATTTTTTTTGGTCAGAAAAACACAACTGCTCATAGAAAAGAGTTATGTTTTTTAAGCTCTGTAACAACAGATATAAATTTGTGGTTAATTTACGGGTTTCATGACCACTGTGGTCACCCCGTCCCTGTGCTGAGATGGTCCACTCGGCATCATGAATTCTATAAAGCCCAGTTTAACTACTTTAAATCTTAAAATAAAATATGCTACATTAAAAAAAATAAAATTACAAAACGTTGGGTTTATTTCTAGAGAAGTAGATCAACAGTACCTAAGGGCATAACCTGTGTGTGTGTGTGTGTGTGTGCGAGCACATAGTTTTGACACACAGACTGGATGATTTCAGACTGGACCACAACAACAGCAAAGGTCTCATTATTTACAGTTTTAATGAATATTTCCTTTTTGAAAACAAAGCGGCCAGTTCACGGGTTTATATCCATTTGCTCCTGAATGTACCCGAACGCATGTATGTCCTACAGGCATTAATGGCAGGTTGCACGTGATATTAATGTCCTACCTTATACTGAGACCAGCTGCTGTGCCCAGAATACAAATGCATCAGACAGATAAAGAGGTTCTACCACAAACAATAGCCTGCAGAGTGTCCGCACACTCTCCGCTGCCCAGACACTCCCCCTGTGTGTGTGCGTGTGTGATGGAGAGGGAGAAAGAGAGAGGGAGGAGGAAAGAATCTCTCTCTTCCCTCTGGCCATGAAGGGCTCGCCCATGCGTGTCTAACTCATAGAGACGAGCATACACACACATGATCATTTAGATCGCTAGTACGTGACACATGGCCAAAGCTGAACAGACTACTCTGTGTATACATAATCCAATTTACGGACACTTGAACATGTATGACCTCCTAGCATCTGTGTGTATGTTTCATATGAACTCTGTGACATACATGACTACACACACACACACACACACACACACGCACACACATATATACATGGAGTGGGTCAGTCAGGCTGTACGCTGACCCGTGCCTCTGTGGATGGTGTGGTGGGTTTCTGTCCAGTGGCTGAGGAGCAGGGACTTGGGCTAATCACTGTTTGCAAGAATGCACCACTGGAGAGCAGTGCTTCAGCAGATGTGCTGCTTCATGGCTAAACACGTCATGATCATGCATTCTGGATTAGCCTAGCTCAGCAACTTGCAGAACACAAGCAAAGGCATAGAGTAATGAATCCGATTATGGGACTGACGTACCAGTTCTACTTAATGGTATGATTTTATCAGATTTGCTCCACTGCTGTGATTTTGACATTTTAATTAAACTCATTTGATTTCACTAGTTCTGCAGGGGAAAAAAAGGATTCCAGTTCTGCTCAGCTGATTTAATTTCAGTTGTTCGGCACAATGGGCGTCATTTGCCAGGTCTGCTCGAACTGTATGATTTATTGGTTCTGCTCAAATTTCTGTTCAAATTTCATATGGTCTGCTCTACCAGTATGGTTTATCACTTTAGCTCTTTGATTGGCTGATTCTGCTCAAGACCGCCATGATTTTACTAGGGCAGGCCCCAAGTATTTGGATATTTGTTTCCTTGGTAGGTATTCGGTTTTACTCTTGAGATCCAGACCACCTCCACAAAGCTCTCGTTAATCGGTCGTATACTATGCCCTTAGTGGCATCATGTATGCATAAGTTAGACAGCAGGGCAGCACTGGGAGCAGCAGTGCAGCCCCCACTTCAAACATTAAAATATTTGTCAAATACTACAGCTGAAGCTCAGAAGCCCTACAAATGCTATTTGGGACAACCCTAGATTTTACCAGTTATTCCCAATGCAATTGTCTTACCAGTTCTTCTCAAACATGATGATGTGCTGATATGATCTGTTCCACCTGAAGAGTAGCTCTATCAGGAGGATGTTTGTGTAGGTATCTCTTATGAGTTTGGTTTGGTATCCCCTTGAGTGATGAGAACTTCTTTCAAGTCTCTTAGACAGGACTCCAGCAGGGCTTCCCATTTATTTTTCGACATTTTAAAAATTTTACCCTTTGTGCTGAGACCTTGGGCATTCATTCGGTTGCAAAGTGTTCATTCACCAGAGAACAAAGACACGTGTAATTAGATTCTTCGGATAAGAGTTGAATTCTCAATCACAGTAATTAGAACCTAGGAATATGATCCCTCTCTGGAAGCTTGAAGGTCACCCCCTTCCTCAGAAGCAAATAAGTTGGGAGTGCAGAAGTATTGCGGGATGGTAGACGAAGCCCCAGCTCGAGTGCCCATTAACTAGCTGGAGGCATGCTGTTTTATTCTATTTCTATTTTAGATGTTGATTAAAGTTCAAGACACACACTATTTTGTCAAAGGTATGCAACCATTATATGATAAAATTCCCAATTACATTAAGTTACATAGCTATTTCATTCAGTTAATGTTAGTGTGTTGGGTAAATGGTGAACGTAGTTGTGTGTGTGTGCGTGTGGAGGGCGTAGACTTAACCTTCTTGGAAGGGGAATTTCAATTCACCCAAAAGTTGTTACTCTATGCAATTCAGACTAATACTACAGCTGGGGACACTCTCTGATGCAGCTGATCTCAAGAGAGGGAGCGACTCTGGGAGTGTAGCGCATCTGTTCACTCAGCCCACTCATGTCAGACCATGAAAACTATGATGATTTGAATGTAACGATCATGTAATTAAACAATTAAATCTGGAAATGGTCTGCTTCTCGAACAGTGCAGTCCACTGCCCCAGTGCGAGGCAGGCTGTGTGTGGGTGTGTGAGAAAGAGTCATGACAACATGCTCTCTCTCTCACTCACTTGTTCGTTCGTTCATTCGTTCTCTCTCTCTCTCTTTCTCTCTTTCTCTCTCACAGAACTCTCAGTCATGGCACTTAGTCAGGAAAAGCCTCAAAATAATTGACTGATTTGCATCAGGCTCAAGCAGGGCTTGGAAAATCAGAATCGATAGAAAGTTGATTGTACATGCTCTTAAATGGCTTGATCGTCTGAGTTGAGACTGAGACAATTTGTAGGGATGTCTTGATCCAATATGAGTATTAACATTATTGGACCCAGTCAAGGTATATTTGTCAAGAATATCTGCTTTATTGAGTCCTATATTAGTTAAAAAATAAACCCATTATTTTGGTACTTTTTTCCAAGTGAATTTGACAAATAACTCGATGTTGCTCGATGACAGGTGGGGCTGGAAGTATGGGAATATATTCATTCATTTCTTGTCTGTAATCGCTTATCAAGTTCAGGGTCGCGGTAGGTCCAGAGCCTAACCGGAATTACTGAGTGCAAGGGAAGAACACACTGTGGAGGGGCTGCCAGTCCTTCACAACACACACTCACATCTACGGACACTTTTGAGTCACCAATCCACCTACCGACGTGTATTTGGATCGTGGGAGGAAACCGGAGCACCCGGAGGAAACCCACACTGACACAGGAAGAACACACCAAAATCTTCGCAGACAGTTACTTGAAGCAGGACAGCCGTGGGTGAGCTGTGTGACTGCGACACTGCAGTGCCACCCTGAGTATATATTATTGGCTAATATTAATTTTCCCCACAGTGATATAATCAAAACTTGGAAAGGTGTGGAAAAAGTAATAAAATCTCATTTTATATTCATTCATTCATTCATTCATTATCTGTAAGCACATATCCAGTTCAGGGTCACGGTGGGTCCAGAGCCTACCTGGAATCGTTGGGCGCAAGGCGGGAATACACCCTGGAGGGGGCACCAGTCCTTCACGTGGCAACACAGACACACACACATTCACTCACACCTACTGAAACTTTTGAGTTGCCAATCCACCTTCCAACGTGTGTTTTTGGACTGTGGGAGGAAACCGGAGCCTCATTTTATATATAAATATTAATTCTTAATTCTCTCTTTCTCTGTTTTTCTGTCAATCTTTAAACAACCCTGCAGGATGGAGCGGATGTCTGAGGAGGCGTTGCGGTTGAACCTGCTGAAGCGGGGTTTGGAGGCAGCAGATGAAAGAGAGGAGGCTCTGGCCAAGCGACTGAAGATGGAGGGTCATGAGGCCATGGAGAGGTTGAAGATGTTGGCTCTGCTCAAACGAAAGGACCTGGCCGCATTGGAAGGTGCCGCGATGGCAGCGGCCATGGCTGAGGGTAAAGTCCCCGGGGGCAGCCAGGGGCTAATGGGGACCTCAGCCTATGAGGAGAAATTGAACGGCAGCCTGAGGACCGTGAGCCATGGAGGGCCCAGCAAGAATGGCAAAGAGAACATGTTGGATGAACCTGTAGATATGAGCGCCAAGAGGAGGTGAGAGGAGTGGGTGCAGGGAATTAACTTTGTAAATGTCTACTTTTGAAACAGATGTCTTTTATTGTATCTTACGTATGCACATATTATTCTTGATCAAAAAAGGGAATGCATGATATAAGAGAGAATGTTACACACAGAAAAGTCCCAACATCTAGTGTAAAGGTCTCCGAGCAGAGTAGTAGAATAAATAACAGACCCCAGTATTTTGAATGAGAAGGTGTCCAAAAACGTTAGACCACATAATGTATATGAACTTCTAGGAGTCAAGATTCCTGCAAATAAAACTAACCAGAGACCGGTATGAAAGAAGAGCCCTGTTCAAAGCTGGTTAGTGACTGCTACTGTGTGTGTGTGGTGTGGGGGGTGGAGATATTTGAATGTCTTGGTGATTTGGTTCTGGCCAGTGAAAAAACAAATCAACACTGTAGTCAAGGCTTTTTTTTTGTGTGCGTGTGTGGATCTCATGATGCCAGTGCTTAAAACCTCTTAAGTTTAAATTGCAGTGCACTTAATTAAAAGGTTACTCACTGAGCAGCTTTCTGTTTTGTTTCTCTCCAGTGGTGTAGTCTTGTGTGAAGTTGTGGGTAAACTGTGACTAGCTGATCTATCTGACTAGCTGAGTCTGTATTCGTCAAGCTTTTCAGAATAAGAGTGCTGATTATGAATCATAGAAATAGATATCATATTACATATTACACATTTATAGTGTAAATATGATTTGAATATTTGTATGATTTTAATTTTTTTTATATTTAGTTTCATAGTTTCCTTACAATATTTTAATTTATTTATTCTTAATTGGACTAATTAAGAAATGGACAACTACTCTAGTTAAAATAGCTCCTGATAATAAGGTTAACTTGAACTTCTCAGGATCTGTGAGCACAGGTGCTTGTTTAGAAGCTACAGTGGAGCAAGAAGCATGGTTTCTTCTGCCAGACATTAACTTTATAGAGCACATTAAGATTCTAGGATTGTAAAACAGCCTTGACTTTTCCAGTAACACTTTACAATAAGGGTACAATAATTCACAATACTCAAGACAGTAATAAGTCTTACTAAATGCACAGGTAATGTCACAATTAATTATTAAATAACAATAAGAAATAATGGCATTCTTTTCAGATTTATGAAAAATGATTTATTGTTGCCACAGAACAGTTTTGGTTGGACAAGTCTCTCTGGTACAGCATTTCATGTAAAACAGTATTGATTTAGTTATATACAACTTTCTGGAAAGTTACCATTAAGCTAAGATTTGATGGAGAATTATATTTTATTTATTATTTTTTCCAGTGTTTGTTTATTACCTGTCCTCCTTCTCCAAATTTTTCTTACAGCAGAGTAATGGGCAAACACATGAATCTTTAATACAGGGTTGTGATTTTCTAAATGATCTCCAAATCCTTATTTTTTTGCAGATAGACATATAATTTCAACCAGCATATCACGTAAACTAAACATCTGTCTTTCTCCCACAGCGGTGTAGAGCGAGAGAGACGCACACCTTCTCCAGACGTGATCATTCTGTCAGATAATGAAGCATCCAGCCCGCGGAGCACCCCTCACCCGGAGGAGCGACACCACCTCCCAAACCTGGAGATGTTCAAAGTACGGCCCCTTTCCTGCAGAGGAGTTCATACTGCAGCCTCAGTGTTACTCAACTGTGAAGCCCCTCACTCTCTGACACTAATAGACTGTGTCTGGTCCTGTCAGACAACTGCAGCATACTCATTGTCAGGCCTGTAGTCTCCTCTATTAGGCCTATAGCTATATGAGTCATTCCATAAGCCATGCAGCAGCAGGACGTTATTGTGATTAGAGAGTCAATCACAGCGTCTCCAGCTCATGCTCTTAATGTCACCCCAATGAGCTCGGTTCTTCACTCAGTTCTCAGGGCCTGGAAGACCTTTATGTAAATTTAACTTGTCAGTCAGTATGTGACTGGACACAGGTCTGTCACCCTGAGCTCTTCTCAAAGAGATTTTCTTTGTGAAACTGACCCTACAATAGCTCCATGTGGAGGATCCACTAGACTTTGATTCTTATGAGATCACGCTTGGCTTTGAGACTATAACAAACTTATGATTCTAGGGGCAAATTTTAAAGGTTTTGGTGATGGACTGCAACATAACCTGCCACAAACTAGGTTGAACCTCTCTTCCAGGAAGTGCTGACATACAGTTCCACGACATGTGTTACTCTGAGGTTTTGGACAAATCAATTTAATTAGTCATGATGTTTTACATTTATTTCTTTAGATAATGACAGATTGTAGTCCAACAGATAATACAGACCAGAACCTCCGAATTTACAAGATGCTAAATTGGTTTAGATATTTCACACTCGGTTTGTTCCCACTCCAGTAAGTATCCAAGCCTGTATACGCCACATAAAATAATTTTTAAAAAAGGCACCAATATTTATTTTTCATATGCAAGTTGCTATCTCAATATTTCAAGATACTATGTCAATATATTGAGATACTAACTCATTATTTTGAGATTCTATGTCAATATATTGAGATACTAACTCATTTTGAGATGCTAAGTCAATATATTGAGATACTATCTCATTACTTTGAGATTCTCTGTCAATATATTGAGATACTAACTCATTATTTTGAGATACTAAGTCAATATATTAAGATACTATGTCATTATTTTGAGATACTATCTCATTATTTTCAGACAGTATCTCATTATTTTAGATAATAAGTCAATATATTGAGATAGTATACAATCTCAATATATTGACTTGGTATCTCAAAATAATGAGATCCTACCTCAATATATTGACTTATCTCAAAATAATGAGATAGTATCACAATACATTGACACAGTATCTCAAAATAATGAGATAGTATCTCGAAATATTGAGATAACAAATTGCATATTAATGAAAAATAAAAACTGGTGCCTTTTTTGTATTATTTTATGTGGCAGAAACAGGCTTCCGTGAGTAAGTCAATGTTCCAATCCACATTTAGCTTAAAATTTCTCATGGATGTCCCTAGATGTTTTCGTTCACAAGATCACATCTGGCTCTGTGAAACTGAGTTTCTAAGTTATTTTGTTTATTAGTGTGCAGTGTGACATAAGTAAATAGTTTTGGAAAAATGCTTTACCTTATGGATTTTATACCCACCTTTTAATGTAAACTCCCTTCTTATAAACTTAAGAGAAACATCTGGGAAGTAAAACCCCCTTTATTGAAGCATTAAAAGTGAAAAATCAAACATTCTAAAGAAGTCAAGGTGTCTCCAAACTTTTATTTAGCAGTGTGTAACTGAATCACTCTTGAAATGGATACCTGCCTCAAGTCATGTTTGGTATGAGTGTGTATCATCATTTTTGAAGTGGTCACTGTATTTCTCTGACGTGTGTGTGTGTGTGTGTTGTGCTCTGCAGGGGAAGACGGGTGAGGAGAGGCAGCAGATGATCAAAGCCCTGCGTGAGGAGCTGAGGCTGGAAGAGGCCAGGCTGGTGCTGCTGAAGAAGCTGAGACAGAGCCAGATGCAGAAAGAGAATGTGGTGCAGAAGGTCAATACTCCACTACTCACCATTAGCTCCATTTATCAGCACAGCTGAGTTAACACCTCACTCCACACTGTTTTACACAGGCCTAGCACCTGTCCCAGAGCAGGCCAACCAGCAATATTCTGTGTGTGTGTAATTTCCAAATAAATTGGGATGCTGTGTAGTATGTGAATTAATACAGAATGCAATTATGTGCATGCCATTTAATCCCTGTTTTTAATTGAAAACAAAACAAAGACAACATTTCTAATGTTGAGACTGAGAAATGTAATATATTTTTATAATAAAATAAACATATATGCCCATTCTGAATTTCATGGCAACAACACATTGCAAAAAATATATGGCAAAAGGTCAATGACACAATTTGGTTTAAATGGAGCATCTCAGAGAGGCTAAGTTTTACAGAAATGAAGATGTGGAGATACAAAGAGTGAAACAAGTCAAGAATCACTTTTTCCATTGTAACATTGTAAAGAATATCAGGATTTCACATTATATGGTACATAAAATAACTGAAAGATACTGAGAATACAGAGAAATCCCTGTATGCAAGGGACAAAGCCCAAACCAATACAAGCTGGTGATGGGCTCTAAGGTGGCACTTAAAATCCGACATGATTCTGTAGTGGAAATCACTGCATGGGGCAAAAATACTAACAGAAAACACTGTCTGTGAACTGTCTCACAGTTTTTCAATTTATCAACAAATACATATTAGTAGTATATTAGGTAATACATTAATTATAAATATATTAGGAAGAAATTGTAGACTTACAGAGTCCAGAAACACTTTTGCCTTCTCTGAGCACATTTAAGATGGACTCAGGTGAAGTGGAAAATTGTTCTGTTGTCCAACAAATCTAAATTTGGTCCTCCAGCTTGTTATAGGCGCACAAATAAAAAGCCAAGATCTTTGATGGTGTGAGGTGGCATTGGTGCACATGGCATGCGTGATTTTCACTGTGAAATGCACTTAAACTACAATAACAGAGACCTGAACACCTAAGCAGCTGAAAACCTATATCAAGCAAGAATGTAAACATCAGGGAACGTTTTTGAGACCAATTGCTGTAATTTTGAAAGTCAAAGGTTTTTTACTGCCATCAAATTCAATGGGGAGATATATTTTGCAAAAAAAAAATCTTGAACATTTGGAAAGTCTGTCTTTGTATCATATACACATGCAAATCAGCCAATATAATACTGGCCATACAGGGGCACTCTGTATTGTGTTGCTTATTTGTTTGCTCTTTCACCATGTTCTTCAATGGTTAGGACCCCCACAAAGCATGTATTATTGGGCTGGTGGATCATTCTCAGTGCTGCAGTGACACTGAAATAGTGGTTCATAACTGCGTTGCAATGGTATTACTGGATCAGTCACAGCAGTGCTGCGGGAGTTTTTAAGCTCCTCAGTGTCACTGCTGGAGTGAGAATTGTCCACCAATCAAAAATATCCAAGACTAGAAGCTGACCAACACAAAACTGTGCAGCAAACAGTTCAGCTACTGTTTTTTCATCTACGAGGTAGAACAGTGAGTGGACACAGTGTTTAAAAACTCTAGAGACACTACTGTGTCTGATCTACTCCAACCAGCACAACACACATAACACACCACCACCTCATCAGTGTCCTTACATTACTCAGAAAGATGCACCACCTCACCATGCCTGCATTGTGGTAGTCCTGACCATTAAAGAACAAGGGGAAGCAAACAGTATGCAGAGCAACAGATGAACTACAGTCTGATATTGTAGATCTACAGAGTGCTCCTGTATGTTCACTAGCACGGAGAGAATGGATAGTGAGGGTGTAGAAACAAGGAGGTGTTAATAAATGTTATGGCTGATCTGTTATATTATTATAACATATATATAATATAATATATACACACACACTCACACACACAGACTATATATGGCCTAAAGTATTCCCCAATTTAGTCATTGCCAATTCCACCTGTTAGCTAGCTAAGACGCCCCCAGTCACACCATTCTACCAAGCTGGTAGTATGAGTGTAGCACATGCTCTTTGTCTGACATTACACTTTTGTAAGAGCATGAAATGTAACTATATTTGATTCACACCACATATTGCCTTGAAACCCTCATATGTAAAAAAAAAAAAAAAAAAAAAAAAAAAAGGAATACTAATATGCATATCTTAACACTACTACTCCTCAGCAAGCCCACCAGAATCTGATTCAAAACAAGGTGTCACTAAGCTTACTTTATTGTTGTTGTTGTTGTTGTTGTTATTTTAATTTGGCTTGAATAAGGCAAGAATATTACAATTCAGCACTTCTGTTCAGTCATAGAAATACATTGATGACTGATGCCTTTTATTCTTTAGAATATTTATTTATTATCTGATTGATTTCAGGGTTTAGATCAGTAGTCAACTATTGATTTGCTGAGACCCAATGTGAGTTTGATCATTTTGGAATTATAAAGAAACACTGAGTCAATGACTAGGACTTGGCTGAGAAATTTCAATAGGCATTCAATATGTTGTATACGTCCAGATTTGGCAGCATGACAAGTAATGATCTTTACTGCTGATCTTTAATTTTTCTCTTTTTTCTCATTAAAGCTGTTTCATAACAGATTCAGAGATGAACTGGGGTAGCTACAGCTTTACTTAAGAGTTTATTGCAGCTTTGTGATGTTTGCCTTATTGAAATGTTTCTCACTGTCACACTCTCTTTATCTCTCTGTGTGTGTTTCTTCTCCAGGTTCCAGTGGTCCAGAACGCCCCCTCCTCTGTTCAGCCATCTCCCATCCACAGCTCACAGGGGCTGAATAAGCTGCCCGTTCGGCCAGGCATGCACACCTCTGAGCCCCAGAACCTCCGCACAGCACAGGTGTCAAAATGGCGTACTAACATTTGAAACATTGTTTCATTGTTTCATTTTGTGATGTACTGTAGATTCTGCTTCATTAGGTCACCTGACATTTTACAACTGCAGTGTATCAAAGCTTAACAAATAATTATTTTCTTATAAGTCTGTTTTTATTTCCAAGTCTAACAGACTGTGTAATATCTAAACTCCATTTTAATAAAATCTGCTTCTCTTCACACAAATGGAGCACCAATTGTCTAGTAGAGTAATACATATCATTTTGCAATTTGTTTATTTCCCTTTTATTTAATGTGACTGTATTTGTTAAGCAACAAATTAAGTAACTTCTGTCATCTAGTGGTCATTTACTGTACTGCATGCCTTTCTTTATTTCTCTGTGTTTGTTCTAGGGCCACACGGTGATCAGGTCCGCAGCCAGTGCTTCGCTGCCCCCAATGATGATGTCCCAGCGGGTGATCGCCCCTAACCCAGCGCAGCTGCAGGGGCAGCGAGTGCCCTCTAAACCCAGCATGGGCCGTTCCTCCACAGGGAATATGAGCAACGCCGTCAACTACCAGCAGGTCAATTCAACATGGCACATTTCCTTTGTGCGGACAGGGCAGAGAGTTATTAATAAGGCTCAAAAAAACACACCACAACATACTTTATCCCTGTTCAATTTGTAACTCACCTACACAGTGGCATTGTTGACTGCATATTAGAGGTGCATTGTACAGGTTAGAGGGTAGCACTGCTGCCACACACAGCAAACAAGAGTTCACTCCCAAGCTTAGGTTGGAACACCGCACAATATGTAAGATTTCTTAAGCAAAACTCCCAACTCTGCATTTCCTTACTTTTGTAAAATTATTTAAAAATAAATCGATTTGAATAAGAGTGTCCGCCCAAAATAGCTGCAATGTAAGTGTATTATGTTACATAGTGGTCAGTTTTTAGTGGGATAGGATCTTTAAAAAACAAAAGAATTACCCCTAAAATTCTTTAAAGTTTTATTGGATAATGACGATATAACTCATATTTAAAATATTCTGCCAAACTGCATGGTTCGTTATATAATAAGCGTAGTTTGATACATATTGAAAACTACTAGTGTTTGGTGAATATTTTATAATTTTTAAATTTGGTGAATATTTTATAATTTGTTAAAATGCTCATAATTGTGACAATTTTTACATAATATTAAAATATATGTCTATGACCAGTGAACAACAAAATACCTGTATTATAAACTGTGGTACTGAGATTCACGCTGAATAAATTATTAATAATTAGAGGTTTAGCAACCTCATTTGTCACTAATTTATGGAACAAATGACACACATGAAATGATGCTGAGCAATGTTTCTTCTCTGCCACAGGCTGCCAGCCAGCAGGTGGCAGCCTCCCAGCGCTCCAGCTCTTCCACGGCCATCTACATGAACCTGGCCCACATGCAGGCAGCCGGGGCAGCAGGGGTCCCAGGCGTCGGAGTGGGTGTGAGTGGAGTTGGTGCTGTCAGCCCATCCACATTGCCCAGCGGCTCAAATGTGACCGCTGTGGGCTCACTGAGTGACCAGGCCAGCAGCCAGGCAGCCGCCAAACTGGCCCTCCGCAAGCAGCTGGAGAAAACCCTGCTGGAGATCCCACCACCCAAACCTCCTGCCCCATTGCTCCACTTCCTGCCATCAGCTGCCAACAGCGAGTTCATCTACATGGTGGGCCTGGAGGAGGTGGTACAGAGTGTCATTGACAGCCAGGGTGAGCACACCCCCCCCACAATACCAACAAAACCCAACACTCCCATCACTGGATCTCTGAAGCTAAATGTATATTCTTTGAGCTATTTTGTCTAGAAAGGAACACATCTTTTATTATGTAAATGATATTATTATGATTGTTAAATATGAATCCTAATATGCCTAGTCATGTTATGGTGAGGTATCCTGATATCCTTCTCCTTCGTGTTTGCGTGGGTTTCCTCTGGGTGCTCCAGTTTCCTCTCACAGTCCAAAAACACATTGTTAGGTGGATTGTCGACTAAAAAGTATCCATAGGTGTGGATATGTGAGTGTGTGTCGCCCTGCAAATGGCTGGCGTCCTCTCTAGGGTTTGGTTTCCCCAATTTTGCCCAGTGATTCTGGGTAGGCTCCAGACCCTCCGCGACCCTGAACTGGATAAAAGGTTACAGACAATGAATAAATGAATGAATCAATAAGCAAGATATGCAGTTGTTGCTTTTGGCCAAAATATAATTTTATATTCAAGTACAAAAAGTAAAATGTATGTGTCTCTAAATATTTTAATCAAATCTAAAATAGAATTAAATCAGAATACTTTTGTTGTGCTTGGCAGGTAAAATGAGGGGATCTCTGTCCCGTATGGAGCCATTTTTCTGTGCCCAGTGCAGGACTGACTTCACCCCACACTGGAAGCAGGAGAAAAGTGGACGCATTCTGTGTGAGCAGTGCATGACCTCCAACCAGAAGAAGGCCCTGAAGGCAGAACACACCAACCGGCTGAAGAACGCCTTTGTAAAGGCCCTGCAGCAGGAGCAGGTGAGTTGATGGTTGTTATCAGCTTTTACACATTTTCTATATGAAATGATCTGTGTCTGAATTTCTAATGGTGGTTTTCTGTTTTTTACCTGGTATAAATTAGGAGATTGAACAGAGGCTGCAACAGCAGGCTGCTCTGTCCCCGAGCGCAGCACAGACGGTGCCCAGCGTCAGCAAGGCTGAGAGCATGATCCAGCATCATGCCCTCAGACAGGTAGGGCACTGTCTTTTCACGCTCCCCATGCACCCTGTAGAGCAGTGGTCACCAACGCTGATCCTGGAGACCTGCTTTCCTGCAGAAACTGGCTTCAGCCACAGTCGGCAGCAATAGCTTCTGCAGTTCATTAACGTCTTCAACTGCATGTTGGATAAAGGTTGCAAACAAAAGCAGCACAAGAGTGAATATCAAGGAATACAGTTGTTGGCTATAGGTTGTATATATGAAAAAAATTATGGGATTTTACTGTTATGTTTTATATAACATACAAGAATATGAAAAGTCACTGTTTATTTTATTTTAAAGAGTCTTTTAAAGACTGTTTTAAATGATTGGGGAATCAAGGGTAAGACCCAAGTGATGCTACTGCCATAGTGCATTATATGCCTTGCTTTCTCAGGGTGGATTGGATAGCCTTCTCTCCCCTCCTCTCAGAATTTTGCTTGATGCTAGCTAGTTTAAGAGTCTGTTAGCTAATATATGGGGGCAGCAATGGCTTTGAGGTTAGAGAAGTGAGCTTAAGGCCGGAAGGTCACCTGTTCAATTCCCAGGACTGGCAGTAAAATTTAATTCACGGCTGAATTGTCCTGGCACCTAACTGCCAAACTGCTGCCGAGGTGGTTTGCAGTCCACTGCTATGATTGTGTGTGTTCACTGCCCCTAATGTGTGTGAAAAGTTGCTCACTAGTGTGTGTTTGTGTGTTCACTTTCATGGATGGGTGAAATTCAGAGAGGGATTTCCTTGAGGGGATCAATAAAGGTGACCTACTATTACTACTACTACTACTTCTTTTCCTACTTCTCCTCCTGTCAAATGATATTTTGATGCCTGTAGTTTGAAAAGAAACTGTGTTTGCATACTTTAGAGGAAACATGTGCTAGCCTTCTCCCTCCCAGTAAAGAAGCGTTATGAGTGGTAGAGGTGACGATGCATAAAATTAGAGAGATAGCCGTGTAAAAGACAATACCCCACAAAGGTTTAGCATTAAATTCTGTGTGTGTGTGTGTATATGTATATGTGTATATATAGAGAGAGAATGCACAAGTGAGAAAATGTGAGAGTATGTGCTAAACCCAGGCTCAACATAAGCCCATGCTGAATGTCCAAAACCTGGTCTGGGTCAGGTAACAGGCCACTGTTCTATGGCAGCCCTGCTTTTGGGTGTTTTTCTCTTACAGACCCATTTGAGAACTGCTGATTTAGATGTTGTGAAATAGCTGTGGTCTTCTCAGTAACATTTGCTCTTGTTTGCTAGGCTCCTCAGCCACAGGCTGCCCTGCAGCGTGGTCTGTCCAGCTCAGCGCGAGGTGTGCTCTCTAACTTTGCCCAGGCCTCTCAGCTCTCAGTGGCCAGTGGTCTGTTGGGTATGACCAGCAAACGCTGCGGCGGGGGGAGCGGTCTCAGCGGCAGCAGTCGATCACAGCATGAAAGCCGCCGGCAAATCTACAACATCCCTGGTGAGAACTACCTCAGAGATAAACAACTAGACGTAGTGCCCTGCTTTTTGGTTTTATGTGAAGAGGAATTACACCACACTCTTTTGGAATGAATGTTTTCATTGGTGTAAACAAAATTGATAAAAATATAAATAATCTCAAATTAAATTAAATTTGTCTTCTCCAATTATTTTCTTTTTCCTGAATATCCAGCAGACCTTAAAATCAGTCATTAACAGCAATTAACAAATCATAAATGAATGTGATTTCAATTTGTTCAAATTGTAAATAAAGTTAAATATGTAGGAAAACAAATGTAGTTTGCTGTTGATCTGAGTATTCATGAAAAAAAGCAAATTTATTGTTTTTTATTTAAATTTTAAACTATATTTTAAATCATTTTCATTAAAACAGTACCTAGGAAAACTGTCTTTGTACCGTCTCTTCTGTGGCCCATCTCTCATACTCTTCTGCTGACCCTTGTATTTGTGTCCTCTCAGGCCTGAATATTGCCTATTTGAACCCTGGAGGTGTGGGAGGCCACAAGGCTTCCAGTCTCGCAGACCGACAGAGGGAGTACCTGCTGGACATGATCCCTCCACGCTCCATATCTCAGTCCATCACCGGCCAGAAATGAGCTCCAGCGGACTGCCGGACACCTTCTGGATACCCCTCCACCCCCCAACCCCTGCACACACTCTTAAACACACGCGTGCACACACACGCACACACATACGCACACGTCCGCGCACACACACACACACATGCACACGTCCGCGCACACACACACACGCACACTCACACACAGCAACCATCACCCCTGTCGCATGCAGTGCCTGTCCGTGTGCCTACCCAACTAAACCCATGAGAACGACTCAGTCAGCCAGATGAACACCAGACTGTCAGTGCATCTCCACTTCAGTTTCCTACTATAGCAAAGCTCTTTATTTCTACTTATTATTGCTGTGTTATTGCTACATCAATTACTTATTATTATTATTATTATATTATTATTATTATTGCTTCTGTTACGAATCTTATTACGATTATTAATGTTCTTAGTGACTTGTAGAATTTCTTTTCTTTTCCTTCTTTTGCTATTTTTCTTTTTCTTTCTTATTTGAAGGAGTGGGGCTACATTCCAGGGTCACTTGAAAAGAAAAAAAGCTCTTCTTTTTCTTCTAAGCTTCACCCCTTTTGCACCCTGTAAATTTGAGAGCTTGCTCTCACATTATGAAAGCTCTTATTTTCTTTAACAACGTGTCCCCTATTGAGGTTTAAATTTGATAAGACTAGAAATAATTGTAGCAAACACATTTTTGAAGCTACCAGTTTTTCGGCGGAAGCGTCTTGGTGGAGATTGGGTTTGACAGAATGTGTCGACTTTTCCAGTAGACTGGTCCTAATGCACTGAGACACTGATTTGACAAATAGTTGTTTTGCCTTGAGAAGGCCACACGGTATCATGAGAACACTAGGAGATGTCTGCAGACTCACTAATGACACTGATGTTGAAGGATATTCTGGTCGGACACAGATGACTGGCCGTGTACGGCGTGAACAGCAGTGGAGGCAAGAACGGGATTTTGATTAGGGCATTTTGCCACCAAACATACAGAATCTGTAGCTAATTGGAGCCCCTTTTCTGTTTCCTCCGGCATGGATGGTGCTCAAAAGCAGCATCTACTGCAGCCCCTCAATGCCTTCACCATCACAGGACACCATGACACTGACGCACTGACTACGGCTTCCCCCTGTGGTGCCACGTTATTGGCAGGAAGTGAACCAGTGTTCCATCACCGTGGACTTTTATTCCCCTTTCAGTTCTCCTTCAGAGATGTTCGTTTTCTATTTCTCTTCCTTTGTTTTTCTCTGTTCTTTTATGGCGGCGTCTCTTGCTAAAACGGTTGTGTATCTAAAAGGTACTTACCAAAGGAGACGATAATCATTTGAAATAGTAAAGCAGACGGAAAGTATTCAGATATCTATATGGTTTATGTATAGATTCTTAGCATGAGAGAAGGTTTAAGAGAAGGAGATGCATATATCTATAACAGCATAGGCAAAGGATCAATCAGCGTGTTAGGGCAATGCACGCGAGGTGTCTCGTACTACAGGAGCACTTTGGTTAACAAGGATGGGAAAAATGGAAGTAAATTGGTAACAGTAATGTTACAGGCTCTTTAAGGTATGGATTGCACCAGACTGTCTCAGAGAAAGTTAGGAGAGAGACCATGTTGTGTGTTGTGCAGTGACTCTTAAATCTGCTGTTTGATTATTATTATTTCTTATTTTTTATTTTTTTTGCTGTCAATTTGGTCAGGGCCTTGCGTCCAAATTGCTAAATGTTTAAAGCGCAGTGACTCACTCATTTCACTGTATAACCTTCCCTTTAAAGCAACACTAGGTGGTATGCTTACCTTAAAAATACAGCTTCAAAATCAGTGTGATAATTCACTGACATGTAATAGGGAGACTAGAACCTCTGTTGTTGCTATTCCAGGCTCAGCGCTGCAGAGACTGCACTATGTAACTTTTGGAGGAGAGTTGGTAACACCCCCTCTCTCCCCCTTCTCCCTTGATTTCAGGACAGTGTTGTAAATGTGAATTACACTCTGCAACTGTAGGGAGAGACCAGGAGCAAAAATGCTAAATCTTACCTAGTGATCCTTTAACATTTCAGCTACAATTCAGTACAGACAACAGTGAGGGCAGTATAGAAGGCGCTGCACAAGGTGGCAGCGTTAGCAGTGTTTGGTCAGTATGCAGTATTAAAGGATTTATGGGCTCTAATATAGATTTAGGATTTAAATATAAAGGTTTACTTTCAGCGTTCGGGCCATTAGTTTATTTTTCTCACAATCCTGTTAAATTAGCACTTAACACAGCTGCTATATTTCAGCGGTATGTACAGATCTGCAGGAAAGTCATATTGCTTGAAATCTGGTTGATTGTCATAGCTACAAAACTATTCAGTGAGTGTGAGATTTGTGGACATTTGACAAGTATTTGAGCACTTACCACAAACGGCAATTTCACCGAGAGGAAAAATAAAAAATCTTCTTAATTCAGTCACTGATATATAAACAATTTTATTCAGAGATGTTTGATGTTAAATGTGTTTTAAAGAAAATTGCTAAACTGATTTATTTTACAGTGCTGTTTATAATAATAATAATAATAGAGTAACCAAGTAAATATAAATATAAGGTTGTATTTACCATTTAATTTGAAAACTCTTCTTTATAACACCTTTAATGTACCTCTCTGAAACGACTGGGGTGAAGACAATTTAGACCAAAATCATATTACAGCACTATTGTAAAGTGTTTTAGGCGTAAGACTGCTTAATTATAAGCACTTCAGACATCTTGACTTTGTTTATATCTTAGTGATTTTGTTATTTAATTATTAAACTTCTGAGAATTAGTTGGTTAGTTGTGTCCATTTAGGCACTGGACAGTATTCAGGTCAATCACAGCATGAGGGCTTTCTCCTGAAGCGCTGCAGCTTCACTTGTTCATAGAAAGTGGCAAAATCTAATCACTGGGTGTGGTTTGATATGAAGTGAACCACTGGTCAGTGCAAGTTTTACTGTTTTGGAAGATGGCAACATTACTGCCTGTGTCACAATAATGCAATTGAAACTACCTTGGCTTTGATTCGCAGGTGCAATATTAGATTCTAGAAAGTTTATACTTCTCTATATGCTGTCTAGAGTTAGACCCATTTTTTTCCTTCTTTTATTTTCTTTGTTCATTTCTTTTTTGTACAATTGTTGTTTTATATCATGTTTGAAGCAAATGTAGGACGTTTATAGTCAGTCTCCTTTCTATCTCTCTCTCTTTCTCTCTCTGCTCTCTCTGACAGACTAATGGATGCATCCATATACCTTTATTGATATCTACAAGTTGGACTTTGAAATGTCATTTTCTAGGGTTTTGAAATGTTAAACTTACTTTGACTCTTTAAGTTCAACTTATATTTAATTTGTGATCTTTCATATGGAAAAAAAAATGAAATTAAATCAAATAAAAAAAAATGAACTATGAGATGACAACACAATATTTGCTAGGTCAGAAGTAATAATGACTTATTGTACATATGCTTTTTTTCCCCGTTGAATAAAAAAAAATGAAATGAAATTAAAATGGTTGTATATTGTGTAGAAAAGCAAACAAAAAGCCATGAATATTGTGAAGCTTGTCATTTCGTTTTGTGATCACTGTGTATTATTGTGTAACAAAATGTGCAAAATGTACGGGATTATATTTCTCTTGTTTTTTGAATGAGCTCTTTTCAATGCATTTTTCTCCCTGGCTGTATGTTTTTGTAGTATGTAGTATTTGCAAAAGTAAAAAGGAAAAAAAAAAACAAAAAAAAACAAAAACAAAAAACAAAACAAAAAAATAATAATAATAATTGTCCTGGTGGAGAGTTTGATCCATTCTGAAGTCTTTAGACTGGGACGTAATGGGATATTTATAATTGTATATGTTTTTTTGTTTGTTTGTTTGTTTGTTTTCTTTCTTTTGTGTGTGTGTGTGTGTTGCTTTTTTTTTGTCAATAACATTGAAGTTAAACCAATGTTCAGTGAAAACATTTATTTCTGCAGATATCCCATACAAAGTGTCGACCTCGGCGAGGCTCAGAGTGGATCAGACATTTGACAGTATTACCCGACCCCTGACCAAATCCAAAGCACTCACTTGTGGATGCGTATTCGGACAATGCGCATATTACCTTCAGTTCACTTGAGTTAAATTACAGGGTTTCATATACCTGTTAGGGAGACAGTGTAAATTCTCATTTTCTACTCCTCATTATATAAAGCTTTGTTCAGTAGACTTCAGTATGCCTCTTATTCATGTTTCCCCTAGTGGGGAATTTTCCGATGCTTTTATTTTGTTTTTCATGGAAAATTGTATACATTGTATACGTCCACATTTTACGGAAAACTTGTGTTTTTGACTGTTCTCATACTTACTGCTTTCAGTTTCATAAAGTTTTAAGACAAAAGTGGGACAATTTTGCACACTTGTCAAGTACTGAATATAAAACATTGTGACATAGATATTCTTTCACATTTCACTGTCATAGAGTAACTGTCCATAATCCTCTGATTGGACAATCAGCTTTTCTGGAGACGTTTAGCACTGGGGTTTACGTCTCTCCACCATGTGATGTCACTTTTTTATTTTATTTTATTTTTTTAAATCATCATTTATATTTTTACTTTTTTTTTTTTGTTCACTTTTACTGATCAATTTTTGTCCCCTGATTTCTTATATGTTACAAAGTACAGGTCAATTTCTTGAAGTGGGAGACTGGGGCTTAGGTCATATTTCCTTTGATGTTTAATTTTCTTCAATTATGAATATTTTTTAAACAGACTTGATCACAGTCCCACCTGTTTGAATATTCAAAACACTTGGAAATATGTAAATCAGTTTTGTTAAAAGAAGACAAACCCTTGTGATTGAGTTTTAAAAATAAGTGTAATACTGAGGATTGGCTTAAGCAGTAATGAATTTGATGCAAAGCTAATAGTTTTTGTCAAGTTTGTATTTTTATTTGGGACATTTAATCCAGACCTTTTGCACATCCTTGATATTTAACTGTCTAAAAAAATGGAGATGAAAAAAAAAATGCTGTTTGATTACTGCCGGTTGATTAACAACAATTATGCATTGACTGAAAAAAATAAGCTAATTTTGGAGGAAATAACTTTGTAATATTTATCTCTTGCAAGCTATGTTTAATAAAGGATGGAACAGTTTACGACTGGGAATCTGATAATTCTGTACATGAAGTGTTCATCGCTATCATTCAGCAGTGTGTTTGTTCCATGTCCATCCTGCATTTGCTTGTATTTACAGATCCTTGAAATATGTGTTCTTTTTTAAAGAAAATCAACTGGTAGGCACCAAATATACATGCTTTCGGCTCTGCTGTAGGGCCTGTTTATATGTGATGGAGATGTGAGTACTGTATTTGTATTTGTTGAAGTCAGTGTTAAAATGCAGAGTGAAACAGATCCAGAAAGTGTGTTTTCTAATTCCAGACACCTTCAGTGTTGAGAGTAGTCAGCCAGTGGAAAGCGTTAAAAAGACGTTCAAGGTCAGAGGAATGGAAAGGATAATAGAGATTAAGCTGCCACATTCGCTCAGGGGTAATTTACCTTTCTTCTAGTGGGATGTTCGAGTGTTGCAGTACTGTATGTGCTCTATTACATCCAGGGAAACAGCAGTTTATTACTATACTGCCTGAGATATGTGTGGTGAAAGCTAAGAATATTAGATTTACTCTTGGTCTTGTGTCTTGGGAAATGGATTTCTTTCAGTTGCCCTGATTGATTTTGCAGGACACTACTGCATGCTTGCGTTGGTTATTGTTGTATCTCTCTGTCTCTCTCTCTCTCTCTCTCTCTCTCTCTCTCTCTCTCTCTCTCTCTCTCTCTCTCCAGAGATGTGACCTGCTCTACTGTGTGCTCCTGGATCACTGCTTCTGAGGCCTAGTCTTCAGAGTTTTGTCTTGCGGGTAATTATGTTTATGCATAACATTTTTGTTATATTATGTTAAGCAGTGTGAGGTAGTTATGGTATGCACTTTAGAGAGAGTCCCTGCTTGTTGTGGCTGTGTTGTGTGTGCTGCAGATAGAGCTCCTGCTGTGTGACTCTCATTGAGTCTCTTGGTATTGATGAAATGATTGCCTCAGTTATAAGCTCTGGCTGAAGCAGTAGCAAGATCCACTTTATACACAGTTAGCATTCTTTTTATGAAACAGTGACATTGCTGTTCACTACTAAAATATGGGATCGTAGTTTTTAGAAAAATCTATAACCAGATGGTTTCAGATTCATGTGTAAAATGATCCAGGTTATTGCTGTGTCAACTCACAGACTAATAACTCCTAATTGATATTCAGAACATCGTTTCAAAAGTGCTGCTCAAACCTCAAAAGCCAATGTTTTGACTAATGTAGTGATTTTATTACCTCACGAATCATTTTAATTGTAATTGGTTTAACGTAAAAATAAAAAAAACCCTAAAATTATAAATGTATGTGCCCTTGTTTACCAATGCTCATTATTAAGCCTATAGACATTTCCATTTTAATGCAGACCTCAAATAATTCTATTAAAATAAGTAGTTGTTATTGGTGGTAGATGTAGGTGTGGCATGTGTTGTGTGAATGAAACACTAATTATTTATTGACAGAAACTAGCTGGAAACATTTACTGAGTGATTCTATAGTGATGTTACAGAGGTATTACACTGTGGACTAATAGCAAACACCTTTTAAAAATCAGCCAATTTGTGATTTATTTTAGAATACCCGTACTATTTTTTTCAGTTATAACCGTCACCTAGGTTTGAAAAAGCATTAAATCACACTGTTAAAAAAAAAGATTGTTTTTGAATGACTGACCTCACTGAGTCTCAGAGATGTCCCATTAGTCTAGCACATGAGGCCCGAACCTGATCCCTAGGCTCCTATTCACACACTGATTGGCTTCACTGTCAGCACTGATTGTGTCTGACTGTAACAATGCTGGACATGTCCCTCAGCACCACTGCTGGCCATGTCCTGCCAATACAAATACAGTTCTGTCCGCTGAGTGTTCTGAACATTGAGGATGTTTAAGCTGGAACATTCAAGACAGTAATTAGTTGATTCAGGTGCGTGAAGTCTGATTTGTGTGTTTGAAAGGGGTAGTGAGTTGTGTGGTAGTTCACTTTATAAAAACTGACACTCATGCTAAGGTTTCAAACTGTTTGTTGACTTGGAGTTCTAACTGTCATCCTGAAGAGTTGATGAACCTGAGATACTCCAGTTGTCCATCTGTAATTCTGTAATGTTGACTTTTCCCTGCATCGCCTTCCAAACCGGTTCATCACGGCACCAGTCGTTCACTCAACTTCTTTATTATTGCCCCAGTAGAGAACTATGTTACTTTTGGCCAGACAAATAAAGAAGACACTAATGGCCATTTTCCCAGATCTAAACTGAGCTTAATCCTAAAGTATATCTGCTGAAGATTCATCCTTGGTTCTACAATTTAGTCCCAGACTAGACTTTATCCATATCCAGGAAAATGACCTCAAGTGATGCTCACAAAAACATGTCTTTCTTTCAAACTGAATTGTCATGAATGAGAACTAAATGATAAATACAGAGAGATATATTATTTAACCTGAAATCACAGCTGATATTCCTGTGCTGATTTGATTTTTTATTTTTTTGCCATTCATTTAGGACTAACCATGACTTGACTGGATTAATCCAAATCTATGAAAAATGTGAATCCCAGGCTTTGAAAATGGCCACAATTAAACCTCTTTCAAGGAATTCCAGTCAGTGTTTTCCTTGAGTAAAGCTATAATTTGGCAGCTAATCCAGAGTGTTTTTCAATATTTACTTCCACCCACCTCTTCCACTGTATCCCCATTGCATAACTAGCCACATTCTTTGATAGGGAGAGTGCAGCAGAGGGGGATTGTGGAGGCGGTTTTGTCTCGCTAAGGAGTGTTCTGTTCTCTGGCCTTCAGGGTGAGAAACCAACTGCTGGAAGAAACAAGTCACCCTATACCCCCCCCCCCCCCCCCCCACAAGCCCTCACTACTTGCATTCTATTGAAACCCTCAGGAACTGTACTGGTACACTGGTACAGGTTGTGTGATACTGATGATAAATTAATAACATGCTTTGATGTATGAGTAGAAATATTTGGCTAAAGGTGTGCAAACAAAATTAAATGGGGGGAAGAAAATGGCTGATAATTAAATCCACTTCTGAGTTATTGGCTGTTACCCCTAGATTTTAGGATCTCTTGGTGGCTCTTAAAACATAAAGCTGGCGTACGTAATTTGTCTTGAACTTTTGTTGTATTTCTTGAAATGCTCTTGACATCTCTAGAGAAATCAGTAAATTAAAAATCTAAATGATTGGATGGCTTACCTGCCTCTCTGCTTACATCAACCCCCCATCCATTGCATGTGCACCACAAAGACTTGAGCCTTAAGAAACACAGAGGGAGACAAAAAAAATGAGAGGGAGAAGACTCAACCAAAAGGGACTGGGTGAAGCCAGCTTGTAAACCAGAGTGAAAATCTATGCAGCTGTTAGATGATTTCTTACACTTGAGCGAAACAGGGGGTAGGTGGATGGTGTTTAAAAGTGAGCCGTTGTGCTCCCTTCTCTGTGTGACTTATCAATCCATGAGCACATTTGTGTTTTAGAGGAGTGCCTCTGAAAGGAGGGTTAAATATGTGGGGGTGAGAATCTTTCAGTGTACATTTGTACATACGGGTTTTTACAAAGTCACCTACTCAAGCTTTAAGAACTATTCACTCTTTTGTGAAGATAACAACGCTATTGAACTTTGATGACTCCTGGGCCAAGTACCCTTGTCCAACAGTGCACTAATAGGCCAATGATGAAGCAGTTGGTTAACTGAAATGTAATGGACCAATTTGGAAAAGGATGCAGTAGAATCAGAAGCTGCAACTGTCCCCAAGAATTATAATTGGATTGTTGCAGGATTTGCTTATATCTTGAGTTCACCAAGTATTAAGAATGACAAATGGGCCTTCGTGCCAAAGAACTATTCATGAGACTTGCTAGGACAAAGCCTATGCTGTAAACACCACAGGCTTAACGTCACTGCAACTTTGCCTGGAAATAGGTTCAGTGTCTCAGATGAGACAGGCATTTTTCCAGTGCACAGACTACCAGAAAATATTCACATTCTTTGGCACATTACCATAATAAGTAAATTCACAAACTAACAGTACTCAGATGTCTGGTAACATGTTCAAACAAATGATTTACTACTTCATGTGAAGATTAAAGCCACCAAATATTGTTAAGTTACAAATAAATGCACCAGATTGTGAAGAATAATAGCATATGTTAATGAATTTTTATTTTGTCGTTTTTTGAGTTTGCTGAGGTGACACAGACAAATTAGGAGATAACTATTAGCATGCCTCTGCTTTATATTTACACTTTGGAGAAATATATAAGTGTGTATAAGGTAGCTGATTATTCAAAATAGACTCAATAGAATAAATTCTCAGTCATTTTACTATTATTATTATTATTATTATTATTATTATGGAAAGCCAGTATGCCACAAGAAGGAATGAAGGTAGATCCCTTTTGTCTCACCTTATCCAGCATTATGAAATAAGGCAAAAAATGTGTAAAATAATAAATGCAGAGTTGCTAACATCTATGATTATTTGTTTCTTCCTTCTGAAAGAGTATGTGGTTCAGTAATATTAAATATCATGGTGTTATTTGATTAACTAAGCCATGGTACTGTGGAAAACATGATTGCAGTTAAATGTCTGTTACTCATATGTTAAATTAGCTTTTAACTGGTCAAGCTTCTATCAGCTCTAATGTGGAAAATTAATTAATGAGCACAGTTTAAGTCACAAAACAATTTTATTGCTCATTGATGGGGCTCTGACTTTGCTGGACTATAATTTCCATGTCATGGGCCTTCATGCTGATTTTCAGTAATGGCTTCCTCTGACTGGGTTCTATTAGTCATGTTGAAGAGTGTGTGGACAGAGCACAGGTCAGAGGCTGTCACTGCTGTGGAATGCATCCTAAAATGAGGGAATTCTGTCTGACATAAGGCCTGTAACACTGCCCTGACAGGGCCAGACCTGCTGCTGTTAGCCTGTCGTGTTATTGACCCTTCTGTCCATTATCTCTGCATCCAGTTTATAATGTTTAACCTGTTTTGTTTTCAACTTTCTGCTGTGTCCACAGCTGATTAGCTATTAGTTAAAGTTTGGAATAGAAAAAGTCCTTGGACAGCTTCTAACACTACTTTCATCTACCAAATACAGCAATGTATATGATTACTATTCATTCGTTCATTCATTATCTGTAACCGCTTATCCAGTTCAGGGTCACGGGGGGTCCAGAGCCTACCTGGAATCATTGGGCACAAGGCGGGAATACACCCTGGAGGGGGCGCCAGTCCTTCACAGGGCAACACAGACACACACACAGTCACTCACACACTCACACCTACGGACACATTTGAGTCGCCAATCCACCTACCAACGTGTGCTGTTGGACTGTGGGAGGAAACCGGAGCACCCGGAGGAAACCCACGCGGACACAGGGAGAACACACCAACCCCTCACAGACAGGCACCCGGAGCAGGAATCGAATCCACAACTCATTTACAGTTTTATTTACTGTTCACACTGTATTGTTCAAATTTGTATTTGTTCTGAATTTGTCACAATGCAACACAAAACAATAGTTACAAGGATGTTAAAAAAACAAAAAAAAAAACAAATATATATATAGAATACCTAAATAAAAAGGTTGAGTAATGCATACACCAGGTGTCTTAAAGGTGACTGTGTAGTTACATATTTTCATGTTTAAAGCTTTAGGGTTTGGTTGTTTTGGAAATCATTTTTAATAAGATATTTTTTTTAACAAATATGAAATCCCAGGTGTTTCATCTTTGACTTCAGGGGAACTTGAAACCGATTTGATTGTTATAAAATGATTTTTAAAAAAAATCAAATTAAAAAAAGAACGATTCTGTCAGTGAGAATAAAGGTTTTCTTAGAAGAGCGCGCTGGTCATTGGACTTTTTATTACAATCTATTAAGTTAATGAATGAGTTCCGCTGGAATAATGATCTGTCAAGTCTTTCACTATCGTTTAGGACACGGCACTATTTAGACACTGTTTGCCCATGAAACTCTTACTGCGTTTCCTACTCAGATCGCAGCCACTGGAGGGCAGCCTTGAACAATACTGTTAATAGCCTTTGAATCTTGGCTGTGCTCTGCCTAGAGCAGGGGTGGTTTGCGGAAAGCCTGAGTTATCTGTTAGTTCCTGATTTGATTTCCTTATTTATCTCTCAACTTCACTGTATTCCTTTTATACACCTCTCTGAGATGTACCCTTTGCGACTGTCTATATGACAGAGCTGTGGTTTTATCCATAATATACTGATTTGTCAGAGGGGAATGCAACAGTGCATTAGCTGTGCTCAGATATGCATTTCTAATTCTCAACAGAGTACTCAGTCTACATTTATGCCATTTGGCACCCACTCTTAATCTGAGAGAATTAAAATTATCATCACAGTTCACAGTTGAAGGCAATGCAGTGTTAGGAGTCTTGCCCAAGGATCTCAGTGATTGTTTGCTCTCGTTGATCTAGAATTGTGTGCTCACGGAGGCAAGGAATTCTCCTACGTTGAGGTCAGCGGGTTTACCCACTACATTACATGGAACAGATGGGGTCATCTGTCCGTTCATCTCTGTATTACAGTTTGCCTTGAGGGAGGCCGGGTGCTATGAGCAGATGTGCAGGTGGCAGAGTCAGACCACTGGACCCTATGCATTCTTCCGGTCCCTGGTCCCTTTCCCTGATGTCAGCAACTTGTTCCTTGTTCAAGTGTCCAGGATTAAGACTCTCCCCTGTTGCCTCATTCCTAACATTCCTTGCTGAGGCTGGTGAGAGGAGAGATGTTTTATTAACCAGAAGCCCACCATCTTGTTCTCAGCAGCCTGAATAGGAATTAATGCAGTCAAAGAGGGCACATAGTACTATTTTCCTTCCGATACCGAAAACTTGACTAGCAGCTGTGAACTATTCCTCTTTAAACTAGAGATGTCACAAGAACTGATATTTCCGTACCAAGTCGATACAATTTTGAAAACAATACGGTTCTTGTCTTGTCCCCCATGAGGTGCATCCTCCACAGTACGTGGCCATCAGAACACAGCCCCCTGGTTTAGGGCCAAATATCCTTGTCATCCACAAACACGCATACAGTGCTGTAAATGACTCCAGAGATGTTCTTTCAGGCCTGCCAGTGAGCTCCACTTTGCTTTGTGCTGCCTCGCTGTTAGCTTTAGCCTTAACATCTCCAGCGTTGCTAGCTACAGACACAATCCTGTCAGACTCACTGTGAGCTAGAAGCAACAGGATCGGAACAGCAAGTTTCCCGGCAGTCCGGCGTTCCATTCACGGTCTCAGGAAGCACTCCTGGTCTGATCAACAACACTGTGAGCCACCTGTCACCGATGCAGCACCTAAACCAGAGTCCATGGCAGTTGATAGCATTAATAGAGATAGCCTTGACAGCAAGAGTAGCCGATTGTCCTTGTTTCCCCACTCATCTTGGCGCATGACAAGACACAGTGCATGGGTCACCAATCTTATCCATAAAGGGCCGGTGTGGCTGCAGCTTTTCATTCCAATTAATCAGGAACACACCTGATTCTACTTGTCTGATCAACAGCTAATCAGTCATACAGGGTGTGCTCCTGTTTAATTGGAATGAAAACCTGCAGCCACACTGGCCCTTTGTGGATAAGATTGTTGACCCCGGTCTAGTGCAATGCCCTAATTTTATGCATTACCAGAAAAAAGTCTTTCCCCGATAGCTTGTGCTGGAGCTGCTCAGCAATAGTCCCTCCATCAAAATGCTCCACTGCACTACAATGCAATGTTTTACATTAAACCAATATGACTGACTGTTTACATGTGTTTGAATTTTTAAAAAATCAGTGGAATGTCCTAAACACACCCCCTACATGAGAATATGTATGGCCATCAACATGATATATTCAGTACCACAGTTATTATTTTTGTTCAGTGTTGCTTGTACAGGTGCAACTCAGTACATTCGAATATCATCAAAAGGTTCATTTATTTCAGGAATTCAATTCAAAAAGTGAAACTCATATATAGATTCATTACAAAAAGAGTGATCTATTTCAAGCATTTATTTCTTTTAATGTTAATGTTTAAGGCTTACAGCCAATGAAAACCCAAAAGTCATTATCTCAGAAAATTTGAATATTATATAAGACCAATTTAAACAATGATTTTTAATACAGAAATGTTGGCCTACTGAAAATCTTCATCTTGGCAACACCCCATAGATTCTCTATGACATTTAGGTCAGGTGAATTTGCTGGCCAATCAGTGATGCTGTGTTTATTAAACCAGGTGTTGGTACATTTGGCAGTGTGGACCTGCTGTCTTGCTGGAAAATAAAATCTGCCTCTCCACAGACTCTGGGAACTTTCATTCATTCATTATGTGTAACACTTATCCAGTTCAGGGTCACGGTGGGTCCAGAGCCTACCTGGAATCATTGGGCGCACTCTGGGAACTTGATTTCCAAATTAAAGATAAAATTTACTTTCATAGGCAGTACGCTGGCACAGCAGGTAGTGTCGCAGTCACACAGCTCCAGGGACCTGGAGGTTGTGGGTTCGATTCCTGCTCCGGGTGACTGTCTGTGAGGAATTTGGTGTGTTGTACGCGTGGGTTTCCTCCGGGTGCTCTGGTTTCCTCCCACAGTCCAAAAACACACGTTGGTAGGTGGATTGGCGACTCAAAAGTGACCGTAGGTGTGAGTGTGTGTGTTTTGCCCTGTGAAGGACTGGCGCCCCCTCCAGGGTGTATTTCCGCCTTGCGCCCAATGATTCCAGGTAGTCTCTGGACCCACCGCGACCCTGAACTGGATAAGTGGTTACAGATAATGAATGAATTTACTTTCATCAGAAAACAAGACTTTGGAAACTGAGCATTAGTCCAGTCCTTTTTCTCCTCGGCCCAGGTAAGACACTTCTGGTGTTGTCTCTGGGTCATGAGTGGCTTGACACAAGGAATGCAACAGTTGTGGCCCATGTCCTGGATACGTCTGTGTGTGGTGGCTCTTGAAGTACTGACTCCAGCAGCAGTCCACTCCTTGTGAATCTCCTTGTGAAATTGCCTTTTCTCATCAATACTTTCAAGGCTGTGGTTGTCCCTGTTGCTTGTGCACCTTTTTCTACCACACTTTTCCCTTCCAGTCAACTCAACTTTTTAAAGTGCTCTATAAATAAAGTTGAGTCAACTTTCCATTAATGTGGTTGGATGCAGTAGTGGTATGTCAATGACTGCCATCTGGACATCTGTCAGGTCAGCAGTCTTCCCCATAATTCTGTAGCCTACTGAACCAGAGTAAGGGACAATTTTAAAGGCTCAGGAAACCTTTGCAGGTGTTTTGTGTTGATTATTCTACTTTTCTGACATAATGACTTTTGGGTTTTCATTAGCTGTAAGCCATAATCATCAACATCAAAAGAAATAAATTCTTTAGAAAAAAATCACTCTGTTTGTAATTAATCTGTATAATGAGTTTCACATTTTGAAGTTAATTCCTGAAATAAATGAACTTTTTGATGATATTCTAATTTACTGAGATGCACCTGTATATTACAGTTAGCCTGCATGGGCACTGCATGTTCAATAGTTTGTAGACATCTCTTATAATACGTGAGAACAAGTGAAAAAAATATATATAATTTTTATTTCCTATGACATATCATATATCACTTATGACTTCTCTGTATATAACTGTCATACAGTTATTGAAAATGTACCATGAAGTAGAACCTTCTAGAATATCTATATGTTTCTGGATGTTGGTGTGTGTAACAGAAAAGTTGCTTGATGTATGAAATTGATGAGCAGCAGAGTAAATATATCCTAATTTTTGGAATTAAATTAAAGGCAGGTTGTTCTGAAAGCTCATGATAAACTAATCAGTTTCTTAATAGTCCCTCCATTGAGCTCCTCTGACTCTGCAGGAAGTTGCTTTATTTATGAAAAGGCCCCCTCACCCTTTTGGAAGTGTGGTTTGCAACTCAGATTTTTGTTACACAACCATAAGCTGTTTTTATTGCATTAAAAAAAACGACCAGATTGCATAAGACAAGCTAGTGGTGTATAGTATTGGAAGGGTTCACGTGGGCTTCAGAGGTACAAAGGAGTTTGAATGTTTGTGTTGGGGATTGGGGACTTTGGCATCTGCCCAGGAGGCATCTAAGAGCTTTGCTATTGATTTCCTTTCAGTCCAATTAGCAAAAATGCTCTTCTTTTTTGCAAAAGGCAGAGTACTTAGTTTTCAATCCCATCCTTCAGATCTGACACACGTGCATTAGAGAGCTCCTTTAGTAGGATCTCCTTCAGAGGACAGGATAAAAATCTACATTCATCAAACAATTTAGGCATGATCTTCAGAAGGTAATCTCTCAGTAAATCAATACATGGCTGAAAGCTTCTTCTCATAGCCATTTATTTTCTGTAGCTTAAAGGTAACATTCATGATTTTAATCAAAAACACTTCATATAAAATTTGGAGGACGTTTTCTTACCATTTACTAGTTCCTGTTTGCATTCTCAAAACCTGTCTAAATGTGTTTACAAAGCCCCGGTGTCTGTAAATGGATAAAAAAAAAACTGTCACCTCAGTGCTCATCGTAGAAAAACATTGAAGGGTTATAGACCACAAATGGACCTCCAAAAATTGAAAAGATCCGAGATGAGGATATTTTTCTATTCTTGCTCCATAGGTGGGTAAAATTGACTTTTTTTTCCACTGTAGGTGGAACTGAACCAAAATTCAGGAGAGGGCTAACTGCATGAAATTCATCACAGGACTACAATGCTACAAAAATGAACATGGGTAAAAAATGAGTTTCTGTGTTTATTCAAACAGTGAATAAAAACCTACAAGTTGCACTTCAGCCAAGTACAAATAACAGTCATTTTTTTCCCATCAAACATACTCTTCCACCTTAAAATTCCTGGCACTTCTTAATGTAAACAAAGCAGAGAGAACTGCAACTCCCCATAATCATAGACATTACCTTTAATGATGTCTTTAATTTACAGAAGGATCATTTTGCCAAAGAGAAATTTGTAAAATTGTGAAGCATTTTTAAACCTTTGATTATTAGTCCATTATACTAGATTAAAAGTAAATTAAATGCAGCGAATCTACCCTGCCTTTGGCCCAGTTACATACGCAGTGTTTGTGGATTACTTACTGTGATATTCTTCAGGTCAAGCACCCTGAGGCTCAGGTGGGTAGAGGTCAGATCCTTTTAGAGGTCACTTCACATTAACTCTGCTGCTACTTTAGACCATTCCACAAAGAATTTCCACAGGTATGTGTCCTTTGTATGTGTTCATACATGTATGAACTCTCTGTGTATTTACAAGTACTTACCTCAATTGTGAGTGCACTTGTATTATATGAAATAAAATTCCAAACTTGAGACTTCATCAGTTTAACAGAATTCTTCATTGTATGTCATTTGTTTTGTCCACACATTACAGACTGCATTCCTAATTACTGTACAAAAAAAGCCTAAGGATGTCATGTTTCTCCATTATTGTGAACATAGGAGCTGTTTTCCACACTTGTGAATATTCGATGTTGAATGGACCAATAGAAATGCTCAAAAAATCAATCTTTTACATTGACTTCAATTGAAAAATAAGAAGAATTCTTTTATTTGGACACTGACAATTTGCTATCTGGCTCCATTTACTATCTGGAAACACCTCACCCTCAATAACCCACCACAAAGCAGTTGTAGTATTTCTGAAGTACCATTCATCTTCTATTTTTAGTGCTGGATCTGAAGTTTTCTTTTGAATGGTAGACTGACTTAATTTCTTTTTGTCATTCTGTTGTCTGATGTCGACCACAGGGACGGGGTTCCCCTTTTCAGTTTTTATTTCACTAAATATTTTCTCCTCTTTCATCTACAGAGATTTTCCTGCCACTTTCACTCTTGGTTTAATCCCTGGGATTGGACCAGATGTTGTGGACTGTGACATCTCATGATGAAGAATTCTATATGAATTAATCAGAATTAAATTAAATGGAATGCACCTAATATCATTAAAATATGCATTTTAGAATAAGCCTTGCAATGATTTTGTGTAGGTTCTGGCTCTGGACCCACCATTACCCTGATCGGGATGAAGTGGTTGCCAACGATACCATGAATCTTTGAGTAATGTAACAGACAAACCCTTACTGTATTTGCAAGTTTGTTTACATATTGATTTACGACGTTTGTTAGAACAAAGTGGGTGATCCAGAAATCCTGTTTCTTTAATTATTCTTTGAATCCCTTTTTCCCAGAAGTGGGCTACTCACCTCCTTTCATGCTTTGTGTGAAGTTGTTCAGGGAGCTCAAATGTAATCCAAGGCCAAATATCAGGTCTTTGTTGTGTCTTCCTCTTGGCTCTCTGCTCTCAATTGTTTTTTCTGCTTTTTCTATTTTCCATTGCATCCACAGATAGCGTATCTGAGGAATCCAGAGAATTTTCGCTGTATAGGCTGTGCATGAACATGTCCTGGAGGTCACTGAGGCTCTTTTCCAGAAAAAAGCTGGCAGACTTAGAGGTAGGCAAGTGCTAGGGCATAATGGGTAAAGGGTCTGACTGACCTCATCATTGAACATCTGAGTCCAAAGGATTGTTTTTTTTAAAAAGGCCCTTGCTGCTTGTTACTAAGCTCAGGTAACATCTGACATGTCCTAATTGATTCTTCATTCACATCACAGTCACGGCAGACACTGATAATTGCCGATATTATCAACTATGCTTGTTGTCACATATCTTGGCACAGAACAGATATTACAGATACAGAACAGCATCACCACTGAGGCCTGAGGTAGATATAAATCAAGACTTAACTCACATATTAGTCTCATAGTCTTCATAGTAACCCTTTAAAGTCAGGTCTGCTTAAGGCTGAAAATGAAACAAATTGCACTGAAATTCAAAGATGTTGCAAATACGTAGGAATATTCTTCATGCATCAGTCAAATTTAAGTCGTTAAATATTCAAGTCTAAGCAGAAGAATAAGAAAAAGCAGAGAATTATATTAACTGTTTTAACACTAGAATGTTTTTGTCTTTTTTTCATATATTGATCAATTACAAATATAGTTACAGTCACATAGTATTTGCATTTGTTTTATTCTAGAGACCCTAGGCCAGTCAGGTATTGCATCATTTGCTATGAAACAAGTATATGCACATGCACCCACAGAAGTGGGCAGGAATTATTTACATTTTCTAATATAAAATATTGAGGAGTACATAATGTTCATACATCATAATACTTTAACACTGCTTAATACTGGAGGCTTTATATTCCTATAGCTGACCCCTAGTATTGGGAATGGTGCACCAGAGCATCTAATTTTTTTATTCATTTTTCATCTCTGCTGATTATTCATTTGTGCACAGTTGAATGTTTGTGTGAGTAACAAGCGCACAGTTAACTAGCTTAATTTAGTCATAATAAGGGGTGTGTACATTTGGGCATAGAGGGGTAGTTTCTCAGACAGGGATTAAGCCTAGTCCTGAATTACACAGCATTGTGTATAGTGATTTTCCATTGAAAGGAGGATATAGTCCAGGACTAGGCTTAAACTCTGTCTGGGAAAACACCCCAAAGTGTATGAAAGTGAGAAACTAAAGAAACTTGGTTATGATACTGTATAGTTACACCGAGCTTCTCCTGTGTTCGTGTTTCCAAGTTTATTTTTCCATGGATGCATGGAGGAGTATTACAGCATCTAGGGCTAGTGCTTCACTGCCAACTGGGTGGAGCATATCAAAGCATGGAGGAGTGAAATCAGTGAGGAAATCACATAGAAAATCGTATATGTTAGTGACTAGATGAATCATTTGAAGGCCACGGTGGCATATTGAAGCTGTTATAATATTAATAGTGTTAAAGGAAGAAAAAACATCCTAAATTTTAGTTCAGTCCTCACTGATGCATGAGCCATCTAAGGCTATAGGCCAAGAGAGTACTGGCCTTATCTCTTGGATGATTTCTATTGGCCATTTTATCGCACAATGTAACAGTGAGCTTGTTTTCACTACTGTAAAAAGTAAAACATAGGGAAACCCACTGTTCTTAGGTTTATATTACTCCCTCAAACACATTACTGTTCTGAATTAACAGGAAGTTTCCATCAAGTTTTTTCTGTGTCCATCACCATAGTAACCACATATAACTTCAGTATGGAACATAACGCTGAGCAGTTTTTTTCCAAGGGAGTCCCAGGCTGACCCAGGCTGCTGTTCTGTAGCCAGGCCTCAGAACAATAGGCTTCCACAGAGTCCTTCATCATCCCACCCACCACCCGGCCTATCATAGGGGGCCATCATAATTTCCTGTCAAACACAACACAGGCTGAATGTTTCTTAATGCAGTGAGTCCCAAACATTCACAGGACACCAACAAGGAATTAACACCTAGAGTTGATATTTTGTAATTTTATACCAAAGCTTCTTCCAAACATGTAATCTGGTTGTTGGAAATGCTTTTAACCTGTGTTATTTTATCTGATAGCAGCATGATTTTCTTATATATATTCAACCAATCTGCTGACCACATGTTTCTAAATAACATCTGTAACAGTAACAATGGTCATTTCATTTCAAACTGCTGCTAATCCTTAATCATACTTTGACAAATTGCAAAACATAGAAACGGGTGTGTTACTGTCTTTGACTTGTAGTGCTTTGGTGAGATTCAGAAGACCATCATTGAAACTCTGAACCTTGCATTGCACATAAGTATGCTTTTTGTTATGTTATATGCAATGCAGTGTACCGCATTTCTTTTCGAGTGTGTTGAAGTTTATGTAAGTATTAACCCTTCTGTCAATGTGTGACTGAGAGGCACTTAGTTAACAGTTGGAATAAGTAACTAAATATATCTAGGAAAAGGTTTTTAACTATGTTTTATTTGTAATTTTAATGAATATTTTCTCATTAGTGATGTGTTGTTTTTTTCAAATAATCTTACCTTAAACTATAACAGTTATCTGCTGTGTTCTCTTTTTAACAAAACCAAGTGCAGTGTATGTCTATATTGAATTCATGATTATATTCAGAAATGTTTGAATAGCACTGAGGAAGTTAAAGTGCTCTTCCCATGAAGTAAAAAAGTTAGTTTTTGTTGCTTAAAATGCTGAATATATTCTTTTTTACTGGCTCCTATTACCAAAACAGCACTTGAAAAGCATAAACTGTCTTTTAATGAACAGAACTACAAAGATGTGTCCAGAATCTGGCTTATTTCCACCCTGAATCAAAACATAGAGTGAGGGGGAACTGGGAACAATCTGACATTGAAATAACAAATAAATAATCAGTGTTTGTTTTTGTATATTTATAGGAAAAAATGTCCTGAATTTGTGGGAGAAACAAAGTACTCTTGTTTTGTCTGGAGCAGCAAGACAGTCCCAACTTTGAGAACTGGAAATTGTATATAATGCATGTGTGTGCATTATTAATGCATGTATGATGTTATGGGCACCGTTCTGGTTGTTGTTGACAGTTATTGAATTCTTGTCCCCTCCCACAGGAGTATTGTTGTGGATGCACAGTGGGGGGCAGAGAACGCCACCTGAGTCCCACCCTCAGCTGAGAGGGGCTCTCCTGATTTTCATCTGCATCAGCTTCAGACTTGCTTAAGTTCTAAAAATCTCCATAGATTTCGCCCCTGCTGTGTCTTATGTGGTTCCTTATTATCAGATCTAAATTCCTTCTTCAGCTGCTGGTGCAGAATCCATGTACTCTTTAGTTTGGCTGTGCTGGAATCATTTCCAGGGTTTTCCAGTCTTTATGCCCACACATGATTAGATTTGCTTTCATGCTGAGCACTGGAGATGAAACTGAAGAGCCTGCTGAAGCATGATCTTATACAAAAAGGACATTAAACAGAGCAACAAGCCCTTGCATGACTACCACTTCTCTTGCTACAGTAGCACATGAACCTCTCTGATGGAGCCAGTTTGTGGGGGCTTAAATAGGGGTAGAGATGAAAAATGTCAAGGTTTGTTTTCAATGGGCTGTAACTCCTGGATACATTGCCATTCATTGTAAATGAACATGAATATTATAATTATAGATTTGATGAAGAGACTTTACCAGCTGAGAATTTCTCTTACACACTTTGACTGAAGGAGAAAAAAAAGAGGGGACTTTGGCATGAATAGGCTTGCAGCAAGTGTTTAGGAGAACAATACAGGCTCAATTAAAGCACAGACCGCAGACCTAAACATAGCCAGCAGGTGTGTAGAGAGAGAGAGAGAGAGAGAGAGAGAGAGAGAGAGAGAGAGAGAGAGAGAGAAGCCAATCTGGCTCATTATGGCCTCCTGTGTGATTACTTATTAAAGATATAAACTTCACCCTAATCCACCTAATGCCTCTAATTCTACTATAGCTCTCCTTTCACCAACATATCATCACTGTCTATCATCACTCTTTTGTCATTAGTCAGATCTGAGTGTGTTGAACTTCAAACTTCTGCACAGACATGACATATGACTAAGTAAGAGATGATATTTTAAGATATGTTAGAGAAGAATATATGCTGCTGGAACATTTCCTGTTCTCCTGAAGTCAGCAAGCCTGAATGTATGTGTCAGCACCTACGGTAAGATGCCGTTTTTGAATGGGAATTATATGAAATGATCAGACAGGACTAGATACAGAATACACATAACTAGTCTACATGAAGACTTTTTGATCTGCTTTCAGAGCTGTAATTGCAGACGCCTGTTTAGAATGACCTTGTGTTGTTTGGTTCCCAATCACCTGCTTGTAGAAGCAGAGCAAATTTAGGAGGCTGATGTTGGAGTGTTATCACTGGGGTTACAGGGTTGATGTTGGAGTTGTATCAGTGGAGTTACAGGGTTGATGTTGGAGTGTTATCAGCAGAGTTACAGGGCTGATGTTGGAGTGTTATCAGTAGAGTTACAGGGCTGACATTGGAGTGTTATCAGTGGAGTTACAGGGCTGATATTGGAGTGTTATCAGCAGAGTTATAGGGCTGATGTTGGGCTGTTATCAGTGGAATTACAGGGTTGATGTTGGAGTCTTATCAGCGGAGTTACAGGGCTGATGTTGGAGTCTTATCAGCGGAGTTACAGGGCTGATGTTGGAGTGTTATTAGCGGAGTTACAGGGCTGATGTTGGAGTGTTATCAGCGGAGTTACAGGGCTGATGTTGGAGTGTTATCAGTGGAGTTACAGGGCTGATATTGGAGTGTTATCAGCAGAGTTACAGGGCTGACATTGGAGTGTTATCAGTGGAGTTACAGGGCTGATATTGGAGTGTTATCAGCAGAGTTACAGGGCTGACATTGGAGTGTTATCAATGGAGTTACAGGGTTGATATTGGAGTGTTATCAGCAGAGTTACAGGGCTGACATTGGAGTGTTATCAGTGGAGTTACAGGGTTGATGTTGGACTCTTATCAGCGGAGTTACAGGGCTGATGTTGGAGTGTTATCAGCAGAGTTACAGGGCTGATATTGGAGTGTTATCAGTGGAGTTACAGGGCTGATATTGGAGTGTTATCAGCAGAGTTACAGGGCTGACATTGGAGTGTTATCAGTGGAGTTACAGGGTTGATATTAGAGTGTTATCAGTGGAGTTACATGGTTGATATTGGAGTGTTATCAGCAGAGTTACAGGGCTGATGTTGGAGTGTTATCAGCGGAGTTACAGGGCTGACATTGGAGTGTTATCAGTGGAGTTACAGGGCTGACATTGGAGTGTTATCAGCAGAGTTACAGGGCTGATGTTGGAGTGTTATCAGCGGAGTTACAGGGCTGACATTGGAGTGTTATCAGTGGAGTTACAGGGCTGACATTGGAGTGTTATCAGTGGAGTTACAGGGTTGATATTGGAGTGTTAACAGCAGAGTTACAGGGTTGATGGTGGAGTGTTATCAGCGGAGTTACAGGACTGATATTGGACTGTTATCAGTGGAATTACAGGGTTGGTGTTGGAGTGTTATCAGTGGAGTTACAGGGTTGATGTTGGAGTGTTATCATCAGAGTTACAGGGTTGAAATAGGAGTGTTATCAGCTGAGTTACAGGGTGATGTTGGAGTGTAATCAGCAGAGTTACCGGGTTGATGTTGGAGTGTTATCAGCTGAGTTACAGGGTGATGTTGGACTGTTATCGGCAGAGTTACAGGGCTGATATTGAAGGGTTATCAGCTGAGTTACAGGGCTGATGTTGGGGTGTTAGGGGAGTTATAAACCTGATGTTGGTCTGTTGTTAGGGGAGTTACAGGGCTAATGTTGGAGTTGAATTACTAAAAATACTAGACAGTTGTTTTTGAAGAAGCACAGGATGTCTCTGGGATTTGTGAATGTAATCACTTCAGAAGTGTCATTCACCATGAATTCCAACATGCCCTCGTTCTCTGTGACTGATGAAGAGGCGACCATTAATGTGAATAGTTCATTCTGTTCATTCCTACGTAAACAGTGTCGCTATGGAGGAGAGGGTGACTCCACACTGACACTGTGCATCTGCTCTGCTCTAAACACTGCTGTATCACACCACTGAAAGAAAGAAGACTCTGATTGTCCTGTAATGAGCTGATGATTATTTCTAATCCCACATATATCTCAATATCGCTGACCTCCCTATGCTCTCTCTCTCTCTCTCTCTCTCTCTCTCTCTCTCTCTCTCTCTCTCTCTTTCTCTCTCTCTCCACTCTCTGTCTCATCTCACATTGTTTGCTTCTATTGGTGCCATGTGTGCTTCGTATCATTAATCTGCTTGGCTTTCTGTAACCAAATTTATCTAGTTCCCTTTCTTGTTTTAGGGGAAATGATCCTTGTAGTGGTCAGCACATGGAAGGTTGTCTGCCCCTGACTCAGTTTTGACCTTGTTCTCTATACTCACACATACTGAATGGTTGTACTCTCTATACACTGACTCATACATAACACATGTGCAGTGTCTAATCAATGAATCATATTTTTGTGACAGGGAATGATAACGGGTGGGGGCAGTAAGCGGACCCTCAGGGTTAACCTCTGCCTACACACTTACAGACACGTCACAGCTGCAGATTTACGGGATTATGGCTGACACATACTGTAGATGCTGGAGCTGCTAACAGTATATTTACTATAAGTGAGTCAGGGCAGCTGTTGAAACTACTGGAGCTCATGTGCTGCTGCAGGGAATTAGTGTTGACATGTCAGCAGGAGATGACAAACTGTACCTTAGACAAATTGATGAATGGAACTGCTATGCTGATATGACACAGTATGACTTTTTCTCAATACCTAAGACTGAACCTTTATTTAGATTTTTGGCTTCTAAAGGAAAGTGGAGTTATCTGCCCAGGGGCATGAACATCAGATGTCACTGCCATCCAAGACCCTAGGAATGCTTGTGCAATATCTGTTATCCACCATAAAAGTTGGGTAGGGTTCTCTTCCATTTGTGTAGAGCTGTCCAGTTACATTTGTTTTAAAAGAAACAGTGACTTGCTTCACAAGTCTTAGATTCCTCCATTTTTGTATTTTTTTTAAAACATCATTTGAAACCTCACCCTTTTACTAAGTGTGATATTTCTGGAGACATTGTTTCTTTTAAGGCAATGGCACTTTTACAATCAGCTCAGAGTGCTGGGGCACAGAGCTAAACCCAAACACAGTCCAGCCATGTTTCAGAACGTCTGGTGGAGTAATGGAAAGATTGTGTTATTTTTATTGAGAGGTATTTGATAAAAGCAGCACAGGGCAAGTCACTTCGTGTTGAAGTGATTGTTGCACCAGTAAAGGTAGGATTGGTCAATACTGTCTCTTGCCTAATAGTATGATACACATCATTTACTCTCTTCAAGATGATGATGGTGCATTAGCAGATTTGTTTTCTACCAAGAATGATCCTTCTTTTTTTTTTAATTCTGTAAAGGAAACACCTTTGCACTTAAATGTATTTTGTATTTATACTCTCTGGAGAGTCATAAAGTTAGTGCAATCTAATTTCAGTAAAATTGCATTATTTGAAGAACAATATATTCTTGTGTCTAATGAGTTGGTTATATATAGATTACTGCACTGATGTTTAAGGCATATGAGAAAATGATATGTGAATTATTCATCAAAACAAACGTGTTTCTTCTAACAAAATCATTGAACAAACACAAACAAACAAATGAAGAGTAATAACTTAATCATTACTAGTTTTCTACTTGAGGACCCTCAGTTTTATTTGGAGCATATAAGCCTTTCTTTCAGTTAAACCTGATACTACTTTAACAAAGCTGTCAAACACATGCAGTTATTGGAGTTGACTGTGAAGTGAGGAGGTGAATCATGAAGAAAGATGTTTAATGTAATGGAAGTTACTGAGATTTATTTGTAAAATTTATTTGAAGAAACTTACCAGTAAAACACAGTAAATCTCAGTGTGTAATAACTGGCATATACATGGCCATCCGTTCAACATAACATTGTTAAAGGTGACTGCTATTATTATAGAACATAAGTAACTATTGATGCTTCATCTTGTTTTTTTTGTTTGTTTGTTTTTTTGTTGTTGTTGTTGGTTTTGTCATTTTATGACATGATACAGGCAAATTTTCAGACCTGTGACTAGTTTATTCCATTGAGCTGCAGTTGTGTGACTGTCCACCAGGAGCTGAGCACGTCGCGTAGAGAGAGAGAGAGAGAGAGAGAGAGAGAGAGAGAGAGTACTGAAGTACTGAAGTTGGATTATGGGCAGGAGTGGTCAGGGAGAGAGAGTGAGTGAAAGTAGGAGGGTCAGGGTGAGGTGCTTCTCCTCCCTCTTTGGCTTTATAAAGAGTTTGGCAGCAGGGTAAGAGGTAGAAGGCAGAGAGAGGTTGAAAGTGGGTCTAAGAGGAAAGAAAACTTACTCCTGAGGCTGCGAGTGCTGGGGTTAGAGCTGTGACCTGTGGGCGAAGATCCCCTTTGGATTACAACAGCGAGGAGGATCTGTTTTATACATAAAAAGAGGTAGGAGATTGTTCTGTTAGAGTTTGTGTTCAGGTCTCCTCGCTAACACCGCACACAGGTGTGTGATATACGTAACACATAGGCACAGTGACCTCACCCACCTTTACACAACTACACACTTCCATCCCCACAGTTTCATAAGCTTGCAGTGTAAAAAGATGCCAGTTTATATGAGAGCCTCGACCACAGTTATTAGCCAAGTCTAATACCCATGACTACAGGATGTAGCCCTGACTGAGAGAAAGTTCTGGTTTGTTGAACCTGTGGACAACATGTTTACTGCTCTTAGCAGAGTTTTAGTCTTTAGTTCTGTGGGCAGTTAGTGCTAACTCTAGGTTTAATGGTTCTAGGGCTTTCACATTTTTAAACGGATATGTTTTGAAACTGAAATAATGCAGTATTTTAAAAGCATTCAGAATGATAGAGATGCAGATGATTCTGTAATATTCATGTTGTATAACACTGAGTAGTAAATATAGTGATGGCAACTTTTGCTCACTGCAGTGAATGATTAGATTGGTTGAGATCTGAAGGATATATTAGATTGGTACTGCCTGTGGAGATAGAAGAATAATTTCTGAACACAAACAAATTTAAGCTCATGAAACATAGCATTAGGCAGGCATCAGTACGCAGACAGGCAACACTGGGACAATGTCAGTATCTGGTATTTGGTTTGAACACATCTGCTGATGCTAATACATAAACATTTATAAAGTAGAGAAACTACAATTAGAATCATCTCAGTTAGCATTAAAGGGAAATCTATTTCTTTTAATTATTTTTCATTTCTATGTAAACTTGTTGCTCCAACCAAACTACACTCATTCTTCAGGTTGCTGTGAATCGTTGAATCTTAAAGCTCTTTTGTCGTTTTTTATCTATAGGACAAAAATTAAATATCTTTCAAGCATCTAACAAATGTTTTTTTCAGCCGATTTGAGTCTACAGACACATGTTTTCTGATGTCAGTTTGAGCACTACAGGTTCTTCAGGGAAAGCTCCTGTGAATGAGGAGCTAACAGAAATGCCCGTAAGCTGGTGATTGTGGGTTGCTCTTATATTGTTATTTACATGAACAGAACACTCCAGAAGTAATTTAGTGCATCGCTGGGATGCCTTTGGTTTGACAGAGAATTACAGGCACAGACACATTTTAAGGCTTCTTATATTAAGAGGTAAAGAATGGGTTTTACACTAAGATTTGTAAAGTGAAAATAACCCAAGTGCATCTGAGAAAATACTTTCTCATTATTTCTGTAGAATTATTTCTAAGAATTTCTGTACATCCAGACCACTATGTATCAGTATAATGGCTGAGTTAATGTAAATTCTGTTGTGATATTCCTGTTAAAATACCCTCGGCAGTTAAAACATTTAAATTTATGATGGGGAGTATAAGTTTTGGAGCTAATAGCCTGATGTCAGCGTGTCAGTATTGTGAGTCTGTTCAGTGGCAGCACTTTTAAGTTAGTGGGGTGATTATGGGCTGTATTATTAGCTGGTGTCTAGCCCATCTGCCCCTCTGGTGTGAGGGGATTTGAACACGGGTCAGTAGCTTACTTTGGGCTGGGAGCAGCTGTGCTCTGGTCACTAATGGGTCACTATGCGGCTTTTAGCCAAATTATGGTTGTCTTGAAAAAGTAGGGCAGACGTCTTAAAGCATGGAGCCTAGAGAACAACCTGGTACATAATGATTAATTTATGAAAGTAGACACAAACCTGCAGATATTGAAGACAATAAAATTACACATGATCAGTTTGTACACACTTTAAACTCATTAAGCACATTTGTCCTTATTAAGCTATATGGACAACACAGTACCACATCGTGTTTTTATATTTTGTGTCTCTGATATGATTCTGATACAAGTAAAGTTTACTGGAAAGTATTTGCTGTAGTTCTGATGTGGTCGGCATATATATTCCATACTTCACATCTATTTATATGGTGTGCATTATTCTTACAAAAATTATTTAGTCTTTTGCTGGATCACAGTTTTTACAGTACCCTTATAATAACACTATCATACGTAATTGGTCAAGATATTAACAGCACACAATAAAATATTTATGGTTTGGTAGAATGGGTCACTTTCATATTACAACCTTCTGAAATATCCATAATTTTAATAACAGTTAGCAAAAACTATTTTGTGTAGATTGCTATTATTTATTGATATTTATTACATACAACAATAAGATCATTATCATTTGTAATTTGGTGTTCTTACAAAAAAAAAAAAACAACAACCTCTAAGCATCATTCTGTCTTCCAAACCTCTGGTCCAGTTTGAATGGTTTTTAGCTTCACATTTACAATTCTAAAATCTGTTACTGTGCGGTCCCTTTCTGTCATAAGTGACCAATTGGTATTTATGGTTGTTTTGGTAAAGCAGTGTTGCTGGACAGAGGTCAGGTCAAAGTTAGCAGTTCTGGTTGTCATATAGGTCAGCACGACACTTTGTTGGTCTACAGCTTCTAAGAGGATTAATGATCAGAATCTAAAGACATCAGAATCTAAAGAGTGAAAAGATGAGAGAGAACAGAAAAAAGTAAGGAACAGAAAGAAAAGGAGAAAAAGAATCAGGAGACAATGATAAAGAAAGGGAAAGAGAGAGAGAGAGAGAGAGTCTATGTTTCCCCTCTGAAGGCACAGTCATGCAGAAAAAATTCTAGTGCGATGGACTTTTCTCTGGGCTCAGTGCAGATGGAGGTATTGTGTTTGCTGGATGATGAGTTGGGGAATTGATTGGATAATTAATGACACTATTTATGAAAATCCCCACTGCCCCTCGTCTTTGTAAGGACACACCCTTCAGAAACCCGAGAGAACAGCAGGTGCTTTAAAGGCAGTCACGTGTGGCCTTGAGGCTTTGTGTCCGGAGAGCAGCAACAGGGAAAGTGAGCAAGAGCAGTTTTTGTTACAGAAAGTCAAAGGTTGAGAGGACACTGTCCAGTGCGCCAAACAGGAGCCCATAAAGCCCAGCACAATAAAACTAGGCTGTAACTCACAGAGGCTACAGCGGGCCCTGGGCAATTATTCTTGAGAGTGTTTCTTAATGAATGTGTCTCACACCTGTCCATAATAAAACTGACCTGTCCATGCTCTGCCCAATTTATTAATTGTTTTCGAAGTCAGGCTTTGCAAAAATGCAAGCACAATATACCATCCACTTAATGAGAATGTGTACTACACAACTTATTCTCAGCTCCCAATTGCTGTAGTGGTATAAACATTGGCCCTGTCTGGAGATTGTGAGCTCAGTGCCTCAGCCAATAGAGGCCAGCAATCTGCCACTACACTCCCCAGGCTGGTGGCGCTCTGTGTGATCAGGAGACTCAGTGATGTGGAGGAATTGCCATTGATTAATAATTTGGTACTAATAAGATATGATGATAATTATAATTAAAAAACTATATTTATTGTGGATTTTGTTGTGAAAGAAATGGAATGAAGCTTATGTTTGCATGGTGGAAAATATTTCCATTATCTGAATTTGATAAAAGACCACATAGTCCAGCTCAGTAAGATGACCTATTTAACTGGAAGCAATGAGATTTTTAAGCATTAAAATATGTAAAATATGTCCAGTCTCAGAATAAAATATGTCCAACATATTTGCACATCCAGATACATATATATTTTTTAAAAAATAAAAAAAATTAACACTATCTCCCAATGATTCCATGTAGGCTCTGGACCCACCGCGACCCTGAATTGGATAAGCGCTTACAGATAATGAATGAATGAATGAATGAACACTATCTCCACATGGATTAGCATTAACACTTTAAAGCCTGAATCATAACATAATAATAAAATAAAATAGATTTTTTTGAAAATTGAGGTATGAGGTCATTCATCAGACCTCCCACAGTCACCTGTATCATCATCTTCTTCATTCACAAAATCTATGTCAAGAGCTGAGCCAAAACGTTTTGCACACAAAGGCTTTTGGAAAACAAAAAATACGTTTTTGTTTCATAAAAATACTTTGTAAAAATTTCTAAATGTATTTTAAAGAACAGATTGAATTTTCTGAATATTTACTAAAAATAATGAGCAATTTGAGAGGTAGAGTACACTACATCTATGAAATGGAACAAAAATGTTTAGATTTTCTACAAGTAACATACAAATCATACATAGAATTGCTTCAGTTTAGCAAAAACGATGATAGCAACAAATTTGCAATGGTTTGGTAAATGTATGAAAATGCTTCCACTTTCAGTAGAGAAATCAAAACACTTGCCCCAAAAAGATGAACATTTCTGGTATTTCTTTTCACTAGATGATGAAATCAAAACTCATGTATCATATTTGATACCTTTGGCTTTGAGGGGTTAAAAGATTCACAAATATATTTCTATATTTTTACTAATTCAGTAAAATGAATAAAAGTGCTGAGATTTCAGTGCAATGGGCTCAGTTGTCTGTTTTTCATGAATGTAATAATAAAACTGACACTCATAAGGAACAGTTAGGTGAATTTTAAAAACAGGGACATATCTTACATATGTCCCGTTACTTCATTACTAGATAGACTGAGTTTGACAGGGGGAAGTGACTGTTGCTTTGAGAACGATAACTTTAGACTCTGTCGTGTTGATAGTGGCAGGCTGCCCCTACTCACATTGACTGTTGTGCTCTTTCATGCCCCATTTAGATCATTGACCACTCCTTTCCCTTTCAAAGTCTCTGGCTGTTTTATAATAGTGTTTATAAACTAATCCGTCTAGTTTTGTCACTTTGGTAGAAGCTTTGAAGGAAACAACATTCACTTAAAACATGATATAAAGCCATTTCTCTCTATGTTCAAATTCACCAAGAATTATTGAGCCCTGAGTGTAATATTATGACTGATTCAATACAGCAAAGACAACAACTGACCATCATGGAAAGAGTACTGCAACTTTTGAGTGAAACATTAAACTGTATCCGTTCTACACAGCTTCAGGTTTTCCAAGTCTCCGAACATGTCCACAGACATTCTTGTGTTAATAACAAATGTGTTCACTTTTGACCTATGGACGCTCTGTAATTTGAGTAATGCAACAATGTCGCCAATCACTGGTCACTATAGATTTCTGGACAATTTCCACATTCAGGCCAGGAATAAGTTGACCCATTGGGCCATGTCTTTGGTTTAGAGATATTAGTTAAAATTTATATCTCTGATATCTCAGAATATCAGTGAAATTAAAGTGCTACAGGCCTAAACTAATTATTTGCCAGACAAATACAAACAGGTAGGTGAAAAACTATACCTTTGCTGGCCTATTTCTGGGACCTGCTGCAGCCCATTCTGAAAAAAGTTCAGTGAATATACTAGTGTTTATGGTTTCAACATGAATACAGTGCAGTATATCAACACAGATGTGTTTATTTCTTCCATAAGGCAATGTCTGTGCTGACTAAGCACATTCTATTTATGTGGTAAGTTTTTACATGTTTGATGGTATCTCAGTCCTCCAAATCCTATTCTTTTTAAATTGGATTTGTTTGTATGACTCATTGTGTTTAAGCACAGCAAGATGGAGCATGATGATGCTTAAAATGTCTAATTTGATTTTCCAAAATGGCCGTGCTTAATGTTGTTTGGTACTGATTTCTGTGTGACAGGTGAGTGAGGATGAGGCTGATGCTAGTGGTCATTCCAGTCGTCTCCCTTCTGGTGGAGGGAGGCATGTCTTTGGGTACTTTGTCCAGAAGCCGGAGAGAACTAGCCAATCCGCTGCATGTGGGAGGCATCCGGGACCCCTTCGGCTCCTACTGCCAGCGGAGAGGGGGCTGCTGCGAGGGCAGGAATGACCAGTGCACTGTACCTTACCTGGACACCATCTGCTACTGTGACATCTTTTGCAACCGCACAATATCCGACTGTTGCCCAGACTTCTGGGGCCACTGCCTGGGAGTGCCCCCTCCATTCACACGTAAGAGGCACATGATGATGCAATCCCAGTGACCTTTGGTCTAGTTAGGTTTGGGATGTATACTAATATAAAACAGAATACACACACACATGATACTCTATAATATAAGTTTTAATTGTTGCACATTATGCCCAAAAACTGTAAACCACAAACATTCACCTATCCATGCTTGGACTATAAACATATTCCTTTGCAGAAACTGTTGCAAGTTTGAAAGACAGAAATGTAACAAAAGTTTAACCAAATGAAAGAGTTAAAAATGTACAACTATATAGCTCTGAGATAGTTTTTAACATTATACTCTCTCAGTGTTTCTCAAAGTGAGGATTTATTGCAAGGGTTTTGGGGAAATCAGTGCAAATCAATGAGGCATGTCTGAGCACTGCTAGCACTGTGTATCAGAGTTGGGGTCAGGGGTGTATTCATGGGGGGACCAAAGCCCCCAAACTAAACCATTGACTATCCCATCAGCCACAGAGAATGAGCCTTGCCCAATTATTATGAGAATGGTTTTTTGTAGTATTGAATCATTATTAAGTGGATACTAGATGTAGTTTCTATTACCCATGCTAGGCCTAAACCAAGATATGATCAGAATCATTTCTCCCACTGACGAGACTTTCCTGCAGTCACATGGGGAAAAAAGAAACCAAATCCATTGTTGTGCCTTTGTGTCTTACTCCACTGAAAATGCTGAACTGTAATCTGGTTAATCTTAGTTACACACGTTCCATGTTAAACTATGGACTGTGTGTTATCCTACATGACCTCTGTTGTGGTCAATGTGCTGGATGTGAGGTGTAAAAGTGCTGGGTTTTATAACAGAATGGAGAGAACAGTGGAGTTTTTATGAACGCAGGGGCCAGGATGGAGGGAGGGATGAATGGAGATCAACAGAAAGAATGTGTGTAATGCAGAGGGACGAAGTAATGGGGGAGCGGGGGACAGAGGGTCGACAGGGATCAGAGCAGGTATGCATGCACGTGCTGGATCAGCCAAGTGTTTGCTGAAGGAGGGATTGTCATGTCCACAGGTGTGCTATAGCAGCAGCAACACGCACACGAACACTCCCCAGGAGTGTGACTTTACCACAGCCGGTCAAATTACTGTACTCTATGCCAGCACTTAGCCAAAACCAAAACACTATGCCTTATGTTTTTATGAATATTAAGACATAATAAGTCATATATGTTAATATGACTCTTTATAAGAGTTGTGTTTTGCATCAGTGTCACTGTGCATCCTTGTAATGTATTTGGCTTGATACTATGAATTAATTAAATGTCATTGTTAATGACAATAATAGGTATGCTTATTATCAACATAATTTTCCGACTGCATATCAAACTTACTAATATTTAAAACAAATAAATTGCTACTGTGCACATGTCACACAATAATCTGTAACTAAATGCCAGTTCTCAGACAGTGACTAAGTTTAGTTCAGGTCTGTGATTTTATTTGATTAAGGAAATCCACACAGTGAGCCATGTTAACCAGGACTTGGATTGATTACTGTCTGGGAAAAAAATTCCTATATCTGTTATTCCATCATGTCTGAACTGGCTAACCTTATCAACACGAATTAGATTTAAACACTACATATCGTATTTACACTCTCAAGCCCTTAAATGCATTTTTGTTTGTTCATTTTTCTATTGAACAATAATAGCATATGAAATGTTTTGACTGATATAGAGAGAGAGAGAAATATAGAGCTCATGGCCATGTTAGTGGCAGTGATTAATGACTGTCTTGCTGAAGACTGATGCAGTGAAGGAGTGAAATGTAAAATCTTTATTTCTGTGTGGGAGGGATTGCAGTGAGCAGGGAGAGAGGTGTAGTGTGTGGGCAGCTCAAAGCACTGCCCACTCACATCCAACAGCCCAGCGTAGCTCTAATTAAGCCCGTTAAGGCATGACGAGAGCAAGGTCCCTGGGAAAATAAAAGAGAAGCAAGCCAACATTCCAGCACGAGATTACTGAGGCTCAGTGGAGTTTCAGACTTTGAAACAGAAGGAAGTATTTATGTTAGCCCTATCAGCTCTATATATTGGAAATGTGTAAAATAGTCTAACAATCTATCCAATAGTGTGCACTGTGAGCATTAAGTGGCTAGTTGGGTATAATAAATGGCAACAAAAGAAAAAGTAGTAGTGAATATCAAGAGGGTATTATTTTCTTCTAAACACCTAAAAAAACATATATGTAGTTGCTTAGTGTATATTTCTTCAGATGAAAACTATTCCAATGACAGCTGCTACTTGAAATTAATTTGACAGGAAGGGATTATTTGACTGGCGTGCAAATCAATGTATTTTGGGTCAAAACTGTGGTCCAACACAGATGAGTGGAAAAACATATGAGTGTATTAAAGACTTAAAAACCTCTTAAACATTTTGTGAAGTTTACAGGTTTTTCAAAATATTCTGTCCATTGACTATATATATATACCTTTTGCTCTGAAAGGCATTACATGGTGAAAAAAGAGGACATCATACATTTTTAATACAAATAAGGCCAACATTAGGTCAGAGAATACCCAGTGTCAAACCAATGCAATGTTGTTGGCCCAATGTGATTTGCCAATGGCATGCCAGTGTAATCCATGTCTTTTAGCCAACATTAGGCTAATGTGTAGTTGCTATATGGGCTCTGACTACATATAGCTAACGTTTAGCGGGTATGGCCATTAGTGAGAGATACTGATAACTGTGTTCATTTTAGTTTACAATATACATCAGTAAGACCACATAGGTCTGTGAACAGAGAATGTGTGGAACAGAGACAGCCTGAAAAATAACAACAATTACTGTAACCACAAAAATAAAAAAATAATTGTTGCTATCCTCTTGCTACAAAAAAAAAACAAAAACTGGTACTAGCTCCCCTGCTACAAATAAACCAAGTACTTAATATTCTTGGATATTTTTCAGAGAGCCAGAATAGTTTGAACATGATATATTATTAGGAGTAAATGTAGTACAGTTTAGTCATTCAGCTCCTACTGTTACATGTATTGACTGGAGAAGTTTCTACACAAAGAAAATGTGCGTGACTCACTGCCTTAGCTTCCTTCAAGTCATAAAGGTGTGTGTTTATCCACAGACTGATTCACTGTAAATTGCCATCTCTTGGTTTTAGGTATGTGTGAAAGAAATGGCCAGAGGTTTCATTCAGGAGCAACCTACAAAGAAAACTGCAATTTATGGTAAGAACAAACCCACACCTACACCATTACTCCATAAAAAAATGAGAATTACACATCGTGTTTTGGGCTCTTGCTTCACCATTGTGCAAGGGGCTGGGTTCGGGTCTTTTTGTGTGTTTTGCAAAATTTGTCGGCAGACTACATGGCCTTGTGTGGTGGAGGAGGATAGAGACACATACCTCAAAGCTCCTTCTCTATGTCTGCGCAATGCTTACTACACTTGGTCATTGCAATGTTGGTGGGAACAGTGCAAACCCACTGTACAATACACACACAGCTTATTGCACCACGTTATGCCATACCTTCTTTCCCCATTCTCTCTTTTGTCTTTACCTAAAGTAATATCTAATGGACTTGGCCTATTCCTAGTCTGTTGTGTTTTCTTTTTTCAAGTTTTCTTTACAATTAGCAGTAAATTACACACACACACACACACACACACACATATATATATATATATATATATATATATATATAAACTGTGAGGTACATAGTCTATTTGATATAAATGGATGCCATCTACAGTTTAAAAAAAACAAAATTTTTGCATTGTTCTGAAAATGTCAAGTTTTTAAACCACCCATGAACCAAGTGTTGTCCAACATCTTTTTTAGAGAAGTTCGTAAAAGAAAATTCTATTTACAGAAATCAGTATTTACAGAAAAAACTACTTTGAAGGACACATTAAAGAACATGAAGCTGTTTTTCTTAAGATTATTTTAAAAATAAATTAAAAGAATTTACTATTAAGAAAAAAATATCAGCCAAACAGCAAGGAAACAAATAAAGATGCACCTAAATAGATGGCAAGAGTGCAGGACATACTACACCAGCTTCCCAGGAATCCAGCAGGTGTTATTATATTTGCTACGTATAACACAGATTTACTGCAGATTGCTGTTTGTTTGTTTGAGGCTTTTAGGAGCAGTGCAGGTTTGTATTGTGCATTGAGTGTGTTCTGCTGCACTGTGAAGCTTTAGGACATACTGGGCTCTCCCTGTGAGCCTCCCACTGAGCAACAGAACGTAAATTGAGTGTAATTGGTCAAAAATTCTTCACCATTCTCCTGCAATCTGTACAAGAACTGTGGCCTTTGATCCTCACTGAACACACTCTTACTCACCACTCAGTCTGACTCCATCCGCCTCTCATCTTTTGACTCAGTCTCACTCTCAAAGGTGTATTATTGCAGAGGTTATTACCCATGTTTCATAGTTTATTGTCTAATGACCGCAGCAGTGGCGGGTGGAGTAGCTTATCAGCCTTACCATGGTCTTTGCTCTTTGTGTTTTTTATGTCTAGTTAATGTACATAAGGTGTGGGAATGGAGAGGTGAAGGGTTAAAGAGAGGAATTCCTTACTCATGTGCTACAGCTCTTCCACACCTAAGTGGCATTATCCGTGTTTGCAGGAACAATTAGAGCAGTGTGTCTGCTGTCAGTGTCTGTCTGAGTCTGAAGTGTTTCCTTACACAACTGTCATTTATACTTATTTCTTTTTTATGTATACTCATAGTTTTTTTCAACTGGGTTTTAAAACATATTGCTTTTATATAGCAGTAGGTTTTTATTAATGCATTATATATGTTTGTTGTTGGTTTGAAATTATCTGACCTCTTAAACTCTAAGGATTTGTATAAACAAGTCCTCATTTCAGTAAATTCATAACTAAGCAAAATAGTGGCACAGTTTCTAAATTGTTTGCAGTAGTTACAGAATAACTTATAGTAGTTTGGCAGATAGACAAATAAATCTGTTCTCCTTTGAGGACAGTGAGGTGTATAGCATGACAAAGCATTGGTTGCAGACAAGACACACCATTGCATTGGTTGTGCAGCTGAATCCTGAATGTTCAAACTCTGGTATTCTTTTCATCTAAATGAAATGATATCTTTACATAATGGTAAATATTTTCAAGACGTCCAACCCTACGTTGCTCTTGTTGTACACTTAGTTGCTCTTGTCTTGTTTATGTAAAAATAGTTTATTTTCCATTACTGTGGAAAATAGCTGTAAGCTGAATAAGCAAATATTGAGCCCTGAAGTCAAGATGTCATTCTCTAGTCAGCAGCATACCTATATAAGGAAGTTCATCTTTTAGCTGATTTAGTGCAGGGGAAATTAAAATCACCTCTGACATGCCCTGTGATTAAGTGCTAGGCTCTCGACCCACACATTCTGCAATTACTACATCTGAATTTTATTATACATTCTTAAATGTTAATATGTTTAAGAGTTGAAACATGAACATTTACTACAGAGAAACTTACCCTTATAACTTATACTTATTATTATTATTATTATTAGAAAATATGACAGTAGCAATACCCACTTTGTGAAGGTAAGGCTGTAGTATCAAAGTATAGTAGTAGGCTCTGCCGCATGCAAAATCAGTTAAAAATGTAGAGGTTACTTTTGATAACAGGGACATAATCAATTAAATTTACAATAATTTACAATTTTTATTTGTGTGCCAGATATCATTCATCCTGCTTTTATAAAGAGATAGCAAAAATGAAATAGGTATATACTAAAACAATGAATAGTGTGAATAGTATAAACTGTTCTGTAGGTCATTTTTTTCTGAGCTTAAATGACCTCAGGACACGCACTTCTCCCACACCCAATTTGAAACACAGCCACAAAAATAGTAAACTATTATTCCACTTATAGCCTTAAGAACAGTTTATCTAAACTGCATTGTTCCAGTGTACACATCCTTCTCTGCTCAGTGCTCCAGCACAGGCCTTAGATGTTTGCAGTGGCCAGAACCTCAGGCTTGACCTGCTCCCCCACTCCTTCAGCTGGTTCAAGACTCTTTCCACTGTTCTTATCTCATCCGTTCACACTCCTGCTCATTTTTTACTCCTTTCTCCTACTAATTAACACCACAGAGCCAGCAAAACAACAGCAGCAACATCCATCTGGTAAAGTGATCCTGTCCAACCTGATCATTAGAGGACATTATTTTTAGTAACTAATTCTTTTTAGGAATATTTATGCTGTCGATTTGTTCTTAATGCGGTCTGAAAATTAATTTTCTGATGAAAAACTATAGATTATTGATTGTGCAGCACATACTTATTTTTGATGCTGTATTAGCCGATAAAATATTTACTGACTCAACTAAGTATTCTCCCCCAGTCTGTGTGGGTTTCCTCTAGATGTTCTGATTTCCTCTCACATTCCAAGAACACGTGGTAGCTGGACTGGGTGTGAAAAAGTTTCCATATGTGAGTAAAATGTTTGAGCAACTGGGTCGGTGTGTAATGCCCTGAAATTGACTGTCCAGGATAACATCCTGCTTTGCGTTCATAAATTTCAGGTACACACCAACCCACCATAACCCTTGTGTGGATGATGAGGCTACAGAAGATTAATAAATTAATGAATAATTCAGTTAGAAATCACATCACATTAAATATTGTATTTTTAAAACCTAACGACTTTTGTTATTAAAAATGTTATTATTTTTTCTTAAGCCAGTGATGATATATTTAATAGTTTATATTTGAATCACTGCCATCTATGTTTGCTAAGATGTTAGTCTGTGATGGACTTATGTATGATAAAGCTTGTTCAGATTGGGTTATATGTTATATGTTTTTAAGATATTTTTCAGGATGATCTTTGTTGTTTACAGTGTGCATATGTTTTTGCATTTGTGTGGTAATCTTTAGTTGGTGAGATAGGGCTTGGTTGATGGAATTATCAGCTACATCAGTGAGCTAGATCACAGCACACTCTAACCTGGCACCTCTTGCTATCTCAGCCCTGTCTTCACTCTCTTCATCCAACACATTCCCTCCGGAACCTCTCTTGTCCATTACAGATGACGTACTCTAATATACTGTTTGTGAACAAGGAGACTGGGGAAATGCTGGCATCCATCCCAAAAGGATTTCTTTTTTTGTAGAATGTGTTATCAACGTTGTAATCCACACATTTCCTGTGCTCAAGCTTGACTTGGCTGTGTGGAAATGCCTAAATGTGTTGCCATGAAGATAATTTCTCCCAGTTCCAATAGTAATAATCTATTATGATCTCTTCTAGGACCAACATGGTCTATAACTTTTGAAAATTACATTTTGTATATTTATGACTTAACTGATGCTTGGGTGCAGAAATAGTGTATTCTTATATAGATAGTCTTGGTTTGTGGTAATGCAACCTTTGCAGACTTGAACCTGGCAATACTGAATTCCCACAATAAACAACATTACACACATTGTTGGAAGACTACAATATTGAGAGCTATAGAGGGCCAGAACTGACAAGAATGAATGAATTAGTGAATTGATTAATTATACACTTAAAATAAATATATTGTTGCCATGAAAAAGGAAAATGTTATAATATCTAAAACCTATTTCTATATTTTCATAGATTTACTTTAATGTAGGTTATTTCTGTATGTATATGTTAATTCACATATATATAAATAAAATATAAATATATATTTATTAATATATATACATTCATTTATATATATATATATATATATATATATATATATATATACATTTATTATTTATTTATTTCTATATCTCAACATTATTTTTATTAATTTATTTATCTAATTCTACATTGATGTCCATATACAGTATATATATATTTCATAACATTAATTTATTTTAATTAATTAAATTGTGTTGTTCCTTACACTGAAGCAGGATTGCTTAATTTGGCAAACCAGTAAACAGCTCAGTAGCTCTTGTGTCCAGATAGAATTACTGACAGATTGAGACTTTTACACACTTGAATGGGTGGTTGACAAGACTCATTCACTATACTAATTTTAGGGTTGAGAATTTAGCTTTATTTCTTTTTAGGAAGTCTATATCAACAGATTAGAAAGCACTACACTCCTTATAAGCAGAATGTTCATTTACATCATGTACTATATGCAGATTTGAATAAAAAAAATTGCTGAACCACCTCAATCTAATGGACATCTGCCATCCTGATACCCTGCTTCAACCTGTGCTTCTTGTTCACTTTACTTAGGGTAGACTGTTAGTGGGTATCTTTGCAAACCTTAGTTAATTAATGTAACAAACCATCATGTTGCTAACATCAACCTTGTGTGATGTAGCAGGACAGTTTTTCATCTTTCTGGTTCCACATGACCTGAAGCCCAAAGTCTGAGTGAGTTTAAATCTCAGCCATAGACATCTGTTTTACACAACTCACCTATGGGCCCCTATCACAGAGGGGGAGCAGAGTAGAAGCCCACTATCTGAGATCTACATCCCACTCTCGTGTTCCACAGGTAACTGTGGAGAATATACAAACACTGTTTGCTCACACAAGACGGGGTCACAAAGTTTGTGTGTGTGTGTGTGTGTGTATACTACTACTTACCCTCACATCAGTCAGGATGCTGAAAATTGAGCAGTTATGGTGAGCTGTCACAAGGAATGTGAATAAATTCCACTTACTGCACCTGACACCCAGCTGCCGGAGACTGGTGGGAAGAGTGTCCCAGAGCGTAGCACCCCAAATGTCAGATGTGCTTCTGCATGTTTTCTGTGTAAATTTATGTCTGTGCCAAACCACTGGCTGCAGATATTTACCACAAAATGGCAACTGATTTTCAGTCAACAAGCACAGGGTCAAAGGAACCTGCCTGCTTCCCCTAATCTAATTCCACATTCTTTATAAACAAAACAAAAAAAAATCTGAGGTTTGCAACCTGCAAATTTTACAATGCAAATTTAAACTTGGTTTTATATCTGATCTCCTCAAAAGTATGGTTCGATATTCTGTTCCCTGTAAAGCATTAGATGACATGATAACGATAAAATATTATATTGTAACTTTATTACAAAAACTGTTCTTTAAAAGAAGAACTTTACAATATAAACCTTTCAGAACATTTCTTTTTAAGTGTTTATGTGGTATACACTCAGTAACCTACTCAGCTGTGCTAATTAAATTCTGCCTCAATTCATTTAATAATAAGTGTATCTGGAATGTATTTAAAAATAAAATCAACCAGAACTCATCACACAACAAGGACTCTCCCAAGAAAAACTTCCTGTGCATTTGAACAGGGCATTTCTCTGTACATCCTCTCACATTCCAAAATCCTTTCTTTTAGCAGACTTGCAAATCTGTCCCCTCCTCTCCCACATGCAGGCTTAAAATGGGTATTTCTTTGGGCACTGCAATTCATAAGAGCCATAAAAGGTTGACAATTCCCGTCTTTTCTCCTCCCTCCTTCGAACAAGGCCAAGTGCTCTCACTGCTTTTGAATAGTGTCTCTCGGGGGAATTCCACAGCGAGGTTTCATTTTTCTACTGTTTGACTAAATTTTGCCAAACATTAGCATTCAGTCATTTCAGTGAGAAAACAACACCAAAGAAATGGTACAGATACTGTCTGCTAAACAAATTAAAGAGTCTAAGTGGACTCTAACTGCTGTGCTAATTGTCTTGAGATAGCTGTGTAGCTAACAGTGCTACATTAACATTGTAGCACTGTCACTTTTTAGCACTGTCACTAACCTTGTCACTAATCAGAGTGATTCCTCTCTCCTGCAGTACGTGTGGAAAGACTGGTCAGTGGGAATGTGAGCAGTATGCTTGTTTGATAGAAGATGACATGATCCAGGCAGTGAACAGAGGAAATTACGGGTAATGCATTCATTCACTCTCTCACACGCTCATATTTCAGTTTCAAGTTCAAGTGTGAGAACACCAGATAGTAAACATATTATGTTTAAAAGCTGTATTTTTATTTTGACATATACATTTTGTTTACACTGCAGAAGCCAATTCATTTTGTATGATCAGAATTTTGCAGTATTCCCACCACTGTTTGCCATATCAAACAAAAAAAAATTTAAATGACTGGTCAAAGCCAAACATTCAGATGTCAGATTTTAATCACATGTGAAACATCTACAAATGTACCTTGATTCTGACAGGAAAAATTATATCTCCTCTATTTATGTCTTTCAGCTGGAGGGCAGCCAACTACAGTCAGTTTTGGGGGATGACTCTGGATGAAGGACTGCGTTACCGTCTGGGTACTCAGAAACCTTCCAGAGCCATCATGGGCATGAATGAAATTCAGGTAGGCAAACTCTCTCAATGTAACTGAATAAATACACTGAGTTAAACCACCTTAAAGCAGAAAGCTCAACAAAGTAACAAAAACTGAAGTTTGCCCCTTAACACAAATGTAGTCAAACAGCTAAGACTGTTCTGTGTTAAAAGTCTGTTCTTTAGGCTAGTTTAGCTAAAGTTAGCATGTTGTCTCTTAGGCTCATGTAGTGTCTCACACTGTAAAGGTCATGTTGGTTTATTTTTATCAATAAGCATCTATCATACAATCTCCTAATTAAGTTTGAAATTACTGTAGGGAGGTAGGCATACAATAGAACTGGTATCAGAGTATGATATTGTGTTGTTCACTGGGTTTGGGACCGGAATGCCACTGGTTCTTTTCCCACAAACCTCAGGAGAACTAGGGGTGGTGTCCTCCTCCTTCAATCCATGGCTGAAGTGTCCTTGACTGCCAAGTGTTCAAGGCTGCCTGCAAGTGTTAGTTCACTTCTCCTAGTGCACTGTCTTGTATCTCCAGTGCTAATTTAAAGTAGCAGATTTGTACATTAAACATTTCACGGCTATCAAACCCCATTTTAATGTTAGAGGGAAACTGTGTAAATTTGATTTTTTTATCTTAACATTTTGAGACATATTATTCATAAGATGAACTCTACACTTTTAAAATATTACGGTGCCTTTAGGGTATCAAGATTCATTTAGAAATCTTCTTGATCTTGTTTGACTCTTTCTCAGTTTTGTAAGAGCTTTGCACACATTTCCAAATGCATGAGAGATCAGAGTTAAAATTATTACTCAGAGAAATTTAGCATGCCCTTCAGATTCATACATGTATAAACAATATCGGTGTTAACGTGACTGCTGTTTGATGTCTGCTGCAGTCAGCCTGTCTATTAGAGAAGGTTAAAGGGTTGTAATGGTGTGGTTGGATGCTCCTGGATCCTGTACATATCCGATCTGCCGCTGGCTGTTTTGATCAGGCTCAGTGAGGCCTTTAGTCTTCCTCTCCAGCAGCCTGCTTATTCTGTATGAGAACACATTACATAAAACATGCACTCAAGAGAACTTGGCAGATGTGAGGGGGAGGGAGGAAGTGAAGAGAGATGTAAGGGAAGGGGAGATATCTAGCCCAGATGCCACAACTATTTCCCCCACAGCCGTATCCCCCCACATTCTCCTCCAACATGTCTCCACCTGTTACTTTGTCCAGAGCCCAGTTACACATATCCTTTCAAGTACACAGAACATTCACATCACAGTAAAGCAGGGAAAAACAGATTAGAGCCACTGCTCCATAGCATCATTAAGTTTGTCGTCACCAGTAATGGCATTTTATCTGGTGGAAGAAATTTCTCCTCAGACATCAGCATCAGTACTTTCGTACATGCAGGGTGCCTGCATCATTTCAAGTTATGACTCAGCAGGCTATAAGGTGTAGACAAAGGTACATGAATCATTGGTGAACATTAGGCTATTCCCAGACTATTACCATATGCTTTCAGTCCATAAATCTCACCGTCTTTTTGTTTGTTTGTTTGTTTGATTTGTATCATGTTGGTGTTTGTATTGTCATACAAACCTTTTTGTATTTTATACTACATTCCCAGCTGTTCACTTCTTTGTAAAGCAAATGCTGTGAAGCATTGTGATCTGACCGATACTTGGAACTGTTACAGTTTACCACAATGCAGGTCACTTGCATTCCAGAGTACCACTTTTTATTGGTTGTAGGTAAATCATTAAAATATTAACATGAAGAATCCAATGTGTGACTGTGCTTTTTCGAAGAAGCAAAACTGCACAGGAACCTCATTCAGCAGATTTCAAAGGTGAACTACACAGCTATGTCACATCCTGGTCTGAAATCTTACTGAAATGAACTTTGTCAGCTGAGATAGTCCAGGCTTTCTTGCTTCAGATTAGGAACACGTTGCATAAGATTATCTTTAATGATTGACTTGGCTTTTCTGAAAAGCATTTGATCTATTTCTGTAGTGTTACATCATACATATAAATTCTTATTCATTCATTATTATTGCAGACATAGCACGGGGAGGGCAGACAGTGATTGATGGCTGATTTGATCAAACTCTATTTACTCATACTGATACAATATTTAACATTTTACATGGAAGTTTTTTGCTGATGAGTCACTTGAGAGCTAACAGTCACTGATGTGTTTCAGAGATTTTTTCATTACGTTTCTCTTCCTTGTCATATATTTTTCTATAGATGAATATGGATAGTAATGAGCATCTGCCTAGACACTTCAATGCTGCTGAGAAATGGCCAGGAAAGATTCATGAGCCACTGGACCAGGGCAACTGTGCTGCATCCTGGGCTTTCTCCACAGCAGGTGATTCAGAGCATTCGTGTACCAGAGGATACCGTACACCTGTAGTAAAACATCAGCCCATCCGTGTACATGTAAATATACAGTGGAACACAGCAGCATTACTTCTTGCTCTCAGTTGGACATACAAGAATAGACCAGGACAACACATTTTTCACTTAAACAAGTGCAGTATAATACACTTAACTGCAATGAAATAAGTCTGGAACCAGCTGAATGACTATGACTAATAATACAATACATAAACAAGTCATTTTTACAGTAATGCCTAACAAAACAGTCTACATAATTGGGAAACCCATTATGACTCCCACAGTACATCGATATCCCAAGCTTGGGCAAGACACCTAACTTTTCATTAACCAACCTCTGTAACATTGTATGCTCCTTTCATCTCTCCAGCTGTAGCATCAGACCGAATTTCCATTCAGTCCATGGGTCACATGACTCCTCAGCTCTCACCCCAGAATCTGATCTCCTGTGACACACGGAACCAAGGAGGTTGTGCTGGGGGGCGCTTAGATGGGGCCTGGTGGTACCTTAGAAGAAGAGGGTATGTTTCTTCAATCCACCAGCACTGTAACTATTGCTCTACTGGGATCTTAGTTCAGATATATTGTGGACAACAGCCTGTTTGTACTAGTTTGGATGCAGTCTCCGAGTCTTTGAGAGCCTTCCAACCCTTTTAAAAGGGTGACATATTTAAAAAAATATATATATATATTTCACTCATGGACAGTACATCAGTGAAGCAATCTGTAATAGAGACAGCAAATGTTTAAAATGGGTACTGCAGTCCAAATTCAAAACACTGTAGAGAAATGTCTGCACTCCACATGCAGATGTAAAGCTCACATGGGTTGCCAACTACATTGACACAAACAAGTACAAGATGAGTTCAAGAACTTTGGACCTTCATAGCTAAAATGAATATGTCATAATAAACATATTCAGAGAATATGGTAAGTGACTTCACTTAAATGTCTGCTTATGCAAAAGGCAAAAACTGGATGGGTCATATTCCACATTTAATGATTTACTGAACAGGCAGATGTTACCTTCCTTGTAGATATTTTTTCCTTCCATCTTAAATGACATTTGCTTCTTATGCTGAGCTTGTCTGCCATTGTGTTGTAGACCTGGCAACCCGATGTGTGGTAGAAACACTTGAGATTGGACAGTGGTTGGGATCACAGGCCAAACCACATGTAGTGTTCCTCTCTAGAGCAGACACACCAGTGCTTCAGCTTGGCATGTTTCTGATGAAATAACCTGGTCGTTTTATGATTCCGTACAGTAAATATAATACGTATTGCTTACATATTGATAACAAAGAAAAGTGGAGTTACGTAAATATCAATGTTTTATCATTTTTGTGACAATTAACAGAAGGAAAGAAAAGGAAATTTGAAAGAAAATTCTCCAGAGCTGGAGTGTTTCTCTCTGTCTGTAACTGTATTGAAATATAAACTTGTATTTCTTTTATACTCACTATTCTACTAGGGTGGTGACAGAGGAGTGTTATCCATTCTCTCTGCCGCAGCAGAACCCTACAGAGCTCAGCCGTTGTATGATGCAGAGCCGGTCGGTGGGTCGTGGCAAGAGACAGGCCACAGTGCGCTGTCCCAACAGCCACAGCTACCACAATGACATCTACCAATCAACCCCACCCTACAGACTTTCTTCCAATGTAAGAAAACCTCAAATAGGTACAACAATGAGGTAGAACAACATCCTCCCAGTCAGTTCAATGCCCTCACAAACCTTTCAAGTGCACTTCAAACATTGCTGCAGGCAAGCCCACTCCTACACACTCCCTAATCTTACATAATACACTGCTTACATGGCTTTAGTTCACATTTGACCAAATAGTTCACTGCATGTTGAATGACACCCTAAGCTCCCTCACTGTGCTTAGTTTCCTTAGTACAGCTTCCAAAGCTTCATGAGAAAAAAACGGCTCAGTTTAGTGACAGTTCACACTGATAAATCATCCAGAGAAACAATGTTGATACACATAAACTGTCAAAAGAACAGCGGAAAACACTGAATTAAATGTAAGAACTGAGATTCTACACAAACTAAAAAATCTGTACTTTACTGAGCCTTAAATCACATCCAGTATCGCACTAATTCCTGTCCTTTATTTATAATTGCAGCCTGATCTAAATGTATTAAAAATGCTCTTGATTCTAAAGGACTTTACCAGGCCCTTGAAGACCATGTCTATAATCATCTGCTTGCCTTTGGTTTTATGTACATAATCAAACAGAACATGATTTAACACACCAAGCATAAAGTTCTCCCAAAGCAAAAGCATTTTTAATATCCACTTAGCAGCTACTGAATTAGGAATGGTGCCAGCCTTTTGACGTTTATGAACCCAATATAGATATTCATGTCTCACATCAATTATTCGTGCTTGTGTTCTCTGTTTTGCTCTCAGGAGAAGGAGATAATGAAGGAGATCATGGAAAATGGGCCTGTGCAAGGTAGGAGTTGGGGCTGATAGGGTGTGTGATAGTGGTAAACTGGAGCATTTATGTATTCAGGTTGTGTTTAAATGCGGAATCTCTGTCATTCAGTTGCTAATTCATTGCTGATTGAAAGTTTGTTGTAAAGTGAGATTCCTGGGTTTGCAACCTCATTTAAAGTTGTTTCAAAATGTCCAAAGACTAATCTAAGCTCTTGTGCTGAACATTTAAATAAGCATGCACCCTACCAAGTTCGTTAAAACACATCCAGTTGGTTTTTCAGAATTTCCCTCACTGGCATACGCATTATATTACATATTGAATATCAGTGGAATTGTGAGCGTGCATGTGCAAGATGTTGTGTTTGTGGTCTATTATCAAAAATGTGGTGAAAACATTTGATATTTAAGTGGAATTTTAAATAAACCTTAAGTTAAAAACAGTAAATAAAGCTTGCGTATTTGAGAGTAATTAAAGAGCACTCTCTGGCTTTTGCACAGCAGTGTGCAATAGTTGATAAGATAAGATAATGGTAAGAGTGGGTTTTATGTGAATACTGAATATGTGAGAGGGGTTGAAAGATTTAAATGCTGTTAATGTTGTAGTAGGGTCTAAGACTAAGCAGATAAAACATTTTATTGTGACCCGAGGCCCTGTATTTTCAAGAGTTAACTGTAGTTGAATTACCGACATTTTAGCAACTCATTGGTTAAAAAAATAATATCTCTATAATCAAGATTTTCAAAGTTATTTTTGCACAACAAACAAAAAACCTTTTGTTTTTTTATATGTAATGGGTGTGTCTGGCCTTTGTATTCCCTCTTTAGCCATCCTGGACGTCCATGAGGATTTCTTTACTTACAAGAGTGGAATCTATCGGCACACAAATGTCAACCTCCAAAAAGCACCGCAGTACCGCAAGCATGGGACTCACTCAGTGAGGATCATAGGGTAAGAGCTCTTTCCCACAGTACCAAACTGCAGCATAACCTTTCCCCTAATGCAGTGGAAGTGGTCAAGAGGATGTTAGTGGACACATCTGAGGCAAAAACAAGGGTCTCACAGGTTTCATTAGGATTACATCAAAGAATCTGTATTTATTTTTAGCTTTGAGAAGTCCTTGCTTTGATAGAAATGTCCTGTTGATAGAACACATTATATCAATGTTCAAGGCATTTATAAAGAGATTAGTGATCTGATCTGTCACTCAGTCCATATAGATTCAAAAAAGCTAAAGGCTGGGACAATAGTTACATCTGTAAAGTAAGTGCCAATTTGTACATTACACCAGATATTACACACTTCTGCACTAAATGGTCTTTCTAGAAGACCGTCTCCACCCTTTTCTCAAATTCATTTATCCAACGGGGGTCTGGCTTCATACGCATTCATAAGCCGCCCTGAACTCTTCCCCAAAAGACTTCTGAGTTCGCCTCCCCGTTTCAGCCTCTACGGGCGTGGTCTGTACTAGCAAACAATAATAATAATAATAATAATAATAATAAGCTCAATTTATATAGGGACAAAATAAAATTAAATAAAAATATATTAAAATAATGTATATTTAACAATAATTGATGTTTCCCATTAATACTGAAAAATACATTGTGAAAAGGTTGTAAGATTAAATCAGAAATGTTTCAAAGACCCTGCCTCCAGAGACATGCTCTTTGTTACTGTGGCCATCACAAAAATGTAGACACAACACCTGGAAAGGTGCTTTGTCTAGCCTACCCTCCCAAATATGTCCTTGCCCTCCCAGCTATGTTTCCACCCTGGCTTGTTTCTAGCTTCCCAGCCTTTCAGATTTGTCTCTACACTCACAGCCATATCACTGGCTTCCCAGCCTTTCTAGCCATGTCTCTGCACTTCAGTTCATGTTCTTGCCTCTCTGGGAAACCTGCACTGTGCCCACCTCACTGGACCTCATCTAGCCTGTCTCAATTGGTTCTCATTTTTAATGTCATCATCAGCAAAAAGGACATTGCAGCAGACATTTGCTCAGTTACTGAAGTTGTTTTAGACAAAAAAAAGTTAACTATTGATTAAACAGTATAGTTTTGATGGTTAGCCTGTTTAAGAAAGTGAGACAAATTTACAGAGTTGAAAGCTGTTGAAAACACTCATTAACTATATCCAGGTTCTCTTTGCTGTTTTCTCTTTAGTTGGTTAGTCAATGCACTCATTTTGGCAACATTTATCATATCATCTCATAATTACAAATTTTACAACACCTAAGCTGAAAAACTGATTATTGGATTCCGTACTGGATTAAACCCTGAAATAGCCTAGGGCAATTAAGTTTAATGTGTTTTAATCACTACTGAAAATATGGAGTTTGTTCTGGCACTGGTTTTAACATACCCTTGTCCGCTTGCCTTCCTATTTCCACTTGGAGGAATCCCCAGTAACACTTTAAAAGCTTTTCCTTTACAGCGGTCCCTCGTTTTTCGCAGGGATGCGTTCCAAGACCACCCGCGAAAAATGAATTTCCGTGAAGTAGAGGAAATATATTTTTTATGTATTTAACGAGTATTTGGACTTTTTAAACCCTTCCCTGTACTGTTAACAACCCACCCTTTGCATTAAACAGTCATTCTATAATGTTTTTCAGCTGGAACTACATGTGATATCCTACCAGTTTCTTTAATAGAGTAATTCCTAAGCTGTGATTTAGCGTAAGTAAATTTCACATGTACTGTACGTAAGAAATACTTGTAAATGATATATTTTGTCACCTACAGTCCTAGTCCAATACATGTTAATAAAAAAAAAAAATACTTTTAATTTACACGCCATAAAAAAATGATATTTTTAGGCACCTGGTCTATATATACGATATAGCAGCCATAAGCTCCCTTGAAAAAACCTGCAAATCCACGAAAGATGAACCGCGAAGTAGCGAGGGATTACTGTACTGCACAAGTTGTGCTAGAAGAGCCTTTGGGGGTGACCGAGTGAGCATGTGTCCACTCCCGCAACTTAAATAAGTCAACTAAACCTGATTAATTTCCTGTTCAAATTCATGAAGATTTTATATTTAAATGAAATGCTTAATATTCCAAAGTAATAACATCAGATTAGAATGTGTTGTAGATGGAAAGCTACGGCTATATGACTGCTGTTCCAAACAGCGTCATTACTCTGTTAGCTTGCTAGTTAGCAATTGATTAGCACCAACATAAAAGGCAATACATTCTACACTACAGCTCATAGCTAGACGAAGCATTTACTCACAGGATTTACAACAGTCAGGACGCAGAATGTCTCATATGTGGTGGTATTTGCAGATTCGTTTTTTTTTTTTCAATTCTCATCTCAGAGATATGAGTATTGATGTGGCTTGATGGCATGGACATCGGGGCTTTATCAGCCATCACTCTGTGTGTGTGTGTTTGTCTGGATACTGGTTTGCTGCAGGTGTCTGTGTGTGCGTGTGTGTGACATGCTTCAGTGGTGATGATGATGGCGAGTGAGTAAATGTCTGAACCCTGGCTTTTTTCCGGCCCATGTCCGTTTGCTGACGCTGCTGTTCTTTCACAGCTCTGAAGGCTCGGTGGGACGGTGGGTCGATGGATTTGGGGAAGGGGGGCAGTAACACTGTTGTTATGGGCAAAATCCCAGTATGGTCTATTCCATTAAGCCGGGGCCTGGGAAAGTTTATGGAAAGCTCATTGATGTCCAGTGTGGTGGAATGGCATTGTCTGACTGACTGATCCTGACTCCACTGGAGGCACAGTGGCCCTAAACCCACAGCAGCTTGGCTAAACCAGGAGCCATGGTATGTCTGTTATTGTCCAAGGCCAAGGGCACCAAACAGGATGAGATTCAGCTATTGCTCGGTAACCAACTCTGTATACGGCTTTTCCTATTTTTGGCTTAATTTCCTTTTTCTCGTTCTATTTTTGGAAACAGTGATATCTCCAGTTGGTTTTATATGCCATTGTCAGTAGACCTGAACCCTGCTTCTGCAGAACCCTACTTGGTGATATGGCGCTGGTATGTGTGAGGGTTTGGTGACTGCCATGAATTGGCAACCAGCTTATTTCCCAGCATTCCAAGATAAGAAGCTCAGGCACCAGAAGGCGGCATCCTGCAGTGGGGTCATGATTGAACTTTTAAGAGTTGTGAAAACAAGGAATCTTGACCGTGACCACGAGGGTGTCTTCACCTTGGTTAAAGACACGGTCCAGACTCCTCAGTCAGAATTGTTGTTGTTTATGACCTCAGGAGATGGCAGGAGGCAGGCGGGTGCTGCTTCCTGATGTTTGCATCCTTCCTTCTTTTCAGGCAAAAGGGAAATGGCACATGGGGAATTCCACTTCATCAGATCAAGTCCTCTGTCCTGACAGGAATGCTGGCATTGATCCAGTAGTGTTTTTTCTTATTCTTCTTTTTCTTCTTCTTTTTTCATGTTTCATTGGCTGAAAGAATTTTGTTCCCTTGAGAGAACATTTTTGGCTGTAGTTTTTTTGTAAATATGGAGGCAAGAGCACTCAGGTGAAGTGGCATGGATTTCTGTAGAAATGCATGGACTGGCATAGAATTTCTAGAGAACATTTAATACATCTTTATTGAGAGCTGCATAAACATACATAGACATTTACAAAAACTTGATAAAAGTAAGCATCGGTTGTAATTAAGGCTGCTTTGGTCAGTTTGGTTGTGACCACGTGCTATACCCGCTGAGTTGGAGTGTCTGTATAGGTTTAGCCTAAATGTATAAGTGACTAAATCACTCATAGCTGAATGACTGTCATTCACCAATGGGTCAGTTCTTTATAGTAATAATACTCATGGAATTAATGTTCTATTTTTCTGGTTTTGTTCAGGTGGGGAGAAGACCGAGATTACAATGGAGAAACAAAGAAATACTGGGTAAGATATTTAAAGGCATTCACATTTTTCATTGAGGTTTGTTAACGTGAGAAATGTATTAAGACGTGTCTGCTCTTCTGCAGATGGCTGCCAACTCGTGGGGCAAGGACTGGGGCGAGGATGGTTACTTCCGCATTGTGAGAGGAGAGAACGAATGTGAGATTGAAGGTTTTGTGATCGGTGTGTGGGGCAGGGTCACAATGGAGGACATGCACAAACAACATCACCACCATCATGGCAGACGCAAATAGTGACACACACAACAGAGTCTGCCTCTGATTCTCCCCTCCTCCCAGTGAGAGCCGTGTACACCTCATTGCCAAAACCAAATACTCAGTCAGGACTATGGCAGGTGATTGGGATATGGTTTCAAAACCATTAAACCCATTATATATATTATCCAGTGATTTTCCTATTGCATTGCATTATTGCCTTATGTTATCAGTGCCAGTGCTGTTAAGTCTCAAATGCCACTTAAACATATCTGCAGATGGCTATGCTATGGCTACACTGTATTGTGCAAAAAGCATCTCTGTACTCTATGCTAATGAGAAAACAATGCCAACAGCTAGTCTTTTCAGATTTTGTTCAGCAAGGCATTGGTTTGTGTTGGTGGAAACCTGTCTCTAAGAGTCCCTTCTTGCCATCTGCTGGCCATGGGACTCAACTACAAACCACTCAGGACAAATCTCCACTCACAGCTCACCTCACTTAGTCTGAAATGTCCATTCCTTACAAAGATCTTTTTATGGTGTATATTTAATTAATAATTAATTAGTCAGTGGTTTTAAACTGAAGCATCAGGGAGGTTAAAATGTACAGGTGGCTGTTTCACTTTTCTCATATGTGCAGTAAACAGTATACATTCCAGCACTGAGACAAACATATACACTGGAAAGGGCAACTGACAAGGGGGGTGGAATAAGAGGCTGGATTTATGACAAATTATTTATTCTGAAATTCGCTAGAGCTGTTTATACAATAAAATATGCTTATGACTGTGTATGTTTTCCCTGGAATATTGGTTTTATTATATCATCCCATAGTATTTGAACAGGTTCATTCAGACCATAAAATCTCTTGGAACAGAGATATTTTAAACCAAACACCTTCTAGATCACATTTTTCCCAGTAAACTTTGAGCACTGAATCCTTCTAGAAAGCTATTATGTAGTTAATGTACGAAAAATGGCTATGAATATGGAAATATCATCACCTGTTCCTGCCCTCAGCCTGTACTTTCTTGTCTTGTAATGTTCAGCAGCTTCATAAATACTTCGTATCAAACACTCAAAGGGATCTGAAAGTGCAGCAACTAAGAACATGGTAAAATATATTTTAATATCAGTTGTGCCTTCTAGAAGTCTTTGGACCAGTTGGACAAATGCAGTGAATAATTAATTGTATCTTGGATATCGTTGACCAATCACAGTCTCACCAATTCGTAAATACTGAACAGTCTCTTAATATTTTTTTTCACATAAACTAACAAGATTGTGTGCGTAGTCTGTCAGCTTACTTACTTTGTTCTCAATTTTTTACTTTTTTTAAGTATTTAAAAAATATTGTAAAATGTTTTTCATGTATTAATGGTGCAAATGCTACTATGGGTGAAAAGAGAAAGTGAGACCACTGAGTATTAGACTGTAGGATTATGTTTAAGATTTTTTTTAGCGGTTGCTTCATTTCAAGATTACAAACAGGTATTTGCCACTGATAGAAATCCTCACAAAAGTTCATCAAACCTCAGAAATTATGCAGATCTTGCACAAGACACTTTGCCCAAGAGGCTCTAATAGGAGTCAGTCATATTTACCCATGACAGGAAAAACATTTCTGGCATTTTTAACCAAAAAATATGTGGGGAAAAATGTGTAGCCATTCAGAGCTGAGTGTACGTTAAGCATTTGGAGTGTGTACCGTGCTCTGCTTGTTTTATTAAAGCAGAAGCAGCGCAATGATATAACAGAGAATAAGTGAGGCATTACAGTACAGATCTTCTCAGAACAAACAGCTGCTCTCTTTCTACATGAGCTCAGAATTGCTGAATCACTCCCATAATTCATTGCAGTGGTCACATGATGATCATTAGCTGTAGTTGACCCAGAGCATACCCTGTGGATCCATGTTTGTTTATCTCATTAAACTGGTTTGAAATCACTGTAATAAATCCTCCTGTTTAATGGTTTCACATTACTATTCAATCTAGTTCGATCCCTTCAAACACAGATGGGTATATTTTCCACCCACACCACCCTCTGCTAATGTTATTAATTTCTAATGTGTCAACTGATATTATAAGCTACTACTAATGAATATAAACTTGATTTGACACCTAGCTCGGATGGAACGTACCCATCCAATCACTTTCCCATCTGAACACACTAGAGATAAACCAATCTCTAAGCCCGCTGCAACAGAACAAGTGCTGAGAGACTGATCCCAAGTCATGCAGAGGAAATACAGGGGGGATATTGGCCAAATTTTCTCCTGAGGGCCTATAATACTTGGACTCATTCCAGTTTGGACTTGTGCTTAAAATATTTCCCGTTCCAGTTTTTTAAAACTGAAATGCCTGACCAAAAACTTGTTTTTACTTGGTAGATTATGTCTTCTGTGCAATGTGTATTATCTTCTTGTCCCTCGTACTGTATGTATGCAATGCAAACCACCTTAGTGTTCACTTGTGTGATGCAATAAAATTTAAATCCAACAATGGCTCATTCCGATATAAACATTAACTTGTTACTTTTGTATTAAAAATAAAACCATTGGACCAGTTTATACGGCTAACCCTTTTATATGCACTCTAAAACATACAGTCTGCAACTTGTGCCATACAAACACACGCTTATATGTGCCTTCAAATCTGAGTGCTGTGTTTACATTTGACATGGGCTCACCTCACTGACTGAGGATCTGAAGCTTATATGTGTATGTACGACTGTGAAATATTAATTACTAATGGGTAAAGTTAGAATGTAAACATGTTCTCATAAATATGGTTTAACCGTCTACAGCACATACTTCTCTTGTATTAGTCCACGCTATATTCATATCACGATAGCACTGCTAATCACCATGTAAACATGAATACTGTAAGTACAGGGGTACCTGAACTGTTATGAAACCTTTAGGACTCTATTAATTTACATAAAAGCAGATAAAGAGCCAAATTTAACAAATGACACAAAAACATTAGACTGTCGTTTATTAATTTATTGTGGATAATAACCCAATATTGCAGCACAGTGAGTGGAAAAACTGTGAACCTTTAGAATTAGCAGATTATTTGAAGGTGCAATTTTTCAGTCAATGGAATGACAGTCAGGTGTGAGTGGGTGACCTGTTTTAAAGAGCAGGGATTTGTCAACATCTGATTTTCTCAACACGTTTGTGCAAAAACACTTCGGAAGAAGAGTTCTTGAAGCTCATCATGCTGGAAAATGATACACCATCCCTAAAGAGCATGGACTCCAATCCACAGATTGTGTATAAATGGAGTAAATTCAGGAACATCATTACCCTCCACAGGCTTGGTCGACTATTTAGTTGTCATTTGAGAATAAAAATATACATATTTTTTTCCATTTATGAACCATGGTGGTGTGGTTGTGTCATGGTTTGGGGCCGTTTTGCTGAATCTAGGCCAGACGCAAGACCCTCCACTTGAAGCAGAAGCTCACTTCCAACATGAAGAGAGCACTCCACCCTTTTCTGACTTTTCAGACCATTGTCTGAGATTTGGAGGTGCTGATTCTCATCTCCACCGCTTCACACTTGGCTGCAAACTGGGCCAGAAAGAGCTTGAGGTATAGCTCAATGAAGCCAACAGTACCATGTCATCTCCAGAAAGGAGACATGGGATCCTGAGACTACTGAACGTACCCCTGAGAGTTCAACCTCAACTGGAAACAAGTCTGACTTACTGCAGACAATACAGATCAAGACCCTGCTCTGTTTATATAGGGACTAGATCGCTCATAGCAATAAGCCCAGTAGCCAATTCTCCTGGAGCACCCCCCACAGAATACCCAGAGGGACATGGTCAAAACCCTTCTGCAGATCCGCAAAGCACACGTGGACTGGTTGAGCCAACTATCGCTGCAGTTTATGCTGGAAAAAAGGGGTTCATGTCAGACACTGAAATCTTCACATTGTTTTGCCACTCACAGATATAATATTGAATCATTTTATTCCAAGTCTAATATGTATCCAAGTCTAATATGTGTCATCACATTTGTTTCATTGGTTTCTCGTTATCTACATTTAATTTGAAATGTTAGGTCAAATTTATGCAGAAACATAGAAAATCCTAAAGGGTTCTGAAACTGTATGTACAATAAGCACAGTAGGCCACAGAATGTTCTGTATCTTTAATTTCAAAATAACTGATGGCAAAACTGAAAATATTTACAGCACATATTGCGTAAACACTTATGGTTTCTGTACAAAAAAAAAATATACATGCAAAAGTATAAAATAACTGAAATTAAAGTTTAAAATGACATACATACATTAAAATACAATGGAATAGGGACTAAAAGATAAATTGAACAAAACATTTCAATGCATCCAGTCCAACTTTTATGACGTAACGGCATCTGTACAACTTTACAGTGACAAATAAATTAGAGGAAAATGATATGTGAATATACAGATGAATCCACCATGTTCCTTCCTACTGGAAAGACTCTGTCCACCACTCACACATTCTACAAGAGTTTCACAATCTGAATGATAAAGGAGCTGGATAAGGTGATGCTTCCTAAGCATACGAGTGCAGGTTAACTGTAGGCTATATATCAATCAACAGCTGCAAAAGAAAAATCTCTTCAGTGCGAATTTTCACTCGTTCAAATGTTGAAAATGTAGCCAATGTTTCACCAAAAACTATCCAAAGCCTTTGACACAGGATCTACATTTGTATAAAAACTATCTATATGATGAGATTTTATATAAATATCATAATTTAAAGGCTTCACATTTATGTTAAGAACATCTTGTCATCACATAATAAAAAAGAAAATGTGTTTAATGACCAAGATTGACCAATAAAGTTTGATTTCTTGTTGGGAATTGGGCTGCAGATGCTCCCAATTAATGTGCAGAAAAGCAAATAAGTCTGTGAAATGTTAATAACATCCCAATAAACTTAAACAACAAAGCTATGGTAAACATGTAAACAATCTTTCACGGCGTAATAACGTATAACTTAAACTGGTAAAATACGGGAAAAGAAGAAATGTCTCATAAAGCTTAGAGAGCTTTGGTATACCAATAATGACATGAACAAAAAGTGACACAAACGTATAAGTGCCATGTAGACAATGACCCTGTGGTGGGACAGGGAAATAATACTCAACTAAAAAATAAAAGTCCAGATTAAATAAACGCAGTTAACAGCAGAACTTGCAGTACCAAGTACATGCTTGTCTAAATATTTATTACAGGTATAACAGATGTCTTCATAAATAGTTGCATAAACTGTTTAAGCTGCAACATTGCACATGATAAGAATCAGGAACATAACATACAAGGTGAGGGCATTTACAGTATTCAGTCTTCCTTTGAGCTCTAATGTCCACTGCCACTCGGGCAATTTGCCGCCCTATGGCTATCCTCCCTTAGGGTTCAGTTCTCCCGTCCTGGGATGCCATTTGTGAAGAAATTCCATAAAAATAAAAACAAATAAAAATAAAAACTGCAGACAGACTATGTACAAAGTAAGGCTTACACATCTTTAAATTGCACAACACAATTTGTTCTGTATAAAGCAAACAAACAAAAAAATCTTTAAGAGGTTTCACTTGCAGCACTTTAAAATTGTTATAGTTAAATGTGGCATGATCATCGTTTGACTACGCAACTTAAGCTAGGCAACCGAACAAGCTCTGACTTCAATTAAAAGGATTCTATAGAAACTGCCCGACAAGACTGCAGTGCTGAATCCAACTGTGTAAGTGTTCACTCAGACACGTAGATAGTTATTATATTAAATTTGATCTAAACGTATGGGAGGTTTTCCCTTAAAACTTTTTGAATACTGTAAAAGCATAAAACAACTGCTTGCTCACTCTGGCTCAGGCAAAAATGGGGGAAATGTTCTAGACTCATTTGCATCACTTTCTTCACAGAAAAGCTCTGCCAGTGTTGTGCAGGTTGACGTTTTCCGCACAAATCAGTTCTTAAGGTCTCACTGATCATCAGTGAAACAGTTTATAAGTATTGATATTTCCATTGATTATATTTGTTAGAAATCTTCATTAAAATTTGAGACCAGTCAGCAGCATAAGACTGGGGAAGAGAGTTCATCCACACAGGTCTGTTTTTCAGAACTGTGTTCTACACAGCTCTCATTTGCTAAAAGTGGATTTCCACATGCTTCGATTGACTGAGGACTGAAAGTTTCCTATGAATTGCACCTGGCTACTGAAAGAGGATGAGATTATCTTTGTTCCTTCCGTGAGGTCAAATTCTGGGCTGAAGTCTGCTGTGCAGAAAGGGTCTGATTCCTCCGAGGGGTCGCAGGTCATTCTGGTGTTTGCGCCGGTCAATGAAGGAGATGAGTCTGGAGGTGTCGATGCACTCTGCTGACCGCCTTCCGCACCCTGGCCTGAGCCAGGGCTCCTGCAGGCAGGCACCAGCTGCTGGACGTTTGGACGGCTCTGCCCTCAGTAGCAGACACACGAAGTCCCGCGCCGTCTGACTCACTCCCTGAAAGTAATCATCGGGGAAACTGAAGTCCAGTCGGCAGATGTTCAGACACGTCTCCTCCAGGCTCTCGTCCAGGAAAGGCGACGCACCACTCAGGATCACATAGGTGACCACTCCGAGGCTCCAGAGGTCAGAGGTTAGAGAGACGGGGTCCCCTAGGATCAGCTCAGGGGCAGCAAACTCTGGGCTGCCCAACAGAGGATGAACATAGTGGGCAGAGTTTAGCTGCACCGCATCTCCAAAATCCGTCAGCTTCACCGCAGGCTGAGATGAGCTCTGATCCACCAACAGATTTTCAGGCTGAGTGGATATTAACAAACATTTCAGAAGATTAGGATCGCATATTCAAAATATACACAGGACATATTTTTCCCCAAAAAAAAAAATAAAATTGCTCCACTGACCTTTACATCCAGATGGACGATTCTGCAGTTATGCAGGTAGTGCAAAGCTTCTAAAATGTCCCGCAGGTAAAAGGCCACCTTCTCCTCAGTGAGGTTCCCCCAGCTAACAATGTAGTCCAGCAGACGTCCCTGATCAGCCCTGCACCCATATACAAAACACACACACAAACTGTGTGAGACTGTGCAATGTAGTTAATTATGAATGCATTAAATGGGTAGACGAAAGTATGACTGTATGAACTCACATCTCCAATACTAGTGCATAACTACTGGGGGTCTCGAAGGTGTCCTGAAGACAGACTATATGCGGATGCTGCAGTCTCTTTAAGATGCTGAGTTCCTGCGTGACCTGATCACGTTTCATTAGTTTCTTATTGACCAGTTTGACAGCCACAGTTCTCTTTGATCCTTTCTGGTCACACCGTTTGACCACAGCAAACCGGCCCCTGACAGAACAAAGCAAATATGATTTATGAAGATTACATCAACTACCACCGGTTTCCTGCCTCACTACATTAAATGATAATCCAGATGAAAAGGTTTAAACCATACCTGCCCAATTCTGCCACCTCAGTGTAGAAAGACTCGAAGTTGTCCTTCCACATGACCCGGATTCCATCACTAGAGGGACCTATAAAAGGGTTTAATGATCATTTTTGTTTACTCATATTTAATCTGTATGATGTTCTTATGTGCGGGCTGTTTGTGTGTACTTACTTAACACTCTGAGACTGGCTGAAGATGTCACACTACCTAAATCGTTAGTGGCGATACAGGTGTATATGCCATCGTCTTCTGAGGCCACGCCCACAATACGGAGTGTTGCTTCTCCAGTCTCACTGTATAAGAGAAATAACTGTTCACCAACCTCTATGGGCAAAATGTACTGAAGAGTGATCAAAATGTAAACTCTTAAGCAAGAGATTTTAGCACTGTTGTCCTGATATTAGTGTCAGCTCTAGCACGAGTAATCCAAAAAACAAAGGCAGCATCCAAAAATTAGGATGCATTTTTCCAAATGCCAATGTTATAAATCTCAGTCAACTTTATCCAATGACAAAATAAACACTGCCACATCTGAGTACCCTTTTTGAATTCTTACTGAAGAAATGGCACTAAACAGGGATGCGCCAACCAAATAAAAATTGTGGGCCCATGCACACACACACCGATCTGCCATTACATTATGAAGCCCTCCTTGTTTTCAGACTTAATCCCCATTCACACATGTATGCTAACCCACTGTGTGTTACATTTTTCACAGACTTTAGGCAGAGGCCTAACATGCGTGTGCTCTAGTAAAAGCTTTGGACAATTTCAGAGTCATCAGGTGCATAAACAGAGTCATTAATGTTCAGGGGTATTTTCAGCATGCTCTCCACAGGCGCTGGTCCATGCCTAAAGCATGCGGAGCAATCTCTCATTGTATGCTACATGTGTGAAAGGACCACTCCGGGACATCTCCAAAACGAATGCTCTATGGTTTCACCTGGATTAGTATGTGAAATGGGCTTCTCTGTCTATTCTCTCAGTTCTCTGACCTTACAGAGCACTCTGTATTTTTACAATTAAAGACTGTAGTCCACGTATTGCTCTGCATACTTTGTTTGCTCCCTATCTCCCTGTTCTTCAATATTCAGGACCACACAATAGAAGCAGTACAAAGCAGGTATGATTTGGGTGGTGGATAATTCTCAGTGCTGCAGTGCAATTATCTGGCGGCGATCTGTTTTAGTGGGTGTTGTGCTGAAACAAGTGGATCAGACGCAGATCATGTGTTTAATATTCAATAACAATGGGCTGATACTAAAAAAAGATTCAGATTAGATTAGATCAGCAGACCAAAGACAAAACTATTTACAAAACTGCTAGGCAGCCAAAAAATTGTAATCTTCAAAGAAAAGCTTCTCTGTTATTGCTGCTGTGTGTGTGTGTTTATAGTTAACACTAGAGAAAGATAACTAACATGACCACTTTAAAATCTCCATCGTACCCAGTCTTACTTTCTGCTGTGCAATGGGAAAGGGCAAAAGTAACAGACCAGGGGATAGAGATATTTCAGTACAAAAACAGTATGGTCATGTACCTGTAAGCTATGCTGAAGTGACCATTGTTGGTCAGTGTGGTTTGGTCAGGTCCCTTCCATGTGATGGTGGCTTTAGGGCGGCCACACACTTTACACCTGAGTGTGACACATTCGCCCTTATCACAGGTCACGTCACTCAGCGGGACATGCATCTCAGGAGGCACTGAAGAAACCAGAGAATAAGAATACCACCATTTAAACATGTAAACACTTGCAAATGTACATTTCTGAAGAATTAATCATTTAGAGCAAAGAATTAAACCTACCATCATAGATGTAATTGGGATTTAGAAGCTGCAAAACAAATATGTGAAGTGAGCTTTCCAGAGAATCTCAAAATTTGGCTTGAAATAAGTTGTACTGATGTCACAACAGCCTACCTACCTTTACAGAAACCTTATTAGCTAAACCATCTCTGGACTTCCTGTATCCGTTTTCTAACTTGCCATCTTTCCTCCCCTCTTTCTCTCTCTTCTCTGATTTCTTACGAATGCGAAGGGATGTGTGCCATGATGATGATTTCCTGATGAATTTAAAAAAAAAGAGAAATTCATTTTGTGCTCCTGTACTAAATACCTTCAATACCTTCACCATGGATGGGAAGAAATATCAATGAACAGTGTCTCTCACTTACTTGATGGTTCCCTCTGCAGTGTCCGGGATACTGGCAGAGGTGTGGCCCAGCACATAGCCGGGGATCCAGCCCTCAGCGGCGGGGCTCTGATCTGTGGCGGCACGGAACACTAAGAACATATTCTGCTGGTTGGAGGCCAGGATCTGAACCACCTCACCCTGACACACATTAATCTCATCCTCTTTCAGTGCCACATAGTCCTGCGTCACGAGCATTGTGGAAATATTACTGCTGCTGCTGCTTTCACTCTGTGGACGTCAACATACACACACACACACAAACACAGTCTTAGGCAAAGTATACATACAAACAGTTAGTGACAGCACTTGAAACAGGTTCAGACAGAGGCACAGACAGTTAATAACCTTTACTGCTCTTTCATTACCATTACAGCACCATGCTGATACAGGCCTTTTGGTGTAAACCTGAGAAAACATGCAAAATGGACCAAACGATGGGTCTTGAAACAGAAAGGAAGGAGGAAAGATGAGACAAGAATCCGTGGGAATCATAGACTAGGGATTCATGATTCCTATAGTGTGAATTTCAATTTAGGTTCAAGACAAAATCTACAGAAATATAAATATATATATTTTAGTAGGCTAGGAGAAAAGCAGTTGTATAGTATGAAGATAGAATTGAGACAGAAGTGTCAAAAGACAGGAAAGCCTCGTCCTCTCCAGAATTCCACACACAGAGCATCAGAAGTTAGTAAACGAAGTAGTGCTGGAGATATGCTACAGATGTGCAAAAGCTGGAACCCCAGTCATCAGAGGAAGAAAGCAGACAGACTCCAAGTGGGGTTAGTGAGTGAGTACTTCAGTAGACAAGAGAGGGACAAAAAGCAACAGGATCTTGAAGAGGAGCAGCTGTAGCAGAGCTTGGGCTGAGCTGCAGGATATGCTGAAGCCCATAAATGAATTAGGGCTCTTACCCCATTACTCTGAGTGGACTGTACTGACTGCTCACTGGTGGAGGAGCACGTACTCATGCGGTCAGCATCTTTACTGTGGGTGGAGTGTCTATGGCTTTGGTTCTGATTCGGGCGGCTCAACGTGTCACATGAATCCCCGGGAAAGGTGAAAGATCCTGGTCGGCTGGCAGGGGAGCCTGGCATGGAGCTCCAGAAGGAGGCAGCAGAGGAAGGTGTTGTACAGCCCCCATTCTTAGGCCCTGGGCTGCAGGGCGGGAGGCAGTCTTTAAAGGCCTGGGTGGCCAACGGGATGGCAACTGGCGAGATGGCACTAGGCCTGGGTTTCACCAATGCCAGGGGTGAAACTGCTGCTCGAGGAATTTCTATGGGAACTGAGCAGTCCCGGTTCTCTTTAGAAGTATTCTCCAAAGGCTCTCCATGTTTAGGCTGAGGGCTCCCTGATACCTTCACCTTTGCAGAGTCCCGGCCCATGTCAGGATCTGCAGTACAAGACAGACCTTGAAAAAAATTGTCTGAACCAAACAGGAGTGGGATTTGCAAACTGGCGTTTGCAAAAGATTTTGTGAGATTTAAATTTCGTATCTCAATTTCTCTCAAGAACATTTCAAGGATTCTGGCCTGCTCTTATATTATTCCCCACTTCTTATGTTTAATTAACATCCTAAACATAGGAAATCCAAGTCTTACAGCACCTTATTCAGCAACAATGTCATAAGAGTGTGAAAAAATATTTGGAAAAATGTGTCCTATGTATATTTTGAGAAAGTCTGGATTTGTGATGTTGAGGCCCATGAGGGAGTCTTTGTGTGAAAAATGGATGTATACAAAATTTAAAAAGATGGTTTGATTCAGAACAGAATCTTGTTGGTAAAGTCAAGAAAAGATGGAATTCAATCAGGCTACACTTTGTAAAAAGTGGGTTTGTATTAAAGCTGCACAATATATCTTTTCAGCATCATCACGATGTGCACATGTGCAATAATCACATCGCAAAATGTGCAATGTCACTTGGAGAATCTCTGTCAATTTCTGTGGAAGTGTAGGCTTTAGCTGTCATGACTGTTTGTTTTTGCTTAATGTCAATAGATCAAGCAGAAATGAAAATATAATTTTAAATGATAGAAAAAAAAATAATTTTCAGCATGCATTACAAAACACTGAGGCTGGCACTCTGCCTTATATCTCTGCTATTTTTATCTTACTGACAAACAGGAAGATGGAATCTGCATGCTCCACTTACAGCTTGAACAGAGCAAATACCTGAGATGGGGTCGGGAGGTGAGGGAAAAGCACAGAAAATCAGATTCCTAACAGTTGTTCTGTTTGACACAGTTTTTCACTGATTTCATTTTCCATATCTACTAGTGGCAAATTGCATCTTCCCAATATCATTTAATTTTCTCCAATCTTGAATACACACTATTTGTTGCTAGTTGTTGTGAGTGACATTTTTTAATTTCACAAAATATTTAGCAGAAAAAATTGCAATGTCAGTTTTTGTCCAGTATAGTGCAGCCCTAGTTTGTATTTATAACCTGGTGCTGTATGACAAATAAGATCAGAATTTGGCAGAATGCCTCAAGCCATATTTAATAATAATATACATTTAAGGTCAAAATAATGTCATTTACTACATGATGTACATGACGTCCAATGGCACCTGTACCTGATATTTTGTCGGGACCATCGGGGTCGCAGACTCCGGGCCCCAGGGCGGGAGAATGATGGCGTAGAGGCTGGGGTAGGCGGGAGGGCTGAGGGATACGGGAGGGGCGCGAGCGGGAGCCAGGCATTACTGGAATTGCACCACCTCCAACAGGTGCGCCTCCCTGCCCTCCACTACCTCCAGCCTGACAACCAACAGCAGGGCCACTGGGACCACTCCCACTGCCACCCACATGGTTCCTCTGGTACTCAATAGGAGATGTCAGAGCTGGAGACATACACAGAGAAAATACTTTATTGTTAGGTATGATATGATTTACTCAGCTTCAGTGTGCGCATCTGAAATAAACAGCTGGTACTGTCAAGAGTGCAGGGGAATACTTTCACCCATTTTACCGTTTAGGAAGTTGCGCTGGCTCTCCAGAATCTGGCTGATCTGCAGGGTCCAGACCTGCCGGACTCCAGGGTGGGAGGAGTGCAGGATGAAGGCCTCAGTGCTGCCATTTGACATTCGGGAGATCAGTGTAAACTTACATGGGTCACCATCTGCACTGTCCTCCACACCCAGACAGCTCACCTACACACAGACACTGAAATTAATCAGCACTACCAAGATAACACAATGTTTCAACAAGCAATGACATTTGGACATGAGAACGTACCTTGATGCTGTTCTTATAAAGGAAACCAGGCATTGAGAAACCCCTCTTTTTATCCAGGGGCTCGCTAAAAATAACAATCTGCTCAAAGAGGAAAACTCTTCTCTCCTTCATCCTGCCCAGCAGGCCTCCATCAGAGTCTGAGACCATGAAGGTGTCCTGTAAGAGGAGGCGACCCTGAGCAACTATCTTCCCCTAAAAGAAAAAGCCCAACAGGGACAGAAACAGCAAACTTAGGTTCACCTTTTGATAGAAGGTACCATTTGTTCACACTGGCCTATTTTCAATTTGATCAATGACTGGCTGTCTTACATCAAATCCCTGGAGACGTCCGACATTCATCATGTCGTTGCATCGCTTTGGTACAATGCACATGACCTCTACCGCTTTCTGTAACAAAAAAAGCATCATTGGACTTAGCAGTCTTCAAAGAGCTATAGACTAATCAAGGGTTGTTACTGGCAGTTATTGGTTGTTATGTAATACAATAAACATAGAAAATTCTAATGCAAGTACCTCCAAATCCAGTGAGTCCAGTCCAGCCTTTTTAGAGAACTTCAAAAAATCCTATAAAAAGTACAACACATTTGAACAGGCCAGGCTGGTTAGACAGCTCTGTAAACAATGCCAAACTCAAGCTCACATCTCACAGCTGGGGCACTCATTTGAGGATGCCACATGGGGAAATCAACTGACCTTGAGCAGAAGCTGATACTTCATAATTCTCTGCACTGGTTTGATAAGGAGGTCAGTGATCTGCAGCCTGTGACCTAAACGCTGCTTCAGGTCCTGAAACGTGCAAATCAACATCAAACAGCAGATTGAATTCTTAAAATCAAAAGTGAACTGATACAAGAAGAAAATAAACCCCAAAAAGATCAAAAACAAAAACAACAAATAAAATTGTTTTATTAAGGACATACCTCAAAGTAGGTGTCAATGTACTCCGAAACAATGTGTTCAGATTTGGGTTTGTTTTGGCAGTACACAATGTACATGTGCAACCTCCGCTCCTGCAGTGAGTACAACAACAACAAACGTTTTTTTGTACAACAAACGAGTTTTGTAAAATGTTTTTGTGTGTGAAATGTGTGTCTTGGAGAGATCTTACATGCTTCACAAACAGAGGACCCAGACGATCAGGGTCTTCAAGGCACTTCTCCAGCTCTCCCAGAAAACAACTGGAAGAGTAAAGTTTACAGGCTCTCAGAATTGCAGTCATTAAAGAAGATATTACAGTGTGATTGTGCTGTTAATTTAAAAAGCAAACATTATTCTAATATAAGAACAGTAGGAAGAACTACATACTCTCTGTGCCAGTCATAGATTTGGTGGATATTTCCAAACACAATCTTGTCTTTTCCCTTCATGTCATCAGGGACACCATCTTCCTTCATTCTGGCCATGTAGCCCTGGGAACACAGAGAACCATTACTCTGAATGCTTATTTTAAAAGCAAGGGCCCTTAAAAAATATAAAGTGGCAGAGGTCACTCACCTCAACAACCAAACCTAGATCCCTCACGTAGTCCCTTTCTGTCTCAACCAGCTCCAGGAGTACATAGCTACAATTAAGGAAACAAGGTAGATGTTGAGAATCAATACAGAGTACATAAACTGGTAGTATGAAACTGAATTAAAAGAGCATAAACATACTGGCGTCTTTTGAGGAAGCCTGTCTTACGCTCCTCCATTTCATCGATTGGGGAGGAGGAGGAGAGGAGGGAGTTGTCTGAGGGGTTAAATGATGGACTGCTGCTGTCCCCATGCTCCACAGACAGAGAGCTGGGTCGGTCTTCTAGAGCCTGAGCGAAAAAAGCATCGTTACACACACTCACTAAGCACACAGATAAGGAAGTCTTATTTTAGCGGAATCATTTTCATATTTCTAATAAAACAGGCATTGTTTTCAATCTCTAGCTGTTTTGAAAAAACCACATACACATTCAATTTTTAACTGGAAAAAGGAATACCACTCAAATAACACAGTAACCAACTCAGAACCAAAAAACATTCACGGAGAGTCAAATATCAACATCAGAGATATGACATATGATAGTTATTTAACTACATGGGAGTACTGACACAGCACTGCTCTATTAACCAAGCATACTAAGCAAATGCACATTCACAATTTCACTCGTGTGAAATTGACACTTACCATTTTGCTTTTTACCAGCTCTTCGATGGCACTGACTAATTCTGCAGCACTAGGTGTCTCTGAGCTGGAGGGGCGGACTGAGAGACGGGATGACGTCTGAGGAGAGCGAGGAGGAGAGGATGAGAAAATTGGGTCAAGCGTCATCATAAGCAAAGAAAAAACACAATAAGACATATATATAAGATGCCACATCTTTGATGCTTCCAAGTAAACTCTTCTCATATCAAGATATTATTAACAATGCCTTGATTTAAAACTGGACATTAAACACACTTACACATACTCAACAAATTTGAACAAATACAAAAAATAACTCATTTTACAACATATCTGACTCAGATGTGACAAATTAAGCAAATTCCAATTACTGCACATGACGTTGAAAATAAATATATAAATAAACAAATAAAACAAACAAACAAACAAAGAATCCCTCAAGCAGAGGTGGTATTTGTGACGCTGTCCCTGATTCTGCAATAGCAGAAAACAAAGATAAAAATTCTCCTGTCTCTCAACCTATTTTTCAATGACTGATAATTTAATACAAAACATACCCAACAACTACTAAGTGATTGCATTCAAAGCCGTGTCTGTGTCCAGGCAAATAATAAAAAAAATAACTGTAAAATCACATGCTTTTAAAGGAACATTCCACTAGTTCTTAACACCTTTAGCATTATGTGTAGCAACACACAACTGTCAAACATGTACTTTATATATCAAATATACAGAGAAAATAATAAGAATAATTTATAATTAATAAATAAGAAGCTAATCAAATGGAAGTAGATAATAACTAAGAGTCAAGAGATTGATCACATTTTGTGAATTTACTACAGATGTAAAAGGTAGAGGGCTGTATGAAGCCAGACATAATTAACTTGATGCTGAAAAGCAGTAGTATGTTCCTTTTACTAGCAATCAGCAATAATCCAGCCACAGAAGTGAAATCTAGCAAAACAAAAAAAAAATCTCACCCTTGCTGTGCCTTCCAGACTTTCCAATTTGTGTCTGGGAGTGGCCTCTGGTCTGCTTAGCTTTTACATGCCAATTAGACACCAGAGTGGATAATGAGGGGTAAAGCACAGAGGAAGGGGGGGAGGGGGGATGGGGAATGGGGGGTTGTTAGAGGGGTTGGGGGGGCGAGAGATGCTCTCTGAGATTCAGAGTCATTAGGCACATGACCCCCTCTGACCTCTGACCCACACAAACCAAACCCACATACCCCTGTTTACTTCACAGTGCATGTGCCCTCTAGTTCTCTGAAGCTACATTCAGACAAGTTTGGACAAACTCTGAGGCACCCAGTCAGTTTAAAACAAAAATAATAAGAATAATAATGCTAACAATACCTCCAACATATATGGAGGAACCGGGGTTGATAATGTTTAATTGAAATTGAAATAATATATACATGGAAATAAATGACAAGTCGGATAAAACAAACACAAAACAAATAGTCCATTTACTTAAATAAATAAATAAATAAATAAATAAATAAAAACAAATAAAAGAGATGGGGGATTTGGAACTTGGGCAAGCTCAAGTTTAAATCAACAAGATTTAAACTAAAATAGGAGATCAGGTCTAGATGGAAATGAATTACAGTAAAAGTAAAGCCAGGAAGGTGAACCTGCCAAGTACACATGAGGCAGAAGATATTTTCTACTAGTGGGGTGTCTCTATCTATGTTGCTACTGTCCAATCAAAGCAAGGTCAAAAATAAAATGCAAATAATAGTCAAAGAAAGGGATTTTGCATCTTGCAGCTAAGCTGGAGAATGAGAACAGAAAGAGAAGTGAGATGAGGGGAGGGAGGCCAGAAAGGGAAGGAGTCAAATGGATAGGTATGGGAACTGAGATAAAACAAAGACAGGACACAAATCAACATAATGCTATGGCAAACAATACAGCCGAGAACAAAACAAAAGAGAAAAACAAATTAGTGTCACAAAGTTGTTCTTTGGCAGAGTTGACCCCAGTTACATCCGCTGCATTAATCTGGTTCATAATAAAAAAATGCTCAAATGATCCCAAACAATCACTTGATTTAGACAGAAATATACCAAAATATACAAAATATTTTCTAGCTCTTGCTTCCATAAGGAAGAAGTTGGGACAATCTATGTTGTAGTGTTGTAAATGGGGAGAGGGGGAATTAAAGTAAAAACTCAGTATAGCAGTTTAAAAGAAAAACAAATTGACAGTACAATGACTGAAAAAGTCTTTTTGTGTAGATTTATTCCACTTCTCCACTGCATGGTACCTATTCTGTTCGACTCGACACAGCTCTTCACACTTGGTACCTGGTTGGTTTCCACCATAATCCCCATGCCACCCACCCTTTGCATTGCTCTGTGCCCCAGATCAGTTTATTTTTTTGTTCCTTGTTGAGCAATGCATTTCTCGCTGAAAAAAATAAAGGTTTTTATGAACTGCCATTGTCAAATAAAAACGAATGTGAACACTGCAGAAGCTTGGAGATTTTACAAACATGTAGTTTGTACTGAACGCCTACATTTCATTGGAGACTAATCTCTTTGGCCAGCCAGTGCTCTACAAAGTTTAGTCCCTACTCAGCTTGCTTCACAACAGGAGTAAACAGGGTCTAAATAAGTCCCCCTGGGTAAGTCCCAGGTGCCAGATTTGTAAAAGAGAAAAGCAAAAAGGGCTGAGCAGAGCCGAGTCGAGTTGAGTAGATACCATGCAGTAGAGTCTACCATGCATTATAGTCCAAATCTGTTTACCCTACTGTGCTACTCAGTGAACGCTCTCTCTGGGCCTTGATGATTTTATGATCTGAAAAGTTTTGAGTAAGGTTTCATACGAAAACACACTCAAATTTCAAATTTGTGCCATGATTAGGATGGGTCAGGTTTGTGCTTGTATGTTATCCATAATTATCCTGATTCTAATATCAAACCTATTTGTAGCCCAGGGTAAATGGTGGCAGGGGTGCTATCACTCCTGCAACGGCTCTCCACTGTTGTCACCTTGCTCACCTTGTCGTCCTGGGGGTCTGGCTGGAGGAGGCTATGCTGCTGGATGGCCATGGGTGGGGGCAGGGGAACAGAATCAGCCCCCTCTTCGCCCTCCTCCTCTCCACAGCTCTGCATTCCTGAGGAAGAGGACTTGGAAAGTGTTCCGCTGCTCAGACCCTCATTTCGCACTCTCTGAGGACAGAACATCACACACAAGAAGTGTAATTTCCTGAATTCATAAAGAAAATGATTCTTTACTACATAGGTAGCTAATGCATCATGAAAACAGAATCACAAGCTGAAAGCTCAGTAGCCACAACTAGATTAATGCACCATAATTCACACTATTGGGAAATACAATAAATACAAGCATGGCTTGTATCATATAATCCCAGGCCAGACATTCTCAGAAAAAAACAGTTGAAAAGAGTGTGTGAGCTGACCTCTTCCATTGTCTCATCCTGTGGTGTGGCCGCACTGTCATCTGAGTCCTTCTGAGAACCAATATCTGCGCTTTTGCGGACATCCCGGCTCTTCTTGTGTTTGTGAGCAAGCTTCTTAACATGACCGTCTGCCTTGCCACTGCTGAGTCGTCTGACTGGACTGGTCAACCATTTGCGCAAAGTGTTGCCTGGTCGTTTGGGCCCTGGAGAACTCTGAGAGCCCATTACATGACCAGGCTGCAAGGTGGCTGAGGAGCCAGGGAGGATGGCATCATTACTGCACACTGATAACGTGTCTGAGAGAGGGAAAGAGATACAAGTACTCAGAACCTGTACCTGTAACTTTGTACACAACAAAATACTGATACGATTTTTTGCTATTTTAGTTGCAGTTAAAAGAAATGTATAATACTTCAGTGGTACATATTGAAAGTTCTTATTTGTAATAAAATGATTCCACTAAATATACTATCAGCAAGAAAAGTCTTAAACGGTGCACAATTGCTTCTTCAGTACACTAGGTGGCAATGTGTTCTTTAGATGGTGCTGGAGAAATCAGTGATTTAGCCACTTTCTTAAATCTGTGTGTGTACTCTTTGCCACGGATGGATTTAATGTGGAAGACAAATGATGAATCCACCTTTTTTATTTATTTTTTTGGTGATTAGATGGAAGACATGTCTCCAAGGTCTTCTTACCTTTGTGGTTGAAAATGCCTTCCATTTCCATGCTGCTGCGGGAGTGGGCAATACAGAGCATGGCACACGGCACTAGGCCCTCTAGAGCTGGCGAGCGGTCAGTTGTGCGCACCAGACACCAGTCAGGCTTATCATGGAGCCGCTCCAGCACCTCCACAGTCTGCCCCCTGCGAACGGTCAGCTCATTACTGTTCCCACCCAGGAAGTCATGGATGACCACTGTTAGCTCGCAACCTCCAGACAGCTAAGACAGAGCGAAGAAAAACATCAGGAACAACAGTTCTCATTGAGAGAGCGTATTAAATTGGATCAGACAGGAGTTCTGTGCTGAAAAGGTCGGTGTCTGACCTTGTCACTGTCCAGTGTATTTTGAGAAGTACGGGAGGCCAGAGAGATTGTGTCTGGCTGACTGCTGCCATCACCCTGACTATCCAGGTCCTCTCCATCCCTGCATACATTAAACAAAAAAAAAAAAAAAGTGAACTCATTGTCCACCAGGCTTAAAAGCATATGCAAAAGACAGAATGTCCTTCATTAACGTATAAGCTTTGGTGATGATCTGAATGAGAATAAGTTCTCCACATTCCCCACAGATTACACACTTCTGCAACTAAGGTTTAGTTGCTGAATTTAAGACATTGGGATAAAATAAAATAATTTTTAAACTCTGCAAACAACAATATAGAAATTTAGCAGGTAAGTGAACAAGTTAGTGAGTTAGCAAGTGAGTGAATATCCATCCATTCATCCATGTCTATGTAGCTGACAAGGCAAGATATGTTTGGTGTCTAAAATGATTTTATCTTATTTTTTATTTCATTATTTGTGCATTCTAGCTACAACATCAATGTAGCCTACATGTTTTAGTCCAGGGGTGCACAACTCCAGTCCTGGAGGGCCGGTATCCAGCAAATTTTGGTTATACGTCTGCTCACACACACCTGAGTCAACTCATCTGTTAATTGCCAGGTTTAAGGGGTGCGTTTTAGCAGAGCAATCACCAAAACTTTGCTGGATACCGGCCCTCCAGGACTGGAGTTGGGCACCCCTGGTTTAGTGAAACCAATAAGCTGTGTAACTGTATGTGTAACTGTAATAAAAACAAAAAGAGCTTCAAAAGCATGCGCATCTATTTGCTGTTCTGAGCAATACTGAGCAACATTTACCATAAAACAACAATAGAGCAGAAGAGCATTTGAATTATGAATTACAATTATACGCTGCACAAAACACTTTAAAACTTATTTATAAACCCAAAAACAACTTAAATTCTTTCAAGCCTGTTATGCAATATCAAACATGCTTTCTTATGTGGTTTCTGTCTCTGTTTCAAATACTACGTCAATAATGGCTGATCAACTAGTCTTTGGTTATGGGGGAAAATGTGCAAAGATGATTTTTTCATTTTTTGTCTAATCTGTCACTTATATCTGTCACAATATTAATGAAAAAAATAAAAAATAAAACAGCTGTTATGGATAACTAAACACAGAAACAGACACACCAGAGTAAAAAGAGGTTTCACTGGCCTGGGGTTGTACCTGCGGCCCTTGTGTTTGGCCGTGGAAGGCTTGGGGATGTGAATGGGCTCCTTCAGTGCCCCCTTCAGATGGACTGTGCGCTCCTGGATCACCTCACGAATGTGTTTGATCCAGTCTTGCTTATTCTCAATACTGGACGCCTGTAGTGCATTTTGAAGAGTGGAGTAGGTGTGGGAAGGAGGTAGATAGAGAAAGAAAGAAAGAAAGAAAGAAAGAAAGAGAGAGAGAGAGAGAATACTAAGTTGAGGATGTCATTCACTTTAATTTGTTGTCTATTGTAATCTAAGGTGTGACTGCCAGAGCTGAACTATACTCACCATAGCTCCATGTTTGCATCCCTGACTTAGCTTAATTTGAAATATAGAAGAAAATTTCACTACTTTTTAAATGTACATCACAACATGTGACAAAGTGGCTTTAAGACGTAGACAACACCAACATATGTATGCCAATTTCTGCTGTGCAATATGAATGGTTTCTTAAAGATCACACCTGATTATTGAGAAAACTTATCTATACATTTTATTTAAATGGTTTGGTGTGAGAAAGACAAAGTAGATGGTAGTCACATAAACATTAATATTTGATCTAAAAACGCTTACATTTATCTTCAGTTCTAAATTTATGTTTAATCAGGATCTCATTTCAACTTTAATTTTGAAGACACTTATATTTGATGTGTGAACTGACAGGAAAAGAGACAAGATGTGTTTGATATATACAAAAAATAAAAATAATCACAAGGCAAAGTCTCATTTTGCATTTCAGTTGACAGCCAAAAAGAAGCATGCACTTAAACAGAAAATGCTTAGGGCTGCAGCAAATGATTTCAGTTCTTGGCTAAATTTTCTTTTTTCAACTGTAAAGTGCTTATTCTATTGTGCAAGTATACTGTATTTATCACCAGGTGACTGGTCATAGCAAATAATATATATTCTAACCTTTTTAAATAAGTTGGTACTAAAACATCTTATTGTCATAGATTGTCTTACCATAATGTAGTTCAGTGTGTGGGTGTTTTACTACTAGTCACACTGCTGAGGTAGATAGTTTGCAAATGTAAGCAATTAAACGGTTAATTTAAAATGACACATTAAACCCTACTTTTATTTTACGAGAAAAAATACAACCACCATGGTGTTTTAGATGAAAAGCCCTGTTGGGACATTCTCAGATAATCGCTGCAGCCCTATGAAGACAAACCATTTACAACGCACATCCAGCAGCATTAGGTAGTTATCAAAGGCAATTTATCATATGAAGAAACTGAATTAAGCGTAAGCAGTTTTTGTACAGATATTTGAAGCCCTGGCACATTATATTCCTCTGCGTAAGAACACAAAATGCGAAATGCATCATGTTGAAAGAACCCCCCACCACAATTTTCTGTAGGAGGTTCATATCTAAGTTCAAATCAAACAAGTTGGCGTAAGCATGCCATCTCACCAGGATTAGTAGAGAGAGAGAGAGAAGATGAGGACAGTGATCTCATAGGAACACAGTCAGAGTGAGTGAGTGAGTGAATGAGAGAGAACCATTTACATAACAGCCTTCACAGTGCACATCTGCAGAGAGGGGTTAAAAATAGCCCAGAGAGCTGTCTGACAAACCACACGGAAAGTGCAAGAGAGTTAAAAGTGAGAAAGGAACTAACTAGCCCTGCATACAATGCTAGACCACCACCTCAGAACTCCACACCAGAGCCATGCCAAAAAAGCACAACAGCAGCAAGTGACAAGAGAGACAGTGAGCGCAAGTCGATGCTGCATGAAAAAACAAACAAAAAAAACAGCCGTGATTACCTTAAGGACAATCTTATTGTCGGAGGTTGGAGTCCTTCCTACCCAGAGTGCAAATTTACACGGGTCTCCCTCCACATGTTCAGTAACACCCAACTCTGAGGTCTACACAAATAAACACAAGTGAAATGTAAGAGGTTTGTAGTAGTAAAGTAGTGACTCACTGGTCAGAAATTTACTCTCGCTTTTCATTATTCACTGCTTCTTTCATAGAATTGAGAGATCACGTACAAACAGCTTGCTCTTGTAGATGTATTTACTCCTGCCGTTGGAGTCTTTGACCTCCTTGCTGAAGACAAGTGACATCTCGAAGAGGAAGAGGTGCCGCTCTCTGCCTTTCCTGATCAGAGTCTTGGGATCCCACACCTGGAAGGACTCCTGCAGGATCAACTCTCCCTGAGATTCAATGTTCTCATCAAAGCCTGTGGAACAGCAAAAATTGACATCAGTGATTACAGTGCTTTTCTGTATTTACTTCAAAGTTTGTTCCATTTTTGCTGCAATAACAGCTTCCACTCTACAACTGTTACACTAGATGCACAACAGATGGGCATACTGTTGAGGGAATTTAATTTAATTCAATCACATAGCATTGCTGAGGTCAGGTACAATTACCTTCTAGCATGCTAAGGTGCATGGCATCATTGGCTCTCTTAGGTACACTGAGCATGACCTCCAGGCCATCTTTGATTTCTCCTTTGCCCTCCTCACAACAGGTCAGGAGTTCCTAAACACAAAGCAGACCAGCATCACAAAACATGACCAATATATTTACTGTGAAATGGATGCCAGTCATAAAGGGGTGTGTAGGTCATGGACGTGCTTACCTTGAGGAGCAGCTGATATTTGGTTATTCTCTGCACTGGTTTTATCAGATATGAAGATATAGAGTTAGCCAGACGATGCCTCTGCTGGATCTCCTGTAAGAACCGAGTTAAATATATATATATATTTTTTATTTGGTCATTTGCCATGTTCAAAACTATAGTTAGAAATTATAACAGAAAAAATGTGCTTACATCAAAGTAGGAACCAGCATGGTCAAGTATAAGCTGAGTGGAGTCTGGTTTGTTTTTGCAGTAGTTCACGTACATCTGGAACTTGTCAGCCTGAAACAGAATAATAGCAAAGTTTAATGGGTGCTAAAATATAACATTTGAAAATTTTCTTGTATAATAATATATAGGTTAACATAAACCTACCCAGGTAACAAAACAATGGCCCACATCCTCCGGAAGTTGCTCATACTTTTCTAGTTCTTTTAGAAAAATACTGCGAATATACAGAGACACAATTGTAAGAGTTATTAACACTTACATCACAAATGCTCCTTCAGACTCTTCGACACATTTTAATGAACAAACAAAGCATGAAGCTCTTGAGAAAAGAGGCCTACAAACGAACAAATCAAACAAACAAACTCACTTGTGATGGAATTCATAGAGGTCCTGCATGTTGCCAAAAATGATGTGCTCTTTGTTGACAATGCCTGGAGGAATCTCCTCTACGCCACTTGTCATCTCCCATAGATATGTCTGTACAGGACCAGAGAACAAATCTGTTAGCAGCATAATTGGATATAAAATCGCATTGACATTAAGATAACCAGTATTCTTGTTAATATTACTTACATCCATGCATTCCCTCAAGTCTCTCACATAGGCCTTCTCTGTCTGAATCAGCTCAGCCATGATAAAGCTAAGAAGCACATGGGAGGAATGATTACACACCAAGAATGTAAAACACAAGACCTCCTATATTTTAAAGGTTGTGTCTAAAGAACTAAGCAGTATAAATAAAATGTAAGGTAGCATTTAAAGTAAACTATCCTATACTATATTGAATGGTTAAAAAAAATATGATGTAGGAAGGCTGTGAACACATACTCCTTTCTGCGAGCAGACTTGCGCTTCTCCTCATTCAGCTCATGGGCAGCATCCCTTAGCTTGACCTCTGACCCTGGAGCACTTGCAGGGATAATATCCAGTTGCAGTTCCTTACTCTGAAGAAAAAATTGTTTTATATATAAATGTTGTTTTATTCATCCAAGTGTTTTTGTTTATTTTTAGAAAATGTTATTGAGAACTTGTTTATCTTGCTGAAATGTGCTTAGACACCCTGGTGCAACTGCTGCAATACAACTGTAAACTAAGGTAAGCACATAGAGCAAGGCCCTCAGCAACAGTCGTCAAATGTTACAGACCATGACAGTAATTTTCCTTCTAACACTTAAGAAGCCAAGGTTAAAAACAGATGAGCTCAATCAGGCTGAACATACTGCTTTGTTGGAGTCGGAGGAGATGCCGAGAGCTTTCTCTAATGAGGTCCGGTACTTGTCCATGCGCAGGGAGAAGTCTCTGTAGCGCTTGTCCACAGCAGTCACCCACTTTTTAATCTCAGCAGCATGAGCATGACCCTTATCGCAGAAGCCATCTGCCAACTGGATAAGCAGTTTCACCCTCTCTTTGGTTTGCTGAGGACGGAGAGAGCAAAATGTAAGGTTTCAGAAAGCAAGCTTGGAGGTGTCTTCAGCTAAAATAAAAATAAACTTGTCCTTTTTTGAATCCAGGAAATACTAATATGATGTAAAAAATCAACACTGGAGCTGATTAAAGAAAAAAGATACTTATTTTAAAGACATAGTTCAGCTACTTTAAAGTGAACTTACTCCTGGCACAAGCAAAGTGAACATACATAGTTTGCATAATATCCACAGGAAAGCACTGCCAATAGAATGGGCCACTGTAAAGCATTTATATGTGAGTCTAATACTACCTTGCCATATGCACCATTCGGTACCTTTGGCATGAGTTACACATTTGGTAGTGTCCAAATAATCAGCTTATCATTCCATCATTAGTATGTGACCTTACTAATGCCCTTGAGGGGGAATAGAATCAATATGAATCTAGATGGAGGTACAGAAAAATTGATCTGGACTATTGTAATATGTGTAGAAGCCTGTGCACTGAAGTAAAAAGGTCACCTTAGCTGTGATGTGGAAATCCTCATGTTCCTTTAGCAGCTCCTGGGTGTGGTGGATGCTGGAGCCTGTGGATGTGTGTGTGGATAGGTAGAACTCTCCAGTGTCATGAATCCATTCAAGTGCCTAGAGAAAACACATGCTTAATAGAGTTCACAATCAACCAATAGACAAAGCTATTAATGAGAGCATCGCTATCAGTATTAAAAGATATGAAACCCATCTCAGACATAATCTGAAAAGACAAAGCTATGCAGTATCTGAAGATGACTGCTGTGTGGAAACAGGAATAATACGTCTAATCAGGATGTGGCTAGTCAAAAAGTAATTAAAACCTCCCCGCTTTCTTCTCAGTCTTCTAGTATGTGCAGCTTTATCTCATGGGCAGAAAATGCAAACGCAAGTCGGCAGTGGGGGAGGGAGAGCAGAGGGAATATGCAGGTGAGGTGTGCGTGCATGTGTGAGATACAAACCTGTTTCGCACTGCGCTCAAACACCACATACTGCTGGCACTGGTCCAGCCTCCTCTTCCTCATGGTCCAGAAGTGCAGGACACGGTTCTCCCTCTGCAGTAACTCATTCAGGATGTCTGCACATAACATGTACACATTCATGAATGCACACACAGTTCATAAATCTTAGCCAGAGTGCTTAATATGGTGTGTATGTCAGGTGAAAGTAAAGTGATAGAGCCCTGCACTGGGACTGTGTGTCTAGTTCTGCAATGCTGAGGCCTGACCCACTTACTGTTTCCAGATCCATGAGTCATTACAGCACAGAACAGATCAGGGCCACATTCACACTACACCCTCCAAACTGGGCTAAACTAGGTCTAAGTGGGCCAGCTGATAAAATCACATCTCTTGTGAAATGATTCCAACCTGACAGTGTCATGCCTTGCCACTAGATGTCACAACCGAGCCATTTAGTCGAAGTTAGAATAAATAAATATATAGGTGAATAAAGCAAATAAAATCTTCCTCCTAGGGGCAAAACAACTTTGTTTAGGCATGTCTACAGAGACACAACAGACATAGATACATATCCATAAACAAAGTAAAATAATACCTGCAAGGGAAAGATTTATGTTTCATATCTCCTAATCACAAGGATGGTGCTATAGAAGATGTAGTACCACCCTTCTGGTCATCCACAATTCACACTGTCACATCTAAATACGTTACTAATATTTTGTGTTGAATATGCAAAGCTGTATACTCTAGTCCGAGGACTTTATAAGCAAAGCATTCAAACAGGATAATAATATACTTTCCTAGCCTTTTTGTAAACAGGTCAAATGTGTCTGTTCATACATTCATTCATTATCTGTAACCCTTATCCAGTTCAGGGTTGCGGTGGGTCCGAAGCCTACCAGGAATCATTGGCCGCTAGGCAGGAACACACCCTGGAGGGGGCGCCAGTCTTTCACAGGGTGACACACACTGACACTTTTGAGTCACCTATCTACCTACCAATATGTGTTAGCGGGACTTGAACCCACAACCTCCAGATCCCTGGAGCTGTGTGAATGCGAAACTACCTGCTGCGCCACCGTGTCGTCCCTCAAATTTGTCTCTGATGTAACTAATACCCATTCTTCAACAGCTGCATTACGGTAAATTTGTGGGGAGGGAGTTAACTTACTTTTGACCTGCTGCTCAGGAGCTTTAACATGACTCAGCATCCCAGGCATGTTGACACTATTCCGGTGCATGTATTTCAGGAACACATCAGCATTTCGTCTGGCCAAGGTGCATGCCTGAATGGAGATGCATATATATACACGTGAGTCACCAACTAATTACAGTCCATTAAAAAGCTACGTTAATGTAGCCTCTAGACAAATTACCTTAAGGAAGGCTTCTTTCTGCTCCAGATGCTTGCTGATCATAGGAGTGACATGATCTGTCTCACAATTGGGCCCCAGTTTGTCAGCCCCTCCACACCAATCCTCCTCCCGCTTGTACTCCTGCTCCAGACTCTCTAAAACACTACACACCTGCACAACATACAAAAGTAAAGATTACAGCTACAGCTGCACTGAAAACATGAGCATTCAATATAAAGAAAACTTTAACTGACTATCCCCCATCTGTTAGCAATCAAAATCTTACTTCAGTTACAACATCCTACTATCTCAAGAAGTTTCACTGTGAATTTTTATTTGCACTACAGTGTTGGGAGATCTATACTGTACTTGGAAAAAAAAAACATTTTTCTTACCGTTCTTTATAATAAAATAAACATTAAGTACTGTAAGTAATGAATAAATACTTGGCAGTAAAGCTGACTATGTTTAATTAAAGCATTTCACTTCAATTGAGCATCTCAGTGCAGGCTACTGCTCAAAACATTTCTCCACAAAAACAGACACATCAAACATTAATGCATGTGCTTTTATCATTTTTTTCCCCACTCCAAGTATTACATTTCTGATGACATAGGCTCCATGCCAGTACGAAGTTTTGGATTAAAGCCAATTGCATGATTGCTACTCTTATTCGTTTATTTATTTGTATAATAAAGGTTGGTCGTTGATTTCACACCTGTTCAGATGTCTTGTAGAAGGCCACAGAAGCATTGACAAGTTTGAGGCGGTCCTCCATCTTGAGCATAAGCTGCTGCCAGTGGGAGGCCACATTCTCTGCACAGTCACGGATCATGTCCATGTCGTAGTGATTGGCCTGCAACAGCGTCTCCGCTTTCTGCTGCACCTGCAGAGCACTCTGGTGGGTTTTCTGCACACATACAGAAAGCAGAAGATACATTCAGAAAACAAATGCAACAGAGAAATGAGAATAGCATGAACATTTCAAGATAAGGATGCAGCTACTCAAACAGGAGAAGGCTATATTAATTTCAGTAATAAAAAGGGTAAGTACATAAAATCCAAAGCACAGGAGAAAGAAAGGGGATTTAACTTCATTCTTTAACACCCTGCAAACTACAATTGAAGGACAAGTATGTGGCTATTCAGTTTTTCCTGCACTCTACTGGGAAAGCCAAACCAAAATTGATAACTAAAGGAACCATTATGTTTTGTTGCTTTGTCTGTAAGTTACTAATATAACCTCTCCTTCATAAACTGACATAACCTGTACTTAATTAAACAAAAGAAAATAGAACTCTGCAGTCTGTCTGTGGAAGCTGGGAGACAGAAGGGGAACTGATGCTTTTCAAAGAATTTCAAACAAACAAAAGTTTAAATGAAAGGAGACCAAACTAAATATGACAAAAGTATGAGAATTACATCAGTTGATGCCTGTTTTTAACTGGAAATTTTTTTAATTTGAGAGTCTATAAGGGTACTTGGGAAGAATATACACAAGTCTTAACAGGAGGAGGTAAATGAAGGAATCTGAAAGGGAGGGAAAAGAAGAGATGGGAAGACAAATTAACTGACCTCAATAGCATGCTGGAACTGCTCATGTTCTCTCTGCAGCTGCTCAGCTTCCTGGAGAGAGCTGGCAGTGATCAGACCAGCATTCAGCATGGACTCTCCGTTACGGATCCATCCAAGCACCTGAAAAACATAAACATATACTCTTTAGAGATATTTTACACACACACACACACACACACACACACACACACACACACTTCTTTTCACACTTAGCTTCCAGCAGCAAACTTTTTCAATTGCCAACAGAGCTGAAAACAGTAAAAGACAGATGCCTCAAGGACCTCTGGAGTTGAATCCACTAGTGGATTACCTGCTTGACTTCAGCTTGTAAGTGGCGCAGTTGCACACACTGCTCTAGGTGGCGGCGATGTTGCTCTGCAGCCACATCCAGCTCCTGTTGCTTTTCATGCAGGAACTCCAACAGATCCTGTACACGCGTAGCCATGTCCACATCTCGATCACACAGTAACTCCACACCTTCACAAAGAGACCAATATATATATATTTTTTTTAATATATCTCTGGTCAAATCTGGACCTTTAATCCAGCTTCCGGTCCTGGATTATGTGAACAAATAATGTGATAACTCTTGGTGTCAGCTGTTAGTGAGGACATCCTGGGTTAAAAAGCAGATTGGAATATAGCATTTTCTACTCTTCTCCTTTGAGTCATTTAGTCATTTAGTTGTCAGACAGATAGGTCACTCAGGCCCAAAGGGAATCTTACGTAATAACCTGCCTTCTTCAGTGTGATCTGAACTGAAAATACCTTTGACAGTTTAGTAATCAAGAGAGCTCAGCACAGACTAGAAATGCAGTGAACTGCACAGTGATTCAAAACCTAAAAGATAACACGAGATACGTAAATTGTAGAGCCAATTTAAATGATCACAGTCAGATCGGTGGAGTGTGCCCGAATTCAGAAGCCAGTCAGTACAGAAGTGTATATATGTAAACTAAACATATATACAAATGAGCCAAAACATTAAAATATATTAAAATGTGATTCCAACCCTTTGACCAGTTATTCCAAATCTAGTCTAGTGAATGTGTGTGCATGAAATAAAGAGCTTTGGCTTACCAGAAGCCTGCACTTCATTGACATACTGCAGTAGCTCCTGGCCCTGGTGAATGACATCGAAGGTAAGGTTGTTCATGGTGAGGGCTTTGTCGGCATGATGTTGTAGTCTCTGTTCAGCCAGAGTCAGATCTTCTGTGTCAAAGTCACTCATCTGCTGAGACAGCTCCTCATTCCATGAGTCCAGATCGGAGATGATCTGTGGGGCAGAGAGCTGCTTAGCACACAAACTGTCAAACTCTCAGAGTCATAGATTTCATTCTGATCAGCACCGACAGTTGTGTATAAGGACACAAAAACACATACATGGATAAAAGGGCCCCTGTAATACAATTCTCTTTTCAAAAGCAGCAGTTCTGTGATTTCTAAAATTATCCAATATATTTTTAACAACTTGTAGTTTATTAACAGTTCCTTAACTTGTTCTAATGACAAGAAAATCGTCTTTGATATATATATATATATATATATATATTTATATATATATTATATATATTTAACTATTTAATGTCAAGAAACTTTAGTGAATGTTATTCAATATTCAAATTTCTAATGATTTATTAAGTTCCAGGGGAAAAACAACAGATAAATTCTATTAGATTTCTTTTTAATATTTACATTTTTAAGCAATTCTCACATACAGTGGTTTTATTTTATTATTATTATTTTTTTAATAATCTTAGACAGACATTAGCCAGAGCATACTATGAGACTGGACATGGGTGTGTTAAGCATGCAGGGTGAAGAAACTCCGGGTACAGGATCAGAAAACAGTTCTACAGCTTGTGGTAGAGCTAACCTCCCCCTGGCCCTCATACACTACAGTCCTAATGTGTGCATGTCTTTGAATAATCAGTTCTGGCTACATATTCTACTCAGCTTGTGAATGCTACAGTTCATTAATTGCTGCTTAATTGCAGATCAGACAGCAGGGAGCCTGCAACTACAGCTGCTAAGCTTTATTTCAAATAACAGACACAAACACAGGAGCAAAAACACACACAACCTTTGAATAAGCACAAACCCAGAACACCACAGGGGCATTAAAAATGTCTTAGAGGCCTAATTTGAGGTTGACAATACAACAGCATCAATGTTAACTAAAATAATATTTGTTCTCTTTTTTTTACCTTCAAATGTAAAAACAAATCAAATTTTATAAAGCTGTCTATTATCCAGAAGTGTGTAAACAGTATCTTCAGTCATAGTAGTGTATTACAAAAAAAAAAAGAATTCAAAATCTATCCAAAATTTGGAGATGCACTAAATAACTTCCTTCAAGAAAACATAACAGGGATTTAAGAATCACTGCAATGTCAGAGATTTCCACACCTTATGTGCTGCAACAGAAAATTCAAAAGACATCACACACATCACCGTCACCCTAGGCCAGAAGGCAGGTGGCAGAGCATGACTCACGTCTATGGCATCACGCTCAAAGATCCTTAGCTGCAGGAAAAGCTCCAGTTTGATCTTCCTCTCCTGGAATAGCTCCTCCATCTGAGCCTGTGCCTCATCCAACTGCTGAAGCACACTCTCTATATGGTTTATGGAGCTGTTGTGTGGGGCCTTATTGCTGGAGATAGCAGAGTCTCTGTGAAAAGGGCAGATGGTAAGTATACTATATCTCTGTGTTGTTTGTGTTTAAGGTGTAATTCCTAGAGAAAGTCTCAGTTTGCGGAAGACCGTAAGGTTCCTTGTCTCCATTTATCATGATTAGATGATTAGAACTACTAACCAGTCAAGTGTAGGACTCTGAGGTTAAGTTGACAGTTCATTAACACTTTTCTGAGCTAATAATGAAACCTCTATTTCTGTCTAAAACCAATCCAATATTATTTCTTTAAAAAGCTATAAAATGAGACACTCAAAAGGAGCAATCAATCATATTTACCTCCAAAAGCAACATCAGTGATTACTTTTTACATTTTAAGCACAACTCACATGGGATAAAGTATAAAACTTCTTTGTAGTCCTTAAATTAACCAATTTGTATGATTTGTAAGTAGGTAATAAAGAAAGAATGTATCATATCAGTCGCCCTGTGAAGTACTGGTGCCCCCTCCAGTGTGTGTTCCTGTCATTCGCCCAGTGATTATGGGTTGGCTCCGGACCCAACGTGACCCTGAACTGGATAAACGGTTACATGCCATGAATGAATGTAATTCAATTTTCTCTTTAATAGCCAATCAAAAACTTTCTGCTAATACGATATATGATTTTTAAAAGTTTTAAATGTGTAGGTTGATCTGTAGTTTAACTTTATATAATTCTACCTAGTGGCCATGAGCATATTGTTTAAAAGTTAGTGTGTAGCTTCACTGCAAAACTATAATATCAATATTCCTTTTATGTTCAAGAGGTAACTTTAGGGCTAAATTAATCACTTTAAAAATGGTATTATATTTCACTGAATTGGACAAAAGAACAAACCAGACTATATTTGAAAATAACCTTGCAAATTCAAATAAGTGTTACTTACTAATTGCAATTTTCGATCATTGCTAATAGCATCCTTTTTTGTGTTTAGGCACAATTCATTATCATCAAGCACTAGTGTAATAATCCCTGTTTCAGGCTGAGAAATAGAATCAGGAAGAATAATACTCTTGTAATAATACTATTCCCCAGAACCTCATGAAGGACTATAATTTAATGAAACATACAAGGAGTCACATAATAGCCCCACTGAGGCCTAAATGACAAAATTTTATTTAATCACACAATGTAATAATTTAAATTCACGGCTATCATAATAATAATAATAATCACTTTCATCATTAGTAATAGCTGTTTCTCTATTGATACTATGCAGATTTAACAGGCCTGTTCCCATGGAGATGTGGTATTAATAACTTGAAGCAGTGCTTCACTGTGTTTCACAGAGTAGCAGAATAATTAACACATTTGTGATGAAGGACCACACAAGATCAAATAGAGCAGCGATGTTTTGATGACTGGTTTGTGTTTGAAGGGAGTGTTGCTGCTGGGCTTGGAGCTGAATATGAAGTATTGTGCGTCAGCATCCTGAGAGTGTGTGTGGATTTTCTCTGTAGTGCATGTTGGCGTACGAGACAGTGAGTTGGGAAGCTTTCTGTTTGTACACTTGTTCACAGAGTGGTTTTACTCTTCTACATAATTAGCTGAGTGGTTACTAAAGCATGATTATATAATAAAGTAGTACATGTGTGTATGAGTTTGAGAGAGAGAATCTTAATCACACAACCATCTCTTGGTATTCTGCTTACACCTCTTAATCCTTCTGTCACCTCATCTCTCCACTTCAAACATCCTCAGTTGTTTCTAACTTAAACTCCACCTTTTATCCAATAGCTTTGAGAAATAAGACTGCTTCCAATAAATAACTGGGTATTAATGTCACAAGAAGCTAAAAAGATTTTTTATAATAAATATTTGTACATGTTTGAATAAAAACATGGACAGAAATAAAATAGCACTAAATATAGCGCTTTAATGTGTGATTAAATCAGTCAGTACTGAATTGGAACTGCAACCACATGCAATTACATGAAATGAGAAGAATGTTGGAGAAATGCATCAGCAATTTATTGTGCATTGAAAATGTAGGTACATTATATATGTTTATGGTGTATCCACATGAGCAAGAGCAAGTCTTTGTTTAAAGAAATCACAACTGCAGGTTTTCTGAAGCTTTAAGGAAGCAGTACACAAATGATATCAATCAAGTAAAATATCAATCTAAATATTCATTTGATGTCACTTCATTTTTTAAGGTGAGTAACATGTACATATAATATTGCTGTCCACATGGTAAAGCTTGTTGAGATGCTTATTGATGTTGACAGCATTACTGACACATTTGTGTGATAACTCAAACCATACAATATGCCTCAAGTGTGTGTATAATCTGACATAAGAGGTCAAGATGATATATGACACCAAGCAGACAGTATGTAATGTTAATATGCGGACTGCAGACATGTGCTAGACGATGCCAGAAAAGGCACTAATAAGGTCCCATGCTTCTGGATAAACATTCAACTGCATGCATTTTTCTTGGTCAAACACTTACATTTGCATTACAGTATTGTTATGAAGACTAAAACAAAGGATGAAAAAAAACTTTGAGAGTATAACGGGGTCTTCGTAATTGCATAATAGTCTAGGAAATATCTAAAATGAAATTAATTGTTTATTTTTTAATAATATTTCCCTGAGGTATATTAGTGGAATATTGCCCAGCCCAGCTAGGGCAATGTCCAGAAATAAACTGAAAATGTGAATATTCAAGTTAGAATCCCTGAATAGGAATTCTTAATTTTTTTTTTTTAAACCATACTTGCCAGTTGAGTGCGGAAAATAGAATTTATAATGTGGATGGGACTCTGCAGGAGCACTGAGAGACAGGCAGGCTGTTGAAGCTGACAGAGGTAGAAAGAATTGCTGGACTAGCAGAGGCTGCCTGAGGGCTGCTGAGAGACTCCAGGAGTTGGAAAGGCGCTTCTCTCTCTCACTCACTCTCTCTTTCTCTATGGGCTTACATAAGCAGGCAGCCCTGTTCAGGCTCAGGCCTCAAGTTCCTCTGCTGCAGTGCACTGCATATGGATTATATGTGAGAAATGCTTTCTGCTATCAATATATTTAAACATGTACAGCTGAGCAGGGGGTTAAACACTAACTTGGTGGCGTTGGGTAAAACAGGAATGTACAGGAATATACGTATTATACTTGGTAATATTTAAAATGGAATTTAATTTGATGTATGTTTTGTCTCCAAACATGTTAATAAAAAATCTATTTAATTTCAAAGGTGGAATTATGTAACTTAGATGTTGTATAATATTTTCAAAATAAGCACAGAAGATAAATTGGTGTGTGTGTGTGTGTGTGTGTGTGTACCTGAGCTGCTGGATGAGGTCCTCGCCCTCTTTGATGACGTTAACAGTGACCTGCAGGGTGGTCTGCTGCTGCTGGCCAAAGCGCTTGATCAGATCCTGCACTGCCTCCACTGACTCTGCATAGACATCATCTAATAGCTCCTTCTGCAGCTCCTCCAGCCATGTCCACAGCTACAAAACAAAAACAAAAGATAGCCCTTAAGCAAGACATCACATGTAGTGCCAGGACCTCATTAGCGCAGTAACACACACAACAAAAAAATAATAAATAAAATAGAAATAAATAAATAAAACTGTGTTAAATTTTCATGATGAATGAACCAATAAAAATGCTTCAAAATTAACAGGAATGAAATTGTTTTACATTCACATCCAGTTAAGAAGGCCTATTTTTCTATTCCCTTTTCTCAGCAATGGCATCATTACAGCCACACATTCTTTTATACCCACAGCATTGAGTTCTCCATGTACAGTGGATATAGCTCTCTTAAAGAGGAACATTTTAAAGGAACAATACGTACAGAGTGTTTTTTTTTCCCTCCTGGGCTTTCCCTACAGTTGTGTAGTTTCAGCAGTGCTGAACCAGGAGTAGCCAGGGCAGACGCTCTGTTCTCCCTATTTCAGCCCAGTAAAGCAGCACAATGATTTTGAAGTTGTAATATACTACCTAGTGCTCTTTTATGTTCTGTTGAGCTGAGGTCAAACAGTTTGGTGGTCTTCTGAGTGTTCTACAGTTGTTTGGAATCCTATTTCTCTCTCTCTCTCTCTCTCCACAATTTCTAAACACCAGTTATTTGTTCGTACATGTTCTTTAGACTTCCCCCTTTCTTAACCTAATGATTATCATATATGTCCTCTTGAATAACTTGTACAAATAATTTTTATTGGAAATGAAAAAAATGCAGGAGTTTCTTTGCAATTTATGCAACTTTTGCATAGCACTATATGATAAGACCTCAGCTGTATCAACCAGGCTTCCTCCTGATATACAACAAGCCAAATCAAGGTTTAGTGAAAAGCATTCAAGTACCTCTTTAACGTGGGTGTGGAAGGCCACAGACATGTCCAGCAAGACCTTGCGCTGCTCCACACGTCTCACAAAGTCCTGGATACGGTCCTCCAGCTGGTGGGCGGCTTGGTATATCTCCTCCGGGTCACACTCACCCGTCTGAGCCAACTGCTCAGCCGCCTCCAGCAACTTATCGGCGTTGGTGTACGTGTTCTGATCCACACAGGAGAGGGTACCACACATCATATATGGAAGATTGCATAATACAGATGTAAAACTCACAAACATGTGCTACATTTCGAAACTAAATTAACCAGCAACACTCGGCAGCACTGATACAGATCATCTAAAAGGAAACAGTGCTCAAAACAAACCTTAATTTCACTTCTCATTTGAACTGCTATTATTAATTGTATTTTCTAGCGTGTCGTTCCATTGCAAAACCCTAAATAGGTACTGAGCTCCTTTACTGTGTTTTTATTATTAAACACATATGCACATTAAGTCCATTTCATACAATATGTTTCTAAATTTTTATCTTTGATTATAAATGCTACACACTGCAGTTTTTAAAAACAAACAAACACAAAAAACAATCTCAAGTCCAATCTGGAATCAAAAATGAATGAATAAAAATAAAATAAATTCAAAGCGATATGTGAATGCCACATCAGGGGCATTGAAATTTGGTGGTAATTAAAAAAAGCTTAAGTTTTCTTTATCCAAATGCAATCATTAAACAATTCTTCTTTGTCTGTAGACATTTACATAGAACTGAGCTGAACTACAAAAGGGTTAAATGGAGGAGGGGGAAATGGGAAGTTGAAAAGAGGAGCACACCTGAGCCACTTCTTCAAAGTCTTCATGCCTTTTCTGCAAAGCTCTAGCCCGATGGAGAGACTTCCCCACTCCTGTATGCTTACTGAGAAACGCCTCTCCGTGGTTTTCAATCCAGTCGAGCACCTTCGCGTGGGGGTGCACATACATTATTTCAAATTAAGTTGTTAAGACTAAGTGGAAGCTTTATAGCCTTTATTCATCTACAACAAATGTGAGAATATGTCCTGTCAAACAGCTTGATATAATGACTGTGCAATATAAAAGGCAGCAGAGCAAGAGAAAGTGTGGGTCAAAGAAAGCAAATATTATACAGATGAGCTCCAGAAAGGTGATGTACGCTCTCTCTGTCTCTTTCTCACTCTCTATCTGCCACTCTTCAAGAGCTCTGCACCTGAATGCTGCAGAGAACAGTGGTTTCCATAGCAACAGTTTCCCAGTCTATCAGTGGTAGAAGTTGTGCTGCATTCCTCTCCAGCTAAGCACTTATACCCTCACAGAGCAAAGCAGACTTACTATCACACAAGACAATCCACAGACCTCAAAACCAGTTAACGAAGAGTAGACAAACAAAACGAGAAGGGCAAAAGGCAACAGGGGAAATTTTTTTTGCCTTTTAATTATGCATCACTATTTTTGTTATGGGTACATGAAAATAATCTCTGGATCCCTTTGCCAAGTAGTTGCGGTGGTGTTTTTCAGCCTGCATGAAAGGCGCAGCATCAGTGGTAATTATATGCTTAGCTACAGCCTGCCCAAATGAACAGGAGCTTTTTAAAAGCTGGGGCTTTCACTGCTCATTGCTCGGGAAAATGCAGAGGGTAAGCCTGCTGAGGTTAAATAGTGCACAGCACAGACAAGAGCTGATACATCTCCATTACAACAGTATATTAGGAGGTTAGCCAAATAATCCTACAGCCAAGGGGGTTTGTCGTTTAATTATTTATTCTGATCCCTCTCTCATTTTGTCAGTATTCCTCCATCAGTCCTTCATTGCTTCAATCCTCCCTTATTCTACTCCCTAGCAGAGCTTCAGAAATTCATCTGGCTTACCTGCTTGTGTGTGTAAAAGCCCAAGAGTGGAGAGTGGCGTTTACCTGTTGGACGTCCTGCTGAAAAACACACAGCTGCAGGCGCTGGTGCAGCCGGAGTTTTCGGTGTTGCCAGATGTTTTCCAGCTGCCTCTGGTGATGCAGAACCTCATGGATGATATCCAGTACATGATGCACGGCTTTTGAATAATTGGCAGAGGCCGTCAACGAATCAGCACTGCCAGGGGTCAAAGGCCGCTGAAGTTTGTCCAATAAGGCTTTGCCGTCTTGACTCACCTACATGAGACAAGTGAGAAAATGATTCGTTTTTAGAGTTAATGACAGGATTGACTGCACCGCACCAGCCCCTTCACGCTTCTATGGCTTTTTCAATTGATATAATTTATTTATACTGTGACAGTAGCAGCACCTGTAATTGTTGCTCATGTATTAATATGCACCGGAGGGATCAAAGTTTTTCAACACAAAGTGATTAAACTATTTTTAAAACACTCTCTTCGTATTACACACACAGTACCTTACCTCAGAGTAGGCAGTTGTAATGTGCTCATACAGGCCCTGGTGATGGTGAATGGCATCTTCTAAATCCTGGAGTTCCGAGGGCAAATCCACTTCTCCACAAGCCTTACACCAGGAGTCCACATTACTCATGTACTGTTGGCATGAGACATGAACCATAAGAGATATAATTCAGCCATCTATATATATATATATATATATATTTATTTATTTTTTTTACACATTTTAATATCAGGATTAATCAAATATTCAGTCTGTCAGGCCCAGATTTCCATCTCTTTAAGAACTAAATCAAGATCCACTTAATTTTTTTAAATGGGATTTTAATAAATACAAACACTCAATTCAGCATATGCAGCAAAACATGGTTGTGGGGGCACTATGAAGTAATATATTATCAACGTTTTAAACACTGGGAGATTTTTTTTCAGCAAATACTGATTAGCTTGTAATTTTTTTTGTAGTTAACAAACTTACACAAATGTGTATGTTTTATAAATAATTTTTATACATGTGTAAAATGTACAGCATGCTTATGGCCTCATATGGTGCTATAATTGTTACTGTCCAATCAAAAACATGTATGGGGAATATCTTACAGCTCTGATAGCAACATTTTCTCAGGTTCCCAGAACATACATACACAGACTCATGTCTGTTATAATATTATAATAATATGCATATCTTAATATCTGATATATAACACTTAATTGGTTCTCTTTAGTTCTCTATTAACTCATAATCCTGACATGGAGATTACAGCCGTGGGTCTTTGTGGTTGGGTTTGTGAAAGCACTATATTTTGAACTAATTAATATATTATTATTATTATTATTATTATTATTATTACTACTGTCTTGGAAGCATAATTATTAAATTACTTATCAATCAATTCCAAAGTCCACCCAATATAACGTCCTCCTCTGACACATACACTGAGAGTAATGCACAACGTTTAGAGTAATGCACAATGATTTCAGATCTTTCATTTACTACTAAGGGGAAGATCTGACATTATCCACATCAAGATTTCAAGCTGTACATTTCATTTGATTTGGTTCATCCATAAAGGTTGTGGCGCTGGAAAAGCTAGGCTCTCCACATAATAGTATGCATTGTAAGCAGTTCAGACTGTACTGAAAGTATTTAACTGAAAATTAATATTTATTAAGTATTTATTTTAATACAGAGGAAATGGTTAGACTAAAGGCATTATTTAAAACAGACACGTTATATGAACTCCATCTCATGTAAAAATGCTTCACCATCTGTCCTCCCCAAGTAAACAATGGGGGTATCATTCTGACCATGCTTCCAAGTCTCAAACAGAACTGCATGGACGAGGGGGGCTGAAACCAGGCTTTGTGTACAGTGATAGAGAATGCGAGATGGGGCAAAGCTCACAGGGGAGAAATCCCTGGAAAAAGAGGTTGATCCCTCTGCTGCATGAAAAGGCCCCATAGATGAGAGGAATATTCCATCAGGGAAAAAAAAGGGCACTAGTACTCCTGCGGTCTCATGTACTCAGGAACTCTTTCACATCTGTGAACTTTCCACTGTGGTGTATTTGAGGAAGGATGATATGAATGAATAAAACAAATAAACAGCAGGAGTCTGAAATAAATCTAAATACATTTCCTTTTCACACTTGTATGAGATTCCTAAGTTTGAATGAGTGCTTTTATATGGTCCAGCCATAATTTACTTTGCGATTCTGGAGAACATTGATCCCATATGTGCCAAGTATAATTTGGTGATAAAATAAGCTCAGACTCCATTTTACTCCTCTTTTAAAAGTCAGTTTCCTTCAGCTGGCTTACATTTACACTGCTTACATCAAACTAACATGTGACTCACTGATCAGCCTTAACAAAAGATATATAAGCGGTAGCTTTGTTCTGTGTTTTCTGACCTGGTCACATTTCTGGTGGAAGGTTGCAGACATTTCAAGCAGTGTGCTCCTCTCGTCCAGCGCAGCAGCAAAGGCCTTCCACTCCTGCTCCAGCTGACTTGAAATCTGCTTGATCTGCTGGGATGCATAATGGCCGGCCTCCAGCAGCCGGTTCCCCACAGACATGATGCGGTTAATGTTCACATACACATTCTGTACAAGCACAGGAGGAATCAAGTTAGCAACTACTGTAGCACAAAGAGACATTTTAGACAAAGTGCTTCCATAGTGCCACAGTGAAATATGCCACAGCATATTTATTATAAAGAGTAAACAATTTGTGAAAAAATAAAACATTACTGTCTTAAGACAATAATATGTTTTTAAACCATTTTGTGTGCATGCTACCTGTTCTAAGAGTAATTACAGCCTGAAGGTTTCCAGGCCATTATTCATAGAACATTCGTGGAATGGATCTACATTAACACCCTATATATTGTGTAGAAATTCCTGCCATGCAAATATCAAACAATCTTCTGGGAACCAGGTCATCTTTTTGATCCTGCTAATTACCATTCCATCTACAATATGCCTTAATCAGATATTGTGGCTGTATATTATGACCACATCCATTATTTTGTATCTTGGCCATGTTACCGACATTTACATCTATGCAGCTGCATCTCTCACGCAACTAGAAAGTCTGAAAATCAGTCGATTCCCCGTTCCCCTCCATTTCCTCTGCATATTTCTGAAACAGGAACTGATCTATGAGCTAAAAAGGCTCCTGAAAGCATCTGGAGCAGCCTGTGGGACGCCACTCACACAGGAAGCATTTAGGTGGGTCATTGCTCTGCTCCATTATTGGACATGTTATGAGTCACTAGCACTGAACACAGACTATTTAAAAAAAAAAATTGCTCCACAATTACACCATCCCATTCTCTCCAAAACCAAGCTACTGAAGAAGACATAGACATAGAAGACATTTTTAAACATCCAAATCATCAAATCATTGTGTCCTTCAGAAGATACTGCAGGATTTAGACTGTAACTACTGGCCCAAAGCCAGCTTCCAAGCCTTTTATCCACTAATGAACCTTCTGGAAGCCCATGGGAGAATATACCTCAAGAGAGTTACAGCAAGTGCTCCAAATAAAATTTTCTACTGCCACTTCCATGCACCTATTCGTAACACTGAGCACATTCTAGCCAGAACCACCATCATAACTGAAACGGAATTCCAACATCTTTATAGGTACTGTACAGTAAGCATTAGTTAAAGCATCTCAGTGATATCACAAATATAGCAATTTCCAAAAATTATCAATGATCATCCATTTTTGATAATTCAAACAATTATCTAATGATGTATTTATTGAAATCCAGAATAGCATGTGTTTGTGATGCTTGTCTTTATATGTGCATCAGCAAATAAACATATACATATATTAAAAATTGGCAACGACACTGTATCAGAGCATTTCTGTTATTTACATCATGAATATTCAATATAGAGTAAACAATAATAAATTGGTCTACTGCCATTTGCACATTGGAGACAAAAATTTGCAAGTTATTGGCTGATTCAAATATTGCAATGTATCACCAAATACATGATAATTTTACAGAATAATTTCATAAATAAGGAACCCAGTCACCATAAATGGATTAAAACTTTGACTTTAGACTAAATTTAAAAAAAAAGGAAACTAGTAGAAGTGTGTTTAAACATGGCGAGACTAAATTAGTGCTCTGAACGGCCCAGAGGCAAGGGCTTGAAAAAAATAAGAACCACAACACAAAGAAAGGAAAGACACTACACTAGGGAGAAAGCAGTTCAAATCACTTGTCTAGACATAAAAGAGACAGTGCCTATTCATTCATTCATTAATGCAAGTTTCTGTATAAAAAAATAACTGCACAACCAAATATGCTTCATGGGTAAACATAAGATACATAAAATATTTAGATGTATTGAAGTAACGTTAACAAGCTATAACAAGTCAGATTTATAATTTTTCAAACCACCACATTTCAATGGTGTCTTGTCTTTATAATCTTACCATGCAGTTCATGGCAAAGTGGTTGTGCTGGGTCTGGAGCTCCATGGCATGTGAGTGATTGTTACCAATCTCAGTATAGCTTGCCAGGAACAGGCCTTTGTTGTGCATGATCCAGTCAAACATCTGCAAAGACACAACATACAAACACATTCAACTTTACACACATTGGCTGGAGGGGCTTTAGTGGGCACGTGTGTGGATGTGTGTTCCAGCATGTGATGGTGTGTGTGCACACGTGTTATGTTATGGATGACTGAGCAGTACAGCGAGTGTGTGCATGTAAAAAAAGCAAGCACAAGCTCAAAAGACATCCAAGTCTAAAAAGAAAAGGCAAATGTGTGTGTTTCAACACATTCATAATGGTGGGTCCATAAGGATGATATGAATAAAAATAGATTGCTTAAGAATGACCCGATTCTCAGGAGGAGAGAGAATAGCTCCTGGTGTCCTAGCAACATGAAATATCCTCCACCCACTACATGCAGCATTTAGACGGCTTCATTTGTGCTGAGGCAAAAAGTAAACACCATTTTAAAAGATGAACAAAGAAAAAGACTGTGTGCATTTTAAATTATTTAGATACAAATAACACTTTTGAATATAAAACCTGTTTTCGCATGCATTATGAAATGTAGAATACTCTATTGGAATTTTCAGCAGCTTTCAGCATCCTCATCTTGATGAATATGAGATTGTATGATCAACTACAAGAGCATTACAAATACACAAAAACAGAACTGGTTCAAAATAAGGCTGCATTACTGACAGCACTTTTTTATAGTGTCACATTAAAAAAAATCCTTTACACATTTATAAAAGGAAAGACAAAATAATATATATCTTAATATACAATATAAAATACAACAATCCCACAAGGCTATGGGGAGAGATTAGTCTCAAAATACTAAATCCACAAATTAAACAGTCACAAATACGTTTCACTATTCGCTATGAATACATCAACAATTTACAAATACATTTTAAATTTGAGACTTCGACTTTACAAATATATGCAATGTGACTTTAAACAAATGTAGTTATTTTCACATAAAATTATATCTATGAAAAACAAAAACATGTATTTATGAATGTGACTGTATTTGCACCAATTGCAGACTGTGAGACACAGATTGAGATGTGTTCATTTGTGAACAGTGAAACATATTTGTGACTTGTGTTTAATTTGTGGTTTAACATTTACGCATTTGTTAAGTATTACTACTATTACTAATCTCAATACTAATACAGGGCCACCTTTTATTGTGTTGTTGGTGTGTAGGAAATATGTGAATAAAATGTGTTATTTCTGAGAATTTAATAAAATAAAAAGCCCACTTACTGGAAATAAAATATTAAATCATCAGATGTGTGTTCTCTGCATACAAAGTGTATATATTCTAACTTACAAATCAAACAACATGGTTTGACCAGGCTGTATACACAATCATCACTGCTACACTATACTGCGCCTCTGAGCACTAATTCCAAATTATTATAAAATACCCCCCCCCCCGAATTTGTAACTGCATTTGAGCAACTACATACACGTGAAAATGAAATCCACAAGTGTATTGGAATTTCTACAATTTAAAACAACAACAATAATAATTAAAATTCACAAATGTGGAAAAAATATTTGTAATGTATAGAAATCATTTTTAAGAATTTAGAAAAAAAATGTGCATTTGTAAATCAAATGTTGTTAATGTATGAATCAGTACTTCTCAAATGGATTAAAATGTGCCAGAGCAAACATTTTTGAGATTCCAAATGTGACAGTGGGAGTTTTTCAATGTGGTGGAAAAAGTCTACACATTCAACTCTTCTCTGCTGCTTGTGTCAATATCTTTTTGCAGCTGTGGATTTTTGACCCCGTTTTGACGGCCAATTGATGGACCAATAGGAAAGCTTTAGCTGGACCAATCAGATCGTGAGGTTTGTTTAACAAATAGGAACACTGATTTGTTGTTGTCACTCAACTTTGGCACACTGTTGGTAAACGCCTCCAATTCTCCATCATGGCACTTCCAGCCAGAGATACAATGGAGAGTCAGGTAAATAACAATGATAGTTAATGTTTCTTTAAAAGAAAATTTTCTGGTTTGTGAACCAGTTTATGTCAGTGGAAACGAGCAGAACGGTTCCAAATTTAGTTCACGAACTAGAACTGTTCCGGATCCTCATTAGTGGAAAAGCGCTATGATAGCCATGCACATTGGTCAGAGCCGCAGCTCTTGGTTACGTTTCTCCACTGTTCACAAGCTCAGCAGGACGGCTCTGAACTTGGCAACATTTACACAGTATTATATCTCACTCTGGTCTGACTCCACGGTAAACAAAGAATAAATAATTACCCCGTCATGACTCTAACAGTTTATATTCGCGTTGGCACTGTAGTCAGCCACAGCGACGCCCCCCTCGCTGATGACGTATTCCTGGTTCCCCTGCAGAACATGTAGGAATGCAGTTCGGTTCACTGGAAAGAACCAAGAAGGTTCCAAGAATCAGGAATATAATCCGGTTCAAGAACCAGAGTTCTTTTAGTGGAAAAGCACCATGATTGGCAGCAAAAAATCAGTGTTCTGATTGATTAAACAAACCTCACAATCTGATTGGTCTAGCTAAAGCTTTCCTATTGGTCCATCAATTGGCTGTCAAAACGAGATTGACACAAGCAGCAGAGAAGGTGAATGTGTGGATTTTTTCCTTTTCATTGAAAGACTCCCACTGTCACATTTGGAACCTCAAAAATGTTTGCTCTGGCACATTTTAAGACATTTGAGAAGTACTCATTCATACATTAACAACATTTTATTTACAAATGCAATTCTTTTCTATACATTACAAATATTTTTTCCACATTTGTGAATTTAAATTATTATTATTGTTGTTGGTGTTTTTGTTTTAAATTTGAGCATTCCAATAAATTTGTGGATTTAAATTTTACGTGTATGTAGTTGCTCAAACGCAGTTACACATTCCGTTACATCTGTGAGTACTGTTTTACAAGCTCAAAATTTTGTACCCATTTTTGACTCCATACCCCTCCCTTACCTTCTCTGCATCCTGTTCGAAGAGCCGGAGCTGGAAGCACTGGTCAAGCTGCAGCTTGCGAACATGCCAGGCTTGGTGCAGATTCTGTCGTGTGCTGTGGATCTGCTCCAGCAGGGCTGAGATGCGGGGCAACAGGCCCTGTGTGTCAGCATTGGGTTGGCCCTGACTCTCCCGCTGCCCTGGGCCCACAGGGACAGTGCGGTTGGCGTAACTCTCGCTGCTCTGGATTCGCTGTAGAAGCCGCTGACCCTCAGAGTCCACCTCCTCCACTGGGGCCTTCATTACTTTCTTCTTCAGCGCTGCATGTTCCTCGATCATACGCCGTGCTCCCTCCAGGTCCTGAGGGAAATCCTTCCTTGTGACAGTGTCCTGCATCTCCTCCAGCCGGGCAAGCAAGTGCCGGGCATTGCCCGTGAAGTCCTCAAAGGCCACGCGGATCTCGATCCATTCCTCATGATTATAGTCCAGGCTGCCCTCAAAGTCAGGCGTCAGCTGGGACGGGTCAACCACCTTGGATAAGCCTTCCAGGGACACCATGGTGGTCTGAAAGGGAAATACAAATGTTGAGTTGATGAATGGAATGAAGGGGGGGGGGGGATGGAAAGGATTAATGAATCAACAAATAAAAAGTTTTCAGTTGAGAGAAAGAAAGTACCTGGAAATTAGAACATTAAGTCTAAATAACTATAATAAATCTAAATAACTTCAGAAGCAAAAGAAAGAGTAGGAAAAAACATTCAAATCAATCAACAAGCAGCACAACAGCAACACCACTCTATGTTCCCAAGTCCCTTCTGATTCAACACAGTCAATCCAGGCTCAGGTAATGACCAGTAAGGTGGGACAGTTATTTTTAACAAGGGGCAAAAATCTAATTTACCTCAGCCTCTTGGGGCTAGCCTGAGGTCCAGACTAGCTAGAAACACAGTCTAGGACTGGTCATGAAACCCCAGGGCAACAGAGGAGGACAGAGCATCAGCAGAACTGCAGACCATGAGCAGAGTCAAATACTTTATAAATCTTCCATAGGTAATGAAGCAGTAGAAAACAGTGAATAGAATGGATTAACCTGACAACCATGACATTATTATGCTATTGCTATATACATGAAATATTCTTTGCTCTCTTGTATTACTGGTTCCACTAATCACATTTCAAAACTGTGTCCCCTTCCTCTCCCTCCAGCAATCCATCTCATTCTGGCACATACAGGCACTTCTTTGCCTCCTCAAAGTCAATTCAGAGTTAGAGAAAGCACAGGCTGTTCTACATATCTACAGAAAACGAGATGGAAAGATGAAGAGATGGTGAAATTGAGAGACAGGGAGAGAGAGAGAGAGCAGATGGACTGACAAAAGCAAATGAGTGGGCTCCATGGCGGCTGTGTAAAAAGGCGAGAGCCAAGCTGTTTGGCTTTTTTGTTAAATCAAGGTAAAATAGTCCCACTGCTAGGCTTTCAATCAAATCCTGCATTTGCTACATTTTCAAGCATATTTTAAGAACTTCAGAATAGAAGGTGTAGACTACAAATAGTTTCTGATAATATAACCCATTAACATTTCCATAAAAAACTCCATTAGTGCTTCACATAGGGCCCGCCCCATCCTCTTCCTACCGGCAACCACACAATTTCTATTGTTCCGATCCTACAAGCTGCATCTTATGTTAGCTGTGGCCGTTTATCAGCAACCAGCTACCCATAACATCTACGGTTACTCATTGAGTCCATCACATGAGTACCCAAACCACCCACTGCATCACTAGCTCTTCACAGGGGTCATCAGGCACCTCCCCTTATCAGTGTTTTGCTGAATTAAGCCCACATCACCTTCAGAAGGCTCAACAGTAAAGTCTGGTATCCCAGACCCACCCCCCTCCAAGCTAGCTTTACAGTCCTACTTTACTCTTAAACACATTCACACTGGCCTCCCTGATGACTAGGGCTGTACCCAGCCCCACCAGCACCGTTAATGCATGCTCAGTGCCCTCAGTTCCATGTGGTCTTTACATGCTACATCATCAATCACCACAACAGCAGCTCTACAGTGCATTTCCCCAACTAGTCTGTTCTCCTTATTCACAACCACTGACTAGACCTTTTAGCTGTTTCTGATAAGTTCTTCACAGCTTCCCTTAGTTTCCGGCCCCTGATGCCGAACTGCCTAAGCAGGGATGTGGCAGACGTGGCTACAAATCCCCTAACACAAATCTCCACAGGTCTTACGTGTGTCTGCCACCTGCATTCCCTCACCTCAGCCTCCATGTCCACGTACTTCAGCTTCTTGCTTTCAAATGTTTTGTCTACTGACACCTCTAATGGAACTGTTATCTCTATGAAATAAACATTTCATAAATAAACTCTATGAAGTAATCTGTTTACTTTCAGACTACAGCAATGCACTCTGGGACCTGCAGGTCTTTTCCTAAATACACCAGCAATTTCCAATCTCATGCTTCACCCCATCTACCAATATTTATAGCCTGTGCACCCTCTCAAATACGTTTTCTCTCACGCACAAACCTAATCACTTTATTACTACAACCACTCACTACAACAATTACTACAAACACAAATGCATTTACCTCTAAGCGTTTGCTGTCCAACAAACATGCTAAAACCCTTAGCACCTGATCATGTCTCCATGTATACTGACCCTGCGACAAACTAACCTTACAATCTGATAGAATATGCTTCAGTATGCCAACCCCTGTGCATAATCTACAACTAGGGTCTTCACCTACCCACTGTCCAAGATTTTGTGGAGGTGGTAGGACATCATAAGTTGCTTCAAGCAAAAACTTAATACAACTTGTTTCAATTGCCCACAATTCTTGCCAAGTGATCTTTTGCTTTTCTAGATTCTCACAGCGAAGCCACTGGCCTTGTTTTGTCTGTGACACTGCTGTTGTGCACCGTGCTTCCTCTCCCTAATCACAAATAATCTAGTCATCATTTGCCTTCTCTCTGGTGATGTAGCCTTACTAAAATTACTTAATACTTGATAGTTGAATGAGCGTCTAACAGTCCTCCATTACTGCATATATATATATTACAAGAGCATAAAAGGAGCGCCTTGCCAGCAAACCACATTAAATTGCTGCAGTACTGTTCAGTGTGTGATCATGGACATATATTCTAAACCATAAAAATGTATCTTGTTTTTGGCATCTGGTCATGCCTGACAGTTCACCGTAACTTGTATGTTACAGTATATTTCTTTCTTTTTCTTTCTTTCTTATTTATGTATTTTTTTTGGGAATATGTAACTGAACCCTGCAAGGGACCTGTCCCAATCTTTCAAGATACCTATATTTGGTAGTGAGAACAACAGGAGACATATAGGCAAAGAATGACAAAGGATGCATAGTAAAACCTTAATATCACTGCAGATATTGCATACCATAAATCAAACAGATATTTGGTTTCTGAAAATAAAATGCTTATCAACAAAGACGTTAATGAGAAAAAGTTTTCTTTACTTAAATGCCTACATAAAAAACTTTGTATCAGATTCATTACAAGCCTTTGATATACAAATGAAACTGACCATTGCAATAATTTTAATAAGAATCAACATTATTTGTTTGTTTCATGTGCCACATAATTTAGCTATTATGTCACTATAATCTTTTAATCACTTACTAATTAAATCCAAGATAATACCCTCTGAATTATAAATCATAGATAAATAAATCGTAAATAAATCATAGAAATTCAAGCACACAAAGTCATCTCTATAAAAGTATAACTGACCTCCTGAAAAAGGGTGCATATTACCAGTTACATTACTATATAGAGTCTTGCTATATATATTGGTTCCTAAACCAATTTTAAGTTAACACTATGTCACAAATGTTAAACGTTACATGCCTTGTGTACAGCTCTGAAAATAGGAAGATTTTTATTCACTATGCCCAATCCAATCCAAACAAAAAACATATCCACCATGAGTAAAATCCCAAAAAGACGTTCAGTAATAGGCCATTATTTGCTGTCAGCAAACTGTTTTTAAAATGCTTCCAAAAAGACACTCTCAGACATGACTAAAAACAAACACCTACACCTTGAAACAAGCCAAATGAAAACAACACAATCCAGAAGAGAATTGTGCCTGACAACAAATCACACTACACAACATACTACACATAAACAGAACCACAAAATCTGTGTTCTGATGTAAAAACATGCAGCCTACACCCTCTCTATCCAAATGCAAAGTGCAGCCACACATGCGCACATGCTCACACTGTTATTCTCCCACACATACATCCCTACTCTGCAGTAACCAGAGCCCACCCTGCCCACTATAATAATATACTATGCACAGCAACCCACACAAAAACACATAAAGGCAAATGGTGCATTCTATGGCACAGGAAAAGCATTAAAACTGCTGCACTGATGAACCAATATGGCAATTACTGGCCGATCCAGATCTCAAATATTTTTCATAAACATCAATAACAATTTAGAAACATGCATATATACATCTGCAATCACCACTTAGAAATGAGGCTAAATATCTGTCCCATGTCAACAATGTTTGCGACCAAAATCAGTCATTAGCCATAACACCCTGCATTTAGTAATGTTCAGCTCTGCTTAGACTGCATGTTTGACAGACAGTAAGCCCAGTGTAGCTCCAGAGCACTTTCCATCCAAGCGAATGCTATGTAACAAGTCCCATGAGCACTTTGCCCAATTCATCTTCCGAGCAACTGCACACAAAAAGCTCATACCTCAAACTCGAACTTGGAGCTGCCGAAGTTGGTCCTCTGCTTCTGCCAGAAGTTGTCTGGTTTAATGATAAGGGCGACGTGGATGCAGCAGGGGAAGGACTCCTGCAGGATTTTCAGCAAAGGCTTGATAGAGTCCCACTTCGAGCCACGCATGTCCACAATGACTGTGAAGCCATGTTTACACACGTCCTCGCTGTATAGAGGGAGGAAAGGAGGGGGGGGGGGGGTGGAGCGATGGAGACAGAATGGGAGGGAGGGAGGGAGGAGAGAACAAAATATGAGCTTTAATCCTCATTGCATTACATAATCTATCCACAATCCACTCATCTGTGTAGATGGACAATTAGAATACATCACCGTACTTGGTTTGCTGTGCAAGGATATGCTGCCAATTGTTTGTTTTTTTTGTATCCATAACAATAATAAATCAGATCATTATAGATATCACAGACGACTGGAACACACAAAAAAGTAATTTCCTCAATTGACAACCATTGCAACTATATATATATATATATAAGCACCCAAAGAGAGAGAACATACTGCTTACCCATAGCAGACAGCTTCTAAATGCAGATAATGAGCATCAGGCAAATGAACAGCTGGTGAAGGCCTTCAGTACCTTCTGTGTTTCTGTCTGTCAGCTTAACTAACTACACGTCTGTCTGTTTCTCATCACTCTATCTCTGACTGCGAGTCTGGATCAGTTAACACAGCATCTACCTGTCAATCCACAATGTGCACGGACAGGTCAGTCGTTACATGATAACAAGCCAGGATCCATATACACGCCATCAGCAGATGCACATACAGCCTGTGCCACTGCAACACTGTTTTCCTCTTGCGCGCGCTCCCTCTCTCCCACCCACTCACGGGCTCCCTCGCTCACCCTCCCTCCCCATTTCTCTCTGCATTTGCACTCTGTCACTCCCTCTCTCTCCACAGGGTTTGCTCTGAGACACACTCTCACTCTCTCTCTCTCTCTCTCTCTCTCTCTCTCTCTCTCTCTCTCTCTCTCTCTCTCTCTCTCTCTCTCTCTCTCTCTCTCTGGTGTTACAGTGTGGGTGCAGTGGATGGAGCTGAGAAGAGAAGAGCGATGATGTGGAGGTGGAGGAAGGTCTGTTGGCAAAAGCTGAACTACTGCAGGTTTTTCAGAATCTGGCCCACGCTCCACTCCCATTTTTTTTCAACTTGGTTATTTCACCCTCCCACCTCTTTTAGGTGTCGCACTTTCCCCATAATAGGCAACAGAGTAAACAGACCCATGAGCAAGAACAACAAACAGCGATCATACTATGAGTTTCCACTAAAGAAATCAATCCAAAAAGAGACAACATATCAGACATAAACTCAGTGTCAACCAATGACCCCAAAATACTGTCAGCACCAACAACAGTTAAATAAAACAATATCAAGAGTTATTAAACGTAAAGGCTGGAAGCAGGCTAAGACTGTTCTTTTAAAAGTGAGAAACATCATTCTAACTCTCTTGTATAATAAAAGTAAACATCTGCCAGAAACGTGCCAGTGAAAAATATACCCTGCTGCGTGAACACTCTACAATGTAGGGTATCCACTCATTATAATGGTGTTGTTGTAAGACGTTTTTAAAATCAAATTGGAAATGCTTTAAAATTTAAAGTCCTTACATTGTCATTACAGTGTGTTTGATTTCATGAGTTGCTACAGTCCTGTATCATTCCCATCTGCCATCTCTGCTTTCATATTCACAATTTAAACAAAATAATTTAAGTAATAAATTAGTGTGGCATTCTGCAATTCTGTGTTTTCAAAATGACCATGAACAGAACATTTAATATTTGATTGTGATCAAATCTGACTGATGTACCATATTGTTTAGCCAATAATAACAAACATTCTGCAATGCAATCACAGTGGTATACATACTGAGAGCTAAATAAACCTGGTTATGCATTACTGCATGATCTGTTGAATAAAAAAAGCAAACAAGGGAAGTGATTTCTGTAGTGGCAGTGTAGTGGGAAAACAGAATAACAGGAAAGACAAGCTGAGGCAGCTGTGTGTGTGAGAGAGAGAGAGAGAGTGTGAGATTATATATATATATATATATATATAAAAGAGAGAGAGAATGTGAGAGAGAGAGAGAGAGAGAGAGAGAGAGAAGGGGTTTACCTGGGGATGCCAGCGAGATAGGCGATGAGTCTGCGCAGGTCCTCCTGCCGTATTCTGTCGTGGTTAGTACGTGAGGGGAATGTTAAGACTGGACCACCGCGCTTGTCTCTGCCACCTGGTGGAGAAGTAGAGGGATTAGGGGGAGGAGTAGCAGTCAGATTACTGTTTGTGGGAACATCCATATTCATTCCTTCGTAAGGCAGAGACATTATAGTACACTGCAGTACTACTGGGCTTCAACCTGTGTGTGTGTGAGAAAGAAGCAGTAAGCAAGAGGGTGTTTTATGTCATGCTTTCATATGCACATTAGTCTACTTCATTAAGGTATGTGCTATACAACTGTGCATGTGTGTTTTATAATAAAAAAAAAACCCTCTTACTCTATGCTTGGTCTGCTCTATATCCTCTGCCTGCTATGTGCCTTTGTAGCAGCACAATGATTTACAGCAGTACACAATTAGTGTCTTCACTCTCAAAACTACATAAACTATAAACACAGTTCCAGAGAGCTGTAACAAGCAGAAAACTGATGTAACAAGTGTTGAGAGGTTTACGTATATTCCATTATAAATGTTCAAATGTAATCTGTACATTATCCAAATAGTAAAAATATAACAATAACATTAAGTCACAAACAAACAAATGTTTGTCACATGACAAACAGGACAACAAAAAAAGTAATAATAATAATAATAATAATTAAACAGATCTTAGGTGCAGGTTACCCCCCATTTTGTATGAAGCAAAAGTATCAAATTTATTATAGTCTGAGCTGGGAATAGGCAGAACACCTAAGCTGCTGTGCCCACCACAGAGACAATAGCGATTAGCTGAATTCCTTAATCTGCTAGTTTGGCCAAAATCTACTTGAGCGTAAACAATTTCATGTTATCTAACCTACCTAAAGTTTATAAAGTTTATATATATATATCTTGTACAATATGGTTAATATATATCTTGTACAATCTGCCAGGCTGTTAAAGAAATATATTTGGATGCAGACTATTGATAGGAGTTAAAGGTCAATTAATCTAAAATCTATAAAAATCTCCCACTGTCCTGACTGCAGATAATCAGGTCAAAATTTGCATTAGTGTGTTTATTAGTGAGTAATATCTCAGTAATGCTGGTGGAACTAGATTTATAAATACGGACAAACTATTCCTGTGGCAGCATGTTTCTAACAACATCTGCTTTGTTTTATATCATCAACCAAACAACAGGTTACAGGATGCAGAGGAGAGGAAGCAGGGAAAAGGTCTCTTTTAATCCCTTCTGTTCTTCCTCCCTTCCTTCTTTAAAATATACTTGCTCAGCAGACAGACCCAGTAAAGCAGAAAGTGTACTGACTTGACCGTTACAAACCATGCCTGCAAGGATATCCCAGCAGATTTCCCAAGCAAAAAAGTGCTGAACCCTCTTAATTGAGTGTACGCTTAACAGGATCAGCCATCTTATCCCCCGGTTATGAAGAAAAAAAAAAGTGCAAACCATGAGACTTAGCACAGGGCTACACCGGCACACAGCTATCAAGTTCCCTTTAATAACTGCACTGACAGTCAGTTATTGTTCAGAGGAGAGCGATTCCTTGCCAACATCAGGTGATATGTAAAACACAGATTTACATTCTGCAGGAACTCTGTCCACCTTACAGTCTTTATGTGTGTAGTGTGTGTTAGTCTCAAGACGTTAAGCGTGTGAGAAATCCACAGATTCCCATTTCCAGCGGCAAAGCTAATGCCCATTATACCTAGGCTTGTATTGACAGCCATCTTTTGCAGGTTGATATATTGTACTAGCAATAATTGCAGTAAATTATAATACTGTCATTTTAAGACCATTTTATGCCACTAATATAATGACAGTACGATAACACAATAATGCAAATTCACCCCTTGAAAAGCAAAGAACCTTCAGCTAAAACGTTTTTATTAAGTATATTCAGACACTGAAATAGTATATATTGTATAGAATAAAACACATTTTTTAAACATATCCACATATAGAGAGCAAAGAAAAACAGAACAGAGCAAGTGGCTAAAAAACCTGGTGATGCTATTTCCCATGTTAAAAAGCCTGTAATAACAATGGGCAATATTGAGGTCAGAAGTAGTATTGCGGTAGTGTCCATGTATTGTACAATAAGTCAATAATATAATTAGTGTGAGAGGCCTAATTATACCTTTCAAAGACTAAGACATGAGAATTGAGACACAAACCTTGTTTCAGGAAAATGGGGTTATTTTTTGTATAATGCAATAAAATCAAGGATCTGTGATTTGTTCATTTATAAACTGTTTAAACTGAACAAGTATCATGACTGCACTTTCAGTGACGAACAGCATTTTAAATACATTTTGTAAATACGAACACATTTTTAATTTGATGATGCCAATACACTCTCAAAAATTTAGGTACAAATTGTTGCAGTTTTGCAAGTAGAATTTGTGTCCATTCATGCTTCATTCAAGATTTCAGCTGCCAAATATGGACTCCATGTAGGCCAGTCAAGCACAGGCACTCACTCTATAAAACCATGCTGTTGTGGCACATGCAGAATGAGCACTGGCACCGTCTTGCAAAAATAACCATGGACTTCCCAGAAAAAAAAAAGAAAAACATCACTTTGTTGACAGCACACGTCTCTCAAACTGATTATATACCTCTACATCAAGGGTGTGTTCACACATAGCAAATCGCCCATACCATAGGCACCGATGCTTCCCCAGAAGCATCAAGCGCACAGTTACACTGTGGGAAAGTTAATATATATGAGATGATTTGGGAGGGCTACTTAAGGCTAGTTGTGTTTTGTAGTTGGCTATATTTATATATATATATATATATATATATATATATATATATATATATATATATATATATATATATATATATATATATAAAAAAAAAAAAAAAAAAAAAAAAAGAGGGAACTGCTATATTTGAGCTGGAGGGCACTCCTATGCAGCTCCGTTCACTTGACCAAGCTGGAAAAAGAAGATCTATATATGTGTGCAAACAAATTATCTTCAGTACAGATACTCAACAGTACATTACAGTTGAGCAGAAAAAAAAAAAAAAAAAAAAAAAATATATATATATATAGATATATATATATAAAATATATATATATATATTTTTTTTTTTTTTTTTTTTTCTACTCAACTGTAATATCCATCCATCCATCCATTATCTGTAACCGCTTATCTGTAATCGCGGGGGTCCAGAGCCTACCTGGAATCATCGGGCGCAAGGCGGGAATACACCCTGGAGGGGGCGCCAGTCCTTCACAGGGCAACACAGACACACACACATTCACACCTACGGACACTTTCGAGTCACCAATCCACCTGCAACGTGTGTTTTTGAACTGTGGGAGGAAACCGGAGCACCCGGAGGAAACCCACGCGGACACGGGGAGAACACACCAACTCCTCACAGACAGTCACCCGGAGCGGGAATTGAACCCACAACCTCCAGGTTCCTGGAGCTGTGTGACTGCGACACTACCTGCTGCGCCACCGTGCCGCCCCTATATATATATATATATATATATATATATATATATATATATATCAGCACTGGAGAGTAGTTTTCTTGTGCAAATGTTACAGAGATCTGTGACTTTACTTTTAAACCCAACCTCTGCTGGTTCAGACATGCATCTCAATGAATAGCAGGCTATATGGTTGCAAACAACACAATCAGGTGGAGAAACTAAATAAATAAATACATTTAAATGCCATTCCAGTCAGAGCTGTGAGCAACTCAAAAACCTAGAGCAAAAGGAGGTTTAAGTAAGAAATGCTATGGACAGAAACCATTCACATGATTTACAATGTTTGCCAAATGGAGCGAGTTGTAGTCTGAACCCTGTAAACTCAGAGAAAGGAGGGGATGAAAGAAAGATGAGATGCATGTGAAATTACCTGCTTCAACAAGGCTGAGGCATTACAACTCACTCCTTCTAAACGTCAGAATAAATGAATGCAGGATTTGTTATATGAAGCGTTCACCTCAGGTATACAGACAGAGGGCAACTGAAGCTTAGCCTTTTTTCTCTGTATGTGCACATTTAGAGTGCACTTTGTGCCACTGACTCAGAGGTGCTCTCAGCTCTCAGTAGACTGACAAACAGCCAGGGTCTCATGTACACACACACACACAATTCTTTTTTTTTTTTTACCTCAAGTATCAGGTCTGGACATTGTCCAAAGTTGCCCTTTCACACATGCAGCGCACAGCAAGACACAGGCGCATTCTCACCTACTGCAAAGTTAGATCGTGGGTAGAGCCGACAGAAGCCCAGTGAGCAAGACATTTATTATTGGGCCAACCTGGTCTTGTTCAAATTATTCCAGAAATAAACTGTGCAGTTGGTCCGGTTTTTACTCATCTATCAAAATACATATTTTGTGCAACCATAAAAGTAGGATTTTCATGATCTAAAGAGGTGTCCTGTATATGACCACGAAAGTCTCCAACAGATATTACCTGGATTTTGTACTAGGAAGCTGGCAGGATAAAGTCAGTGGATATGGTAAAACTCTTGAGGTGATAACATTTATTTTTAGTATAGTGTGTTATGAAATTATTATTCAAAACAAACAATGGATTTGCAGGAAGAGCATGAATTGCACAACTGATATTTCTCTAACATTGTGGTTTTACTGTATTTGAGTACACGACTCACCTGATAAAAAGGCCACTTTTTCCTTTAGAATAGGCAAAACCTCCATTGCCTTCATCTCTTCATTCCTACGAAATCCTGAAAAAAATGAAAGAAAAATCACATTCAGTTTGAGAGGATATACTTTAAAGAAACTTATCTAGTCTTTGAAGATGATCAATCTAAATCTATTTCAATGTATCAAGCTTATTCCACCTCAGGCTTTGGACTGGGATCAAATGCTTTTCCATGAACTCAGCTGTGATCTGGCTGAACTGTCACTTCTGTTCAAACACTTGTTTTCATGATTCATTACTCGAAGCTAGTTTCATTGGTTAAGGGTGAGCAGGGAAGGTTAGTCATGTTCTGCTACCAGACTTGCTTTGGGCTCAGCTTGGCAGGCTCTGGTCTGGGCTGAGATCAAGCTGTGATTTATGTCAAATATTCACACAAGGACAGATCATTTAAGTGTCATTTCGCAGACAAATAGATGATAAAAATGTGGTTTGAGCATATGTTTAAGTGCAGATTGTCTAGAGAGGATAAAAGTAACAGGCTTGTAATTCATGTATTCTAAAATATGGAATGACTCATCAGAAGTGTGCTTGATGTCTTATTGTGTGCTCCCTGTGCTTAAAGGGTAAAGTATGTGCTTTATGCCATTTATTTTTTAAAAAAAGCTCAAAAAAGCCCCCCCGTAAGACTAATGGAACATGAAATATGCTGTGAAAGACAAGCCAAGGCCTCCTACACACTCCCTCTCATCTGTTATCGCATAATGGACTCTGCGGTGTCATAGCGCCTCTCTGTGTTACCCCAGGCCTCACCAATCCATTCACTCTCAAACACACTGGTAAAGGTTTACTGCAGGGTTGCACTGAAGCACACAGGTTCACAGTTCAATCTGATTTACCATACTGGGTTCACGATTCAGTGTTCTCACAATGTGAACAACATGTAATCTACATTCTGGGCAAACGCCCTTATCCAGAGTCACCCTAATGATGCAGAATACTTTACATAGATGCCATGTGGATTCTAATATCAAACATATGTAAAGAGGATTGGAGAACTTTGAAATTTTACAACTTCGAACTTCGTTATTGGGTCCACTCCATCATTTAAGTAGAGGTTATGCAGCAAATACCATGAATTCTAAAAAGCTTCTTACAATTCCAAGGATTGCGCTAGTAAAAGCCCATAAAATGTTAAATAAATAATAAATATTTTCACAAATTTTACTACATATAACACCATGCTAGTTGTCTGTTCACATTTGTTAATATGTCATTTCAGACTGGTATTTTATACTGAAAACAGTAGCACAAAAGGACAATTACAATTTTTTTTTTTTTACTTTTATTCAACGTTATACTTATCGCCTTTCTAGAAACCCAAGGACGCTTTCCAGTTAACACTCCACGTTCAATCCACACACACACAGACAACCACTGGCAAGATCGTCCACCTGGAGGACTGCATTGGGCACCAGGGGGTCATTCACATACACACTAGGACAGTTAGTACTTGGAGGAAACCCATGCAGACATGAGGAGAACATGGCAACTGCACCCAGATGGGACTTGAACCCAAGATCCCAGCGCTGAGAGGCAAATATGCTAACCACCAAGCCACCCGTACATTTAAAGGATTAAAGGAAACCCGAAATTCTGCTTTCAAATATGAGCATGAACATGAAATGAGCATGAAATGACAATGAACAAATCAACTGAAGAGTTGAGGAAGGTATTTTGGTGTGTGTGTGTGTTGTGGAAGGGGTCGGTGGGGGAGCTGTATCGTAGGTGGAGAAAACAAGAGCTCAGTCTCCCCCTCAGGGAAAGTGTGTCAGCTTGAGCAAGTGAGTCTGTGGTAAGTAGAACAAACAAGGTGCTCTCTCCTGCAGCTGGATGATGTAATGGCAGGGTGTGGGTGTGTCTGTCTGTCTGACTGTAGGTTTATGCATGTTTGTTTTGCCCAGCATGTGACTATTCCCATTTTTCAGAGGTCAGAAAACATGATATTCTTCTGTTCAACTTAAAGAATTAGGGCTGCATGAGAACACACATTTAAAACAAAAATGGTCAGGAATTCAACAAAGGTCTGTGAATCGTTAAGGGGCTTGATTGTCCCTACTTTAATATCAGGATTACAAATGTAGATTACTAAACATTACTAATGTGGTCCCAGCTTTACAATCATTCATTCATGTTAGGAGTCAAAAATGTCATCCAGTCTCAAAAGGCTTCACCTTTCCACATAAACTGCACAAGGAAAAATAAAAAAATGCATTGTAAACAATGTGATTTTTGCTCTCCAGCATCAGCAGTTTGTTAAAAATGTGCGTAATATTAGCCAAACTCGATACATGATTTCTACTGCATTATTCCAACAATTATCAAAAATACATGCCCACACTCGCCTTGCCAAACCATTTATTTTATTTTCCATACATCTGTATTTACAACATACTTCTACATTTCGTTTACAACAACACTGTGCTGTATATTAACACTGAACAATAAAAATAATTCAAATTATCATTGTTTTTTTTATTTTGTACTAATTTACATGTCTCTGTAATGTGTAACCTTTTCTACTTGGCTTAACAATTTTCAGTCTTTACATGTAGGCCTGTTCAGGGTTAAAGAGACATCAATCTCTGACAGCACACACAGGCAGGCTCTAGCTAGCTGCACAAGCCCAGGGCTGCATCTCAAACCACAGACTACTACACTATTTACTCTGAACTAGTGAATGTACTGCTAAGGGCAGTGTACTATTTTTAGCACACTATTTAGTACAGTAGCATGTGTTTTGCGATGTTGTTTCTGTCTTCCTTCTCTTATCAAATTAGAGCCACTGTCATTAAGCATGTTTTACAGTGCCCACTGGTGGAGAGTTTAGGCAGTTTTTTTATTTTGTTCAGATTTGAGACTTAAATAGGAGAACATGCAACTTTACAAAAAAAAAAAAAAAATAAAAAACTAGTTTGCGTTGTTTTAATCTACTATTTATAATGAGGGAGTGACTGGAGTTACAACTCATACTCATCCAATTGTGTTAAAGAGGCACAGGAGGGACACCTAGCATATGACACTACATTTAGTCATAATGCCTTAAGTCTAACACAAACTATTTGTATATATAATTGGCTGCATGTGTATTTGAAGTCATTAGTCATGCACGTGTGCCAACAAAATGCCTGTTCTGACAGGAATATGACAAGTTATATGTATATTTTTGTAGATGTATCAGAAACCATTCAGAGATCATAGGCTAAGGCAGTGGTTCTCAAACTTTTTCTGTCACTCCCCACCTCAGACAAAGGGGAATTTCCATGCCCCACCTGTACCATATCACCCCAAAAATAGTAATATAATATTCATGCAACTTTACAATTTTCAAATTCATTAAAGTAACATCAACTTAAATCTCTAAATTAGTAGCTTAACATTACAACACCAGATACATTAATATCAATGTTCAAAAATACAGAAAATTGGCCTAATATTTAAACTGTGCTTCAGTTTCTCACTTTTCAATCTGTTCAAAAATGAGCAAAGGCAGGAGCAAGGGCGTAGGAGTGAGTTTGATGCATGTTTAGTGTGCTTTTTCACAACCTGAATACAGCTAATATTAACGCTAACTAACTCTCAGATCATCCTCTGTTTCCCTAACAGTTATATACAAGGTCTCCCATGTAATGTTCTTTTATTATGAACAAGGCCTATAATGAATCCACCCCACCTGAAATACCTACACACCCCAGTAGTGGGGCATGCCCCACACTTTGAGAAATGCTGGGCTAGGGACTTCACACCTTTGTTGATAAGTTACAGGGGTTGGACAATGAAACTGAAAACACCTGGTTTTAGACCACAATAATTTATTAGTATGGTGTAGGGCCTCCTTTTGCAGCCAATACTGCGTCAATTCTTCTGGGGAATAACATATACAAGTCCTGCACAGTGGTTCTTCTTGCAGGATAGTGGCCAGGTCACTACATGATGCTGGTGGAGGAAAACGTTTCCTGACTCACTCCTCCAAAACCTCAATAATATTTAGATCTGGTGCCTGTGCAGGCCATGGGAGATGTTCAACTTCACTTTCATGTTCATCAAACCAATCTTTCACCAGTCTTGCTGTGTGTATTGGTGCATTGTCGTCCTGATACACGGCACCGCCTTCAGGATACAATGTTTGAACCATTGGATGCACATGGTCTTACTGGTGCAATGTGCAATTAATGAAGATTGGCTACCAGGCTGGTCCAATTTAGCCATGAAACCTCCCACACTAAAATGACAGGTGTTTCAGTTTCATTGTCTAACCCCTGTAGGAGGCTTTGCCTGTATATATTGCTTTTTGTGTCACAGTTCATAAAGTTGAGAGACACTAGATTTGTTACTAAATTGCAGTGACAAGTCTCTTTTTTGAAATGACTAATCACCTGACATCCTCTCTCCTGACAATATGAACGTAGGTTTTAAAATAATAATAATAATAATAATAAAAAAAAGAAGAAAATAAAAACATAAAACAAATAGCCTGTTTATGAAACTGTCCAAATGCGCCATGCTGTTATTTGAACTTTTTTCCTGCTTGCAAACAACAAAAACAAAGTATGTGATTCAAATGTGAGACATGGCAGACACAGGGCCGTAAAATTTCCAAAATAATCTTGGGGATGGTATATTGAGGTTTCCTAAAGGCTAATAATGCTGTTCAAAGTCTTTGGTGGATGACCGTCAGCCCTTGCAGTAAAAAACTTTAACAGCAGCTGAATAGCTCCCATTTTCTATTTGGATTGCCCCTCACTGGAGATTATATTTCAATCTCAGAAAACTGCATTCCTCTCACAGAATTGCATTGTTCAAAGCAAAGCCACCAAGTTCAAGGCCATAGTCCCATCCTTGGAGTTCTTGCAATTTGTGCAGATACAGATTTTTGGAATTCATCATTCATTTTCAGTCATCCAGCTAAAATATTAATAATAATAATAATAATAAACAGGAAACCAAAGCAAAACAAAGAAGTCCAGAAGATGTTCAGGGTTCTCCTGTTCTGAGTTCAAGCAACTCATGTCAAAGTAATTTGAAGTGTATCAGGCAAATAAACCTGAGAAAAGCAATGGTGAGCTTCAAAGAAAAAGATAGATTGGAGGCCTTTTCCTAGGCACTTGCGTCCTAAAGGCATCCGAGAAAAGTTAATTTTGTCTTTCATTTCAATAAATCAACAGAATTTAGAACAAGCAAAAAACAGGTAATTAAGACAAAGGAGTAAAGGGAGGAAAATTCCTATCAGATTTGAAAATCATAAAACTGTCAGGTTGCCACATATACACCTATACTAAGGATTTCGTAAAATCATAACCAACATAAAAATGGCACCACATCTATACCTTACACTGTACTAACGGTGCAGTGTTTTTCTCAGAATCAAGCGATTCCATATTTTTTTCTTCTACTTGCTTTGTGTGTGACTGACTGCAACAAGTCATCTCAGACTAGTCACCTTGCACATAAAGTATCTGAAAATATTGGAGGGCCAGTAATTATCTAAGGAGCTCGATCTGAAGGTCCAGGATTTAAAGCAAATATAAACTTATGAAAACTTTTACTGTTACATAGTATCACTGCCTACATTTTTATTATATATTTTTAGACAAACATTGGATGAGAAATTGTACTTTTTTATTATTTTATTATATATTTTCAGACGAACATTGGGTAAGAAACTGTACAGTTGACGTTTTGAAGATAAAAGTTTTGGTTAAGACAGTGATATAAAACTATGAGTACACTGCCAAGGGGCAGAACGAGAGGCTTGTTTATTGGGTTTAAGCCCTGGAAGATTGGCCAAAAAGTTGAGAAAATAAGAAAACACACCATAAAAAAAATCTATAATTGAACTGGCAAAATCAATGTTAAAAATCCTTCATTTCTGATTAATATTAACAAAAGATTTAAAAATCAAATGTGGAAGTTCTTTTAGCTAGTTATTGTTGCTGGAGTTCTGATAAACACTAGACCTGGCAACCCTGTCAGTCCCTCACCTCAGTAAGCAAGCTTAAGCAAGAAGTGGTGGGTAGTAAACATGAACATAAGAAACTGCTGTCAGACTGCTGACGGACAGCAGAGAGACGTTTCAGGTGAGTCCACACCAGTGAGCGGGTGAACAGGTAGATATAATAAACAAATGCTAGCTTTGGTCAGCTTACCAGCTAAGGTCAGAAACACTGAGATTGAGCTCTGGTTAATTTGAATATTGATAAAGATTTACTGAGTACTAAAACTAAGAAAAAGCGAATAACATTTCACAGATATAAAGTCCTTTAAAGTAATATATTTGACAATAAGTTAAAAATGCCAATAAGTTAGTGCTAACTTATAAAAAATTAGCATTTTATTAATGTTATGTAAAATATGAATTTTTATATGATTACTTTAGTCTTTAATTTTGCACTGCATCTCTGCACAGCCCAGCTGGTATACTAAATATATTAAATGCAGTAAAAAACAGAACTGCAAAGCACGCCATGAATGTGCTTTTAAAAGGGATGTTTGCTATGAGTGCACATTTTGTAGTTCTACAATTACAATATTTGATCTCGTTTTTACATTATTCTCAGCTGGTGGGTGACTTTCAGTGACACTGATGTGGTGGTGGTGTGTTAGTGTGTGTTGTCTTAGTATGCTTGAATCACCAAGAAGTGGGGCTTAAAGAGATTTTTAGATTAGAGTTGCAGGTTTATTCAATTTAAATTGGACCTCAGGCAACATTTGCCTATTTTTAGGGGCGGAAATGAAAATTATGGTTTGCACATAGAAAATACTGATTTGTTAAGGAATTCTGTTGTCTCAGAAGACTTGGAAAAGAGTTATGATTGCTGTAAATGGGTAAATAAATCATCAGGAGGTGAGCATGGTTCTAGACATTTCAGCTAAGCCCCAGATGTTTAAAATGTTTGGCTCCACCCTTCACACCGCTCTTCTCCTATGTATTTATTGTTGACACAGTCTGAGGCTTAAACAAGATGAATGAGCTGATTCCTAAGCATATAATAAATATAGGAATAGGAATGAATAGCAGTGTGCATAGACGGTGGTTTGTGAAATGTCAAGCTGTACTCAGGATGAAATGTGACACTTTTCTATCTACATTTACAAACAGTATATGCCTCATTGTACAGTATATATTCCAGTATAACCTGGAAGCCGCCAGCTGGATTTAATGTTACCCCACACATACTTCAAGAGGTCAATGAGCCACTTTTAACCTCAGCACACTTTTCATTGTTAACCGTTATCTACATAAATGTCCGACATGAGCTTCTGCTATTTCCTAGTAATGTAAGTAAAGAATGATAAGAGCGAAATTAGTGCAACAGGAAACAAGGGACTGAATCTGAAAGAGGAAAGGAGGAGGGAATAAAGAGGATGCAGGAGTCTGTTGGAGGATGGGGCAGAAATCGTGGCGTGTTGGTCATCACATAGGAAGGAAAGAGGAGGAGAAAGGAGGGAGGAGGGGAGATGCAGCAAGAAAGGGGTGGAAGAATGAGAAAGAGATGAGGAGAATAAGTGTGGTTGCTAGGGAAGTAACACAGCAAGGCCAACCAGCTGCAGCCCCACCACTCTCCACCAGTGACAGCTGCCTGCAGACAGCTCCAAAACAGCTGTCTACTCTAACACAAATTTGTACACATACACACACAAAACACAGACACACAAGCCCTAACTATAGCTAATATTAATATGATTGTTAAAAAAAAGTGTGTGGTCAGATCTAGAAAACACACCATACATACAAACTCCATTTCTGGAGAAGTTCAGACATTTTGCTTTAAAAAAAAATAATAAATAAAATAAAAATAATTTGTTAATTCACTTGAAAATTTGTTTAACCGTCAAACGTAAAAATAAATAAATAAAGATTTCCAGTGTTTTCAGTAAGTAACTTGATGTCACTTGATATACTAATTTTTAAAGGTTTGCAAGTGGAATATTTCATCATTCTGAATTGATACAAGACTTCAGCTGCTCAATGGTCCATAGCCACTGTTGCCTGAATCTGCTCTTCATGATGTGCTACAGGAGATAGATCTGGACGACAGGCAGGTCAGTCAAATACGCAAACTCACTTTGGGTCTATGAAGCCACACACCAGTAGCATGTACAGAATGAGGCATCGTTTTAGTGATGTAACCACAGATGTCTTGGGAAAAGACATTGTCTTGATGGCAGCATGTGTCTCTCTAAATACTCAGTGTTTGCCTCCACATCAATGGAAATATCGCACACACTCAAGTCACCCATGCTGTGGTCACACAAAGATTCGTTTGATTTTATACTTCAGTGTTTTTTAAAACATGAGTATCTGTTCCAGTCAGGGACAATTCAGTCAGATGCCCCTCCAGTTCCATCACAGAAGAGAGACAACCACTGCTTACACCTTGGGGGCTTCGCCTGGGTATGTGTCAGCTGGGCGTGAATTGTTTTATTTTCTACTAACCACTTTGCTGGTTTCTTTAGGTCAGGTGCCCAAAACGAGTTTTATGACATCTGAAAAAAATTTGGACGCAGTGGCAGCTCAACATATATGTAGTGGAAACCCAGTGAAAAACCATTTCTTTGTACTTTTGTCTGATAAATAAAATTTCAAGAGACTTTTAAAGAAATGTCAAATAAATTAATCGATAATAATAATAATAATAATAATAATTTAAAAAATACAATTTTAAAACACTCCACAATCCATATTTTCTGGAAATTGGCCTTAAGGCAATACCTTCCATCATAGCTTCATATGCCTAGTGTAATTTAGTAGTGGAGAGCAGTAGAAAACCATGAATATTTTTATAACTGAACCATCAGCACACTGAAGCTGTATGAAAAAAGCTTTGAATTTTCCCCTCAGACAGCATGTCACATTTTGAAAACAGTGGCTGATGCAATGGGAAAAGTGCTCCATTCTAAAGTCTTATTAATGAATATCTGGTAACCATCCACCAGAAGCCCTATACAAGTCTCCTGTGCTTCACACCAGCTCCATCAGCAAATTGAAGAACATTATATTTTCAAAAACAAAGTGTACACATCAACACTTATCGCCATGAACATATAACGGATGGCAGCTTAAAATATTATATATGACATTGCTTTAAAAATTGAATTAAGCCTTACTCTACATCAGATCTCTTTCCCTACATAGGCAATTATCATCTGCTGATGATCAGCAGTAGGACTTTTACAATCATTGCAAATAACCAATTACCCTCCCAATTGTCCAGCTCCAACATCTACATGCTCTTTACCAGCTGCACTAACAGCAAATCTTGTCACAGTAAAAAGGCAACAAATCAAATGGACTAAAAATACATATGTACTCACTCTCAGACCTTCCTCCCCTCTCCCTCTCAACATCCCTGTGTGAAGGAGCAGTGTGGCGCTCTCAGCTGTCACACAGACTGATGGGGACGATTGTGAAATGAGGAGCCAAGGTCAGAGATCAAGGGCTCACTGTCCAGAGCAGAGGGAGGGGAACAGATCTGTCATTTTAGGGACAACAAGATCATCTTATTGAAACTGGGACTCGACAGACTCAATGTCTTCCAAAGACAAATGCGTGAATTCATTTATCACAGTGATTCAGGACCAGCTGATGAAAAACTGACAAATGTTCTGGGCATCTGTCACAAGGCTGTAATTGCGTGGATGCCTTGCAGTTTGCTACATTTAAATGATAACCACTTTGGCTCAATCACCAAAGGACTTTTATTATTAAAAGGCATTTAAAAAAGAACCTGTTTGGCTCAGGGTTGAAAGTATTTCAGTTGTTGTAAAATGCAATGCTGAAAACAAATCTTATCCAAACCAAAGTCAGAGTGAGCAAAACCTAAAGCATGCTAATAATACAGACTCCTGAGTAGGCCCTAATCCATTTGGCCTCACATAAGGTCAGGTCATGACCTCTGTAGCGGTGGCAGTTGTCAGTGCCTTCAACACAAGTGATTATTGTCAAGCGTAAGCAGCCTGTAAGCAAGTGAGCCAACATGCTATATGCTCTGGGGCATGTTTAGGAAATCCAGCAAAATATTTCTATGACCTCTATTTATCCTAAAATCTGAACTTCTTATAATCTTGTTAGAAGTGAGGCTTAACAGAATGAACACAGGAGGTGATCATTATCATTATCATGAGAAATGGCATGAGGATAAGGGTCATCAGGGTCATCCTCAGTGCTTCCACAGACCTGGTAGACTACACGTTTCTTTAAATTAGAGTCACAAAAGGAGGACAGCTTGTTGTACCAAATACATGCTACCAATGTCTTTAGGATTGAATCCATAAACTGCCTTACTGAATGAGCCCCAAATGTAGGCCATCAATGCTGTTAATCATTATTAACTTAAACCTTACAACACATAAAATGATGCACCATTCAAATGCATTTCAACATATGCACAAATCACAAATCATATTGCCAAACTGCCTCCAGAAACACCTGACAATGTGTGTTTGGCTGTACAGCAAAACCCTGAAGACAAGACACACAAAGCAAGGAGTATAAAAGTAAGGGGGAAGGACAGACATATACAGGATAGAGTGGTAACTGAAAACAAAAAGTCTTCAAACCACATTCTTGAAACTAAAGTAGTGCATTAAAATCTCCTCACACCGGGTTTAAGTGCAATGTAGAACTAACAGAATACAGGGCACATTACAACATATTATATTCTCAAATGACATGTAGTCAGATTTCTTTTTCTCCATTTCAGAGTTGCTCTGACTCATGTTGAAGAGGCTTTAAGGGCGCTCAATGATGAAAAACCACAGTAGTGGTATCAAATTAAAATGACTGACCCATCATTCCTAGCTTTTAAACACCACAACATACTGCTTCTTTTCTGGTGCTCTCATTCTCTGACCCCATCATTTTCTGATATTCAAATGCCTAGCTCTAGTATTAACATAGTGATATACACCAGTGCTGTAAAATACAGTCATATAATTTTGAAATATTTTGTTCGAGGTTGAACATTTCTTAGTTGTTTATATAACAAAAGACCATAATACAGTGGCCCTCATTAAATTGTAACCTACAATGTAACCACTATCATATTTGGACAAATTGCATCGTAAGTAATCTGGCAGGAGTATTTGGCAGCTGTTTAGAGACATAATTGATGTTGAATATATTGCTTTTAATCAGTCTCTGCTTCTAATATCAGTAAGGATGCCACTTTTTTTTAATTATTAATAATTCTTTTTCATATATAATCTATATTTGCTTGTAAGAATAAAAAAAGAAAAATCATACTTCCCTAGCTTTTCCTAAATCTGTGGTTAATATTTCAAAAAGGTGCAGCATAACCTAATAATACAGTAAATATTATGATGATATTCCCTTTCTATTACTGACAAATGTAATCAACTTGTATATCCCTTTCAGTTCAGAGCACTAAATAAAACCCATAAATGAGTCCGTTTCTGTAAATGAATGGAGGGTATAGAGTGCTAACCTGTTAAAATTGAAGCATAATGAGGCTTTCACAGACAGACAAATGGCACTGATGGCATTTTCATAAGGAAAACATTTAGTCTCTCTATTCAAGGAAACTGAGTCTACAGCAAGGCAAATGGAGGAGGAGTGGAAATGCCACGTCGCAGCAGGCTACATTTTCAGGAGACAGAATTAATATTAGGTCTATAACATGCACACAGTACTACTTCATTTCAAGCACAGTGATGACCACCGAAACACACAAATGTCGAAAACAAGCATACAGACAAACACAAATGAAAAAGCATATGTGAACATGCACTCATGCATGGTTTTTTCTCACACACACACCTTTGAGAGTCTGACTTCAGAATCCATACCCTAAAAAATGCACCTCGGTCAGATGGGTGTGAGGGTGTGTCTGTATGATCACATGTCAGTCATATAACCTTTGAACCTGCTTCTTAACAGAATGGACACTTGCCCTGTACAACAGCACTTTTCTAATTCTATAAAATTGTGTGCGCGTGCGTGTTGGACTAGGGCTGTTACGGTGAAAGAATTTTACATGTGTTAACGGTGCTCAACATGATGATATGTGATATTACTATCCCGAATTACTTAATCATTTGGTTGAAAGCTGAAATGATCCCAAATGGGCGAAGTTGCGTTTAGTTTCGGGTCTAGGTGTGATGCCATTGTGTCCATTTTATAAAAGAAGACTGACACACCTTTTTGATTTTTTTTTTATATAAACATTAAACTCATTACAGAGAAAGTGAAAATATGTGCATTGCAGTGGTGATGGTTGCTTGCCATTTCTTGCAGGTGGCCTGTAACAATATTTACATTAGTTGTATGATATATGGACATTTGCTCAGTTTTTGTTGACCTCAATATCACCCACTGTGTTTACTGGTGTGTTTGTTTACATAAGAATGAACGTCATGAAAATTGTATGTTCCGTTCTCTGGTTTTCTATGGTCTCTCTATTCTGGGTCCGTTATATTTATTGGTTTTTGTTTTGTTTTGTTTTGTTTTTTAAAAAACAGTGATTTTCTTTTATTAATGCTTTATATATTTAGTACATTTCAATGTCTGAATATTCTTAATAACTAATGTTCCTGCTAAATGTCCCTTGCTCTTTAATGTAGTGTAACTGTAATATTATGCTATTATATTACCATTATATCAGTGGCATAAAATGGTTTTAAAATGACATGACAATTGTTTATTTCAATTATTTCTGGGACAATATAACGACAACAAAAATGCTATCAAGACAGTGACAGGCCTGTGTGTGTGTGTGTGTGTGTAAACACACATTTTAAAGCTGTATATTTGCAGATTCGTAAAAGCTGACCATGTCTGGAAGACTGCCTACAATCAGGGCAATCACTATAAACAGGTGTACACATGTTTTTGTATTGCGTTGTAATTTTATTTTATTATTATCATTATTGTATTTTCTGTTCCTGTGGAATGCTAAATTTAGCCTGTTCCTGAGTACTCCCACTGAGCGCTGATCTCCTCTCCCATTTCAGAAGCAGCCAGAGCAGAAGAGAGGGAGGGATGTGGATGTGTGTTTTTATATATAGGGGAGGTGGTTACTGCAGGACACACCCGCATGGTGCAGTCTTTCTCTCTGTCCGCTGGTCAATCTGAATGCTGTGCTGTCCAGCACATTTGACTGCTCTACTTTTTTCTAACCTGAAGACTATCCAATGTTTCTTAAACCTTAAAGTATTACACAACAGCAGAGCTAAACAAAAACACATTGTAAATCACAGAATCTGCAGCACACCACTCAAGCAGCAGTATTTGTATGCATGTACAATGTTTTTTTCTTTATGCTTATTTTATGCTGTTGATAATTTCAGGACTATACAGCTTTAAGTAGGCTACATTTTATTAGCATGACAAAAGAGGTAAATGCATGTTCCTTGAAAGCACTGTAGTGAATTTTAATATTTAGTGCTGCAAACAGATTAAGTAAAATTCTTGCAGCAGCCTTAATCATTGCACATATTAAAACATATGTATTTAAAGGTACAATAGCAACATTTATTGCGATTTTAAGATTAAAAATTATTTTCCTCATGATTAATAGACCGTAAATCTAAAAGGCAAATTTCTTGCCTTCATTACAGACAAGTCCAAAGCTGATCATTCTGCAGTGCCAATGCGAGTCTGTGGATTAAGCTACAACATAAAATATCCATGTCATTACACCACCGAGGTCAAAGATAAGCACACAACCTGTATTGACTAATCATTGTTTTGGATATTCAAAAAAATATTGTGTAAGATTAGGGAAGCAGAGCTGGACAGACCTCCCTGCTCTGAAGCTGTGCAGTGTTACCTGAGGGAAACAGCAAAGATAATGACAGTTCCTCTCTTTTACCAGCAGATGTTAAAATGAAACCACACTGAAAGACACTTCCTGCCAGGAGAAGCGTGAGAGAGCTGAGTCTATTCCAGCCCACATACAGATTACAGATCGTTTTTAGGAAACAGGCCAACAATTACACAGTCACATCTGCACATATACAGTAAACAGATCTGCACATACACTAGGCTTGTCACATTTACTACAAAACATCTGACTGGTGTTTGTTGCATCTATGCAATACAAAAACTATAATTTGGAGGTGTTCTCATTCAGGTCATAAATGTGTACATAACACAATGAGTGTTATAACACGTACTGAGACATGCCATGCGTTCTAAAAAGAGGAAAAATCTAATGCCGTGTTTAAAAGTAAACTTTCATGCCTCATAAGTAATAGCCAAATGTATGCAACAGATGAGGTAACAGCCTGGTAATAGAGGTCATGGCGATAGTGTAAATGGTAGCATAGTAGCTATATTTTGTGAGGTCACTTACCTAAGATTAAGTATTCTAATCTTAAGTATTTATCTAAATTATTTCGGTGTCTAATAATGTTCGCATTATCATTACAGCAGGATGTAATACACTAATGAAAGCACTGGGGGCAATATAGCTGCATTTGTATTGCTGCACCATAAGAGAAGGAATCATTTGTGACAGATGGAATGATGGTAGTTCAGTAAAAGAGGAAAAATGAGAGGGAACTGCAGAACAGTTTACACCCAGCTTTAAGAATATGCCAAAACTATACAGTCACACAGAGTCTCTTAACACAGAAACCAACCAACCACTAAATACACTGAAAATGAGGCTCTCAGCTGCCTCTCTTGCTGTCTCAAAGGATTGATCACAGCAAGCTCAACTGACTCATCACGAGGCCATGCACACCACTGAGAGAGAGAGCGAGGGAGAGAGAGCGGGAGGGAGAGAGTAGATGAGGACAGTGATCTCATAGGAACACAGTCAGTGTCGGCCACAGAGTATCCAGTGCCAGAATGTAGGGATGAAGACATTGTTCCTCCTCCACACTCCTACCCCGCACCTGACAAATGGCCTCCACTTCCTCCTCACCACTCATCCCCTCAGCTCTCCAATCGCCTGAGCTGCAGCGGCATGATCAGACGAAGATAGGAAGTTGAGGAATAAGATGGAAATCATGTCAGTGTGATGAAAATAAAATGGAATGAGTGATGAAGCATTGGACTGTGAGAAAAACCAGGAAAGGAATTTGACTGGAAAGGAGAAACTGCTCACAAAATACACAGCAGCAACACACCCCTGGCTGTTCCTGAATGCCACAGTGTCAAGAGGGGATAAGAGAATTAGTTATGTCTGAATGCACTTTAAAGCCACAATCTGAGATCTGGGGGGAGAGGGGGAAGAAAATGTTTATATGTATAGCAGTTTCCACAAACTGAACAGGCAGCAATTACACTGCCTTATACAGCTGGACAAAATAAGGACTTTAATAATTGAAATATTTTTCAATAATTGTATAATTGCTTTTTTGTTCATATTATGGATAACATCAGTATTTAAACATTGAATCTCTTTGGTCGTGGCTAGTTGATTTTGGTGTGAAATAAACTAAACAGTATAAACAGAGCACATATTAGACTGTTCTCACAAGTCAGCACAGTTTCTTGGACTCTTAATAAAATGTCTGACATGCTTTGGACAAAATAGCACAAGAATCAAACAACACAGCACCATTTGTAACCCGTCTAAACAGCCCTGTAAAGAGCAACAGGTTTCAGTTCCTGTGGAGAACAAAAAAGATGGGAAATGTTAATCTAGTGCAGGGAATTGTTTTTATGATAAATTTAAGCTTAAAAACGAGAAGCAACAGAAATCAATAAATATTGGCTTCTATCAGGAACATATACTCAGTAAATCACGGTAAATGCAGAGGAAACTATGAACACGAGAACAGAAACAAAATGATATGTTTAATTAATATACTTGTGTGTACGAATTAAACATACCTGGCTTAAATATGTTCTGTTCTCTCCGTGTGGTGTTTGTGGTCTGCACCACCTTACATTTTTTAATACCATGCATTTACTCATCTGGTGGTGTTCTGTGTGATCAGGTGTGGCGACCCCCAGTAAGAACTCGAACGCATTTGAGACATTTGAAAAGTATCATTTCCTTTCTGTGTATTTTTTTTTCCACAAAGTGTATGTTATCAGGGGCAAACTTTTTATCTATTCGCAGGAGGACTATTCACCAAACAAGGAATGGATCGGGATGTGTCTTTTGGCAACAAACATTCTAGATATTTAATGCAATATGCATTCTTGTTTACCCAGTGTTTCAAGACTTCTAATGGGTTAAAACCCCTGGGAAATAAATTATAATTTAATATTTAATTATTAAAAAAAAAAAAAAAAAAAAAAAAAAAAAAAAAAAAAAAAACAACAGAAATATGATAAATCCCTCCTCAAAAATGACCAGCAGTGCACTCCTCTCGATGTAGAATAGGCAATATTACCCTGACCAATCACAAAGCTTCCATAGCCATGCCTCCTCTGAGTCGAATGTTGATGAGCTAAAGTTTAGGAGCATTTTAGTGCTAGGTGCGTATGCAAGTGTGTAATTTTTAATTCTGTTGAAGACGCAAGAAACCTACCAGTCAGATGCCAATTGTGAGCGCAAGTTATTTGCTCCCAGAACTTCTGAATCATCTTATTAATAATATTAATGTATTATATAGTGTTTTTCAAAAACTCAAAAGACGCTCACAATCATCAAGACAGAGAAAAATTGAAAGACAAACAAAGCAAATACAGAACAAAACGAGCATGAATAAACACATCGGTCTGCATGTTTAACAGAGTAGCAGCGGACATAGCAGCCGCACTGGGCCGGTATGAACAGCAAAGTAGCATTGGCGATAACAGCCATACAGCAGAGTAGCAGCAGGGGAAAGCACCAATTTGTAGACACTCTAGAAGGTATCCCATTCATATTACGTTAACGAAATGATCACACGAAACCACACCAAAGACACACAAAAACATCAGTAGGTTCGTACATGAATGGCCGTGTAATGCCATTTCTTCCCGCCTCTACCATTTAATTGTGCACCTTGCGTAAAATGACAACCACAGTTTAGACAGAAAAACCCAGTGACTGCTCATTCTCGTGGCTGTGTGTTGCCATGGTAATGTAAACAGCACTCTTTTCTCCAGAGATAGTCATTTACCGTCATTACTTCATTGGACGATGCCCACACCATTCTCAGAGAGCCCTAAGGAGCATATTTTGGTCATTTTTGAGGAGAGATTTATGAAATTTTTATTTTGTGTTTTTATTTAAACTTTTCTGAATGTTTCACATAACACCCAAGTTTAGAATTATACAAAAAAACATATATCTAAATTTTAAATAGAGTTCCCAGGGGCATTAAGTGCTATATATATTCACATTTCAGAACTTTGTACTGGGAGTTTTCATGGTTACCATGGTATCTCTGCTTCTTTAAATGTGTAAAATGTTCTGCTCTCAATGTTTTCATGACACATTACAGGTTATTTTTTATGGTAAGAAAATTACAATAGATGTGTTTTTCATTAGCTGGAGTGGGTCATCAATATGACTTATATAGTTCCAATGAAACCTTTCCTTGTGGACGTGAGTAATTATGTGCATGTATATAATAATCTGATGATAAAAATGTAAATATTGTATAGTAATGAACATCTGATGTATTCTACCTCCATTTTTTTTTAAAGGATGTCCTTTAAAATTTGTAACAGTGTGACAAAAGTATATAATGGGTATTGGAAATAAATATCTATACCACTATGGACAAATTTATCAAGATAACATTTTTGGCCGTATCACCCAGCTCTACCTTAACATAATTTGGTGCGCAACCTTTCGAGGCAATAGCCAAAAATAATTTGTCTCTGAAGCACTGAATGAGACTTCTGTATCAGTCAACAGGTAGTTCAGCCAACTCCTCCTGAGAAAACTGCTCTAGCTGTCTTTTGACAAGATTCTTCTCCAGACACAGGGTGTTTCAGCTCTTTCCACAGATGCTTAACAGGACTGAGATCAGGGCTCACAAATGGCCATTTCAGAATAGTCCACTGTTTTGTTCTTAGCTATCCTTGGTTGCTTTTAACTGTGAGTTCTGGGTCATTGCAGGACCCATAACCCGTGACTGAGATAGAGCTTTCTGACACTTTCGTTTCATTTCATTGGCCCCTGCACTGATTTAAGGACGTCTGTGCCGGATGCAGTAACAAAACAACATGCCCAAGCCTTCTCCGTGTTTTACAGTAGGTATGGTGATCTTTTATTCGAAAGCCTCATTTTTCTTATCTGTGAACACAGAGCTGATGTGACTTGCCAAAAAATTGTGTCTTTAGTCCAAAGAACATCCTCTTAGAAGCATTGAGGCTTGTCAACATGCACTTAAACAAATTCCACTAAAGCTTTTGTTACCTCTCTGAGACTGATCTCTTTCCACATTTGATTTTCTTTATTCTATGATGTACCAAAGGCCTGCGGTTATACATGAAAATACTGCTTTTAATTTCATTACATGAAGGAGGAATAAAGCATTGTTTCAATGAACTTTAAAAGGTACCAACAGACTGTAACATACTAGTAGGTCTCATTGTTGTAAAATGACCTTGGTTTAAGGACGGCACAGTACAAAATTCTCTCATTTTCATCATCACTACTACTACTACTAGAGACAAACTCATGAGCTTCTAGTAAATTTAATCCTTAGGAGGCTTATTTTGCCCATTTTTGTATACTTCTGATTTTGCCTTTATACATCACATACAACATTTTTTTTAAACCATGGCTGAGTTTCATATTGCTTTTTCTCTTCTTTTTCACTCTTTCTCTCAGCATGTTTGCCCCTCCCACACCTGCCGTACTGTATGCAGCTTGTAGTAAAGTATAAATAAATCCCAAACTTTTTTTTCTTTAAAAAATTATACTAAAATGTATGTAGCTACTGACCCACATGGAAACATGGTATTTTATTTATTTATTTATTTTAAATCACATTGGCGGCAGAAATTGGCGCCAATGCTTGAAAAAAGTCACGAGGCTTGATCATGCAAGTGTGATCAGTGACTCCTAAGGGTTAACTGGATACAGATGGCATGATGGTACTTTCTGAAGTGCAAGTACAGAACAGGCTGGACATTACCTGGCAGCTGAAGTAAAGTGGTCCCTGTCTGTGCATACTGCCACCTGTGCTGGTCCACCAGCGCCATCACATTGTCCTGCCAGTGGCTCGACAGACTCACTATGTCCCTCACCGCACCACAATGTAGGCTCATGACTACAACTCCCTATGGTACTGACCATGCCACAACCACACACGAATAAGAAAGTCACTGGAATCTTCAGCATATGATGGAATTCCGCCACTTGCCAGGAACGATGAAGTCCAAAACAGATGCATCAAAAGGTCTTCAAATTGCCCATCAACCTGGTCATCGAGAGTGGTATGACAGCAGAGGCATCCATTCCCGTGCTGATAAGATTTACAACGTGCTTGCGATGCTAGGCTAAACCCTGCAGTCTTTACAGTAAACAGGCCGGCTGTAAGTAAGCCCCTGTAAACAGCTGTCATGTTTGGATTTAGGGGAAGGAATAGGCTTTGTCTGTGATTGCCTCTAATCCCCCTCAGTCTTAATACTCGAGAGACAGAATGTGTTAGACTGGAGAGGGGCAGAGAGGCAGCCATTCCTGTCCCAATGCCCATAATCAGCAGAGTGCTGCCAAGACAGGATAATCAATATGCAGCTCAGGACGTTAATTTAATGGACTTAAGGTACAAAGGAATTCTTTAGTCAAAAAAACAACTTTCATATTGCAAAGGTCAACAAAGAAAATGCAGTTAGTTAACAATACACAAATTGGTGTGTGGAAATTCTGACCACCATAATTTGTTTCATAGACTGGTGGTAGCATTTTGCCATTGCAGCAAGATCTTGCAAGAGATCGAGCATGTGTATGCCAAAGCCACATACCCCAGAAAAGTAAAATTCTGCTGGTGTGACAAAAGAGAACAGAGGATTAGTGAGAAGCTTCTTAGAAAGTGTGGAGATCAGCTTCGTTCTCAGAACTGGCCCTCTCCTGTAGCCTTAGAGATATGGTATTGTTACTAGAGATACATAAAAAAATTTTCCCACCAAGTACAAGTATGTGTATTTTCGTACTTGCCGTAGTTATTAATTAAAACACTTTTGTTTAATTAAAATTTTGTCCATTTCTGGAACTGTGCATCTTTTATTTAGCAAAAAATTCTTGCATTTCCCTCTGCAATAAATAAAGTATGTATGCATGTCTGTATGGGTGGGGGTGGGTCCGGAGCCTACACGGATTCACTGGGCACAAGGTGAAAACACAGCCTGGAGAGGGCACCAGTCCTTACCAGGGCGTCACACATACCAATGTTTGTTTTATGGACCATGGGAGGAAACCAGAGCACTTGGAGGAAACCCACACGGACACAGGGAGAATACACCAAATTTCTCACAGACAGTCACCTGAAGCAGAGCTCAAACCCACAATCCCAGGACCCTGGAGCTGTGTGACCGCGAAACTACCTGCTGCACCACCATGCTACAAAAAAGGTTCTGTATGTGTTTAAGGTCATAATGAGTCTCACCAAAGCAGAGGTTTGTTACCTCATTCTATTAGTTCAGGTCACTAGATGGACCTGTCCAATGCTTTAAATTGTGGAAATAAAACATGTAAAATAATTCCATTAATGTAGTGACATTCCTTTCCATCTTCACCTAAATAATCTAAATCTAAACATCTAAATAATACAAGCAGGACACAGGCACAGCATAAAACTCTAAAATGCCTTCTATTACCCCTACTCAAGGGACAAACACTAGACCATGTTAAGCAATAAAGGTAATGATGATGATAAGGAAGGGAGAAGGAAAGAGGCCAGTGTGATTTTGTGGAGGTGGGTTTGGAACAGAGGGTATGGAGGTGTGTGTTGATGATCTCTGCCAGAAAGGACAACAACCTAACCATTGTAGCCAAGAAAACACTTGTTTCTACATGAGAAGGCAACTGAGTTCAAATCCCTCTGTGTCCTTGACGTAGACCCATAAGGTAATGAGTTATATTTTGCTTTAATTTGTCTGTATACAATTTGCAAACTAAACATTCTGCAATGGGTGGCGTAGCAGGTAGTGTAGCAGTCACACAGCTCCAGGGACCTCTCCGGGTGACTGACTGTGAGGAGTTTGGTGTCTTCTCCCAGTGTCCGCATGCATTTCCTCCTGCGGTCCAAAAACACATGCATGTAGATGGATAGGTGACTAAAAAGTGTCCATAGGTCTGAGCGTGCGAGTGTGTGCGCGCGCGGGCGTTGCCCTATGAAGTACTGGCGCCCCCTCGAGGGTGTGATCCTGACTTGTGCCCAGTGATTCCTAGTAGGCTCTGGACCCACCGCAATCCTAAACTGGACAAGCGGTTACAGATAATGAATGAATTAAACCTGCAATTTTATTTGCAAGTTCTCTTTTGTTTCAAGCAAACTCACAGCCAAACCGAACTGTCACAGCAAAAATTATCTGCATTAGACTGAATAAATCATATTTCCAGTATGATGCATCACAAATTACAGTCAGCCACTGATTGTGCAAGTTCTCCTACTTAGAAAGATGAGAGACGTCTGTAATTTTTAATATAGGTACCCTTCAACTATGAGAGACAAAATGAGAAAAAAAAATCCAGTATTAGTAGCTCCACATATTAAAACTAGTATTTTAAAGATAAAATTACAGGAAACAAGATTAAATATCTTCATTTAATGAAACTTGAAGGATCAGTGATCTACAGAAATACTGGGTATGGACTAAACTCGTGTGTTAGTGAGCATATTTCATATGGAACCAAACAGCCATTCATGAAAGTTAAAACTGCAATAAAAAGAGACACATTTGGAAGGGTCTTGAACCAAAAGTGACAATCCTCTTATGCCAGGACCAGACTACACAAATTTAGCCCAATTTTGTTGCATCCGACAAAACTGATGCAAATTTAAGCATCAGGGGCGAGTAATGGTAATGTAGTGTGATGTAATCAAAGATCAGCAATGTGGTGTCTGGGGCGCCCCATGACAAAAAGTCTAGCATGTTAGAATTTTTTGGATCTAGTCTGACTTATCCTACAGCATGTTCTTTGAAGATGACCAATAGAAGGACAGAGCGCTGTCTGGTGCTCATAAATAAACACAGAATAGAAAGAGGGAGGCTGCTGCTGCAGCTGTCAGGTGAAAAAACAAAACTGAGGAAATACTCTTTACATGCTAACATTACCTCACATTCTCTTTGCAGGACAGACAATCTATTCTCTCCTCTTCAAAACACACAGGAACACGTCCACAATAGGGATGGGCGATATAATATCGTTCACAATATTACTGGTATGTATTTAAATTCGATAAGACTTTTATCAGGCGGCACGGTGGCGCAGCAGGTAGTGTCGCAGTCACACAGCTCCAGGGACCTGGAGATTGTGGGTTCGATTCCCGCTCCGGGTGACTGTCTGTGAGGAGTTGGTGTGTTCTCCCCGTGTCCGTGTGGGTTTCCTCCGGGTGCTCCGGTTTCCTCCCACAGTCCAAAAACACACGTTGCAGGTGGATTGGTGACGCCAAAGTGTCCATAGGTGTGAGTGAATGTGTGTGTGTCTGTGTTGCCCTGTGAAGGACTGGCGCTCCCTCCAGGGTGTATTCCCGCCTTGCGCCCAATGATTCCAGTTAGGTTCTGGACCCCCCGCGACCCTGAACTGGATAAGCGGTTACAGATAATGAATGAATGAATGAATGAAGACTTTTATCATATTGCAATACTGCAATGTAAGCTCGAGCATCAAACGCAGGCGCGTGAACGTGACTTGAGTCCAAGCTACAGCTGGGGCATATATCGCAAATATTCATACCTTCCATAGTTTGTTTTAAACACAATTTTGAAAATGACCATATTTGTTATATCGAGTTTGCCGAGGATACGCAGGTTTCCGTCTGAGTACATTTAAAACAGCACACAAATGTCCCATTCAGCTCAATTAGTCAAACATTAACTTGGTTCATCATTACAAATCTATATCATCACTGTCAGTTAAAAAAAAAACCCACATACAACTCTGCAGAATCCCAACCAGAATCCCAAGTGGTCAGCAGCTCACCATGTTCTACATAGTTGGCATAACTAAAGACTTCCTTTGCACATTCATGCTACATGAACGAGTGGCATGCAAGGCAAGACACAGCAACTTGTGAATACAGCTGTTATACATTTGTCCACATGTGTTTCAAAACAGTACCAACCCACCCAAGCAATGAACTTCCCAAGACAACTGAAATTGCTTTCAACTTTGGACATTCACACATTGAACAAGTATCGGTCATTTTTCCCGTATTTTTCATATTTGATTTCTCATTTCAATCTTAAATGTTTCATTAGATGAAGCTGGTGTTATATTACCTATTGATTTTTCCCTTTTTCTCTTGATTATTTCCACTTATTGTACGCCATGTGTGGTCATGAAAGACGTTAAGGCTTTTAAGGTCCAGTAAAATAACGTTATTGATGTGCACTACCTTGCCTCCATGGCTGCAGTACACTGTGTTTGTATCTGCTACTGTGTCATACCTGGCAAACCAAAGTGTGGAAACATTCCAGGGACTGGACAATGGGTGGGGTCACAGACCTAAACACAGTTCTGCTCTGGAACAGACACTTCTCTAAGAAAAACAGAGGCTGTAGCCCTGCTGTCAGAAACGCCTATGATTCAACTTAGCATGTTTTTGTAATCTTTCATGACAGATACTAGTAATTGTATGATTTACTACACTAAATATATTATATATTTCGCCTTTAAGTCCGTGTGAATAACAATAATCTTTATTGATATAGTGCCTTTTACGCATTATTGAAGCTCAAAGTGCCTTATATATAAAGAAGAAAAGAAACATACAAGCACTGGGTAAAGAGTGTACTGATAATTAAAATAATGCGTTTTTTTTTTAAATAAGACAAACACAAATTCAAACAGCCATAAATAATGAAAAAAAATAATAAAAATAAAACAAAATACAATAATAAAAATGCATGATACAAATAAAAATAGAATACAATAATACTAGGAATAATGCAATAATTAGTAACATAAAATGTGATAAAAAAAAAAACAACAACCAAGAAACAGTATGTCTTCAGGTCTTTTTATAATGTTCTACTGATGTTGCCGGTCTAATCTCAGTTGGTACATTTTTTTGGTGCATAAAAACAAAATGCTGCCTCCCCTCATTTACTTTTGGTACTTTAAGCAAACTTGCAGTGCTGGATCTAAAAGAACGATTTGGAACATACAGAGACAGACAGTCCATAATGTATGATGGTGGTAATCCATTTGGTGCTTTAAAAACCAGTAGAAGTCTTTTAAAAATCTATATTAAAAGAGACTGGAAGCCAGTGCAACAACGCTAGAACTGGTGTGATATGTGCTCTCATGTGTTGCTGTTAAAACCCTGGCTGCAGAATTCTGGACAAGCCGCAATTTTTCAAGCAAGGTGAGCGCTACATGGACTGGATTTGTTTTCCCCACATAAACCACAGATGCTTGATCAGATTGAGATGTGGGGAATTTGGTGCATGCGGAGACAGGCTAGCATTCACTCTCCTCCCATATTGAAGAGCCTTGGGTCCCCAAGACCCTGTAGCTCTGCAGTGACTTCACTAGAGAACTCCTAGTAGGTACTAACCAACCCCCAAAAATTTGCGATTTTGAAGATGCTCAGATCAAACATTATGACCTCACAATATGACCAGGTGAAAGTGTCATGGGTTTTTACACTTGCTTGTATCTCACAAACACACTCACTCATTGTTAGGATTTGCACCATAAGGGGCGCCATTTCTCAAATATTCACATAGGGACTGCTCCACATGGAGGTGCTCTTGTGCTTCAATCAAAGAGTGTTCATGTTCATTTTATTTCCTTTTGAAATTCCCCTTCCATACACAAGCTCATTTGAGATTAAATATAAAGATTACATTACATCCAGTTTTCTCACAAATATCACTTGAAATGAACAATTTGTATGAAATGTCCATTTTGACTGGAAATTAAAATTAATGTACGGTGCCTGACTTTTGCATAGCACTATGCATTTTCTTTCCTCTATAAATATTTTTATGATCTTTCCTGCCAGCCCCCTGAGTTCAGGCCCCCTAATAACAGGGTAGGGTAAAGCAAGAGCACACACACCACTCATACAAAGGAAACAGAGAGGGAGAAAAGAGGACAGAGAATATGAATGCTTTAGTACTTTACTGGTTATGGCACTACAACTTTCAACAAAGGCCTCATAAACTCAGTGTTTACTTTCCCAAAAATATATTTTTAAAAATTCCCACACGCACACACCATTCCAGAATTAAAAGCAATGAAGTATGCTATTACTTTTATGTAACCATAAGAAAAGTTGGATCAATGGCAAAGGAGGTTTTGTCATTTCAACTCATTTCTATTCAAATGCATAAAACATTTTTTAACTCATGCAGACTCAGTAAAGAAGACATTTGTTATATATTTTTATAGAGCACAACACTGCAGTAAAGTAGCTGTTTTTCAAGGGTTAAAGGACTGCTCACACATTATTCAATCTAACTGGATATTTGACTCTGTTAAATAAAAGAAACATTTTTAAAAGTCTTAACAACAGACGTAACAAAGACGTAAATAATCAGGAACAATGCATAAACAATTGATATTATATTTAGTAGCACTATTTATCTCCTCATTTCAACAGAACTACTTCAGTGTTTTGGGGTAATTACCATCATTTAACAAAATGTGTTACAAGTACAATTACTTAATTACTTTGTGGCAACCAGGAAAATGACTTATTTTTTGATTTATTGGCTGATACAATTTGCTCCAGAAATATCACCATATTTTTATTCCTCTAGTACACACAAAATGCTGCAGTTAATCTGGAAAATTAAGACTTATGATAGAAAAACAAAATGCAAATGTTTTTTGAACAAACATGTATTGTAATTAAAGGATACAGCTATACAGCTTGGAGGAAATATATGTATCAGAGACGGCAGTATTGATATTTGTACATTTTCTTTAAAAGATGGGTGATCTTTATGAAATGAAACGTATCACTCACTGGGCAGCCTTCTCTAATTTAGTCTGTCGACTTACATGACATTTAAAATAATACGTTTCAATTTCAACTATCTATCCTCTCTTTTCCTACCATTGTGTCATTTTATATTCTCCTATTACACAGTCAATCATTCCCCTGTATTCTTTCCACTCCCTTGCTGTCCTATTATAATTACATCCATGTGGGCTTCAATAATAAAGCCCTGGAAACCATTTACTCTCACAGATCTCTCCTTCTTATTGCTTGATGTTCATTCAAAGAGACAGGGGCCCACACAGGGAAGAGGAGAGGCTGCAGTGACTTTAAAACTCTCGAGAACGTCCACTGAGAAAGATCTCCTCCTCCTCCCCCCGCCCAAAAAATAAATAAATAAATAAATTCAAACCAAACAAACCTTCTCAGTGCCAGGCTGACGTGAGCAGAGTGTCTTCCGTTACTGAAATTCCTCAGCGTCGGTTAGGCTGAGCTCACGGAAACCGTTGACAGTGACAGTTAATATCTTAAAAGGGGAAGTTGAACAGTGCAGGCACTTCATCGTGTTTTTGAAACATTACCATAAACCAGGGCTGTAAATGTAGTGACCAGTAGGATTAAATAAGTGAATGCCCTCTGTGCACTTTCTATGGTTTAACATACAGGGCCTACATCCTAACAGGTACCAAAAAATTGCAGCACTTTATAGTGTTATGCAGATATTTTTTTCACTCACAGCTTTATACATTAGGGAATGCAAATTCAATCAAACTGTGGAAAAAAGTAAGTAGATACATAGATAGGGAGTATATAGATTGGAAGCATAACATTTTTTTAAAATACTCATACTTGACCACAGAAGAAATCATTTTAAAAATGTTTTTATAATATAATATATATTTGAGATTTTAAAATATGAATGAATAAACGGATTTCCTCTTGTTGTTAAGAAAATGAAATGTTTCTGAAAATACATCAAAACTACTTCCATTTGTGTTGAGTTCCACTGGTTTTCTGTAATTTTGAGTATCCCTCAGCATGTAGTCCATCCTTCTCTGACATTATCAGTGTGTATCCGGAGATGCAGGTGTCTGTATTGTTTCCATTCAGACTCCAGTGGACTACACAGTATTTCTCCATTGCAGTACTTGTATCGTGTTTGGACAGTTATCACCTGTGCATTTACGATATCAGTGAGCCCTGTGTGTGCGCATGTGTGCTTCACTATTTTGGTTCTGTGGGGGGCAAAGAGTCTTTAGTTGGGTGGGTTATATCTATTTATAGAGAACACAACTGCAGAACCACCAACTTCACTGGTGGTGTGTGCTTTGGGGGGCGGGGGCATATGGTGAGGCAGCAGCACTGGTATTGTGGAAAAAGCCTTTCTGTTAAAACCAATCAATACTAGGAGCTTTGAGAGGGGCAGCCATTTCGAATGGAATAAAGGGAAGCAGCAGCTACACTCCTGCATCGAGTCACTGACACTTCCGTCAGGAACTTGGGTGTTAACTAACAGTCAGAGAGTGGTGAGAAAGTGAGGAACTTGGTCAGTGAAGGAGTTTCATTTGGCAACTATATGGGGGGATAGAAGTTTATCTAACTAAGCAATAATCTGGGTTCTGTTCCTCTATTAGAGCTCACATTATGATCTCAACTAAGCCCATGTAAACACGTACCCAAAGTCACAAAGTCATTATTATAATACCTACAAATCATGCTTCACATTAGTGCGTTAAATCCTTTTTTGCGTAGTTATTAGAAATGAAAAAATTAGAAGAAAAAAAAAAAAAAAAAAAAAGTACAGACATGAAAGGTATTTTATGAATTTTACAATACCATTAACATCTCATTTAAAGCAAAGTCTATGATTGCCATCAAAAAACACGTATAAAGTTCAGATGTTTTCTCACCATTTGTCAGCTGAAAACAGGTCGAATGTTTTTACAAATCCCCAGTGCCCAAAATAAAAGTGGTTTCGTCCGACATGTAATTACTTACAATTACTTATTTATTAATTGTAACAGGTCAAACACGTGAAGTTTAAATGTGGCCGTGTGCAGCAATGTGGAGTTTTACAAATACACTAATGACACAAAATGTCTCCCCACCACTTTCCTTTACAATATTTCATGCAAAGACACACACACACACCCCTGTGAAATAAGACAAATTCAGCAGTCCTCCTCTCTCTGTGAGATATAATACGTGTGTAAATGTTGCCGAGTTCTAAGTCGTCCTTGCTGAGTTGGTGAACTAACCGATGCATAGAGTGTCACGACAAACACAGCCCGAGAAACACAAACGGAGTGTGTTCCTGTCTTATTTATTATTATTCAGCCATAGTTCAAGTTTAAGAGCCTACTGTTTGTCGGTCCCAGCTAGGAACAAATTTTTCTGGTTCACGGACTAGTGTATGTCTGTGGAAACGTGCCGAACATTTCCAAATTTAGCTCAAGAGCTGAAATTTGAAATATGCCTGAACTAACAATTCCTAGTCACGCATGTGTGTTTCAAAGTGAGTCAGTCAGACTGTCAGTTAGCAAAAATACCTCTTCTAGGCCTGCCCAGTAGGTGGGGTCTGGCAAAAACTTAATACAAGGCCTATTTTAGCCATGTACAAACAAACATTTTTCTCATCAAACATACCATTACATCTTTAAAAGATTAAAACGTATTAAGAAATCAGAGTAAAAATGTGCAAAGATCACAGACTGTGCCAGCAGAGGTTGCACTAGCATCTCAGAACCAAACATAAACAATCATTCAGCTATGCCCTTCCCTTCAGCCTCACACTCTTTCCACCTCAACCCCACCTCCTGTCTTAACTGCTAGTTGCTGAGAGCAAAAGCTTAAAAAAGGTCATACTGACTCATTAAATCTGAGCTTAAGACATTAACAACAAATTCAAGCTATCCATAACAGCTAACTTTTCAAGCCAGTCACTCTGGCATGAAAATACACATGGGACATATATATATATATATTTATTTATTTATTTATTTATCTTATTTCTTTGCTGCTTTCCCTCCACCAAAAGTGCTTCCAGAGTTCCACAAATACCAACTAAAAGGATACAAACTAACATGGGCTACAGGAGTCCAGGGGGAACAGGAGTAGTTAATATGCTCAGGGGACTAACTTTTTAGACGCAGAGCACAGCATTTCTCTGCTGGTGTCAAACCAGTGCAGTGACGGCACAAGTTAGCACATTTCACTGGCACAACTGAGCTCTCCTCACCAGAGCGTAGGCGATAAAAACAGAGTTTCTCTCTCAGTCAAGAGGGTAGAAAAACCAGGCTCCTACAGGTTCGGAGCACAGGGGAGGGGGGGGGAAACTCTTGAACGCTCTGAGGCGAGCCAAGTGGCAGTAAACTCAGGCTCTCCCTCTTTCCAGTAGTTAGTGTCTCATTTGAATTTTCCATTCCACCCTAAATAGTGCTGATGAGCAATGGTTTTAACACTGATGAAAGGTAAACAACAGTATTTACCTAAATAAATGGCCCTGAATGGAAAAGAAACAACACAGGGTAACTGCAGAAATTTAAATTTACAGAAGCTTTTAAGATGGAATGGGAAACCTGAATAAGAAGAATGGGAATTGTTGTGTTATCCTGGTCATTTGGTAGAGGAATCCACCATCATGCACAGAGAAAGCTATGTGGTCAATGCCGGTGTTGTTAGGGAGGGCAAAACAAATGTGGGTATGTCCCAAGTTTCCACAGGGCAGGACTACCTGTCGACCCGAGGGTAAAAACAAGGCATTGACAACAGCAAAGTACAGCTTAGTGCAGCTACTTTGTTTTCTCAGGACGCCTTAAATCAACTACAATATTACACTGAAATGAGTCATTGGATGCTATATAAATGGGTAAAAAATCCCAGATAGTGCTCATTTAAGGGGAAAAGTAGAAATCATGGCAGGAAGACACGCTCATATGATAGGCAGAAAGGCAATGCAAACCACCCGTATTATAGGCAGGGATATGCAGGAAGCGTTGGTGCAACTGTTTTACTGTTCTGTGTTCCCTGCGGTCTCATCTCAAAAGTTAACTGAAGTATGCAAAACAACACTGAGAAAACCCAGAGGCATTTAGGAAACGTGTTGTGGGGTAAAACTAGCACAGCCGATGACGTTACTGGTTTGTATGAGGTAGAATTTTCTTAATCATTGAGCTAGCCAAGCATTGCTACTCTTATACATTACTACGCAGAATATTGTTAAGGACAGATGGTAAAAAGTGTGGTACAGGGTAAGACTGCACATAGCTGAATAGACTCAGTGATAGCATGGGTGAGGCAGTGGCTTATTTTAACCCCACAAGTGTGAATGATCAGTGTTAACAATCTCTCTGGGGAATGTGCATGTCTCTTCAGAGAGACACCTCTGACGAATGTACAACCAAAGGCAACCCCACAATGCTTTCACCATACTATGAATCAGTAAAGCAAGCTACAGGTCAAAGAAAAATAGAAAGGTGATGACTATAGATTTACATTTTTTACCACTCATTTTTAATGCTCAAAATAAAAAATACATGGGATATATGAGCATTATCAAAGGGAAGACCATCAACAAACCACAAATCCCACAAAAGGGATACCTTTTGGGGGGGGGGGGGGTGTATTACATATTTACTCAAGACCTTTAGCGATAATGCTAACAGAGAAAAGGGTAATTTTTATTCAAGGCCATTATAAATATCAAAACACAAATTCCCAAAATATAAAATTAACATTTTTGACTGCTCTTTACCTGATATCTGACTGGACACTTCACTTTTGGGTTCACATTTTGGAAGGGAGCCATCTAAAGAGAATAAAAGAGAAAAAAAAAACAACTTTATTAAAAATTCCAAATCAAATGTATACTGAAATTATTAAACATGAATCATTGTACATAACTAGTTATTGCCAGTAACTGAGTTTTTATATATATATATATATATATATATATATATATATATATATATGCCACGCATTTCTTTTTGTCTTTGAAAGGGATGTGTACGTGTTTATTTCATATATATAAAACACAGAGTACAGCAGAAGTCTAAATCTCCTGTCTCCAGGAGACACAAATATATTCTTAGCAGCTCTTAGCAGACATCCACTGACCCTAAAACTTGCTGGTGGTGACACAGAAGTTGAGCTGTGTCTGGGCACTGGTCACTGCACTAAATCCCTCAGAGGTAATGACCTCCTAATCACATATTAACTTCACCGCCAAACAGCATAGGAACAGCATGGAAAAAGGAAAAAGGGGGAAAAAGATTCTTGCAGACACTGTGTGTACTGCTGATTACAAGCAAAATGCAGAACATGTGAGGGCAGCATGAAAGGGTGTAAGGGTGTGTGTGTGTGTGTGTTCGCCTGTGTACTTTGACTGAACTGTAGAGGAGAGTTGGGCTTTTTTTCTTGCCAGGCTACACACACAGATGCTTTCCCTAGCAGGCATCAAAGTGCATGGCGAGAAAGCTCACTCTGATCCCAGGTCAAGAAAGCTGCAGCATCCCTTTTTCTCCTTAAAAGACTAGTAAAAGTCTGAAGTACACACTCGAGACACAAAGGCAAGAACCAGGGTTTTACAAGGCAAATGGACACAAGCCCTCTCGTAATAAGTGGAACAATAATTGCAAATTTGACAAGAATTTTAAAAAAAGTACACACACACACTTTTCCTCCAGTTAATAAAAAAAGTCTATAAAAATAAAAATAATACTTATTTCATTGTATTATGAAAAAACAGACAAGACAAAACAATGCCTCAAAGCACTGCATGTAAAACCATGAGCCTGAAACTTTGCTATCTCATTTTAGGGTTTTTACAGATGTAGTTATGACTCCAGAATGCAGGATGAGGAGGAAGAGGCTGGACCAAGAGGATGTGTTGTCTAACTAGAAGCACCAAGCACCAGTCCTTTGACTTTTTTTTTTTTTTTACCAGAATTGCTTTTATAACTTAGTATCTCTAAATTCTTAAAATCTTTTACACAAAAACTAGTTTAAATCAATTTTGCTCCATTCTGTGCGAAAATGTCGTTAGCCTGTTGGCATGAATTTCTCCTGGATTCCAAAGTTGTAATTCCCTCGTTCTGTAGTTCACATGGTCTAATATTCCAATATTAAGATTTTAAACACACACCACAAAACACAACCTCATTAACAGCATGATGCAACTGAGTGGGTTATGGCTGGCTGTGAAGGAAATCCGTTGTAGCGACTGAGAAATTTAATCCGTTAACTTCAACACCACCCATTAAAAATTTGTTTTCTGTTCAATTCTCTATGAGCAGTTACCTTATGTTTCCTATGCAGTTATTTTTCTGTACTTTTTGGTGTATAGTGGCAAGACATGGACAGATAGACCTTTATTTCATTTATTTAGTTAAAGTCTACTCATGTATTGTTTTATAATGACTGTGGACTGCCCCAAATCATAGGTCTAGGGCGTAATTGCCAGGGGCCTTAAGGCCCGAGGCACCAGCCCCAATGACCTGGTCAGTTATGAGAGAAACACAGAAGAGAGAGATAAACAGGTGACAACCTTGTAGCAGTAAAATCCAATGCTGTCATTATTCTGATGGCAAACCAACATTCAGATAACAACAATTTCCTTGGCCAAACTTTGAACCAATCAAAAACATAAGACAATGAAATAAAATAATCAGAGTGTTTGCATGGTGGCGCAATAAGTAGTGTCGCAGTCACACAGCTCCAGTGTCTTGAGGTTGTGGGCTCAAACCCTGCTTCCATGTCCGTGTGGGTTTCTTCCAGGTGCTCATGTTTCCTCTCATTTGTGCTGGGCGATATGAGCACAAATCAATATCATTATTAATTGTACATTTTACCACGATCACAATTATTTAATGATTTTTTTGTTTGTGTATTTTTAACCCTCACAGTTCAGTGATGAGGCTGTAAATATGCTCCAGTATTAAAGCTGGGATATTTTTTCTAATGTTGCGGGGAACATGTTCCTCTCTTGTTTTTTGAGCACTGTTTATATTTGGTTTGTGCTTTGGTTGCTGAAATTGTGTTTACATTTGACTTCTTTTTGTTCAGTGTCGTCTTAATTATAGTTAAAACACAGCACGTGCAAACCACAGATGCTGCGTTTTTCTTTGGTACTAGCTGCTAGAATTGCTTGGTCGGCTTTGGCATATAGGTTGCTTCCATGTGTCAGATAGGGGAAGAATCACGGGACAACAGCTTGGTAGCGTAGTTTTAAAAAGGGACAGTACATGAACACACAGTGGGAACATAACAGAATAAAAATCATTTATATAATCGATATAGACCAGATTGTCGATTAGAAGTTCTGAATGTCAATTTCGATAAATTTTCGATTAATTGCCCAGCTCTACTTTCCATGGGTTGGTGGGTGGGTTGGCTACTCTAAAAAGCGTCCATATGTGTGTCTGTGTGTATGAGCGTGTGTTGCCCAGCGAAGTACCGGCACCTCCTCCAGGGTGTGTTCCTGCCTTGCGCCCAGTGTTTCTGGGTATGCACCAGACCCATTACTTAAAGCGGTTAAAAACAATGAATCAATGAATAAAAGTGTCATTACAAGACTCATGTTGATGTAAGTGGGAATGCTCACAAGCATCTGGGAAGTACATTTACATCCCCTCCATTTCAGTTGTTTGTATCAGGTTTTAAAAGACAAACATCCACAATAAGAAATATAAATAAAAACATCATCAAACCTTTCCACATTTACACAGTGGTAAAAAAATTGTCAATTGTGATCATTTGTTTGTATTATGGTTATGATTGTACAAATAATGCTCAAATTAAATTTCAAGAAAGCTTCCATGAGCTGAAGACTGGCTGGGAAAGCTTCCATATTCTAAAAAACTTCATGAATTTGTTACCATTCATATACCATCACCCTGCCATCATATACCACCCCAGCTAGAAAGAGAGCTTGAAATATTGGTTAGAACATAAAAGAGGCTGCACGTGTGAGGTTCAGGCGTCATTTCACATTTGGGTTTTCACAACCCATCACCCATTTCGAAAAGATATTTATATGCACTCCTCCTGCTCATGTTACTTTCCTTACTTCATACTTCCTCTTTCACTACAAAGGGATTTAACATTACAAAGTATTTTTTTTTAATGCAACAAAGAATAATAAACCTAGCGTTGTTGTGAAAAGCAATAGTTTCTGATTAGTTTTTAATGGCACTCTATAGACACCACACTGAGAAACATACAATACAAAGAATTCAATGCCCCAATAGTATAAACTGATTCAAGAGAACACTATTTAGTGTGGCAAAAAAAAAAAAATAATAAATGTATATGTATTACATGCAGCCAAAATTATATGTTCTCACCTACAGGGGTTGGACAATGAAACTGAAACACCTGGTTTTAGACCACAATAATTTATTAGTATGGTGTAGGGCCTCCTTTTGGGGCCAGTACAGTGTTAATTTGTCTTAGGAATGACATATACAAGTCCTGCACAGTGGTCAGAGGGATTTTAAGCCATTCTTCTTGCAGGATAGTGGCCAGGTCACTACGTGATGCTGGTGGAGGAAAACATTTCCTGACTCGCTCCTCCAAAACACCCCAAAGCGGCTCAATAATATTAAGATCTGGTGACTGTGCAGGCCATGGGAGATGTTCAACTTCACTTTCATGTTCATCAAACCAATCTTTCACCAGTCTTGCTGTGTGTATTGGTGCATTGTCGTCCTGATACACGGCACCACCTTCAGGATACAATGTTTGAACCATTGGATGCACATGGTCCTCCAGAATGGTTCGGTAGCCCTTGGCAGTGAGGCGCCCATCTAGCACAAGTATTGGGCCAAGGGAATGCCATGATATGGCAGCCCAAACCATCACTGATCCACCCCCATGCTTCACTCTGAGCATGCAACAGTCTGGGTGGTATGCTTCTTTGGGGCTTCTCCACACCGTAACTCTCCCGGATGCAGGGAAAACAGTAAAGGTGGACTCAGAGAACAATACATGTTTCACATTGTCCACAGCCCAAGATTTGCGCTCCTTGCACCATTGAAACTGACGTTTGGCATTGGCACGAGTGACCAAAGGTTTGGCTATAGCAGCCCGGCCGTGTACATTGACCCTGTGGAGCTCCTGACGGACAGTTCTGGTAGAAACAGGAGAGTTGAGGTGCACATTTAATTCTGCCGTGATTTGTGCAGCCGTGGTTTTATGTTTTTTGGATACAATCCGCACCCGAACATCCCTTTCAGACAGCTTCCTCTTGCGTCCACAGTTAATCCTGTTGGATGTGTTTCGTCCTTCTTGGTGGTATGCTGACATTACCCTGGATACCGTGGCTCTTGATACATCACAAAGACTTGCTCTCTTGGTCACAGATGCGCCAGCAAGACATGCACCAACAATTTGTCTTCTTTTGAACTCTGGTATGTCACCCATAATGTTGTGTGCATTGCAATATTTTGCGCAAAACTCTTCTTACCCTGCTAATTAACCCTTCACACTCTGCTCTTAGTGGTGCAATGTGCAATTAATGAAGATTGGTCACCAGGCTGGTCCAATTTAGCCATGAAACCTCCGACACTAAAATGACAGGTGTTTCAGTTTCATTGTGTATGTATGTGTATGTGTGTGTATATATATATATATATATATATATATATATATATATATAGAATACTGAGTGTAGAAACAAAAAAGAAATTATAATATTTGAGTCCATTTTTTCAGCTCCACTGCTCATACAGGTACACCTTATATTTCTACAATTATATTATATAGCTAACCGCGATGATTTGCGCTGACCAGGATCATATTATATTTTATTTCATAAATCTCAACAAACAGAATATCAATTACATGCATTTCTAACAAGGTAGCACAACTCATCAGAACAGTCGGATTTGCTATTTTGCTAAACGGCGGCAGTAAAAGGTGACAATAAAACAAACCTATGTCCACACAGCAGGTAAAAGTATACCAAATCAGATTTTTTATTCTGCCTGTGAATAAAACACAGGATGAAAGGGACAAAAAAGCATTCAGAGAAAAAGATGGACTAAAGTCTATAGTCAATAAACTACTGAGTGTTCTAAAATGGTAATCTGATAAAACTGAGCTGATAAAATGGATTATTGTAAATGGAAACAAGGAGGTCATTGTAATATTAATTCAAGCCTTAATATGTTTTGAACTAGATCAGCCAAAACTTTGTCGGGCTCAGGTTGAGTTTTGACTCAAAGAGAACATTCTGGACACTGTCTAGAGCAATCCATGACAAACCATCACATAAAAACATGCTTCCTAAAATGCTATACATATTGCTTGTGTGTTTTCTAGAAAACCACCACATCTGGGCTGAAGGAGTGATACAGAAATGTTCACAAGATCCCTGAGGCCCTGGCATGCTGGAGGGGGAGGGTAGGAGGAAGCAAAATGCTAACAGATAAGGGTCTCTCTCTCTCTCTCTCTCTCATATCACATAGAAGATCTGAGGCCTAAAGAAATCCCTCCCACCTCTCCATTGAAATGCTCATTACCAGAGAAACCCTCCTCCTCCTCCTTTTATCACACACCCCTCATCTGCAGCCCAGTGATGTCACAGCTCAGTGACACACCACAGTCCTGACAAAGAGAGGGGACAGGATAGGCGAACCTGAGCCCACCACAAATATAGAGAGACAGAGAGAGAGAGAGAGAGAGAGAGAGAGAGAGAGAAAGAATTTTAAGAATTCCAGGGAAGAAGGGCAGCTTCTTCAAATTCCATGAACGGAATGCTCCCCAGAGTCTGTCTCTCTCTATGTTTCATAGCGACTGGAGGGGCCAAACAGAGAACAAGACAGAAAAATCAGGAGACTAAACAAATACCACGGACATACAGCCATATTTCATTTCCAGACACTGTTCGTGTTCATTCATTTTCGAATTACATGAGAAACACTTGAGCCAGTGGTTTGACAAAAAAATAGTATACATGACCTAGATGTAATGCCACATAATATACATAACTATACGTTTAGAAAACTCACACAGACAACCAATCCAAGGAAATCCAGGAATGTTCATAAGAGAATAAGAAGTCTGTTAAAGTTTAAGCCTGCTATTCTAGCTCAAATAAGGAAGCTCATACTTAAAAGATATAGTGGAATATTCCTGCTTCAAATCCACTACAGAAAAAGTTTTCATTCCTCACATTGCAAATCTGCTGCAAATATCATTTGGCATGTAAATTCACAAACTTGTCAATGGCTGCACTTTATCTAAACCTTTCTTCATTCTAGAATACTATCAAAAGTCAACAGTGAGACCAGGTTCTCGATTCAATAATCAGACTGTTCAATAGTAGTTCAAGAGGAAAAAAAAAATATTTCTTAGAATGTGATTACACAAATTCACAAAGAGACACATGGCCTATTTACTGCAGACGCACTGCAGAAAATACTGATCAACTGAATATACGAGATCTGCAGTCTTGGAAGTGATTCTGCTACACTGGCAAATTAAATGAAAAACATCTACAAAGTAAGTTCAGCCTTTTACGACAGGTGAGTTTCAACGCACTGTTGGCCTTATAGTAAAGTTAAATTCACTCAAGAATTAATAACATTTATATGAAAATATCCACCAATAGTATTTTTTTAAATAATTACAGAATCTAACCATTTTTAGATTAAATAAAAATAAAGACAAACAATCCTGTAGATTCAAACAGCAGTTTTTTAGGGCCCTGCATAAGTGTGCTTGAGGAGCTTCGGGTTTCAGCATACACATTATCATTTTCCTTTGAGCTGTAACCAAGCAGGATATGAGTGGTCACAACCACAAACACATTCACACTGGACAGGAGCACATGTGGGGTACGTGCAAAGGAAAGAAAGCTGTGTGTATACAAGTATACACCAAATGTCAGCCGTTTCAGTCATCCCCAAAAGCCCCTTAGATCTGAGCCAAAGGAGAAAAAAAAAAAAGAACAATGCCACAACACCCAGTGATTCAACCTCATGTGTTCCTGTCAGGCCCCATGTGTTTCCCCATCATAAACAAAATCCCTCCCATTCTGTCAATGTAATCCTTTAAAACAAGCCCATTTATTCAGATAGACCCCTGTAATAAACACCTTGTGCTGGCTACTGTGGTGGGGTAGTCATCAATACAGCTCACAGATGAATCATTAGAGAGGAAAAAGGGCCCTCTCATTGCTACGTGCCTTGTACATGCCTCATAGAAGGGCACAGAGGAGTCACTACAGCCGCTCCGTTTCCTACATTTATGACTCCCAGTCTCACAAAATTTTATCTGGAGTGAGTTCTAAACAAAAATAGGACCACAAGTAAATATTTTGGTCCTTTTAAAGCTCAGGAACCCAAGCTCCCGCAAAGCTGGGATTAGAAGGAACTACGTTCCTACAAGAACTGTCAGTGAATTCATAGACTTTTTATTTTGGTCACAAGCTTATTTCTAGTGACTAGGGTAAAAGTTCAACTACACTTACAACAGACACAGCTGAAAAAGACACAGATGACCTTTGGAGAAACTGTATTTAATGTGGTTAGTTTAAAAAACTAAAGGTTAAGAAATTTGTGTTATGGCATGTTTGAATGGAATGAGGCGACTTAAGTTTACTTTCTTTTATGCACTATTACCACAGAACTGATTGCCAACAGAATTGTAGAAGTATTTTATAATATGAATTACTATTTTTGCATTTTAATGAGCTAGTATATAAAAGTCTGGTACCCAGGCAATTAAGAGGAAATTAATATTCACTGTTCAATTGTCTTAAGCCAAGCAAATAAAAATCAGTTTAGTTTATGGATAGATTAGCATTTATGCTGCAAAATTTTCTTGACAGCTAAATAATATATACAAAACAATACCTTTTTTTAATGATTAGATGAATTTATTGTTAAGTCTCCTTGTAATATCTGAGATAACGTCCAGTGAAGTTGTGGGTTTTACGTCTGTGTTTTTGCAACCTAAAGCATCAAACCAGGAGTGACTGCTCATTGCTTTGGTTCTTCAATAGCACAAAGAAAAACAAGTAACACACACACATGGCTCCCAACTGGCTTTGGGTATACTGAAAAAATGTATACATTAAAACATCTGTATAGTGGAAATTTGGTAAACGCTTCAGGTGTGCCACCACTTAATGGACCTCCATGAATATTTCACATTATTTTAGTTACTGACAGATAAGTATTAATTAAAATGAAAATAGCATGCTTAATTTGCTTTAAAACTGACAATTTTATTAAGTTGACGGAAAAATCAGAGCTCGCTACTGAAATTCTTGAACGCAACTGTGATGTCACTGGTGGACAACAGCTGAAAAACGCCACAGTAAAACACCATTATGACTGACTTATGACAGTATCTAGCTAGCTAAACAACCAACATTATTCATGACAATAGCCTAGCAACAAGCTAAGCTCAAATTTAGAGGTACCGTTATTCTTGTAAATGTGATCGGAGTCGAACTAGAATTCATCCGACACTATAAACCTCCGTAATTCAACTACGTAGCCGAGTATAATCTGAGCCACCAAGTTTAGCAAGTCAAGCTAACGTTAACTAACACCAACTAAAACAGGCGAAGTAAGTGTCCTTACCCTGTTTACCTCCATGTATACAGAGGCTCTTGAACACCTTTCGTTGGTTTCCTTACATGCCCATATTGTTGGGAAATAAAAATTTATTCCTTATTCCTTTTTTATTTTATTCCTTACTTATTCCTTGAATTAGTAAGAAATAACATGTTTTCTGACTATCAATAAACACAAGTTACGAACTCAAATTCCATTGTATTTATTTGTTTGACATTTTCATATAGATGGTGCCATTACTGATCGATTTAGAGCTCAAGAAAGATTAAACGGGTGTGGAAACATCAGTAATGCCATTAAGAGACAACGGTTCATTCAGTGTTTGTTCCTTAGACAGCCTGTTCGTTTGGAAGCAGAGAGAAACCAACTTCCTCTTGGGATCAGTTTATTTGTGTACCAAAGATGGCAACATTTACTCTTTCCCTAACTGCAATAACGTAGTAGTCACACCAGGGTTTGTTTTAAACAATGCCAAGTGTGAACAGGAACTTAGAAACCAAAGAAACAAAGACTACTCAGGAAAACAGGGAGTTAAATCCACAATGGCACAACGTGTCATGCACATGAAGCACCACCCTTAAAAAGTAGTGACGTTTATGAGGTGTGTTTCATTTAAATATCCTTTTGTCTTCAAAAATGCTAATAAACCCAGCATTTGCATTTTCCTTAGTGGTCTTGGCTTCACTGCCAGCCTCTGTCTTTTCTTGCCTCTACCCTGTGTCCTTGATGCTCTCTATTCTTTTCCATTCATTGTGTGAACATAAACACAGCTCAGCTCTCCATGAGTGTAATGTTCGTCAGAGAACTATTTTAGGATGTCTCTCTAGACCACAACTTAAACGCCTAGTAAACTCAGGTGAATGGCTTCATAGCCTCTGCTGGGAAAAGGGCCTACATGACACAGCTGATGTGAACCAAGTACGACCACACAATAAACAGAGCACAATGTCCAGGAGTGCAGCTCTGTGTGTCAATAAGGAAAGGTTAAAGGCCAAACTTCCATACAACAGCTCAGAGAAAGAAAGAGAGACAGAGAGAGGTCAGAGCAGTTAAACTTTAACATGTCTCGAGAGAGTAAGCTCAGCAGTGAGAGTTTGATGGCCCTATATTTTACAAGATGTCCTACTTTACTTTTGGAACCAATTTAAAAAGATTAAACAGAACCTTTTATCTTTGGAGACAATAATTATCTCAAGCCTGTTTAAAAGTTGAGTCACCATTTTCCTTCCTGAGGAGCATCACCTATAAAAATGAGAGGGCAGGCGTGCTTTATTAGCTTATTCTAAGGCTACTGAATAATTAAACCTATAAAAAATGTCAAAGTGAAATATAAAAAAACTTAAAAGATTAAATGTAAAAAATAAATGTAAAAAAATCTAAAAAGACCCCCGCCCCTCAATATTTAGAAACGTCCTACATAGCTAATATTAGGTAAGATAAGCACAGTGGTCCCTGACACTTTGAACACACTAACTAGTCTATTCAGTTCACTCATGACAAAGCTGTTATCAAAATATTAAAACAGCACTATATTGTGGACAAGCTTACAGTGCTACTGGTATCAAACAATGTGATGGCTGCATTGATACTTGTTTTAGCATCCAGCATGTGATAAGCATGTGATCTAGTGGTTAAGTCTAGCTTTTTGTTTGCCATTATTGTATAAATGCTCCACCCCAATCCAGTATGTTTTCACAATGATCCTGCTTTCAGGATGCACAATATACTTGCTCTACTATTTAAGGTGGAAGAGAAAATTCAAATCAAAAGCTAGGGAATTAGTAGCCCTGTTAGGGATGGAGAATATGGTCAAAATTTGTATCACAGTATATTTCTTAATTTTGGTCAATTCAGTATAATTCTGATAGCGATATGAACAGCATAAAATCCACTGAAAAACTTCCAAGAACAAACAAGAAACATGACATCATCAAACAAACATATTTGTTTTGCCAATATTAATATTATTAAACTAAATTTAAATGGAGTGCCCTGAATTGACGACAGTGCCCTTTAAGGTGTGTCAGTCAGTGACAAAAGTTGTAAATCATGTATATTTAAATATTGAAAGTACTAAAAATCATGTTGTTGAAACATCTAAAATATTGCGATATACGTTGATACTGAATTATTGTCCAGCCCTAAGCCCTGCTCAGAAACATAACTAATATACAATTACCATTTCTGTTTAATTTACATGGCCCCATGAAGTCTTATCATTGAAAGTGTAGCCACTACAAATGTAGCCACTGACATGTAGGCAAGAGCTGGTTGGTGCCATCTTACTTGTACTTAAGGCAAAAGTTAAAAGGGCCTCAGGACACAGCCATCTGCTAGCAGAGTAATGGGAAGCAATGGTGTTTTGATATGACTGGGGAACAGACGGAACTGTCAATTAAGGATGTACGTATGGCATTGTGTGCTGAGTGACTGTGTTAAAGGATATTAATGTGTTTTTAGTGACAGAGATAAAGAAAGATCAAACTAAATATACAGAAGAAATAGGAGAGGACCAGAAGGAGCTGTATATCTATTAGTCAGCCAAAACCAGGTCATGCAGAGAGAGGTACAGAGACAGACAGTAAAAGGGGAAGAGTCACAAATGAGTCTTCCCACTCCCTGCTCTCATTCTTTTATCCATTCTGACATCCTTATTTCTTACCTCTCCCATCTCCTCTCTGGCTCCATGCTTTACATCAAAGGAAAATAAACCATCTACATTGTTTTAAATTGCTTATACGTGAACAAAACATCTTGTTTTTACTTTTACATTAGTACAAATAATCAATTTGATGTTAAGATGTTAAATACATAGTAAGAATAATAGTAGTAAAGTTTAAAGTAAGTCTAAATTTAATTTTAGACTTACTGTTTAATATTTTTTCTTGCTCTTAGAAAACTCTAGGCTAAAACAAGGAATCCCTCAAATGGAGTTACAATCTCTAACGTTATTTCTAAACATTTCTCTGAGCAATAGGGAACAAACAGCAGCCAGTCCAGTTATGCAAATCACAGGTTTAGGTTAAGAGTTCACACACTAGCACGCAGAATGGACATTCTGATTAGCGATCACTAAAAGTGTAGATCTTAACCTGCTGCATTGTATTGGGAACATGCAAGAAAAAAAATTCAAAATTAACCTCACCAGTGTTGACTGAATGAAATATCCCCATGAACCAAGATTTCATTGCCATTTATAGTCTTAAAGGGTATTTTCTCTTTAAGATTATGCAAAATGTGTAATATATTCCTGACATAAACACAGGATTAAAAAAAAAGAATCATCACGGAGCATCTGCCCTTTGGGTATTGTTCAAACACATTTCAAAACTAGTTTTGTTCTACAGAATTGGCTACACCATTTTAAAGGTAACTAGGATAATAGCAGGTAGTGTCGCAGTCGCACAGCTCCAGGGGCCTGGAGGTTGTGGGTTCGATTCCCACTCCGGGTGACTGTCTGTGAGGAGTTGGTGTGTTCTCCCCGTGTCCACATGGGTTTCCTCCGGGTGCTCCGGTTTCCTCCCACAGACCAAAAAACACACGTTGCAGGTGGATTGGCGACTCAGAAGTGTCCGTAGGTGTGAGTGTGTGAGTGAATGTGCGTGTGTGTCTGTGTTGCCCTGTGTTCCCGCCTTGCGCCCAATGATTCCAGGTAGGCTCTGGACCCACCGCGACCCTGAATTGGATAAGCGGTTACAGATAATGAATGAATAAATAACTGATTGAATTAGCTTTCTCAAATAAACCTTCTGCTCTGAATGCTGTGACAAATTTTAAACACTATTGGGCAAGATTTATCAGCATTTATCTGTCATATGAATAACAAAGCACAAGATGAACTCTGGCTGCCAGGCAAATATGAGCACATTTACCAGCTGTTAAACCCACACACCTTCACTGCCCTCTCGACATGGCACGACTACCTTCATTTTATTAACCTGGCTGCTGAAGTGCAATTTTCCCCCACCTCCATAGTTTTGAAAGGAGCTGTGGGGACTTGTGCATGAGCTGACTCTTATGGCGCTTTTCCTTTGTATGGAATTTACACAACTCGATTCAACTTGACTTGGCTCTTTTGCCATTTCCAGTAGCCAAATCTGGTACCTGGTTTCTGGTCGAACCAAGTAAGTACTAAATCGCAACATGTAAACCATCCAGATCACTGATTGGCCAGAGACACCTGTCAATCACGAAGAAATGCAGAGCTCCTGCACAAACTAGACACTTGTAAAACCTCTGAAATTACAGCAGCTTTCACATTTGTCTTATCCGACTCACAACCACAGCTTGTAATATCACTCCAAGGTGTTTAGAAGAGGTTCCAACGCTCCTTGTGTTGGTGATTGATGAAAATCTCCAGTGAAAGCATAATGTGCCACAAACAAAATTGATTTCGAGAACTGAAGCGCAGAGCCGTGTTCATTCCAAGAAACAAAAACAACACGCAAATATGGTTTTCAAAGCATTTGGTTCCTGTTAGAGATGGGGTTTTGCTACATCACCGGCTCAGTTTCACAGGGGGAGTTTTGCTAGTGGAAAAGTGACCAGCTAAAAGCGGGTTGAGCCGAGCCAACCCGTGCCACATTACGTCACATCGAGTCGATCACATGCAGTGGAAAAGCACCATTCACAATAGTCTTTAACATTACTGTAACTTTTAATCAGAAGTCAGAAATGTTTTAAAAACTTTTAAGAAGAGTTATGATAACCCAGGTTTCCAACTAAGACACAAAATAAATAACCACCTGTAAACTCGGACAAGAAAAAATAAATAAATACAAACAAATAAGGCAAACACTAACCAATTTTTTAAAGTGAATTAGCATTAAAAACCATCAATACACTATTATTCACAGACCCAGCTTAAATAATAAAAAATAATAATATATATTACATAAAAATCAGAATACAAAGAGGAGCAAAATTACAACAAAGAAAGAGCAGATCATCAGTCAGGAAAGAACAGAGCACTGAACAAAGTGCGATTTGAGCGCCTGAAGTCAGACTCAGGGATATATTCAAAGGGTACTATGCTGTATATAATCATGAGCTGGCTAATGTAGTGGGCCAGCATGACATCAGAAAAACTACTCTACTCTGAGGTGGGGGGTGACCTTTTGCATTGCATCTCTAAAACCAATAACGGCACATGTCCAAAATGCAAATTAGTGTGCAGTTTAAAAGGGAGCCCTTACAGACATTAACAAACTGTTAGACTAGGGTAATTGAAAGAAAACCTGGTCCCAAAAAGAGAGTTGTCAATTAACATAATGGAAAGTATTATAAACTCTTGCAAGAAGAAAATCCACCATGGGTTGTGGCAAAAGATATTGGCTGATCCCAGTCAGCTGGATCTATAATTTGGTTTAAGTATAAACAAAATAGGAAGGTTATAAAAGAAAACCATATGGGTAAACCAAGAAACATGTCAAAGCAATAGAACAGAAACCTCAAAGCAATATGCCTTAAAACTCTTTGGTGATAGAACTGTAAGGTTTCATTGGAAAGAAATGTGATTTACATACAGAAAATCAATATGAAAAAATTATCATTAAAAGCTTAACAGAAGAAAAACATGTTACCGTGGGCAGAAGGAAAGAATCATGAAGTGACAATGTTAATGATATTCAAAAATTGATTTTATATTCTGTTTCATGACGGGCTCACAAAATATACCTTGTTCATGAATTTAACATACATACATACATAACAGCTGTCTTCGTCATTCACATTTTTGTTTCCATCTAAAATGGCTGCAATCATTGCACTGGTGGATGAATGCTGCGTCCCAAACCATGCCTAACTGCACTTTATCTTCTAAACTACTCAGTTCCCTTCTGATAATGATATAGTATTTTTATACCCTATGTTGTTTGACATCATGTCCTATATCTATCCCATACAAAACTATTTAAACATTACAGACACCAAAGTACAATAGAATTGCTACATTCATTAGGGTAAAAATAACCCTGCCCAAACATGGCTTATTATTGTACATCAGTGGCTCTCAAACTATAGAAAGCATACCATGAAAGATTTATTACTTAAATAAAGAATTAATCTAAAAGGTCCATGGGTAAATTACATAATGTTTCAGTTTTCATAATTAGGCTTTAATAAAATAAAAAAATCCAGTCCCATAACCTCCAGTGCTTACTGGACGTTAGCAATGGCTAGAGAAAGATGTGAGCAAGCTGGACTTAATTACAAAAAAGGCAAAGGGGAAATGAGGAAAAACAAGCTGATATCAAGCCCAAGAAATACTTCAGAGCCCAGAATGACTAAATCCAGTGGCAAAAAAGAGAGAAACACTGAGAATTATGAAGACATATGAAGACAAAATAGAAGAAAACTCTCAGCTGAAGGAAAACAACACAGCAGATCTTCGCATCAATGGAATTCTAAAACACTGTTTAACACTGCAAGCGCCGAGTCTCCCTGACCTACTTATACAAGCGCAGAGAGCTGCTGTGGGCATCTTCTCCAAGCGCCACCCTGCTTTTTCTCATAAATTTTATTAGTTTAAAACATTCAGATTAGACCTAATTATTTGTATTCTCTATATACCTTATTTTAAAAAAAATTGTGTAATGCACACAAATTTAAAGAAAAAAGGCCAAAAAAAAAAAAAAAAATTGTCAAGCAAGCCATTGTCTTATGCTACCAGAAACCCCCATCCCCAAGACTCATAGGTGGCAATTGGAGGATTTGATCTGATAATAGGAGTGTAAATCACAGGATACGATTCGGATACTGTTTTGTTTTGATATGGCTCAATTCCACACAACATGTTACATTTACATGAACTCACAAATAGAAACAAAGTATAATTTGAACATTTATCTTGTATATTCCACTCCTTATTTGCTTCTCTCCACACTGCCCCAATATTTACTCCTGTGTGCATGTCATTCACAATACGTGTTTGAAGAACATAACTCTTTATTTGCCAATCAACGCTGATGAAATGACACGTCATGGTTACATACACTTCAGTTGTATATGATGTCCAGCCATCTGTTGTAATTGCAACTCGCCCTGCACCCATGAGTTCACGTTTAATTCCCTCCTGCACTTCTTTATATAGCTTAGGTATGCAGGTTTCACTGAAGTGTTGTCAAGAGGGAATAGGGTTGCAAAGGGATGGAACATTTCTGATAAATTTCCAGTAAATTACTGGTAACTTTAGCTTGGGGACTTTTGATCTAATTACATATCGCAATTAGATAATGTACATACGTAAAACTTTAATCTCAGCATCAGTTCTCAATTCTAATATTGATACACCCCTAGTAAAACAAAATTTAAACTTTTGGGAACTTTGGGAATTTATTGGAATTAGTAGGAAATATTGGATAATTTAAAGGAACTATATCATCAATGTACCTGTTTTTCTTGTCAACAGCAGACATGAAGGCATAATACAACCAATAGCTAAATGAAAATGACAAAGTGTCAAAACACTAAAGCCAATGGTTTTCAAAATATTTAATAAAACATTAATAAGTATTAATTCTTGGTTACAGAAAAATGTTGATGCAAACAAATATAGGTAGCTAGCCTTTGTAAACTAGTTTCTTAAATTAAATTTCTCATTGAGGTTTTCTGATTTATCAGATCTCAAGCTACTAAGATTACACCTTGATTTAATAGTTGCTTAAATGTTACAATGCTTTTACTGTCAATAAATATACGAATCTCATCAAAACATATTTGACTTTAGTTAGTCCTTTGGTCCAAATGTTTGCTTTTGGTAGTGGTGAGTGTCAGGTTTCTAAACATCATCTTGACATGTGCTGTACATGTGATGGAGGAATGAACAGTGCAGGGGGTGTGGTCTCAGTTGCCCTTCAGTGTGTAATGTGCCATATGCCTGGGATTTAGGACCAGATTTGCTTTGGTATGATTTGGAATCATATTTAATTACTTTAGCTAAGATTATGCTTCAGTATATTTTTACCAACTATATGTAAGTTTCTCACCTTTAGTTTCGAATATTCCCATTTAATTCTCATGGTAAATTTCCCATCTTTGAAAATTCCCAAAATTTAGTAACCCTAAGAGGGAATAACATATTTTAGCACTAGTACGTACAGCAGCACACAAAAGCCGAACGGCCGCCTGTCCTTGAAAATGAAACCGTTATTTGCAAATGTCCATCGTTTTTGCAAAAACATATATGTTTTCACAACCACGATTTGTATTCAACTGGAGAGTGTATATAGCTTTGTTTCCTTGGCTGCTACTGCTCCGACGACTGGTAGATAGCGCCTGCTTTGCTATTCATAGAACACATTTATTTGGCAGGCTGCAACATGCTGCCCACAACAGCTCAGGAGGAGTATAGCATACAGAGAGGAATTGTGCCAATGACTGAATATTTATGCATCTCGTTGATGCATTGGATCATTTGCTGTTTTGGTCGGTGCGCTGATACAAATAGATGGATTGTTACATCACTACCTGATAATGAGTGGTACTTAGTCTAAAAAGTTTAAGAACCAATGTTCTATATGGATTATTCAGAACAGCAAGAATGTTGGAAAAAATGATAATATTGTTGTTTATTGGGTGACGACAGTAACTGGTCCGAAAATCCAACCCATCCAATAAACTGTGTTAACACTCCCAACAAACTGTACTGTACCATAGTCCAATCTGATCCAGACTGATACCTCCTCTTTTGGCTGGACCCAATTTTGGTCCATTAGTCCGGAACGTGGCAGGAGGCCCATTTCACACCTGCTATTTTGATTCGGACCAAACTTACAAGACTGAACCAAACAAGGTAGGTGTATATTGTATAAAATATATATAGAATATTGATATCTCCACACGACTGAAGTCACTCCTCTTTTGAAGCTAATTTTTGAAAGGAGAGCAAATTTCCACCGTACCTTTCGCCGTGCCTAAATGACTAATGTAATGAATATACGCCATATTACGTGTAACTGCAAGACATAATTAAATAAACAAGTCAGAATATTTTTTTATTTTTTTTTTTTAATAAATTAGCGATATTACTGCGCACGATACGATGAGGCACAGCCCTAGCGTGGTGATCATCATTCATTATTTTTGTCAGAGGAATAGACAAAAGTAGAAAAGATAATTTCATACCAAACACATTCTATAATTCCTGAACCACCAGCAAAAGCTGGTACTGTTTACATTTAGAAAGTCTGACCCATGCCAGAACCACACACAAGCAGTTCCCAAAGGCTCTAGGCATCTTTAGCCATTCTCAGACATTATTAGTTCCGCTCCACTTTATGCTGCAGTATAATCCAATATATTTTATGTAGTATAATTCCCAGGTGTTAATGGCATATGGCAATGACTCAAGCCTCATAAGAGAATGAATTATAAGTGGGACATTTCTATTCATTTCTATGAAAATATCCTTGCCTACAAAATACTCAGAGGCGTGATACAGAACTGGTCATTACATAAATGGCATGTATTTTAATTTACTGAATTAATATAAAATAAATAAATAACTAACATATGACATGATTATTTTCATAACATGGCTGTATTTCCAAGAAGCAGGTGGTGAGTGCTGAATAACACATGCAACTGACACATTTCCTTTGCTGAACTGAACCACCCGGCAGCTGATAATTCCGTCAAATACATAAACGTAGGTAGACCTGTTTGGATCATCTGCGCTACTAGACACTGCAAACCTTAAAATATGTGTGGGCTCAACGGCAGATTATAGTTGGTTTTGCATACACAGAGGCAGCAAATACAGCTTGTAATTACATTCTGGGCCGACTGTAATCTAATGAAGTCCCCAATCAGTTTTCCCGAAACAGCACTAATGCAGTTAGTTGAATCCCCAAACCAAAGCTTACCATTTACTTCAGCTGTGAACATTCCTACAGACAGAGTCATGTTAAAGATATCTCTTTCGCTGTCCCTTTCAATTTCACTATTGCTATTTAAAGCCCCTAATAACTATAATAACTCTGCAATGATAAGCTTTTACAAAATATACACTGACATATCCCTCTATTACTTCTAGTGCTGAAAAAAAATAAGACAAAATATTAGCATCACAAAAGTACACTGCTACATCTCGCCATCAGCAAATACTGTATATGTGTAAAACTTTAATATCAGCATCAGTTCTCAATTCTAATAATCGATACACCCCTAGTTAAAAAAAAAAAATTTCTCCTCAGAGTCATGCAACTGTTTAATCGTGAGGTCATGACAATGCTACCCAGAACATTTATCTGTTCACAGACACAGCAGAACAGGCAATTTCCTCCAACCACGCATTCACGCTCCCTAACTGTTAGTACTGCATGATTAGGGGGACTCTACGGGGTAAAATTGTTGACAAACTCACAGTTAAGAAAGTGATCAGTTAGAGGTTTAAACTGCACAGTGTAGAGGTTCTGAATAGATACAGATTTATTGACAAACAATGTAGCCATCCTTTCCACTTTTTGTCTTCCCCTTGCCTTTGCTTCTCACTGTCTGAGAAGCTGAATAATAAGGATCCTCGCACTGTGTGCCAGAAGACTGATGCAGAGAGGCCATTGAGTGCACCATCACAGGCCCAGCAAATCTAGGTCAGCATGACCTTTCCCCACCACACAGAGAGACTGAAAATCTGTCTGAAAGTGTGAGAGACACAGATGAGAGGGCAAGGACATAAAAAGATGGTTAAAGAGAGAGGAGGTAAACTGAGAGACAGTGAGACAAAACAGAGACATGAGGAGAGAATGCAAAGCAGAAACACTTTAGCTGCCCCCACTGACTCTCCAGGTGGCACTGTCACGAGAAGAGATGCAGTGCTAAACCCACCAGCGTTAACTACAATGTCTGAATGTCAAAATGTATTCAAGAGTGTTGTATAAAAACCAACATCTCACAGTTGATAACAAAAGGCCACAAGTTTTAGGCTATTCAGAAGAGGAGTCTCATACAAACCAAATTAATAAAAAAAAAAAAAAAAACTAACACAGAAATATGGAGAGCTGCCCTGCTTACAGGGACTGCGCTTACACTGGGCATATAATGCACACATTTTCTGCTTCAAAAAAATAAATATATGTTGATTAGACATATTAAAACACTCAGAACAAGTAATTATCCTTAAAGCACTTTGAAAGCCATTATAAAACCTAGCTAAAAGGAAAATTCTTTATTTTTTTATTTGCAACATTACAACAAATACCGTCAATGAACTCTCCTATCTACACAAGAACTGATGTGTTATGATAACATACCGCATTGCACACAAAACTTAGCTTTGATAGTAAAAAATATAGGTCTTTTCACTTAATTTGCCAAGTAACGACTAACACGTTGCTGCAGCAAACTACTATGTTTTTAGTTTTGTACTTATTAAACATATCAGATGCAAAATATATTTTGCAAAAGAGTCTATTATGTGCTGCAAAACTTGCATTAAACTTATGTAAAATGGTGTTGTGGGTTTAAAAATCAGTTAATTTATATTCAGTCTGATCAATTAAATTTGCGGTTTGAAAAAAAAAAATGAAGTGTTTAAACACATACACATATACTATTTATACACATTATGATTATTACAACATATGACTACATACATACATGCAAATTCTATATCTCATGATCCTAGCCTAGCCATAACCCTCAGCTTATTCACCAGCAGACATAAAACAGTTAGTGGTTTCACAGTAAACCACGATAGAGTTCCTGACCATGATACCGTTTTAATGTTAATTACCACAGTTTTAAAAACTTCACAGCATTAAAACATTTACAGCATCAACAAAAGTTAGGAGCAGTCTCCCAGACACAGCTCCGCCAGCCCAGCACACAACTTGAGTCTTTTTGTGTCAGGGAAACATGGCACACTGACAGAGCCACAGCAAGGTTTACTGATGCTGATGCTCTTGTAAACATGGATGAAGTGGTAAAAAGGTGCTGGTTTAGTCATTTAGTTTTAGTTTTAACAACAAACAAGAAGCTGCAAGCAAAAAAAAGAATGCCTTCTAGCCAGAATTACACACTCCCCATCCATTCCACCTTAAATGGTGCTATGATTATATAAGAGTGCTCCCCCCACTTTAAATTGTCATGATGTTCTTACTAACAAACTGCTGCTAACATTAAGGTCCACCTTACATTCAAATGCTTTTCCTTTTGTGTTTTAGGTGCTGTTTGGAATAAACATGCCTCCACAAAAACAACAAATTGAGGGTTATAAATGTATAATTACTTATTGCATGTTAAACGAATGATTACTATTTTAATCTCACGTGATGGCATTTACAGATTTGCACAAGGCAAGCAAAACAAATGATGGCTGAGTTTACAGTTCATTTAAATAAATTCATGTTTAAAGTTTAAGTAAATAGGGACATTTTGCTGCTAAATTTGTTTTTGCTCAATACAAATCTTCTTCAAATTATTTCTGTTTGTGCATCAGTACTTCTTAAATTTTTAGTATATAAAAAAGTACAATGCTAATAATGCTAACTGTCAATACAGTTGCCAAAATGATTGTGAAATTAAATGTTCATACCATTTCATGTCCGTTTACCAGTCAACAAGAATCACATACTGGGGAGGCCATTATCCTTTACTGGTCATTAGTGAGCACTTCAGGCACACTCATGTCAAAAATCTTCTCCAAAAAAAACCCAAAACATTACATTATGCTTACATTACAGCTTGCTGAATGAATGACAATGCCTGGACCTACAAGTCCATATAAGGCATTATCTGGCCCTTGAAAAGACAGATGTGAGCTAAATCTTACCGAGTAAAGCAACACATGAACCTTATAGAGGCTATAAAACTTCACATCAATAGCTGGCCTATAGCTTACATAAACTGTCTAAAAACTACAGTAGCTGCATGTGTGGACATAAACCAGAACACCGTACAACAGCACTGTACAGTGCAGACCCAGATTACACTACTTTGTTAAGTGAAATCATAATTTTCTTGTCTTCGGGAATTAAAACACAAACGGTGATAATAATAAGAGCATTTTATACCCATTAAGTTTTAATTCCTACTTAAAAACTTAAAATAACTGAAAAATCTTAAGGCATCCGGTTTGAAAGCAGTTGTGGTAGAGGTCCTCCTCATGTGGTTACACTGAATGCCACACTGAAAATGAAATCTCTGCTTGAGAGGACTTTTTGAATAATTTGTTTTCTTAGTGAAAGACAAAATTTTGCACAACATTTTAAACTTGGCTGAAAGACTGTGAAGACATTAACTTACATTTCAACTAATGTATGTTAACAAAAGAGCATATTACTTATTCAACAATGACTAATAAACGTTTAAAAGTATTTCTAAAGGTGTACAAGTATACCATTTACCCAAATCAATCTAGTAAATTAGAAACGACTAAATTAAACGAGTAAATTAAAAAACCAATATCAATTTCAAAAGGCTTTTCCCCCATACATAATCTAACTATATGATAATCAGAAATCGTCTTGACTGTAGAGGTCATTTTAAGGTTTCTAACTGATAATAGGACATCATTAAGCCACATCTATATGGGATTTAATGCACAACTGCAATTACCTTGTATAAAGAGCACCATTTCACTTAATAAAATAGAGGAATGCCACCGATGCAGAAAAATCTGGGTCACAGTATGCGGCTTGGCAAATCTTTTTAGATACTCGGTCATTAACAAGAGCCATATAACACATCACCAAAATTAGTAAGTCGGTATTAAAGAGAGTCATGTGGATCACTGGGTTAAGACGGTTACGAGTCAGCAGCTCGCTGTAGCTCAGAGCTCCTCTGGAAAATGCCACGCCAGGTCATTGTTTACACTGCTAGCTTAGCTGCACAGATGCTTAATCTTATATGCCTGCTATTTTACATATTATTAAAGAGTAAAGGCTTAGCCAACTACACTATTTTGATCCGAATTGTGAACTACACAGATTCGTGAACGGGGAGTCTGGCCTCTACGTGTACAAACTGGGGTTTATCGGCTGTGGCTGAAGTCAAACGGATCACTGTTCTCGCAGCGGGCTAACGATAGTTGGGTTAGTAGGACAGGCACAGTCCACTGACGGCCACAACAGCGTGTCCGCAAATGTTTCCAGAAAATACGACAAACACACATGTATTGCTCTGGGTAGGTAAAGGGCCTCCCACATACACACCCCAACTGGTACTAGTACTAGCTGCTGGTCAAGAAGTTGGCCAGCTGGTCAGAGCTAGTAGAAGAAACCTAGAGCCCGAAGCTCTAAAGGTTCCCCACTCCCTACACAGGGCACTTCATCTGTCAGGAAATTGTGGCTTCTATACCCAAACAATTCTCTACCGTTTATATATGTGGCCTTGCCTCTAAAAGGTTTTCCACTTGACACATAATTTAAAATCTCCACGTAATACCCGTTATTTCATGGCCTACATAGTGCACTACATAGGGAGAAGGGAGAAAATTGAGACCAAGCCTGGCTAGCTAACTAAGCTAGCTGTGTTATCCCAAGGAAGAAAGACTGCTCTAACAGAGCTCCTGGTCAATAATTAATTTTTATCATTCAGAAGGAAATAAAAGAGGCGGCAAAATGAAAAGCATAGTTGTCTTTAAAACAAGACTGCTAAGTATAACAATAGAATAAAACTTGGCAGCTAGCGTGTCTTCACCCACAGACCCCATAGAGTGCTGAAATGAGAATACGTTTAAAAATATATGAATACAAAATGTTAACGTTTATTTGATTAGTTAATTATTCCGACTAACGTTACCCATCAGTGACAAGAAATAGGCTACAGCGTCTCAGCACAGCCCTGTCCAATTACCAGTGTTATCAAATACCCAGCGAGCGATTTCAATCTCAGTCGCGGAGCAGCCACTAGTTTTTTGGGCTTTACCAGATTTGAAGAACGCCGCTATGTCGGCCGCGTCCTTTGCCGCCTCCTCGGCTCCGTCCCCCGAGCTCATGTCTGTGGAAACCGCGGAGCAAATATCCGAGCGTAAAAGTTCGCTTGTTCCAGCTCAGATGGTGTGTGAAATATGTCCGCCCTGCGCTTCCAGGAGGATGAGATACACACGGATAAGCTCTGCTAAGCTAGGGACCATGAGCAGTCCTCCATCTTGGAAAATACAAATTAATAGAACCGGCCGGCGGCCCTTCCTTCCGACTGTGGACTAATCGAAGAGGAAAAGTCCTGGAAGACAGCAGGGGGCGTGAACACATCTCCAAAAGTCAGTCAGTCAGTCAGTTTTTGTCTCTCTCTCTCTCTCTCTCTCTCTCTCTGTAACATTTTTTAACAGGAAAAAAGCATGTAATGGAAGGGTTTTGTAACTGGTGATGGTGGTGTGTCACTGCTGATCTTTTTTTACATTCAAATCACCATGGTTTCTAAACCTCACTCCCTTAACTCACGATTTATCTTCTGAGACATTCAGCGGAAACACGATAGTGTTGTTAAAACCAAAATAAAATTATATATCCAATGTTAATACAGTGCACATAATTAATACCATACATATTGGTATATATTATTGTTTCTTTGTTTTTGATTGTTTATTTGTGTGTGGGTGTGTAAGAAGGTAGACGGTTCCGCCGGTTTACGCTGAAGTTATAAGAAGTGTTGTCTTGCATCGCCAATTTGTGGGCGGAGCGTCTGTGGCCTTCAGTGTTTCAGCATGTGCTGCTACACGACTGGTCTGGTGCTCTTTGAATCTAGGGCAGTCAATCAGAGACAAATGCGTCATTTAATTATATATATATATATATATATATATATATATATATATATATATATATATATATATATATATATATATATATATTAGCTCTGAGTCCTTTTAATAAAAATAATAATAAAGAAAATAATAATAATAATAATAAAGTAAACTTAACATCAAATATGGAAACTGAAAAAGTGACCTTTTGGCACATAAATCGCACAAATCTCATAAGTGGACATCCAGAATATGAGAATAATATAAGAAGAATCTAGGATATGGGCTTTTTAAACGAACACTAAGATTTTGTGTTCCTTTTTTCCTGGGCTCCCTCTATAGTTGCAGTTCTGAAATTCAGTGAACACATAAACACACACTAGCGAGGAATTCTTCATCACACTAGGGTCAGTGAACATATCACAGACGGAGCAGGGGGCTGCCAACAACCTTGGTACTTGAGGAGCAGTTTGAGGGTTAGATGCTTTGCTCAAGAACACTTCAGCCGTGAATTAATTTTCTCTTGCCGGTCCTGGGAACTGAACCAGTGACCCTCCGACTTCACTTCTCACTTCTCTAAAGTCAAGGCCATGGCTGCCCCCATGAGTGGTTTCCTACCCTCCACAAATTGCATAGTGCAGTTTCTCCAGTGCTGAGCCCAGAGTAGCAACAACAGAGGTTCCATTCATATTACAGGCCAGTAGAGCAACTGTAATTTTAAGGTAAAAATACAAATAAAAAAAAAACACTATCTAGTGTCGCCCTGTGAAGGACTGGCACCCCATCCAGGACATGTTCCTGCCTTGCGTCCAGTGATTCCAGGTAGGTTCCAGTGCCACCTCCCTGAACTAGATAAGAGGTTACAGACAATGCATGAATGGATGAATACTACCTAGTGTTCTTTTAATTAATTTTTGTAAAACTGTTTAAAATTTATTATTATTATTTGGTTACAGTCTGTACAACAATGCAGACTGTATATATTGGTTATGATCACTGCTATGTGAGGGATGCCAGAATGTTTGTTTTCTTTTCATTTATTCATCTTCATTTTCAGTTCACAAAACCTTTTGCTAAAAAAATAGTTTTGTTTTCTCTGCCATGCCATGACCACAGACTCACCTCAAATATGATATATAGGATTATATAATTCTTAAACATGAGAAGACACAACTAAATAGTGTATATGAATTTTAAAAAAGAGAAAGAATATATATATATATATATATGATATAATACACACAGGCCCATTACTCTGAAAATACCCCTTAATTTAATTTAAACAAATTTATATATTACATGGGTGGCATGGTGGCACAGCAGGTAGTGTCACAGTCACACCGCTCCAGGGACATGGAGGTTGAGTTGAAGTCCCGCTCTGGGTGACTGTCTGTGAGAAGTTGGTGTGTTCTCCCCGTGTCTGCGTGGGTGCTTATCAATTTCAACATCAGTGTCCTATGTTTTAATTTCAATTTTCTGTAACTGTAAATTCCTTTAAGAGTGTTTTTTTTTTTTGTCAGAATTAGACTGACATCTGGTGGTTAACTGCGTTACCTATTTACCCATATTCCTTGTGAAGTCCAGAAGAGAATTTGGCCTGGTGTTCATCTTTCAAATATTCATTCAGTTTCTTTTATACTAGACTAATTCCATTGGAATAAACCTTGCATCTACATGTTGATTATTTAAGTAAAATGATGTAAGCACAATCTGCAGCTATTAAAACATTTATAACTGTTTCTGTAGCTGTTAATTGTTTTATTATTATTATAAAATTTGTTAAAAATATTATTGAAAAATGGCTGTGGAAGTCAAGAGGAAGGCTGGAGAGGAAGAAAACTCTCAGATCTGGCCATATGCTGGAATGTTGAGCAAATGGGAAAAAAATAAAACTTATATAAAAGTAACGCACCTGCACAAATGTTTAGCTGACACTGTGATGGTGTAAAGATGAACTGCATGGAAGTTTCATTAAAGCAGACATTACCTATGAAAATGTAGCACCTGTGATTTGCAAAGAATATCTAGACAGACCAGAGGGAGTGTCACTTTTTTTTTTTTTTTTTTTAAGTTGTATTATTATTATTATTAATTTTATTTATTTTTTTAGTTTCTTTACAGAGTTGTCGCTTTTCATCAAGGGACATTTAGTGTTTCTAATTAATGTGTCATTCACCACGTTTTAATTTTTACTGCAACCAACACATGCACATAGACACACACCCATGTAGTGCCTGCTCCACAACATATAAAATAACCATTTACCATAACAAATCTGTGTTAAACACACGGTGAGAAATTCAGCCGATGTAGATGTAGATTGATATAGATATAGATTGACAGTTCACAAGCCATTCTGCATAAACACACTTCTGCATATACAATTTCACACAAATAATCCACAGCAAGGGCTTGCAAACAAACAGCGGGCAACGGACATTTGTGATTCTTAGATCAAAAAAATCACGCTGCTTTTTAACAACAGCTTGACTAAAAATTCAAAAGATTATATGAATGAGCATCGCATAAAGATTTGCATCAACTACCAAATGTATTAATCATTATAGGCAATGGGGGGGGTGATCATCATTAAACATCATAATAAAACAATGCACTTGTTTGTGAAGACATCAGTGATTTATTCACTTTCCAGTGGGGTACTCTACAAAGAAGAATTTCTTTCAAGCATGTCCAACATGACAAGAGCTTAGGGCAGTTCATGACTCCTGAGTGTCAATGGTAATATGCCCCTCTTCTTTCTTTTAGTAGCCTGTGAGACTCTGGAGACATCATTTACAAGTGCTAATCCTTTTCACATGTTGGAAAATGTTTGAAATACTTTGCAGAATTGTAGCAAATTTTTCTCATTCCTTTTAATTTGTGAATTTGGGTTTAATGTATTTGAAGTTGTGAAATGTATGGAAGCAAATCTGTCTCATCAGACTTTGAAATATGACCACCTTTGAATTTGTAGAACTGATTTTTTTTGCACTGAAATTATGCACCTGAATATAATTGCTCTTGAATTGAACTTGTGAATTTTCAAGAACACGTTTTCACTGTTATTATTCAAGGTTAATAAATTCAGATTAAACAATTCAAGCTCAAAAATTCCAAACAATATATTTCGAAGTTGCTCAAATTCGGTAGATGAAATTCAGACACCAAATTACGAGGTACAAAAAATTCAGATACACATCCGGGGCACCAAGGATGAGCAATCGATTCATTTGGATTTTCTCTTTCACCTTAAATGCTGCAGTAGTTGCATACGAACACAACTTCCATACCGTGGAAAAACTACACGTTTAGCTTCCTTCCACGGACATTATCTCTTTATTTTCAAAGTGTCTCAAAAATCTGAAAGACTCACTAAAGATACAATATATTGATATTCTGAAGATGAAGAAATTTTACTGTGGAAATTTTTTTGTAATGGCCCTGTGAACAGAGCATGTGATATGACAGAAACTGGAAACATTAACTGTGGAGATACAGTCATGTGAAAATTACAACACCCCATGAAAGCCTTTGTCTTTTTGAACATATTTAAACATATGTACATTTGACTTTCATTTGAACAGCACTGAGAAATGGAGCTTATACAAATAAAACTGAAGAAATTACTTATAAACATAGGTTGTACAATGTAATTGGCTTTGGCAGAGAGGATTTGGCAAATTTTTCATGGGTGCAACCCACACACTCATCTCTACTGCTCCAGCCACAGATGCATGTTCCTTACAAATGTGGCACCATTGAAAAGCGAAATTAATAGGCTTTTTGACGGTATAAAATGTATTGCCAAGAAGCATTGTTACAACAAATAAATAATCTACAAACCCAAATTTCTATATAAATATTTATAATAATATTAGAAATAACCAGACATTGTTAATATACACGACGACATTCACAACTTTATGAATTAAACTCTGCACTTTGGGATATTATATTTGTACTACACCTTCTGTAATATCAATTTCAGATACTTGATAATCTGACAATGAAAATATAAAAATGCCATAAGACGTTTACTCCAAAGTTCATATTCTGTCATATCATAACATGATATGTTCACAGGGCCATTACAAATTTCCACAGTAAAATTTCTTCATCTTCAGGAAATCAATAGTCTGTTATACTGTATCTTTAGATATATTTTATTTTAAAATATATATATAAAATATATTATTTTAGATATTTATTTTAAAATAAAGAGATAATATCCGCGGAATGAAGCTAAACATGTAGTTTTTCCACTGTATGGAAGTTGTGTTCGTATTTCGCCATCTAGCGGCGACAGAATGCAACTACTGCAGCATTTAAGGTGAAAGAGAAAATCCAAATGAATCGATTGCTCATCCTTGGTGCCCCGGATGTGTATCTGAATTTTTTTGTACCTCGTATTTTGGTGTATGAATTTCGTCTACCGAATTTGGGCAACTTCAAAATATATTGTTTGAAATTTTTTGAATTGTTTAATCTGAATTTATTAACTTTGAATAATAACAGTGAAAACGTGTTCTTGAAAATTCATGAGTTCTATTCAAAGTGTCGCAGTCACACAGCTCCAGGGGCCTGGAGGTTGTCGGTTCAATTCCCGCTCCGGGTGACTGTCTGTGAGGAGTTGACGTATTCTCCCCGTGTCCACGTGGGTTTCCTCCGGGTGCTCCGGTTTCCTCCCACAGTCCAAAAACACACGTTGCAGGTGGATTGGCGACTCAAAAGTGTCCGTAGGTGTGAGTGTGTGAGTAAATGTGTGAGTGTGTGTGTGTTGCCCTGTGAGGAACTGGCGCCCCCTTCAGGGTGTGTTCCCGCCTTGCGCCCAATGATTCCAGGTAGGCTCTGGACCCACCGCGACCCTGAATTGGATAAGCGCTTACAGATAATGAATGAATGTTTTTTCTCATGTTCATTATAAAGTGAATATTCTAATTTTTCCTGAAGTACATGGATGTTTAGAAGTTGAAAAAAATAATACTACTACAATATAACAACTCAAATGGGAGTGAAAACTGCCAAAATGTCTTCTGACTTCAGACTATCTCAAATGTTTAACCAGAGATATGTCTTACAAATGTTTTACATTTATTATTTCGGATGGCCTCTGTTTATACAAGCTGTGTGTTAAACACCTGGTGGCGGTATCTGCTCTAAGGCTCATCGTTGGCTACATTACATTCACAGAAGGAGGAAAGCGACGGGGCTTTTGTAAAAGGCAACAGCAAGACTATCAAGACAAGATATACTTTGGGATTTATTTAGAAGTGCAATATAAATTTAGGGTCAATCACTGGTTAGTGTAGTTTGTGTTATTTCTCTTGGAATTAACGTGAGTTGGCTGTTATTTATTTTTAAACTGTATTAACGTTAGAAATGTTAGCTATGGCTGTTTGCGCTAGGCTAAACATAGCGCAGTGTATTATATAAACATTTGTATTGTTATTTTCTGTCACGAGCTAACGTTAATAGTTTGATTTTGTCGTGTTTATGTCTCTTCTGTCTTATTGCTGGTAGTTTGTGAGTGAGACAATGGCTGACCTACTGACGGTTTACGACGACGACCAGGCGAGCAAATTCATCGACTGCACGGTAATCTCCACTGTGTGAAATATACAGTGCTACCTACATACAACGTCGGTTATTAGAGCATTTTAGGGCAGGTTTAGTCTAGTCTCTTGTGCTTATAACCAATATCTTAGAATTTTCAGAGAAGATACTGAGGCGGGCAGCAAGTTTTTATTGCTCTGGCACTTTAAAGCCACTGTCCGTTCGTATTTAAAGCCACAGAGTGACGCCACACCCCACACGGGTCACATGTTATGCCCCAGATTATCATTGTTAGTTTGTCCCAATTTGGTGTTTTCAGCTATGCTACCAGAGACTAACATATTATTCAATAACTTGCACACACCAACATTATGGGAACACATCCACATTTAGTAATTGGACTGTGCTGTTTGTATGACTGATTTAATGATAAATAAATAGATAAAAGTGCTAATAGACTGTGTAATACTACTACATTTACACTCTTGCCATGCCATCTTGGATTCTGAACTGTTGTTGAGGCTATCCGACTTGTGGGTGCATTCCAATTTAAATTTTCTACTTGGAACTCCCAGGTTCAATGGAATGCAACATAAGTATATAACATGTTTATTAATTCTAGATATATGCCATGGAATTAACATTATATGTGTATACGTTAATGCAATGCAATAGTATTTCAAAGTCACTCTGCTAGACTCTGCTTGGTTCTACTCGGCTCTGTTCGCTTGGTCACTGGTTGATTTTCCATTATAAAACCAGCTTTATTGTGGCCAGCTACAATAAACCCTTCAGCAGTGGGAAGTGGAAATTTTCTAGAGGCTCAAATGCTGATAAGCCACTGCTGGTAAAGAGCTGCAGCATGTTTTTAAGTAAAGGTAAATATTTGAGTGCTGTTCAGATGCATGAGTTTTATCTAGGGATGCACCAATACCACTTTTTCCCTACTGAAATTTCATGTTCAAGAATGTGCTGATACTGAATACTGATGCCAACTTTATCTATCTTAACTACTAGATAGGTGCCTATAAATCCTGATATTTATATTGTTATACATGCAGATTTTATTTTGTTAATTCACTTGAATGAACAACATTTAGTTCTTTAACTGCACTTTACAAAATTAAACATTTCAGAACCACGGAAAAATTAATATTTCCACAATGCAGTAACACGTACAATTAGGAAGACATAATCTTGCCTGACTGAACAGCTTTTTACACTGTCATGAGGACAATGTAGCAAATATATTGCTAAATCTGCGTGGTTTTGTGGTAGACCTGACACCATGTCGGCCCATTGTAGCACTACTCAGCTGCAGAAAAAAGAAAAGCCTGGGTAATTTTCACTGTGCGGCTTAGGGCTGGAAGATACGGTCAAAATTTATATCCATGATATATTGCTTAATTTCGGTCGATACAATATAATTCTAATATTGATATGAACAATAAAAAATCCACAGAAAAACTGAAAACAACATGAAATATATGAAAAACATAAAATGGTTTTTAAACAAAATTTTTAATTGTAGACAGTGAACTGACCACGCTGACCATCAGTCAGTGACAGATGCTGTAAATAATATATACTGAAATATTGAAAATGCATATAAAATCTACAATATTGTTATTGAAATAGTTTATAATGTTATATTTATTGATATAGAACTTTTAGGACACATTCATAACATATACACTTCCTGGTTAGAAGAAAATTATGCAAATGAGGGGACAGTGGCTTTACTGCATTTATTAATGTACTACATGGTGGTCATTCACCAAAAGCCAACTTCTATAACTGGAGGAGTGTGACCATAGGTAAAAGAAAGCAACCTAAGAGCAGATACAGACAAAAGACATAACAAGTGGAACATAAATGCTCCCAAAATCCCCAAATAACCTAAGAGAGGGCAGGGGTGAGTTATGGAAGCTTTCCTGCCCTTCTCAATAGGGTTAGGGTTACATAATTTAGAATTAAAATAATAATAATAACTGCATTCTGTTTTGTAAAAATGTGTTGAGAAATATTCCCTCTCTCATTTTTTTTCCTCTTTAGATTTGTAGCAAAAGATTAATAGGCGAAACTCAGTATAAAATCCACCTGACCACGTCACAGCATGTGAAGGTAAGTACTGAATTGAATCCATACATTTCCAGAGTTATTAATATATCAGAATAAGTTGTATACTTTAAATGTGAATGTTTAAATCCATGATTTGTTACAGGTGTTAATAAAAGTACACTTTCTCTGTGGAATTTCAAAACTTTACATTTCCACGCAAGTTTCCACAGCTAAATCATGATTTAAGCACGATCTTGCTGTACACTTGAATTTTTCAGGTGTATATAGGCCCAATATTTCACATCATCTGGGGAAAAATCTCCAAATCTTTGAATGCTGCGGTCATTTACAATGTCTTTAAGATACTGAAGTATACTTTTCCGATTCTAAGCCTATAGACCTGCCTCTTCAGCAGTTATCAAGTGCCCTGCAGTGTTCCTAGACTGATGGCTTCACTCATACCTTGAACATATGTTTGAACAGGAAGAAGTTCATTTCGGTTGCAGTGCTGGTGCCTTCTTATCTGGAAGATTTACAGTCTCCTTTTTTATATTATCAAGGCAATGTACTTTAGTTCCTCACTGCATTGACCTTGTAGCCTGGGGAGGTGCTTCACACTAAAGTCAAGTTTATCATACCTACCTATTAAATGTGGAGAGGAGTTGCTTGTTTGCATTTGTGTACAGTGCATATTTCAGGCCAACTTCAGTCGTGTCCAAAACTTTTCAGAGGCTCTCTCAACATCCATGAATCATATTTACTACATTCATCTCATCTTATCCGCTTGATCCATTTCAGGGTTGTGGTAACAACAGGGGGAGCAAAGGAGCCTAAATGCCTGTGGCCCCTGCAAGTTTCTCTAGCTCCATTCAGGAAATACCCAGGTGTTCCCAGACCAGTCGGGAGATATAATCTCTCCAACGGGTCCTATTCTGTGGCCTCCTCCTATCTGGCTGTGCCTTGAATACCTCCAGCAGGGCATAGGGAAGCCTAACAACCTGCTGGAGACCACTCTTTTAACCTCTTGAATACATGATCTTACTCTGAGCTGTTGAACTGATTTCCAGAATATCTTTATGCCTCCTGGAAATCATGTTCTATGGCCTCAGTGAAATACTCGCACTATGGATTTAGTTCCTTTCACTGCCAATACCTCAATCTTTTTCGCCTACCAGTATCCATGTACTAAATCTGGAGTTCCATGAGCTTTCCAGGATAGAAAGTACTCCATCTTTCTCTTTACAGCCTCTCTCACCTGTGCTGTCCATCATTGGGTTCTTGGGCTTCTGCAATAATGGGTACCAGTAAGGATTTGGCCACAGTTATATGCTTCCACTTCTACAACAGAGGTTTTGAGCAAGATCCATTGGGCTACATGTCCCCTACCTGCACTGAGAATCCTTCTGAACAGATTTCAGTGCCAGTTTTTTCCAGCAAACTGTCACTGTACATTTGAACCCACCAGGTCTCTCTGGCAAGTTTTCTCGCCATCTAATACAGCGCACTACCTAATGGTGATCACTTAAAAGCTCAGCCACTCTCAAAGGACATGACCACAAAATACATAATTGAGTTACTCTGGCATAAAAGTACACTTTTGTTGTGGACAAACTATAACTAGAAAAGAGTCAGATAACAGCCCGCTGCTTGGGTTTAGCTCATGCAGGCTGTTGCTTCTAATAACACCTCTCCAGGTTTCCCAGTCATTGACAAAATCAGTCAGTGCGTGGAATCCTCTCCAGAACCCTACTCTACTATCTCCAAGAAGCGGAATACTCTGAACTGCTGTTAGGCATGCCTATGCACACACAGCAAACAAAAGATTTCCTTTCTGGGAGCTGAAGCCACATTGAGGTGACCCTCTCGTTTACAGGAAAAACTCCAACTGTACAGTCTACACACTTGATTTTTTTATTATTTGTTTTGGCCTTGCTCCACTCACTGAATTTCTTTTTTCACTACACAGTCGTGTTTAGACAGCCTGTGTACATCTTAAACAAGGAAGCTTGCATCTGGTTTGTAATAATAGATATATTTGAGCTAATTCAATCAGCATTATCTTTTACACTTGATTCCTACGCTTTTCTTTTCAAGATTAGAGGCAAAGTTGATACTTTTCTTGATTCAAATACTTTAAAAGAAATAAAGTTGGTTCTGTCTCCAGCATGCCAAAAAGGAAAACAGAAAAACACAAACATCCATCTCTCTCTTATTTTTATTTATTTATTTTTAAGGAGGTCTCAGACGTGATGTGATTTAATACCCATTTACTCACCTGTACCTGTTTTTTTTCTGCACTTTTTATACCTGTTTTTCTGCAATTAACTCTACAAAGAAGGAAGAGGCACAAGCCGCTTTGGGTAAGTTGTTAGAAGTACTATTTTAAGACATATTTAATCGTTTGCACCTGCAGTCACCTCATGACTACTGGTTGTATTTGAAATGGCCAAAGACAAAGTTTTCTGCTTATTTATAGACACTGTTGTTACTGATTATGTATGTAATCAGTAATTTATGTCGTCAGACCATTGTCTACCTTTTTTTTCTGGTTATCATAGTCCTGGCATTATTTAAGGTTTCTGTATAGTGACTTGAGAAACATAAAAAAATTGACCACTTATATATTTTGTTATATGCTGTTGCTAATGAACTATTTAAAATATTGTGGGCAGTTCATGTCAGTTGAAGTGAGGACCATCTGGTTTGTTTGGAGCATATTAGGAGCAAACATCTACTTAAACTGTAAAATTGTCATTTAAATAATTGTTTTTATTATAGTATTTATATATTCATACATACACACATTGGAGTATATAGTATGTTGTCATGTACAACATGTAAGTATTTCATAAGCATTTGCCTTTGGATTTATGGCAAAAAAAACCCGTCATAAAACCTGTCATGGGAAGTATTTTGATCTGTTTTGAAATTTTTTTATGTAGTCCTGGTAACGCTTATCTTTTCTAGCATCCCAGATTCTGGGAAATAAAGTGTACAACGGGGCTAGCATGTTTTTACTCTAGGAAACCTTTTCACTTCACAAGCATCAGAAGGAGAGCAAAGCTACTTTTCAAGCCAGATGCCCCTAAATGGATAATATTCCTCTATATCAAGAATGGATTTTTCTACAATGGAGTCATACTTCACACCCACTTAGAGCATGACAATTTGTGCTCTTTTGGACTTTTGGTCCCTTTTGGTACTCTTTACCTCTGGAATATTATGTGGCTTTCTAATTGTGTTTATTCTCATTTGCCAGTAAGGTGTGTCTGCCCAGATGGATGGGTAGTGGTGACCTTTTGCTTGTTCTTCAGGGTCCTCACCATCCAACTGAGCCAGTGAGATGTGACACACTGCGTTTTCTCTGTCTATTCCATTGGGAAAAAAAAATACACCTTACTGTGTGCCACTCTGTGGTGATGGATGCCACAACATTTTACACTAATATATATATTGGGCCCAAATCATCATACTTCTAACAAATTTAAATTAAAGAATATAAATTCAGTCAACATGCACGTTCCTTTATAAAGCTCAAACGCTCCGATTCTGTTTCTAAAACAAGTTAATTCAGAGTTGGAATATGAGTGTTGGAACTCACTTTGCTGTACTTGGTACAAATTGGCCTTTTGTAAATTATTGACTTGTCTGCTTTTACTCAAAGTTTCAGATTTTTCAGATCACATTTCTTTCAGGAATGTGATTGCTCCAGCCAAGAAGTTGTTCCGTTTTGCCTTTCTATTAAAACAAACTGGAATCTCATTCTAAATAGCTTTACCTTACTGAAGTTCAAGGATATGCCATCAAGACAAAGTTGATGTTGCTCTTGCAGTGGACGAATTATCTGAGGAGATTGTAAGATTGTCCAACATTAATCTTCCACTGTCAAAATTAACTTAAAACTCCGGGATGGTGTTGAGGAGCTGTGATTGTCTGACAATCATCTTCTTTTGTCGTCTTCTGTGAAAAGTTGTACTTTGCTGCATCTGAGTGTCTGCATATACACGGGTTGGACAATGAAACTGAAACACCTGGTTTTAGACCACAATAATTTATTAGAATGGGGTAGGGCCTCCTTTTGCAGCCAATACAGCATCAGTTCGTCTTGGGAATGACATATACAAGTCCTGCACAGTGGTCAGAGGGATTTTACGCCATTCTTCTTGCAGGATAGTGGCCAGGTCACTACATGATGCTGGTGGAGGAAAACGTTTCCTGACTGTGGCTCAATAATATTTAGATCTGGTGACTGTGCAGGCCATGGGAGATGTTCAACTTCACTTTCATGTTCATCAAACCAATCTTTCACCAGTCTTGCTGTGTGTATTTTTGCATTGTCATCCTGATACACGGCACCGCCTTCAGGACACAAAGTTTGAACTACTGGATGCACATGGTCATCCAGAATGGTTCGGTAGTCCTTGGCAGTGATGCGCCCATCTAGCACAAGTATTGGGCCAAGGGAATGCCATGATATGGCAGCCCAAATCACTGATCCACCCCCATGCTTCACTCTGGGCATGTACCAGTCTGGGTGGTACGCTTCTTTGGGGCTTCTCCACACCGTAGCTCTCCTGGATGTGGGGAAAACAGTAAAGGTGGACTCATCAGAGAACGATACGTTTCACATTGTCCACAGCCCAAGATTTGCGCTCCTTGCACCATTGAAACTGACGTTTGGCATTGGCATGAGTGACCAAAGGTTTGGCTATAGCAGCCCGGCCGGGTACATTGACCCTGTGGAGCTCCCGATGGACAGTTCTGGTGGAAACAGGACAGTTGAGGTGCACATTTAATTCTGCCATGATTTGAGCAGCCGTGGTTTTATGTTTTTTGGATACAATCTGCACCCGAACATCCCTTTCAGACAGCTTCCTCTTGCGTCCACAGTTAATCCTGTTGGATGTGTTTCGTCTTTCTTGGTGGTATGCTGACATTACCCTGGATACATCACAAAGACTTGCTCTCTTGGTCACAGATGCGCCAGCAAGACGTGCACCAACAATTTGTCTTTCTTTGAACTCTGGTATGTCACCCATAATGTTGTGTGCATTGCAATATTTTGAGCAAAACTGCTCTTACCCTGCTAATTGAACCTTCACACTTCCTTCACACCCAATTAATGAAGATTGGCCACCAGGCTGGTCAAATTTAGCCATGAAACTTCCCACACTAAAATGACAGGTGTTTCAGTTTCATTGTCCAACCCCTGTATATACACGTACATAAAACCACAAATGTGAGCTTTGGGACAGACCAACAAACTAGCTCAGGCTGAGCACGTGCACAGTTCCATTTGTCTTCTTTTGCACTGATGTGATGGGCTGAACAGGAAAGTCAACAATGACCTGGCATCTTTAGTTCACTGTTATGTTGACCAAAATTATGTTCCATATTGTGGCCAAAGCCTATCAGTCCTCTTCCATGACTGCATGTAGGTGACCATCAACATGCAGATAAAGAGGGCAGGAGACCTCAAAGGCTTTAAATTTTATTGCATATATTTTTGATGGATCACATGTCATGCAGGCTCTAAATGTGTGAAACGGTCAATCATACGAATATGGTATGGTTTGTGGGTTTTTTATGTTATTATTATTATTATTTTCTTATATGCATATTCTTATAACATAAAAATCAGATTACAGGCACAGCTCAAGTTATTTAAAAAAAAAACAAAAAAAAACTAGGCTGGGATGGCACTGCTGAGTCCATGTCATTGACATAAAAGGCACTTGAGCATCCCTGCAAATGGCAAGTGAGGACTCCAAGACATGGCTTATGTCTAGATCCTGCTGAACAACTCTCTTCCGGTCTGGCAGTGAATTGATATGGATTGTGGAATATGACTGTATTGTCATACAGCTCTTTGTAGCCATATCAGTTTTGTTGTTCTTGGTCAAAGTGCAGTGAGTTTTTCCCTTCTTTTCAAAAATGAGAATGGGATATACCATGTTCAAATGTTGTTCATTCTTTTTGGCCAATTCTGTGTTGTTCATTTTGATAAAGATGTGTAGAAATTTTCCTACAAAAAGGAAGCTGTTGTGTATATATTTGCTTGACTGTTTTCAAATTTAATAGGCCTCATGCCTTGGCCACGCCCACTGCCGGAATGGACCAATATTAAACAATACTTGAAGTACCTCAACCTTGATGAGCCCATAATTGGTAAGGCAACACTTAACTTATTTATGAAGTGTATTGTTTTTTTATTATTAATTAATTAGTGTGTGTGTGTATATATATATATATATGTATGTGTGTGTGTGTGTGATATATATATATATATATATATATATATACATACATACATTGGGTGTGAAATTAGCTTAATTCCTTAGGCAGATTCCATAGCATCACTGGTTTATGGGTTTCTTTGTGGTTTTTTTTTTTTTTTTTTTTTTTTTTAGGACTGAGTGCTTTGGTGCAACAAGAAGATGTTGTCACAGAAGATGACAAAGTCCAATTGAGGTACAGGTGTAAAATATGTTCAGTAGAGATGGAGATGTGTACAATGGTATCTCATGTTGTGAGCCGCAAGCATCGTCAGAAGTACTTGGTGAGACTTAAATATTTTCTCTCTCTGCAGTACTTTGGTAGTAGGTGACTGACTATTGTGTTCAGATATTTTTAAAACATATCCTGGTTTTGGCATACAGCTGTGCATTTATTTTGTAGCTTTTAATTTTATATTAATATACTGTGAAAGTAACATGCCTTGTTACATAACTGTGCACAGCAACTAAAGAGGCCAGATTTGGTGACTTGGCAACAAAATGAAAGTGCCCAGAAACAACCAGGTCTCGTTGCAAGGGCTAAGGCTGCACTTGTGGAAAAGCAAGAGGGATGGGGAACTCCAGTGGTATGTGGTTTTTTTTTTTTTTTTTTTTTTTTTCCCCTCTCCCTGCTAATAGCTTAACATGTTAATTAATTAAGGAGTTTGTCAGGGCACATTTATTTATATTTTATATAACTAAGTGTTGTCATTTATAGGTGATCACGTTTTTTCCTTGACAAAATATATTTTGCAGAGTTAGTAATATATAATTTTTTGTTTATTTGGGCAGTAAATGCTTAATTTGCTCTAAACTTACATACACTAGAAAAACTAAAGTGGATTATATGCAGAGACAATGTGTGATGTTTATTTCTTGGTTTTATTTTTGCCAAATGTCTGTGTGGCAGTATAATATTGTTTGTAGATGTGATCCAGTACCTGTTTTTCTACTTAGTAACTGGTGGAATTAAATGAAGTGTGCTGCCAGATGAAATGGGATTTTATATTACAGTGTTTAAAAAAAACACCTTTTTTATTATACTCAGTCAAATATTGGAAGAAACTGTTTAAAGTCAACTGTCAGAGGAAGACAGAGTCCTGCAGCTGCTGTGGCTGAATTCAGCGACAGAATCATTTCACTGTTGTTTGAGGGGTCAGATCATAGTGATATATGATACACATGTAAATTATGTGTTCTGAGTCATCCTGCTGAGCTTGTGAACAGTGAAAACAGATTAGAAATCTAGCCAACACATCTCAATTTGCCCTAACCACAGCCCCAGAAAACACACAAATGGAGCATTTTCCTATTTTTATTTCCTCTTATTTCCCACTGTGCAAGTATAGCTTTATTTGAGTCACTGTACTCTTCTTTAGCTCAACACACTCATGGACATCATCAGGGATTGCACATAACCAGCTATTGTTTTGGTTTAGAAACTAGTTTATATAGGAGAAAGCACAGTGCTGGTCCCAAATTAGGTCCTCAAATGAAAACCGGAAATGTGTGATCTGTATGTACATTTTGGATGTGATTTTATACTTTCCTTTTGACCAAGTGAAATTGATACATAGTATGATCAGTGTCTCCGAGTGCATCAGCCATCTGAGAGCATTTGTGTTCTGATCTTGATTTAAGGTTCTTCACCAGCCAAACAAGAGGAAAAGGCTGCAAAATAATAATCAAGGTATGGAGTGTATACTAAGCCATTTTTCTGATCTGTGCCCCTTTTTAAAATGTACTTGACTTATTAAATCATCTTAAAATTGCACTGTTTTTAATTTAAATTTCATCTTACCACAGGCTATGGAGCAAAAGACTCTTATACTCATGAAACTGAAAGGTCCTACTCTGGATGGGACAGGAGAGGACAATCTGCCCAGGCTGAAGATAGTTACAGACAATCATATTTGGAGCCTGATTCTCTTTTAAGGCCATCGCATTATCCTGAGGATGACTTATATGACAGATCCTCTAGAGAAAAAGATACTAATCGCAGATCCTATCCAGAAGATAACAGATATCAAATGACATATTATGAAGATGGCAGGCAAAGATCTTTTCAAGAAGACAACTCCACCAAAACACCTTATATGAAAGGAGATATTAGTGCAGAGTCTTTTGCAGGTCATGGAAGACACCATAGTGGCAAAATTTCAGGAAGGTCGCATCATGATGAGCATCAGGATGCATTCTACCAAGATATCAATTCCAGAAGAGGGTGGACCTCCAATGAAGATGTACAAGATGATTTTTATCAGGGTAGTGTTCCAAAAAACAAATTTAATGAATCGGGGAGAAGTGGTTCTGGTCAGCAAATGAACTATCAGACGGATATGCAGATTCAAGATCAGCTGTACACATCGCATGAAAGAAGAGGACATGGCAGGGATGAGATCCAACGACCAGGCAAAAGCTTTCATTATACAGAAGAAGGAAGGGAACATTTTCATGATGTAGAAAGATCATCAAGGTCTGGGTCCTTTGAGGTGCAAGGTTATTCCCAAAGGAATAAGGATGATTTTGGAGACTATACACAGGAACTTGTGCCTACTAAAAGGAAACGAAAGAGTAGGTTTTCTGATGCTACACCAATAGAGCAAGCACTTACACAAAAGAGGTAAGGTTCACAAGACCGGTTTACATTTTTTGATACCATTTTAAATATACTGTATTTATTTGCAAACCTGACTTTCATGAAGAATTGAGACTTCAAGCTTAATTTTCAAGTTTTTCACTTTTGATTTAAATGGCATTGTTTAAAGTAATGCTTGTATATTAATTCCCTTTTTTTATCCAGACTAGCTGAAACCATGATTCCTAAAAAGAACCCAAGAAGAATTCCCCCAGATTTTCAGGTGAGTCCATGAGAAACTTTAATTACATTGAAGATGCATGAATGTACAGGTAATGAGAAGTTTCAATTAAACTAATATATATGGAATTTTTGCACTTGAAGCCTCATTCTTAACACTAATACACGTACAAATACACACTTTAATAAACTAAAATTGTTGTTCTTGATGAATCTTCATCACATTTTCACTGTGAAGTATCATGCTGCTCATGTTTAATTTATATTTCTCTGCTTATACATGTTATGTATTTAAGGATCGCAGAGCTTCTTTCAGTTTCCAGACTAAAGAGTATTTTGTTTAACAGAGCTCTGAAAACCGATTGGATTCAGAAAACACAAATAGAAAAGATGTTTTGGATATGCTGGTAAGTTTTATGTGTGTGTGTGTGTATGCAAACATTTTTAGGAGGGACTTGTATTGAATGGTATGATAGAAATATCCATGATTTTGAATATGTACTGTCTGGATCTTTTAGGAATTCATAGGCACTTTAGAAACTTTGTTTACCACATAGCAATGTTGTAGCAAATCTGTAGGACACCCTTTTATTTCAGGAATCACTGACCTGCTGAATACCTCAGCAAGTAATGGGTGAGTGGTGGTTATCTTTTAAGTGATGTTACACACTTGTAACAAACAACAAAAGTTTTAAAATTTCTGTGTTAATAACTCTTGAACAAGTGATACTGCAAATCTGATTGCTGCAATGATTTCTGAGACAATTCTGGTCTTTGATATGCTACATGACCACCTTCCCATTGGAAGAACTTGCCCTTGATCCAATATTGTGGCTTTCAAGATGGCGGACATGTTCCTATCATAGCTTAAAAGATAGAACTATTTGGACTGTGCATGTGCAGACCTTCATGCATGTAGCTTATTACAGCAAAAAGAGTAGCTTCCTCAAGAATGAATAACTTTAAACATACATAAACATAAGTTAGCATTTCCTCGCTGTCCTTTGCTGGTACCCCAGTTGTTTAAAACTATAAAGTGTGTTTTATACAACTGGCGATATCCAGTTAACGTATACTTCTGTTTAAACAAAACATGATGGATAACAATGTGGGGGACACAAGCCTTTCAACAATGTGGGCTGTGTTTCTTGAAGGAGAAATTAGTAAAATATCTGAGCTATAAGCAAAGTGTACACAATCGTGATGTTCTGTGCATATGTAGTCCAAATTGGGTAGCAGCATAAATCTGGTAGCGACAAGGCCCCTCACCCATTACTTGCTGGGTTATTCAGATATGACATTTTCCATTTAGTTTCTAAAATAACAGGGTGTCCTGTGACTTTTGACACAGTGTGTGTGTATATATTCATTCATTCCTAATTCCCTTTTAGTTCCCTCTGTAGATTGTCCATTGCATTCGGATTTGGCCTTTGGCTGGACTATCCCTAAAGGCTAATTTTGTTTTCTGTTAACTATTTCTTTGATGTCTTTTGCTGTAGGTTTTCAATCATTGTCTTGTTGGAAATTCTTTTCCTGCCTAACAAAGTATAGACGGCCTATGATTTACATCCACAATCTTAATACAGTCCTCTCTTCCCGTGATGTTTACTTTCACAAACTTGTCTGGCCCATTGGCTAAAAAAAGTTCCACAAAATTCTTACCACCTTGCTTCAAAATGGGGATGGTGTTCTAGGGGGTTCTGGGTGAATTGCTGATCATGTCCAGAGGGGTCAAATGAGAGACATAACATGAATGAATATTTTTAGTTTCGTCATTATTAAATAATTGTTTTTTCACTGTATAGAGCAATTATGAAGGTTTAGTTGTACAGTTTTAGTTGTTGGTCATGATATTAGCTTGTGTGCATGATGTCATCATTGTCAAGCTTGCAATTTGGGATTTTTAGTAAAGATGGAAAAATAGAGATAATTCAAATTCCTTGTTACTGTGTTTTAACATCTTTTGTCACATTTCAGCCAAGAGAACCCTGCTGGTGAAAAGAATCACTATAAATTAACATTTGTTATGAGGATGAAAAATTTGTTGTGTTAATAGTATCATTTTAACATTTTTAGGTTTTTTTCCTAATATTTTGTTTGATTGTAGGATGAAGTTAAAATTCAAAACATGGACGAAGCTAACTTTCTGAAGGATAAGTTAACTACACTTCTGAAAGAGTTTGAAGCAAAACAAACTCAGCATGTTAAGGTAGGAACTAAATCTGTGTCCTCTATCAAAACACAATCCCACATTTTGTGTATTCTAAACACCTTTCTTTACTACTTTAGCAAAACACACATGTCATCCGAGACTACAGTCACAAGAGTGCTCAGTGGATGAATCAGCGCATGGATATGCTGGAGGACAGACATGTAGGTTTTCAGGAGGCCACACCATATGATGGGGACGGTAGAGATTTTCAACTGTTTCAGGAGAGTTCCAGAGATTCTAAAGATGGCAAATATTTTAAAGAGAGCAGGCACATTGACAACAGGAGGGAATCTGAAAAAGACTATCACTCTGCTAAGTATGAAAAGCACCCCAGAAACTTTCAAGAATCAAGACATTATGATGATGATTGTAGAGGTATAAAACGGGGAAGATGGACTGAGGACAAGCCCAGAGATTTTCAACGTAGAGGACATTTTGAGGACCCTAGAAACATTCAGAACATTAGACAACCCAGGGATCAATGTACTGAAAGCAGCCTTGAACATAAACATAAATTTGAATGGGACGCCAAAAGAAGAGGGTCAGTTGAGAGATCTGACGGTATCAAGGATTATTATCCAGAAGATATGAGAAGAGCTTGCCAAGGTAGGTGTTTTCCTTTGCTTTATTGTTCACATAAGAAATAAATATGTGTTTATATATGTCATTGCAAGTGAAGTTAAAAACAGATTGGATCACTGTATTGTTTTCCTGTTTATTCTTTTTGTTTTCTAGAGAGACCTTGGGAATCGACTTACCTAAAAGAGGAAGAAAATGTGTTTGGTGAGAACCGACTACAAAGGCCACGTTATCAGCATGACCATGAGACTGGTGTGGATCTTTATGACCCGTTTCATCCATCATCATCTCCACCTCAGGAAGTGGCACCTCCCTCCAGTCTCGAAAAGCTTGCTTCCACTCTGCTGGAGCTTGTGGCACGTAAATCAAGTTCTTGAAATTATTCCTAAGTAATGTAGTCAGTAATGTGATTTAACAGTTTAATGTTTAATTGTTGTTCAGTTAGAGAATAAGAACATTTTGAGTGTATTGATCTTATTTGCTGAGGTAGTAGTGGTTCCTGTTATTGTGCATGTAGAAATTTTCTGTATTGAGTTCGGCTTGAGGCAGTCTTCCTAATTTTTTAATTTTGTTGAATAGTTATTCAGAGTGTCAGCAAATACAAAATTACAAAACAACTTTGCAGATGTTTTGCTTTATTAATATTACAAGTCTTGTATTAACTTCTCTGTCTCTTTATGACACTCTGTATAGAGTTTGTGTAATTGAGATGTCCTTACACCTTGTGACTAATTTGTAAATAAATATCCCCTTTTCACACTTAAAGCATTTGTCATTTGTGACTACCTAAGTAGATTATGGTTCAGTATGTGCAGAAAATGCTGGCCAATCAGAACTGTTCTATGCTTTAATTTTGACTTCCCTCCTGCATTATGTGAATTTATAAAAAACTGAAATATACAAATAAAATCCCAAAATATAAACATTACTTGAAACTGGAAACCATAGGTGGGGATACACAATATGTATCACTTCTCCTTGCCTTTCATTACATATGTTAATTGCCTTTATTAGAAATTATGGTTCTGTCTGTAAATGTGTATTTTAATATGTTCATAGCTGAATTCTCATTTCAAGTATTTGTTCTATGTATTTGTTGTAAAGTGCAGAAAGACCCAGGATGGTTAATGTACTTCATGTTTTATAGGACATATTGTTTTTTTTTATTTTATGCAAAGCACCTCATGGACATGAGTTTTAACACAAACATATGGTTAAGAACTTAAATTCAAGAACACTATTTCTCATATACTCACGTTTTGTAGCTTCTCTCCTAGAGGGGGTTGTTTAGAACTTATGCCAAATACATGTGGGTGTTTTGTTTTACCCAATCCGCTTGGTAAGTGTCATGCCATGCGTGACGTTTCGCCATTTCCGGGTCCAATCGTGCCTAAGGTCTATACACTCATAAGACGTTTGTTTACTGCTGAAATAAAGCTGAATGTCTCAATCAATTCTATGATCTCTTTTCAGGAGTTCAGTAAAAGGTATAAACTTAAACAGAAGCAAACGTGTGTCTTTGGCCGCACGCTTTGAACAATCATAACTCGTTCTGATGTGTGTGAGAGCTGCCGTGCAGACTGACTGGGCTGCTTTTTCTCTGGGAGTACAAGGGCCGCGGAGAGAGAGCTCCCGCAGCTCCATCTCTGGAAGCAGAGGAACCGCAGAGTGGGAGCTGTGTTTTTCATGGTTCTGTCTCTGGGAGCTGAGGAACCTCATAGGGAGAGCTGTCTCTCCCGTTGTGCGGTCTCTGGGAGCAGAGGTGCATCCCACTCACAGTCCTGGAGTTGTGATACCAATGAAAATCTACTGTAAGAGGTACCAGAGGTTTGTACAGAAAGTCAATAGATTTGGTGCTACTGTTTTGTTTGTTTTTAAATAACTCAGCAGAAGGTCTGAAAATTCGCTAAATCTAACAGCAAAATCATACTGAGCAACAGTTTGAACCTGGATTTGTTTCACAAAGTGGATACATCGACTTGACAAGTGGATAGCAGATGTAAAGCCTTATTCACACCGAGAAAACCTTTTTCACAAATTTTCGCATGTAAAAACTGTTGAGATATATTATGCAGTAGAAACTTCACACCGTGTCTGACGCATTTTCCCCCCTCAGTGCTCTGAAATCACGGGAACATGGAAGGGGAAGAATAAGTTGATTTACTGAGTAGGAACAATATCATTTTACTTTAAATACTGCAACTAAACGCCACACTGAATCAGCCCCAGTCTCAAACAACACGAGGATTTCAGCAGTGTTTCCAAAGGTCGCTGGGGGAGTTTGAGGCTCTGGTTCTGCGTGTTGCTCCTCTCATTAAAAGTGATTATAGTTTCTTTAATCTCTGCATTTTAGTTCTCAGTTAGCATGTTGGTTATATTTTAAGCTTTTGTGTTCTGCTACGAACAAGACAAGTTTGTCGCCACTATTCTGCTCATTCATTTGGTCTGTAACCATGATAACTGCGCTCTGATTGGTTGGCCTGATTTTTGACGCATCTGTCAACGCAGAAAATAGAACCGGTTCTAATTCAAAATCTGACGTAGCATCTCATTCCGACAGTTTTGGACTCCGTTAATATGTAGGTATTTTTACGTGCGTAAAAATTGGACTTGTGTGAAAAGGCCTATACAGTCAGGTTAAATAATTAATGTGGTGTACATATAATTAGGGATGCTGGGCTTTTGGACATATGCTGATACAGATGCCAATATACATATTTATATAATACAGAAAGATACCCCAGATTAACATTACTGATAAATGTAACACTTATTTGAATAACATATAACATTTTAACAACCGATTGTACGGAATCCATAAAATGAAAGGAGTCTTCTGAGACAATTGTTAGCCACATTTATTTAGGCAATTGTTCCTTACAGAGCCTGTTCACAGCTTTACAAGTTAAATTAAATTTAAATCTTCTCAAACTAATACAAATATTTATAATAAATAAATTTATATTTATAAAAAAAAGCAAAGGATTAAAAACAAATAAAAACCACTAGACCTATAACAATATAACTATTCTACAATACATTTAATACAGAAATAAGAGCTTCATCACTGCCAGACTTTTCCACACTGTCATAGGGGAAGAATCTGAGCCCTTTTGTTTTGACACCCAATCTTTATCTGGCATAAAGCAAATGTCAGTGAAATCACAGTATCTTTCCAATGCTGTTAGTTTAAAAAAAATACAGTTATGTGCCCATACTGCTATAATTCCAATTCATTGTGCACCATTATATATAATGCCTTTAAGCATGGTTATTTAACCCTCTCCTAGTGATACACAACCCTGGAGGGTTCAGATACAAAACACTTGGCTCTCATATTCAGTTGGTCATTAAATCTAAAATTTCCTGGATTTACGCAATAACAGTCATCAAAGGCTAATTTTTCCTTTGTGCTTTAGTAGGTTACTACAATTATAACAAACATGTTTCTGAAAAAAAAAACATTGTTTACAATGTAGTTGGAAGAATAAAAAAAAGCATGCATTGATTTGAGATGTGAATTGAGAAATATTTTTGGGAAAGATAGGCCCATTTGGAATTTGATGGCAGGAACCCACTTAAAAAGGTGGGACATTCTGTTTATATTTTGCGCAGTGTCCCAGGTGTCAAACCTGCTGCCCCAGTTCTTAAGAACAATAGAATTCAGCTTTTTGGATCAGTGGTGCTATTTATTGCTTTTATACCAAACTGTCAGTCCACAAATAATGAACACTGAAAACTCCTCCCTCATGCTCTTGGGCCCATTCAAGTTGAACAAACACCCATGGCACTCACTCCAATACATAGGACTCCTGACAAACTGTGGATCCAAACCTGGACCCTGAGACCCTGAAGGTTTGTGGCAGTGACACTACAAGAAGTGCCATGAAGCTGTTCTGTGCAAAAATTTTGTTTTACTTTTGTGCTGTTAACTCTTATTTAGCTTTCTTATTTCTTATTTAACTTTGTGTGCTGTGAAAACATTAACACATTATAATTCTTTAATCAAAGAAGTTCAGTTGATCAAGTGAATTTCTGCTTGAGCAAAAAACAATAGTATTCACACCAGTCATGCTCTGTTTGCCTACAAATTTCCATCCTGTTGGAGTTTTTCATACCGTGGTCCTCCATGACTTGTTCATTTGAAGTTGTGATTCTCTACAGATGGGTATAGTAATTTGTCTTGTAAAGATGAACACCAGCTATTTTGAGGGCTCCAAACACCAAATTAAAAACCTGACAAGTTATCTACCACGGTCCTGAACTGGATAAGTTGAATGATTGAATGAATGTGTGTATCAAAGCATAACCTCCATTTAGTTCAGTTTTTTTTTCTAAAGACAAAATGTTGTCATTCCAAAAACAGAAGCAGTCCTGCAAACATAAAAGAAATTCAGTTCATGTTCTTTGAAATAACCCCAAATGTCTTGTCTAATGTGCTGTCAATGGTTTTTAAACACATCTAGCATTTCTAGCATTAAGAGGGACTTTGCCACCATCCATTGGATGATTTGGATTTTGGATCACAAACAACTCAAGATCATCCCAATGGTCCATCATTGCGGCCCCACAGCCCAATGTACTGAGCCTGTGTCAAGGCTGATACCAGGACATGAGTCCAAGTCAATGCAGACACAAGAAGAATGTGGAGGACAAGATTGGGTCAAAAATTGTACGTTTACTGTGACTTAATCCTTTTCCTCAGAAAGAAATTTTTGACAATCATTTTAAACACGTTTAATTAATTACATATTATGGGTAAATGGGATCTGGGTGTTCTGATTTGGAGAGAACAGTGCACCACAGAATATGTGGAAACAATTCCGTTAAAACGTGTTATAAGAATTTAATCTACAAAATAGGCATATTCGAGTATAAATTGGCCCTGTGTGAGAAAGCCCGTCCTTAGATTGAGGGTCTGGGGGTGTGGCCTGTCTAAATACGGGTGGGTAAATAACACTCGGCGCTTTAGCGGTGGGTTGTGTTTGAACGTCACAGTAAACGTAACACTTATTCCGGTTTGAAAAGAAGTTGTCAAAGCGTCGGCCATCTTGGCTCCTGTAGCACCTTGAATTAAATAAAAAAATCTCGCGGAAGCGGACTACTCGACTACTCTGTGTTTTCAGCGCGAAAAGTGAGTATACGACTGAAATGCGGCGGTTCGCTGGTGTTGAGGTGTTATAGCCGCCGGACTGGAGATTAGTCGGGGGTGATGCCAGAGCCATCGGCCAATGAACGATCTCATCCAATGATTGTTTTGGAGGATGAACATGGGCGCCATTTCCCTCCTCGCTCGCTCTCTGAGGCGCTTATTGGTGGCTAGTGGAGAGGAATAGAGGCGGTCAGGAAACTGGACGCCATGAGCCGACATTTTGGCTCCGCTTACTGTTAGCCGCTCGTTTACTGTTAGGTCCACTTTGAGCCCGAATGGCGTTAGTTTCGCAACTTTCCCAGCGCTTAGAAAGCTTGATTGGTGGAATCTAGTCCGAGGTTTGATTGGTCTGAAGGACCGATCCAAACGTAGTCTTTATTGGTTAGTATGTCTTTACAGCGCTTTACAAATATTTTAGGAAACTTTGCCGTACGGATGGCCACTTTATCGCACAAAGAGCTCCACTTTGAGCAGTTATTGTTCAGAAAATATTTGCGGCCTGCTGATAATACGGAGAGCTTTGTCTCCAAACTTTCAGCAGCCGCTTTATTTCAGTGTCCGTTCGCGCTCATTTCAGCGCTTTCACGAACTCATTACTGCACATGCTTCCAGTCACACCGCTTGAGTTTGTATGTTGGTAAATAATTAGACCCGCGCGTGTATTCAAGGTCGCTGAAAGCCTTTTTAGCTAATATAACCCAAGAAAAGGCTTTTGTGACACGGCAATCTTGGCTAAGTTAGCCCTTGTCAGACATTTAAAATCCCCAAACTCCTCCACAATGGATCACTAGGACATTTACAATAGATCCTTAAACGCTCGAGATGTATTTAGCATTTTTAAAAATCCCCAGTGCAGTCTATAGCTTTTCTTATAAGTTTAGTCTCAGGCAAAAATACCCGCAGGGCTCATTTCTTATGCAGTACTTTTCCCTTGTTACGCTGTGAAATAGCTGCACATGTTTTCATTTGCCTTAGTGATTATGGTCATGAGTTTTCAGGCATGAGCCATCCCACAGTACATTTATGATCATTTTATGATGAAATATACTGTCCGCTCATATTCTACATTGCTATACCTATTTCTTCAGTATCTGTAGCTATTAATTATAGACAATTGGAAAAACGTAAAATACATGGGTAGAACCATTAAATTGTATGATTATTATTCATATTATTATTATTATTATTATTACACCAATCAACCATATAATTAACCACCTCGCCACCTTCTTTCTACACACTCTGTGTCCGTTCTCTCAGCTCCACTGTCCACAGGAGCACTTCATAGTTCTACAATTACAGAGTGCAGTTCAACTGTTACTCTGCATTCATTTGTTGCCCACTTTCACCCTGTTCTTCAATGGTCAGGACCACCACAGAGCAGGTATAGTTTGGGTGGTGGCTCATTCTTGGCGCTGCAGTGACGCCGATGTGGTAGTGATGTAGTAGTGTGTGTTGTGCTTGTATGCATGAATCACAGCAGTGCTGCTGGAGTTTTTAAACCAGTCAGTGCCACTGTTGGACTGAGAATAGTCCACCAACCAAAAATATCTAACCAAAAGTGTCCTGTGGGCAGCTACTGTTTATGACTTTACATCTACAAGGTGGACCATCGAGGTAGGGGTTTCAAACAGATTGAACAGTGTGTGGACACTGTTTAAAAACTCAGAAAGCACAATTGTATCTGGTCCACTTGTACCTGTACAACACACACTTACACACCACCACATTTCACTGCAGTGCTGAGAAATGGAAAACTAACTATACAGAGATACAAATGCTTTTTATGTTCAGGGTATCTCAGAGAATGCACAGGGAATGTACAAACAAGTTGGTGGTCATAATATTATGTTTGGTCGATGTATTTAGTATTTGTGCTTTTGTTTAGAGTTGTATTCAATCAGTGATATATTAACATATATATCTGATATAGTTTTAGATGAATTCAATTTTTGTCTGGTCTCAATGTTTTAGTATCTTTTCAGAAGAATAGGCTTTACCCCATTAAACCGGTTGCTAATACTAGAATTTTTATATGGGGATATCCCTGGATTTGTACATTTTGGAAGCTATAATTTTAAACTTGCTTACGTTAGTTTGTCACCTATCCTGGTGAGTCATATATTAAATGAAAAATAATCTACACCCCATCAGATTTGGGTGTATATTTGTTTACCCCTTTTTAAGTATCCTGCTCTGCTCAATCCAGAATAATCAGATACGATCATACCAAGCTCTTCGGCCCCTCATTCTAGCCAGGATTAATGCATAATGCAAAGCCTTTTCAATTGACTATGAAAGATTATCTACTTCCTGATCTCATTTATCTAATAACACTGCTTAACCTATTTACTGTTAATTCATGCATTAGATTCTTATGTTTATAAGATGAGACCGATGAGTGGACTGAATTAACATCTCATTTAATATTTCAACCAAGAATATAAACCACATTACCTAAAGACAGTAGATGTTGCTCTAACACAAGAAGTGACAGCTCTCTGTGGAAGATTGTTCAGTAGAGTGCCTGAATGCCTGAATAGATAGACTTATGAGATTTTACCTCTACTTATACCCATTGCAATCAAAAAACAACAAAACATTCAAAGTCATACAAGGTGCATCAGCGTCCAAAATGCTGTTTGTAGTTTAAGCTATAATTTACTCCATTAATCTTTATACATTGCAGTTACTGTCTCTAGGCCTTCAGACAACGTTGAATGTATTTCTGTTTTATTAGTTTTTACTGAAAGAGTCACTGTAAAGTCAATGTGTAAAAGGAGAAGCACATGCAATATATCAGTTACATGCTTCAGATTAATAAATGTTATAAGCTTGATGTCAGAACAGCCAATAAGTGATTGTGTGATTAATAGTTAGCTTGCTGCTAACATGTCATTATTTTATGGCTCAAAGTGAAGGCCTAGTTTCAATAGTGAGTTTGTAATTATCATCTCTATCATCAATTACCATACTCTGATGCTAATATTTAAGTCCATTGTGATGCTGTGTTTTGAGCTATGCATAAGTAAATGTATAACTTGAACTTAAGGGAACCATGGGTGAAAAAATGAAACATCACTGACCTCAGCAGGAGTGGAGATGTTGTTGCAGGTAACACAGAGAATGCAGCCATGGCACTCTGGCCAGCTGTTCCCATAATCTCCTGTGCCCTGCTGCTGTGTAATCATTTACCCGTGTGCTGTGTGTCTAAAACACTTGAAAACGGCAGTGCTTTGCCTCTGCTGGGCTCTGTGGCTAGCTGCTCTTCGATTGTGTATTTTTCTTTCTGTACGTTTTGATCTTGTAAAACTTAACCTCTATTTGTTCCCTTTATCTCTGCCCCTCCCCCATCACTCCCTGACTATGCAGGTCTGTGTTTCCTTTCCCTCTGTCTAGTTTCTCAGAACAGCAGGGATTTGCTGTAATGACAGGAATAACCTTGAGGTCATTCCACCATCCCCTGCATCATGTGAAAGACAGAGCATTTAACCATCTCGCTTTCCTACTCTGTTTTCTTTTTAATTTGTGTTTAAGGTATAGTCAATTTGTAATGTATGTGAAATGTGAGTCACTTTATATGGCTTGCAGTTCTGCTTGTGTGTGTGTTTTTGTTGATATAAGTAATGCATCGTCTTAAGCCAGTTACAGTGACTCACTAAAAATGTGCTGCTTGAGCTATGACATTCTGATGAGCTTAGAATAACATTCATTAAAGTTTGTTAATGATACACTGCATCATAGTACAGAAGTAAACTGACAGTAATATAATAGCTTTTTGTTCAAAGTTATCATTGTTTTTGGTGAAACATGTTTGTCTTTTTCTGAACTGTCACCATATTCAGCCTGTATGACTTGAGGTCACCTTTGCCGATCAGTGTGGGTTTTTTTTTTTTCCCTCCCCCCTCTCTCCTTTCCTCTCTCTCTAATGTTAAATGACAGAATGTCCTACAAATAGTGTTGTGGTAACATTTTTGAACCCCAACAATAAACTGCATATTCTCGGCAGCTTTAGTGCACAGATGTCCTTGCACACGTATGTGACTGCAAATCTGTATGACATTCCTCTTTAAATCATCCGGCTACAGCATGCGGCATGTGCTTTGACGTCCCTCTGAGCCAATCGCTGTTCTCAGGGTAATTTGCATCACCGTTCAGCCGTCCAGTGTGCTCCTCAGAGGGCGGGCTTTAGAGACATTTTGTTTGACATTGTAAATAAGCAAGGGACAGTTGTTAGTGGAGCCAGTTGTTCAGTCCAGCTCTGTCCAACTACAGGAGAGAAGGAGATTTTCAAGAGAAGAGAGTTCAGAGACTACCAAGCAGAGGCTGTCCTTCACCCACGTTATGTTCTTTTTTCACTTTCTCCTTTTTGTCTGTTTTTCCTCTGTTCCTTTTTTCATTCCCTGACCCCTATCCTACTGCTCAAGGTAACTTAAAACAGGAAGTTGACTCTCTGTGAAAAGGGGTGGAGTAGAGAAAGGGTGAGAGAAAGGAGGGGTTGGGGGTGGAATTACACAGGCTGTGGACAGTCAGCAGGGCCAATAGAAGCAAAAATAGACTGTGTCTGATTGGAAGAGGAGAGCGAAATAGGTGGGATGTGTAAGAGTGGGTTGGCCACAAGTATTGTGTAGCAGGCTAGATTGATTACTTTCAAGTGTTAAAGGGAAAGCAGGCAGGAGATTTTTGTCCAGGACTTGCTCTGGCGATCTGCTGTGTGTTTCTCTCTCTCTCTTTCTCTCTGTCTTTTTCTCTCTCCTTGTCTATCTGTCTCCTTTTTTTTATCTCCACATCTCCCACTTTCTTTGCTGTTTTTCTTTGCGACTCATTGTGAGGAAGGGGTCAGCTGAAAGACAAAACACCAGGGTTGCCAAGCAGAGACAAACTCCGGCTTTAGGGGACTCGCTGAGAGGAGGAATGGAAGGGGGCTGTGTGTTTAGTGAAGGGGGGAGGGGAGGGGTTGAAGAAGAAGAAGGGACTGGAGGGGGGGTGTTAGGTTATTGCTCTCCCCTCAGCTTTGGGCTCAGAGCACAGCGCTGGACTGTCTGTCCCGTATAGCCTTTTGTTTGCTCCTGGGACAGCGAGTCTGCAGACTAGAGACACTTTTCTGTCTACTTTTGAAGGAGACATCAGCACCAAATATTTGTCTCCTGCTCTCCCAGTAGTCTGCTGTGCACTATGAAGAGCATTAGGTAAGTGTGGCAAACTATTCTGACTACTAAAAACCATTCTGTATTTGGCATTTTCTTTCTTGTTACTTTTCTTGTTTTTCAGTCTTGCATATTCTCTCTCTTCCCTCTCTTGAAATAGGATGCTTCCTCTGTCCTCCACCATGCTTCCTCTCCTCTTTTTGTCCTCTGTTTCCACCTGAAGTTTAAATTATTTTTTTTTCTTTTTCATCTTCTTTTGTGTAGTGAAGGCTTATATTCTTGATGTGTCAAACACATGTAGTTACAAATGGCAGACTTCAGGTGATGTAAGACTTTGGGAACTGCTGTACTTGAGTTTATCTGTTGTTACAGAGTGATTAATTCAATATTTATTATGACACTTGTGTATATTGAATTTCTTTTTTTTCTGATGTTGGCTCCATTGAAAATGTAGCGGAAAGAAGTCTGCTGCATAATTTCTTGTTTGTTGACTGATGCAGGAAAGTAGTGACAGTCTGGCCGCACATGAGTCCAGCTTCATCTTCGAGGCCTAGTCCTTCAAGGCTTGTTTATGCTTTCCTGACAGTGATGTAGAGCAGAGGGCAAATATGGCGGTAGGGTCTAGGGGACAAACTGGAGCTGTGACAGCCTTTAGAATAGGTTTCATGGGAGCATGCGGCAGGTCCTTGTTGTTGCCCTCTCATGTGTCCGGATCTCTGTCAGTGTACTTTCTCCTCACATAATAAGCCTTAAATGAATCTGTAGTCCGCTGCAATTTCTGTTCCCCTTCTAATTGAAAGTTTCCATTGGTGCCTCTGACAGTGTAGCGTCCCAATGGGGGGGAGGAGAACTATAAATAGCTCAGAGTTGGAGCCCTTACTGCCAAATCCCACTGCGATTTGTTGTTTGCATGAGATTTGAATATCATTTGAGGTGCTGCGCTGTTTGCAAACTGAACCCAATAAAGTACACGATAACAAAAATATTTGTGTGTATATAAAACGTATACGTTTTTTTGTTTGTTTGTTTGTTTGTTTTGTTTGTTTGGACACAAAGTCAAGGCACGGCACTTTTCACATGGGTTTTTTGGAAATGTCTTTCTCAAGTGAGACCAAGTTTGCACTTGCTCCACTGTTTGCTTTGAAGCTAGCATTAGCTTGTTGTACCTTTCTGTGCTAGCGGGGCCTTTTGGTGGATGAAGGTCACAGGAATGTGAGAGTGGCTCCCTTGGTGGATCTGTCAGCAGGGAGAGCGTGAGAGTGCAAGGACAGTGCATCCCTCATAGGCCCCAGACAAGAGAGGCCCTTTCACTATCAGTCCTGTCCTCTCTGGGGAGGACACCGGCACACTGAGGAGAGTTTACCACAGGGTCGCCAAGTACTGTAGCAAAAGTCCTGTTTTCCCTCTCACTAGCATTACCCCCCTCTCCCCTTTCCCTGCTACAGTATCCCTCAGTCTTTTTCCCTCCCTACCTTGCTGTATTTTTCCCCCTCTCTGCAATTGAATGACCTTGAGAAATCAGTAACTGCTTCCTGGAGTTGCTGTGAGGCTGAACCAAGGTCATGTTTAGTATAACTGAGCGCCTGGTTCACACAGATTACCTCCAGGTCACTATAACTCTTCCTGTTTTCTTGTCACTGTTTCTTCAGACACTTAAAGGATAGTATCAAAACAAGCAGAAGGTTATTTGTCGGTTAATTTGTAATTCATTACTTTGCACAGCTCAGTGTCTTGTTTTCCCCAAGTAGATGATTAACCAGCCACAGCAACTAGGGCAGCTTTCACTGACTGTCCTCTGTGCGAGAATGTCACCATAGTTAATGAGTTCTAAATGTAGTTGGAGAAATGTTTGCTACCCTTGAGGTGATGTTTTCCGAATCAGATGTTTACGTTGTTGTTCGTAAAGTATTTTGTGGAACTGGTCACATTTAACCTCTGCTGTGTTTTCTCATAAAGTTAAAGCAGTTAGCTTAGTCAAGGGCATTATGAAATTCCCAAGTGAGCAAATCTCAGTGCTGTGCTGCAGCCACTCCATTAAATGTCTTTCAGTACTGTAATACATACACACTTCCATCCTTTTCTAAATACACGCACCACCCCTTTGCCCCAAATTGCTCTTCACCCATTCTTGAGTGCAAGCCCCCACCCCTTAGCACTTAGATGTAAGATAAGGTTGTATTACTCCTTCATATCTGCTCTCATCTGCGTTCTATTTTCCTGTACAGGGAGGGAAAGAGAGGAGGAGGAGTGCAGGAGGGGCGAAGGAGAAAGATGCATGTATGGGAAGCGGGGGGGAGGGACAAGGAATGATAACACAGGATATTGAAATGTGAGCACAGGCAGCTAAATCACTCCCCTTGGTTTGTTTGTTTTCCCTTGAAATTAATTTTGTAGCTGTTCCATTGAAAACCTCAAATAGTGACAAATATGCGTCATTTCACTTCGTTGTTTGGTAATGCAGTAGCTTATTTATTAGAAGGAAGTTAACATTTGTTCAAACCCTAATCAAGACAAATATCTAATATATATATTTTAAAGGATGGATGGGTTACATCAGTGGAAGACAAATCAGTCATCAGATTTTTAAATACACTAGAACAACAGTTTAAAAAAGGTGAAATATTTAATAGTCTTTCAGCATAAAAATGATCTAGCCACGAGGAGTAGAATTTACATGTTGACATCTACATGTCGTCTTTATTTTTTAGGCGAGTGGCTAAAACGAAAACACTTCGGGGAATCTGACTTTCAATAGTGACTGCTACTCTATAGTCTATTGCTAAAAGTAATGGTTTTCTAAAGAATAAGGTAATCCCATTCCAACTGTGGGCTGTACCATATAATTATGCCTGAAGTTACTTGAGGCTAAATTCAAGTCTGATGCAGATGCTGAAGGGTTATGCTTATCATGACCCAGGTATTTTCCTATGTCTATTTTTCTGCTCTTTTGCCTGTTTTAGTGGTTAGTATGCATGTCATCTGAGTTTGAACAGCTTACCATATGTCTGACTTGATGTAATTGTGTACTTAAGTCTTTCTTAATGGGTTTTGTTATATATGCATCTTTATTGTACACCCCAGCATTCTCAGTCTTGTTAGATTTGGAATAATTTAGCTTTTTGGAAAAGCTGTTTCATTGTGCTTGAGTCTTAGTGGAGGGCACCTGGTTTTCTTGTGGCTCTGGAGATGATCGAGGCTACTAAGACATTCAGCATATGGCCTTCTGCATAACCCACTTGAGGCTGATATGCTATAATTGGTCTAGTTAATGGCACTGTACCTCTGTCCACCATTTTCAGCACAGCTTGGCTTGAAATGGAGGAGCACACCTTTGCTGAGGTGCTGCTGTATTGCACCTGCATGGAGCAGGCGCAGGCTAGCCAGAATGTTGCTGCTGATTCAGCTTCTGCTGGCACCATTGACTTTCTGAGAGGCAAAGGAACAGCGGTCACTGCCGATGAGGCACCCGCACAGGTCAGGAGAAATCCAACACCAGCCATCACTGCCCAGCTTGCTAAAGTGCGTGAGCAGTCATTGCTTGAAAGCAGAAAAAAATGCAGACAACAGAGTGTATATGCACCGCCGAGGGGAATCATGATGTCCAATGAAATATACTTGCTATCTGTTTTTATATCTAAAGGTGATTTGTAAACATTACATATTATTGCAAAATGCAGGATTAGTCTGTAAGAAAGAGCTAGAAGTTAGTCTATTCTTAGTTTGTGCTTGTTGTGTTTTATGACTGATAAAGAGTAAAGATGGCTACCAGTCAAAGCAGCTTGGCTGGCTAAGCTTTGATGATGTACTTCTCCTTCAGTGAAGGATTTGCTCTTTTAATTTGACTCTTCATTTCCTGAGGCTTTGGCGGTAATCGTGCTGTTACCGCGTGGTAATTAGCAAGCTAGTTCTCTTTAATGGTGTTAAGTGAATCGTCTAATTATTATTTCTTATCTCAGGCTGGCACAGAGAATCGCCCATCCACATTCTCTGTATGTCCTGCAGGATCTGTCACAAGATCTACGCCTGATGCTGCTTTTTAAAGCCGTTTCTTCTCCCAAAAAAAAAAGTAACCAACTTGGCAAAACAGGGTTTTCAAAACAACTTGGGTTTTCTTGTTTTAACCTAATTCAGCTTTACTTATCAATCTGATCATTATAGATGACTCTGAAAATCTATCAATCTCTCATCAGTATATCAGGGACCAGCTTTCTTTACCACAATTTCAACCCTGAAATGACAGTGAACCTTATTGGCTACAGTTGGGTCCAGCTGATACACATGACTTATTGATTTGTATCTGCCCTAATGCTATTGATCTTGATTCTCATTTTAAAGCAGTGGGCCTGATGTTGTTGCAGAATATGGCTGGTACTCTTTATGTTGATGGAGTAATTTCCCCCTTATACTCTCTTAGGCTTGTGAGTGTACATGTGCACGCAAGCGTACTCTAGCAATCATCTTCACTCCCATCCTTCTGCATTTGACCCACATACTAAGGCCACACGTCAGTGTTTACTGTGTCATCTGTATCTCCTCTTTAAAACTCTAGATGCTTTTGTCTTGTTATTGGATTAAAGCTGAACTGCGTGAGCCCTAGTTGTCTTTTACTCTTTTGCTCCCACACCCGTGCAGTGGCACCCCACCCTGCTATTTTTGGCACACTCTTTCCTTCCAGAGAGCTAGAAAGAGAAAATGAGCAAGTGAGCAATGCTGTGTTCCCCAGGAGCACAAGCTCAGGCAGGCTGGCTGGACTTCTCAGCAGAATTCCTCTCATGCCATAGTAACCTGCCAGCTTTACTCTCAGAGCACTAGGCCTGATGGACCAGGCCCACTTGCAGTGTGTTTGCATTTGTGTGTCTGTGTGTGTGTCTACGGGTGATTTCTTGGCTGCACACGGAGATGCACATTCAAGTGTTCTGCATTAGCTCACAGCCCTAGAAATGCCTTTTACTCTCAGGATTAAGAAGTGGCTTCCTTGCTCCAGGTCGTTCTCTCTCTCTCTCTCTCTCACACACACACACACACACACACACACACACCGGAAGTATGGGGCCCTGCCGTTTCTCTGCTGTAGATTGTTGCCGTATGGATGCCTCTCTGTTCTTTCCCAGCAGAGATGACTGCTTCCCCTTTCACCCAGTGTAGCAGAGGTGTTACTGTGCTGAGTTCTTAATGCATATAAACAAAGACGTGTAAGAACTAGAAATATTTCAGCTGAAATTAATGTTGATTTTTAAGTAAGAATTATGTATGATAGAAGGAAACAGTCATCTTCAGAATTATAATATATCTGTCTGTCTGTCTGTTATAGCAGATCTGGAAATGTCTGCAGACTCCTTTGGAGCAGGGGGAAGCGATGCCCAGCAGAGCCTGCAGTCCTTCTGGCCCAGGGTCATGGAGGAGATCAGGAACCTCACTGTGGTAAGAAACTCCTGTGTAGCTTTTCAATCTCTTTCTTTAAGAAGGACACACAATGTCAATTATTAAAGCACAATATAACACCGTTGTGATGCAGTCCCTAAGTGTGAGTGAGTTTGTGAGAAATGTCACCTATTGTGCAATTCCTAATTCCATATGTAGATGTAAAGAAAGACAGACACACACACACACACACACAGAAGTCTCCTATGGCCATTGGAGCTCATAAAATGGACGTTAAGTGTAAATACAAAGTAGGTGTTCCTAATCCATTGATCGGTCTGTGTATGTGTGTTTGTCTTGTCTCAGCAAGAAGCCTTTTTCTGACGTGAATTCAATATTTATGAGTGCCTCTCTGTGGATATTAACTTTTTCAAGGAGGCTTAAGTGTGGATTATCTTGATGTGACATGCCACACTCTGTTTCAGAAGGATTTTCGTGTGCAGGAGCTTCCACTTGCTCGCATCAAGAAAATCATGAAGCTGGATGAAGACGTGAAGGTAAGAGTGTTAGGCATTGCAACTCTGCAACCACCTGTCAAGTGGAGTCTCCTTAGCCATTTCTTAAAATGTAATGTAATACAACGTGGGTGTGTATAAAAGCTTCATTCTTTAATTTGCATAGGTCTGTTGGTCATGTGTTGTTAAAGTAGCAACAAATGGTAGGCCTGAGTGTTTTGACAAACAGTGGGCCAGACTGCAATTTAGTTGTGACTGTGCTCTGTATAGCTAGCGTGTTGTTTGCTTTTTGGCATCTTTTATTTTAGAGTGTGAATCGAGGGTCAGGACTGTCTGTCTGGTTGAGTGGTTATGCTTAGTACTGTGAGCCGTGTGTGTATTTGTGATCCTGCATGCTTTCCCATCGACGTGGGAAGCATGCATCAGGTCAGAATTGTGTCCAAACTCTTAAAATAACCCCCAGCTTAGAGTAGGAAGAGGGTTAAACTAGAACAGAAAGCCAAGGCAATTAAGAGATCAGCAGCACTGACATGAGCCTTGGGGTGTGCTTTCTGTCAGTGTGTCCGTTTATTAGTTATTGAATGATGGCTGCCCTCACTCAGCGAGTGAGAAGCTGTTTGTGTTTATGACTTGTTTTCGTTAACCCACTACACGATAAACCTTTGTAGATGATAAGTGCTGAGGCTCCAGTGCTGTTTGCCAAAGCAGCTCAGATCTTCATCACAGAGCTCACACTCAGAGCCTGGATTCACACTGAGGACAACAAACGCCGCACACTACAGGTGAGTCCTTGATCTTTACCCTGACTCTGCCATTGTCTCACAACAAGAACCCCACTATTAAGCCTTATATAAGCTAGGGTTAGCTTGATACGAATGCGCAAGCAAAAATGATATAAGGAAATTGACTAGACTGCATATTTCATGTGAACTAGTACACAAGGAAAAAACTTTAGAGAAATAAGCTTTATTTCTGTACATTTATATTTTCTATGTAATGTATAAAGTATTTTAACACAGCTCAGCATCCCCTAAATTTTCTGCTTGTTCTTAGTCCAATAAATCCATAATCGAATATCTGTTTGAAATCTAAACATTTGTGCTGTGCACATTGCCACACAGTTGCAGCTGCACTATACTGAGCCTGCGTCGGCAGCTGTTTCCTGATATGAACCTTATAGCAGTTATAGTATTATCTTGTACAGTGAGGTTGAGATCTTTCTGGTAGCTAGCCTGACTGGTGAACCAAAAAAAAAAAAACACACCATCTACCTCTTGCTTCTACACATGTAACTACATGTATCCTCCTCCTAAAGATGCGGGAGCCACAACAGAAATTGCCAGCATTATGCGGTTGGGCCCCACACTTGAATCCTGCAGGGCCTGTCTGTGTTCCATTCCAGCATTTTCATTCGACTCTAAAAGTGAATCTCGTATGACCCACTTTAAAGAATGGCATTTTACGTTCTGTCCTCAAGCAGTGTTGAGAAACATTGGATTTCATTGCTTGGATTTAAACTGTTTGCAAACACGAGTACACAGAAAAACGCTTTATCAGTGTAGTTTGTACATGTCATTTTTAATAAATTTCTCGTTTATTTAAAGATTTATTTATTCATTTATTTTAAGAGGGATTTCAGTTTCTTTCATTCTTTAACACCCTTTTTTTTTGTTTTTTTGTCAGTGGAAACATTAGGCCTTTAGAATTGTGTCTGAGGGAACATAACATCATGTCCAGCACCACTTGAATATGTAAATTGTATTATGTGGTAATGCAGGTTGCTAAGGCAGTGCATTTGCAGACCCAGCCTTTGTGGAGGCATCACACCAATCAGGGTCGCCACGACAACACTCATCAATAGAACAACTGCGTGGACATGACCCTTAGCTACCAAATATTAATCACCAGGCTAAAAATAGCTGCTGATGTGGGGGGGTGACAATAGGGGGTCTTGGCAGCCAATATCCTGTGGAAAGCACCACACAGACGGGAGGGTGAGTGGGTGGCTCAGTAGCTGCTCTGGAACAGAAAAGGGTTTAGAGTATTAATGCTCACGTTCAACCTTGTTCTCTTCCAACAAATAGAGGCTGTGTCATGGAAAAAACAAAATTTCCAATTTGTTAAAGCAAAGGAGTTTAGTATAATATTTAAAAGCTGATAAAGTTTTAAGACTCACCCTTCACTCATTCATTCATTTACTGTAACCTCTGTATCCTAATCGAGGTCAGGGTAGGTCCAGAGCCCACTTAGTCTATCGTAGGCCACCACACACTCACATTTATGGGCACTTTTGAATAGGCAGTTCATCTACCAAAATGTGTTTTTAGACTGTGGGAGGAAACCTGAGCACCCAGAGGAAACCCGTGCAGACAGTGACCTGAGGCAGTTTTCAAACCCACAACCCCATGACTCTGAAGCTGTGTGACAGCAATGCTCCCTGTTGCACCACCATCCTGTTGCGACCTTTACTCTCCAGTTCACGTTAGGGACATATGCAACACTAACATGATTGATTTTTATCGTTAACAATAACTTTATTTATTTATTTATTTTTGATGTCATGAAAATCAACACATTTCCATATTTCCACCTATTTAGCATACAGCAGTTTAGCTCTTCTCATCCACAAAATACTTAATGAGGATGTTTAGACATGCTGTTTGAGTAGGGCACAACAGAGGACTGCTGGTTGGAACCGAAGTCCGTAACATACAGCAGTCTTAAAAGCATGGTAACAATAAATGTCTGTTGTAATTAAGGTAAAAATACAGATCAGGGAATTTAAAAAAAGGGGGTTATAAATTTATGGCAGGAGTTAAACACTTTAGATATAATCTTCACTTTCTTTTTTAGAGGAACGACATAGCCATGGCCATCACAAAGTTTGACCAGTTTGATTTCCTCATCGACATTGTCCCTAGAGATGACCTCAAGCCACCTAAACGACAGGTGGGTAACCAAGTGTCAGTCAGTGTCATTGTGTGTTTGTCATTGATGTCTAGCTTGAGGCTGTTTGCTCAGAGATAGCCAGGGTTGTCTTCGGTGGTCATCTTCTCTGAGGAAGGGCAACACTGTGCAGCACCACTGCTGGTGGCTTGGAGGTGCTGTAAACATCCTTGACTGGAAGCTGTGAATAAGGCAAAATGAAGGCTTTCAGTCGGATGTTTGCAGCGTCTGGCTTCCTCTGGACATCAGCTTCTCTTCATGGCCAGACATGGACACAATTTTGCTTTAAGAACCTAAATCTTACCATGTGTGTTCCTCCAGGAGATAGCCCTGCATTTGCACTGAACAAAAACATATCCTGGATGAATCAGGACCCAGAGCACACAGTGTTCTGTTGTATCTATGATTAGCATGGGAGATGTTATCAGATGGACCGCTGCTGCTATCATGTTCAAGCGTGTGGCTGTGTGAGCAGGTGTGTAAACATCCTACACTCTCAGCTGTGACATCGTGAAGCTGGGAGAGGGGTGTTTACGCTCTTTGTCACAAAAAACCCTTCAGTTTCTTTTCTTTTTGCTGGTTATTTATTTATAATTTTTTTTATTCATACTTGGATATTATTGTATAATATTACTTTTTTATATTGACAGGTTTGCAAATGTCACAATCACAAAAAGCCAACTAAAATGTTTTCTCTGTACTCATTAGTGGACAACATACATGATTAAAAAAAAAAAAAAAATGCCAGTAGACAATATACACTGTCATATCAGAATATTACGACCACATCAATGTTTCTACAACTGACCATACAGGAGCACTTTGTAGTTCTACAATCATTTTTTTTAATGGTCAGAAGCTCACTGGACCACTACAGAGCAAGAATGGTTTGGGTTCTGGTGCCTGCGCTGCAGTGACACTGATGTTGTGTTAGTGTGCATTACGTTGATACAAGTGGATTGGAGACGAGTGTTGCTGGAGTTCTTAAGCACTGTGTCCACTCACTCTCCACTCTATTAGATGCATATATCCACTTTTAGAAGTCAGAGACAGTTGCTCGTGAGGTTGTACAGTTTGTGTTGGTCGTCCTCTAGTCCATCAATGGATGCTGGATGCTGCCCACAGGATGCTGTTGTTTGTGTTTTTTTTTTTTCTGGGGGAGGGGAGGTAGGGCTTAGGAGACTTTTCTCAGTCTAGCAGTGACACTGAGGTCCTGTGGGGGTCCTGTCCATTGAAAGACAGGGTGAAAGGGGGGCCAACAAGCATCCAGTGGAACAGATTGGGTACAGCCTGTAATTGACAAACCTCAAAAGTATGGTCAGAGAAACTGAGAGGATGGAAAGTGATCATAATCTGATATTATCATCTAAGTCTGAAAAAGATTATACATGCTTTGTTGCTGTTCAGTTAAAGGGTTCATGTGATGTGAGATTATGTATAGAAACTTTAATTTTTACATGATGATACATTTTCCATCCACGTTCAGGTTATTGACCATTTTAAATCTATGATCTGTAAGTGAGCTCTATGTCTGCAGTATATTTGGGAGTGAATGATGCAATAAAAATGTACAAATAAAAATCGATTTTTGCTATGGCTTTAAAAAGAAACTCATATTACACAATCACCAAATCTCTAGAATACAGCATTACCAGTATTAATCATATAGAAACAGCCTTAGTTATTGAGCATGTGTTACTGGTGAAAGCCTGTATTGTATTGTGTAAGAATGCAAGTGCATAGCTGCTTAATTCACAGACTTGGGCTAAATGTTGGAGTGTGAATGTGTCCACACAACTCTCACATTACTCTGCCTAGCCATTCCTATTAGTTATTTATTTGAGACCTACCTCTAGTATTACAGTGTTAAAATAATTTATGGAGATGTAACGAAGTGATAGGCTTTATCCTATATTTGTGTGTGTGCGCGCGTGGCAGGAGGAGGTGCGTCAGTCCGTAACCCAGGCAGAACCTGTGCAGTACTACTTCACTCTGGCACAGCAGCCGGGGGCCGTACAGGTGCAGGGACAGCAGCAAGGCCAGCAGGTGGCCACACCAACAGCTACCACCATACAGCCTGGACAGATTATCATCGCCCAGCCCCAACAGGGCCAGGTAACCAAAACACACACGCACAAGCACACACTTCTGCCTCATTAGCTGCTTCTTTATCCCTCTAAAACTCTACAAACTGGTCACAGTTTCATCCATAGCTATTAGGATGTCACAAATTAAATTATTTACATATTTCCAACTGTTCAGCCTGTAGCCGTTAAGCCTTCCCCATTCATCTTGAAGTTATAAAGAACGTTTCAGCCTGCACAGCATTTTCAATATCACAATGCAATCAGAAAGGTGCTCATTTACAAATTTCAGCTAAAGGCACTGTTACGTGCCAGAGAGGCACTGTTTTTGTGATGTTACGTCCCACCTTCTCATTTGTAAGATGGCAACTAGGGGTATCAAAGGATGGGTGTAACATGTGGAAGTGAGGGAATCAAACAACGGAATGCTCTTTTCAGCTTTTATCTAAGGTGAAGTACAAGGTACAATAAAGCAGCAGTTGTAGTAGGATAATGGTTTAAAACTACAACAATGCAAATGTAGTCGTAGCAGTAATATGAGAAGTAGAAGACAATAATAAATCTCAAAGCAACCAACCACTACTGGGTGGACTGTGGATGGTGTCAAAGGTTAAATAAATAAAGCAAATTCCCTAATAACACTAACCTACCCCAAAAATACAAATGTGGCCCTCACCCCCTTACCTAGTGTGTATATACAGGGTTTCTCCTAACATAGAATGTATAGGTGCTTGTACTTGCCTGTCCACACCATTAGTGGTGGATTTAACAAGGGAAGAACAATCAACAGCTTTAAAATGGCTAAAGTGAAGCTAGGCTAAAGCTAAGCTAGCAGCACCACAACTAGACCTCAAACTCTAGCTTGTAAACTCTAGTGAATTAACTTTAACAAACATCACAGTAACAATAATCTGTTTGAGCTAGCAGCAAAGATCATGCAAAATAGCAGCAACATCTGTAAGTTAGCACCATTCAGGTATCACAACAAACAATATTGTAGCAAACACGGCCTGTTTTATCTATGATATGGTTGATAAAAAACATGCAAGTGTCATTCAAGTATATTTAAGGGCCATGCATTACATAGACTTAACTGAATATTGAGCCTGCCGTTTAAGGGGGTAACGGTAGGCAAAAATGTTTTCATATGGTTGAGTCAAATTTATTCATACAAACTTCGTGTCAACAAAGAGGACATAATTACCTGAAGTAGCAGGTAAAGGTGAAAGTGAAACTAGAAATGAAAAATAGTATCATGGCAGATTGGATATATTTTTCTTTCAATTTGAGTTACACTTCGGATTTTGACCTTGTAGTCACTTCTCTATGCTCAGGACTCTTCTGTCTGGTGTGCAACCACCTGAAACATTACCAAACTTACAGGGATAAATATGCACACACTGACACAACGCCACACACTGGAGCTCAGTTCACTTTGATCTCCTTTGGATCATTTGATCCATGCTTTGTTAACAGTTGATGCCCAGAGGTGTCATTCACACTTCCCTATCAAGTGAACAGCACAGAAGCCAGTCACTCTCTCATCCTCCCCAGTGTAATATCAGGCTAGTGTCTGAGTGTGAACTTGGCGCCCTGCAACCTCTTTCTTTGCTCTTTATTCTCTGTTCTTATTCACTTTCTCTTTGGCACAGCTTGAGTATCCCTCGCTCACTGTTTCACTCTCTTCCGACTACTCTCTTTTCTCTCTCGTTCTCGCATCCTCTCACACTCTGTCACCAATTCCACTCTAGATTTTTTTTCTTTCAGTACATTAGCCTTTCTTTCTCAAGCTCTCCTCCATTCTCTAGTCCCCCAGCTCTTCAACCCCCTCTACCACATTCAAGTACTGGACCTCATTCTCTCTCTGAGGATCAGTGCTGCTTCAGCAGGCCTGCAATTCGCTGACTTGTCAGAGCTGGGCACAGTGCTGCTGCAGTCACCTTCTAAAGCACTCAGGACAACTGAGAACAAATGCGAGAACAGGAGAAATATAAGAGGGAGGGAGTACAGGAAAGACACAGGAACGGGGTGGATACAGGAAAGCTGAAATGAACTAGTGGGACATGCTCCTGGTACTGAACCATTCTTGAAAACAAACTTAAATACATTTTCACTTATAGTAAATATGTTAGCCTTTTATTTGATCTGCAAACTGGATAATGGTGCGTTCTTTTCATTGCTTCACAATACTGTCTGGATCTGATGCTATAAGAGTGGAATCTGGAGTGGAATTTGATTAGTCCTGACTGCTATCACTGTACAGCAGAATCCAAAAATGAAATGGCTCCAAAATCTAATTTCTGGTTTTAAATTATGTAGTTGTATTTGCTGCTTTCATAACTTAGCAAAAGCATATTCTCATATCCCCGTACAGTTGTGTAATTCACTTTTACAGCACTCTCTTGAAATGAGCAGACATTTTACAGGTCAGTGAAGCGTCACAATGATTTTGAAGCTGTAATATTAAAGTAAAAATACTACCCTTTAAATGCTCTTTTAAAGAAGCCCCTTTTCTTTTTGTTTTCAAACCTTTTAAGGTAAGCAGTTGGTGCCATAAGCTAAACATAGAAAAAGACATTTCCAACAGTCACAAACTTGCAAATTAAGACAGTAACTTAAGGCAACATGCAGTCAACTTGCAGGGTGGAGTGGGGCTTTCAAACTGTAGATGAGCAGCAGAGTGGTATATGGAGAGAGGCGGGGCATAATTTCCTTTAAATTCCTTTTTAATTGAGGGGGCATTTAATTAAAAAAAAAACACATTGGAACTATTTTTGAACACCCTGGTAATGTGCTATACATTATACAAGTATGTTTTCACTGTTTTAAAGCTTATTTCTGAGGTACTGAAACTGAACCCCATTTCACCACACATTTGTTTTTCACTGTGAAAGTGAAGTGTTTAATTGAAAGTAGTCATTGCAGAAGTTGTGGTGATGAAGCTTGCTGAAATACCAATTCCAGACTGGACATTTAGTATAAATACACCCCTAAAAAACAATGAACAAGTCTAGATTGCTAGTGTAGTATCTGTATCCCTGAGGATGGAGCGAGGAAAAAAGATATCAGGGTTTGTTCCATGTCACTGCTTTTTCTCAGCTTGGTCAGATCATTGCCACCAGTTCTCCACTTTCATCATAACTGCCATAGTCTTTGTGCTGAAACATTGCTAGCATTCATCAGCTTGCAACCTTTGTTTTGCCAAATATTTTACTTACAAATATTTCAGCTGTCCCCCATGAATTTACATACTTGCATTATTTGTTTTGCTCTTCTTGATGGCACATTTATAATTTTTTATTTTATTTATTTATTTTTTTTGCTGTGTGAATCAGTGTCCGCTTTGCATGTGCTTGTTGTTGTGTAAAGCTTCTCTCTCTCTCTCTCTCCCCTTCTCTCTTTTCCTCCTGCCATGTGCTCATCTTCAGGTGTTGCAGGGGACCACCATGCAGCAGCTACAGCAGGTGCAGGTAGCTCAGTCACAGACTACCCCTATCACGGTAAACATTTCAGCCCCAAGACAGCACCCTACACTTTCCTAATGTCACACCTGCTATATGAAGTGACCGCTTGACCCAGGTTCACCAAACTATTATTGCTTAAAAAAAGTACAAGTTCTCATTCACAAATTGTCACTCTAGTCATAGCACTAGCACTTAATTACCTTTAGAGTTGCGCTGATATTGCGAAAAGTGATTGGCACACTTTGTATGGCACTATTATATCATGTCCCGAACAGAGCCGTTAGTTTCAGCACTTGCCAGGTATCTCGTATCTGTAGTTGATCTCCTCTTCACTTGATGCTACACAAGGTCAGAGTGTTGCAGATAAGGACCGGCTGCTTAATAAATTGCTTTTGTATATCAAGTGTCCTTTCCTAAGGAGGTGGGCGATCGTCTTTCACGGCCAGGTGGTTGCGGCGCAGGTTTCCCTGCCCACTGTATGAGGCCGGAGTCACATACCTGGCTGAATAATGTTTCCAACTGCCTGCATCAAGGCTGTTCTGATGGAGAGTGGGGGTGCCAATGATGTTATAAGGTGTTCTCTCTCTCTTCTGCCATAGAGTGCTCCAGTGACCATGCAGGTGGGCGAGGGTCAGCAGGTGCAGATCGTCCAGGCAGCTGCGCAGGGGCAGGCACAGGGGCAGGCAGCGCAGCCAGCAGGACAGACCATGCAGGTCATGCAGCAGATCATCACCAACACAGGAGAGATCCAGCAAATCCCTGTAAGAGATGCATATTATATAACTTTATTACCATTACTACATGCTATTAAGTAAATCTTTCTATGGCCTGAGGAGGAAATCATTAGATTGAGGCCATTAGTTGTTTGCTAACAATTATCTTTCATGTCTCATTTGTCACGTAATACAGTCTGAGTCAAGAACAGTTATTTCTGCACCAGGGTTTGGACTACTCAATAAGGGGTTGGTCTAGCTTAATTACTGCCGCGAAGGTCCACTAGTAAATCTGAAGTCAAAAACCTTTATTAAAATATCAAACGTAAGCTAATCTTAGCATTAACAGGAGACTAACATTTTAAAACACAATCTTTTTAGAAAATAATAAGACATATGTATAATTTTCAATGAAAGTTTAGATTTATTAGTTGACATGTGCTGCAGTGATTATTAAGCTAGACATGATTAATTGGGCTTCTTTTATAAACACACACATATATATATATATATATATATATATATATATATATATATATATATTCTAAACAAAATGTGGGTGAATGTTACCATCCACTATTGGGCCATGCTTTGTACTTCCAGCATTGGCATAAAAATTAGAAGGAAAAAAAAAAAAAAACATTTAACTGAATGATATTGGAGTTTTTGGAGTATGAAATTTTTGCAGTTTTATTACAATTATTTTTATTTTTCAACTTGGGTAATTGTTTTAAAAGCAGTTTTATTTGAGTTGGATGCCACTATTTTTATGGTAATTTTTATTTGTGTAATCTTAGTTGTTTCTCTAAGAAAAGAGCCGAATATAAAGTGAAAGTGACATTGTTGAGACTCGTGAATTCACCAAACAGGCAGCAGCCTGTATTATCAGAATAAAAACAGTATGTAGACATAGATTATCTCAAAACTTTGCTAGTCAAACTACGCAGAGGTTAGTTGAAGGTAATTGTTTGTGCTCATTGTCTCCCTCTTCTGGTGGTGGCCTCACAGGTGCAGCTTAACACTGGCCAGCTGCAGTACATCCGCTTGGCTCAGCCAGTCTCAGGAACACAGGTCGTTCAAGGACAAATACAGACACTCACTGCCAATGCCCAGCAGGTAAAACATCTGAGAGTTAAACAAAAGCCATCTATTAGATGTTCTCTGTCTGAAGCTTGCTGTTAATTTTATTAAGAAAAATATCTTACTTTTAAATATTCACAGTATTTGTGATTTTACCCTGGCCTGACACCCTTTAACACTGTGTTGTTGTGTTTATGGGTAGATTTCACAGACAGAAGTACAGCAAGGACAACAGCAGTTTAACCAGTTTACTGACGGTCAGGTAAGGCTATGAGTAACACTGTCATGTGGTTATGGTGAAAAATATGAATATAACCGTGAAGTAAAACAAGATTTAAAAATAATTAAAACATTTAACACTGCCTAAGCTAAGCGCATATTGTCCAACGTGTTCCAGTGCAGTTTCCTTATGCATGTCATTTTCTTCTTTTGTCACTCATGCATTTATCCCCTCTCTCTCTTCCGTGCAGCAGATGTACCAGATCCAGCAGGTGACGATGCCGGCAGGTCAGGAGCTGACTCAGCCCATGTTCATCCAGTCCACAAGTCAGACCGCTGACAGCCAGGTCACCACGCAGGTCAGCGCAGACTGAGGCTCTTCGTGTCCCCTCTAGTCACCACCAGCGCAATAACTATACTGCTCCAGACCACCTGAAGGAGAGGGATCCCCATCGTCAACACCAGTATCAACACTCACATATCACATCCATGCCCCTGCTCATGGACAAGCATGACCTCGAGTTCATTTTGATGCAGAACCAAATATGATGACATTTTCCTAACTCTGACCAACATGTCTTATTGCTCTAATTACACGTAGACCCAAAAGTTATAAAATTCAGCTTTAATTCAAGCACCGTCCAAAATAGTGTTCCTAATAATGACCGTTTAATTTGTTTCCGCTGGCTGTAAGTTTATCATATCGTAGCAGAAGTGAAGTTTTATGTCCCAGGCTATTACTCTTCAGTACTCCTTCCTATAGCCTGGGGGTCATCCATGTTAGTTTAACACACCATGAAAATGTCTGACAACACTTGCATCATCTAGTCAAGACACACACATTATAAGTGGCTGGGTGCAGTCACTCACTCATCCCATGCACATATTTCTCAAATAAGCAGCCAGTAAGAGAGGCTGCTCTGTCTTTTCAGACTCGTTGATGGAAATTGCATGATCTTCTCATACTTGGGTTTTGCAAATCGTAGGCAACATTTCAGAAAACTCCTGGGAATAATTGTTAGATTGTGAATCTCTTTGCTGACCCCTGGTGAGCTATTCTCTATACTAATGCTACAAACAAATCTGGTCTTCCCCACAGTGCAGTTAGAGCATGTACTTGTTGTATAAGTCTGATTATTTGATGAAGGCAGAAAGGTTAGAATGTTCTTGGTTAATTCCCAATTCAGACGACATCTCTGCCGTTAGTGTTTACAGTGACAGAGCCTTCATGCTTCACATAGTCCTGAATGAAAATGTGGTTTCTCATGGTTAATCATGCCACCGCATGTGTAGAATTCAAACATAACAAAGCCATAATCTACACATTCTGTACACAACTATACCTGTAGTTTGTATAACTGTTTGTAGGTCATTTTTAATTGTATTAGTTCTGTTTTACTAGTATCTTGTAAAGTTTTCATATTTAAAAATGTGATACTGCTGAAAGGGCTTCTTATCCTTGGGGTTTCTACTTGCGCGTGGGAGTGTGCTTGAGTGGTTAAGTAAAGGATGTTGTGTATGTGTGTGTGTGTGTGCGTGTGTGCATGCGAGAGTGCGAGATGGTGTGTTCTTCCCAGTGTTTGTTGTGCATTAAAGGCTCTCTCTGGACCATATGTGAAAAGATGTCTTTCCTCCCTTTCTTCTCTTCACCTGTAATTGTGAAAATTGCTCCCCGTTATCCCCTGTACAAAACTATTTGTTGAAATGATGCTCTTTTTATATACGCATTTTAAAACCAGTTGTAACAAGATGGATTTCTGAAAACTTTTTTTTTTTTTTTAAAGTCATTTTGTTGTATTATGTTTTTTTTTTTTTGCATGTATTTACAACTGCCAGTATGATATGCAATCCATAGGTACATACAATGTTTTATTTTTATTTTATTTTATTTTTTTTTTAAAGACTGGTTTGTGAGAAAATAAAAGTAAAAAATGATTAATGTTTATTTTAGTTTGGATACTTCAAATCCTTCTCCAGAACTCACTGGGGGTATATACACTCACTAATTAATTTACTAGGTACACCACAACTTGTATCTGCACTCACTGTTCGTTTTATAAGCACCATTAACCATACAGGAGCCCTTTCTATTTCTACGATTGCAGACTGTAGTCCATCTGTTTCTCTGCATATTTGATCTCCCCCTTTCACCCTTCTCCTTGGTCAGGACCTCCACAGAGCAGGTATGATTTGGTTGCTGGATCATTTTCACCGGTGCCATGACACTGATGTGGAGGTGTTGGTGAGTGTGCTGGTACGAGTGGATCAGACAAGGCAGGGGGGACTATTCTCAGTGCAGCAGTGACATGAGGTTCTCTTGAGGTCCTGTCTATTGATGGACAGGATGAAAGGAGGGAAAACTAGCATCCAGAGGAACAGATCGATTATACTCTGCCATTAGAGATCTATAAAAGTATGGTAAGCGAGGTTGATTAAATGGATAATAAATGCAACGTTGGTAATGTAATAATGCGGACAGTGTGTGTTTCTGGGCAATTCTTCTGTTAGCTGTGCAGTGAATTTCCTTTATGGCCACACGATGGCGCTGTTGTCCTTCATTTTAATAATTCGCCGGACATGAGCGTTTTAGAACTCATTTCATCACTCTTGTCAAACCGTTGTTTTTTTAGGTCTGTTAAGATTGAATAAATGTAGAGCAGCTGGATCACGAGTTGGTGAGAGGGATAAGCCCAGAGATCAGCCCGTGATACTTATCCGGCCTCGGAGTGAAGCAGAACAGGCGATTAATGAAGAAAAGTAAAAGAGGGGAGGGGATTGGTACCGGTTACGAACCATTTCGACAGGACTTCAACCCCACCCAGCTTTTAAGCCCCTCCCCTTTGAGTAAAAGCTCTACTCTCGTCCAACGACCTATCAGCCATTCAAAAAGATCTTACATTTCAGGGGAAACAAAATAAAATTAACAAATATAAAAGTACATTATGTGAAGCTCCTAATCTAGCCATTGATTAAACAACTTAAAACACCTGTGTTCATCGAAAGTACATTTCTTCATCTAAATAATATCTACTAATGCCAAAAAAAGGCTTAGATATAACTACAATTTTATGATTATTTGACACACATGGGACGATGAATGTGCCAAACTCCACCTCTATCTCCATGCCCTCTCTGGGCTGCGGCTTGAAATTTCACAACTTCCTCAGGTTTATGAAGAAATCATGATGTTGATTTCCCCCTTTTGACAGTCTTTAATGCTGTAGTTTCAGAATGGAAATATCTATTGTATAAACAACTGCATACGAACAGGTTAAAAACTTGATTTTCACTGGATGGGGGTTTATAAGATTTATGGAATGAATAAAATGATGCACAATATTTCAACCATTTATATCCAAGGACATAGAAATAAGTATTATGACTAATTAAATCCTTGGGCTGTTTGAAAAGTTAATGTTAAGTGTTACTTCGCTGACAATCAGAGTTTAGCTAGAATGAGGTCTTTACATTTTTAAGGGTCTCAAACCCATGACCCCAGGACTCTTGAGCTATGTGACAGTGATTCTCTTTGTTGCATTGCTGCCACTTGCCCTTAAATAAATAAATGAACCTGTCCAAATTCACTAAAAGCAGTGAAGCCCAGACCATCCGCCATCTCGGTTGAAAGCTCCTGCACTGATGCTATGTCTGTGACTTCATACAACATGCTTCATAAACTGATAACGTTTATATTGAGTTAAACCTCTCATATCCATATTTTTAAACCACAAACAAGCCTCTGCTAATTCAAAACTGTACAGTTTCACAAACTCAAAAAGAAGAAATAGTTCAAGGAAACTGAATTGTTTAAACAATTGTTGTGAAACCTTTCAGTATATTTTAAGTTGGAATCACTCAATCGGTTAATTACTTTGAACATTAGGGTTTACTGTGTAGCGAGATCCATGGGTGCGCACAATATAGTGCACATCTTTTGTGGCGTTAGACAATACCAAGTCCACACCCATCAAAACACACACAAATACAATAAAAAAACCCTGTGAGGAGTTTAGGGTGTTCTCCCTGTGTTCACATGGGTTTCCTCCAACGGTCCAAAACACATGCTGGTAGGTGGATTGGCGACTCAAAAGTGTCCATAGGTGTGAATGTGTGGCCCTGTGATGGACTGATGCCCCCTCCAGAGTGTGTTCCTGCCTTACGCCCAGTGATTCCGGGTAGGCTCTGTACCCACCACGACCCTGAACTGGATAAACAGTTATAGACAATGAATGAATAAAATACCCCATCCACATAACGCACAACAAAATGGTAAAATACCCTAATCAACCCCCCAAAACTGTCCTAGGGGAGGTGCCACAATGCATGTTGGGAATCCCAGCAAGTCAAGGCCCCTCCTTAGTCCAGTGGCCGGTGCCAAACAGGCCCACAGTTAATGGCAGAATGCACCCATGCTGGCAATAATTCTGGATGAGGAGACTGTCCCATCTGGCTCAAAGGGCCTTGGTCACTAACTTGTGTGATGCTTAGTCCATTTGGCCCAGCCACAGCCCCAGTCCCTTGCTTGCATTAACAGCATGGGAAATAGGGTTCAGTAACATGTTTGCTGCGATGGCTGCCCATGTTTTCTGCTGCCTTGAATGACACAGCTGCCTGTGTCTGCTCCTTAAGGATCAACACTGTCCCAGCTGCCTACAAGAAATCTGCACCAAGGATACACGTATCCTGCGTAGGAGCAAGCCACAACTCATGCAAAGGCAAGGCAGTGCTCTGTCAGAAATGTCTCTGATCAGCTCTGCTCAATCACCACGAAGCTCTGGTGGTAAATCTACTAGAGTTCATTTGTCTTTTGCTTGCAACACCACACAGAGATGGGCTGCTGTCCAAGAATAGTAGTGGAGACTTGGAAATCTGATTTCCATTCACTTTTACTGTTGTAGTGTGGAACATAGAGAGGTGCCATCTTCATAGCCAACACTCTCCTTGATGGCCCTGGGCCATTGCAGCTGCATCTTCTGCAGGATGTAAGGTTGCCAACTTTCTGAAATTGAATTAAGGAATGTGAGGCCCAGGGGTGTCTTTCTGAGCAGCGGCGAAGCAGAATCTGTCCAAGTATTTTGCAAATACTCTTCTACTGTATAAATGCTGTATTATTTTTAATTGTTCATTAATTACAATGATATCTGAAGTGTAAGCATCTTATCTGTCTAAGATGTCTTACCACATTAAAGTTATATATCCAGTAAAAACATCATTAATTTGTTATGGTAAAACACATTTGCTGCCATTGGTTTACTGTTATGTCCTATGATTAATATACAGACTAGTTTGTTTATTTAGGACTGTATTTGTCCTACACTCTAAGTATATTTTACTAATATTATTTTTAATCTTGGGTGGCACGGTGGTGCAGCTGGTAGTGTCACAGTCACACAGCTCCAGGGACCTGGAGGTTGTGGGTTCGATTCCTGCTCTGGGTGACTGTCTGTGAGGAGTTGGTGTGTTCTCCCTGTGTCCGCATGGGTTTCCTCTGGGTGCTCTGGTTTCCTCCCACAGTCCAAAAACACATGTTGGTAGGTGGATTGGTGACTCAAAAGTGTCTGTAGGGGTGTGTGTGTGGCCCTGTGAAGGACTGGCGCCCCCTCCAGGGTATATTCCTGCCTTGTACCCAATGATTCCAGGTAGGCTCTGGACTCACCACGACCCTGGACTGGATAAGTGGTTACAGATAATGAATGAATTTTTAATCTTATATGAAATTATCTAATACAATTTTTATGCATAAAGAATTATTTTGATAGTAATTGTCAGTCAGACTTTTGAGGGAAAAATTAAATATAGTTTCTCCAGGACATGGTGCTAACATTGGTTCTACGTGAAAGCAATTTTTCAACACTGACCTGCTGCCTACCCGGGATCATTGGGCACAAAACAGCAACACATCCTGGAGGGAGTGCCAGTCCTTCACATGGCAACACACACACACACACTCACTCACTCATACCTACGGACACTTGAGTTGCCAATGCACCTACCAATGTGTGTTTTTGGACTGTGGGAGGAAACCCACATGGACACGGGGAGAACACACCAAACTCCTCACAGACAGTCACCCAGAGCATGACTTGAACCCCCAACCTCCAGGTCCCTGGAGCAGTGTGACTGTGACACTACCTGCTGCACCACCATGCTGCCCCCAGGGTATAATATAATTTATAAATTTATGCATAATTTGCATTTATTTATTATATATTTATTTCTGTATTATTTACTATTTTTATTAATTTCTTTATTGATTGGTTTATTTATTTTTAAAATTTAAGATAGATTTTTTTTGAAGGGGGCGTGTTTTTCACATTCAGGCTTAACAGTCAAGTCCAGAACAGAGCAGTTGTGTTGGGGCGAAGTTTGGGGTCGGATTTGAACAGCTCATAGAAACAGCTGCTTGCCTCAATTATATATATATATATATATATATATATAATAAAAAAAATTTAAACAAGAGAGAGAGTAAATTAAATACACATGCAAGTAAACAGACATTTTAATATATGTATGGTTTTATTATTTCTCTGAGTTTTTAAAACTTATTTATATATTATCATTATATTATGATATATTTATTTTGGCAGGTTTGGTCCTCAGCGCCGCAGCAAAACATAACCCCTGTAGGAGGAACTGTGACCCCAATGGCTGCAGGACTAAATGGTGGACAGTCTGGCTGCTGATTGGCTAAATGAAAGTGACGACAAATGAGAAGCGCATTCTTTGTTTAGGAGCCGTGGAGTATTAGCCCCTCCCTCCAGCTAAGGGCTGGGGATTACCTGTCTCAAACCAAACATCGTTTTAACAGTGTAACCTCAAAAATACGGGACGATTCTGAGATTTACCGGACGGTTGCCAACCATAGTTGTGCGCCATCTCAGCTTTGCCATATGCGGCCACCTCAATGCCTTCGTGTGTTGTCACTTCTCTCTTTGTGCTGTCGCTGGCGAGTGTCATGATCCTTCTCTTCTTGCCACCATTACTATCGGTGGTTTGCTGTGTCACTCTTTTTCTGGCAGGTACCGCCATCATTCACTGTGTCACCACAGGCCCGCTTGGCCCCCAGCTGCTCAATCTTTTTCCATTTTACCCCGTTAGTCAGCTTACCAATCCATCCGTGGAACTCCTCATGTTCCACGCGATTTATCTCTGGTCATATGGGGGCAGTCCCATTTCTGACACCAGATGTGACGAACACAGATGGGGGATTGAGACAGAGCCATACAGCTAAACAAATTTTGTTGTAGTGCCCTTAGAATGACACACTGGAAGTATTTGTGCTTAGATGTGTAGTGAGATCCAGCTGCACCATACGCCAGAAGACATGCAGAGGGTAAGCCCCGGACCAACAACTGTCGCCACACAACAAATACACATAAACACAAAAACAACACCCCACCCCAATCTCTGGGTCCCAGCCAGTCCAGACCCCAACCTACTCCAGTGGCCAACACCACGATGTTAGTCTAACTTACTCAGCATCAAATGGCAGCCATATTTTAAGGCATGCAAATATCTCTATTTGGAATTAAATCTAAGCTCTGGACTAAATATTGATCCCAAAATGTCTGAAAAAGGACGTCTAGACTTTAAGAGTAAACTGTTCTTGGGGTCCTAGCACTAGCAGTTCCACGAGCTAGCCCATTTACACTGCTCTAGAATAATCTCTCCTCTTTCACATATTCTTGCCATGTTCAGTGTTTCATCTTCCGCTATATTTTCTCGTATTCTATGATATTCTTTTTTGTTCACACTGCTCTAGATATTCTCTCACTTTCTTCTGTTCATTTGTGTTTGTTCATTTTTCTCCTGGAAGCAACAATGTATACAAACTTTAATAGAGGCTAGACCACAAAGCAGATCCTGTGTCTCCAAGGTACCAACTTTACAGGAGAAGGACAATAGTTGTTTACTTTCAGTGGGAGTCAAATTAAAAAGATTTCATTTTATTATAAAATAATTACTGAGCATTTCAATTTCCATATAATGTGGCCCATTTATCATGAAATTTTCAGAAACTTCAAGGACAGCGGTTTTGTTGAAATGATAATAGAAATGTAAAAATCCTGATATTATAATTTTGATAGCGATGAAATGTTCTCTAATATTACTCTATTGGGTTCAGTTGAGTTCAGTAAAAGGGGGGCCAAGCTAATATGTGACACTCATTGTCTGTTTTATAAGCTCCACTTTCCATGCGCTTTCACTTTTCTAATTCTACAACTGCAGGCTGTATTTACTCTATTGTTCTGGATGCTTTGTTAGCCCTCTTTCATGCTGTACTTCAGGATTCAGAAACCCTTCAAAACCACCACAGGGCAGGGATGATTTTGGTGGTGTATCGTTTCTAGCGCTGCAATGACATTGGCATGATTGTGACGTGTGTAATGCTCTGCTATGAGTGGACCAGACACAGCAGGGCTGCTGGCGTTTTTATACACCTGAAGTCTGGATTTTCAGTGAGGGGCTTTGATGGGATCATCACAGGACAATTTCTGAAGATCTGAACCTGGCCTGGACCTGACAAAGTGGACCTGAAGCACCCTCAATGTTGGAATGGACAGCTGCATCTCTGCTAAATGAGAAGGTAGGAAAAACAACTTTCCTTAAAAAAATGGCATTTTCCTTATTCTATTTCTTGTTTAACTTCTGCTAGCAGGCATAAGATGCTAGTTATGATGCTGGTGGTGTAAGGTGGAAATAGCTGGGCCTTACTCTAGGTTCTAGGTGAGGGAGGAGCTGAGGTACAAAAGGCCTTTTCAGTTGAAAATTGGGCCTGGCACACTTTCTCACCCTCTGCTTCTCTCTCAAAGGCTCTCTTTCACTCACATGTAAGGAGGTGTCCAAATATGTCCCGCGTCAGGTAGGTACAACCCTGTAGTCTTCCTCATGCTGCTGAGCTCCTTCGATATTGCAGTTTCAGGTTTAAAATCGAGTGTTCCAACGTTGCTGAAGCCAAAGCCACGCTGAAAAGCTGTTCTGGAATCTAAATCATGGTTTGACCTCTTTCCCTTGCCACGAGGGCCCAGATTATGAATGTTATTTTTGTGTATTGTATTGCTTTTTCTCCAAACAGTGTGCAGTGCTAAATAAGAGCTAGAGTGAAGAGCAGATTATTGAGTGTGCGTGTGTGTGTGTGAGAGAGAGATTTTAAAGGCCAAATGACATCTTGGGGTGTGGGAAAGGTGGCTCATGGTTTTCTGTATGTCCACTAGAGAGTGGAAAACCTGACCTGCATAGTTGAGTGTGTTTTCAGTTCTGATAAATGTCCCGTTGCGGCTGTCTGGTCCTGCACTGCTTCCTTTAGTGTGTGAATGAAAGCAGTGTCTGTGTGTACGCCTGTGCTTGTGTGTTTTAGTGCCCACCAGGAAAGCACAAGGCCATCATTGCTTATCCCCTATGTGCCCACGTGAAGAATAAGAAGAAAAGAGTCTGTTCTTGACTCTTTGTAGATTCTCTTGTGTGGAGTTCTCATTAAAGTATGAACTGAGTGTGTGGCGTAATGGTGTATGTTTCCTTTGGGTGTAGACACTGACCTTTACCAGCTGCTGTATGTCGTCAGTGCACCAGGATTGAGGTTGACAGCCTCTGTGTGTTATTTAGTGCCTTTGTCTTAATCAGTGGTGAGAGCGTGTTTTGTGATGGTGGGCAGGGTCTGATTTTGATTCTGACCAGTGAAGCTTGTATTCAGTGTAACTTTTCAACTAATTAAATTAGTGGTGATGTGTTCAGAAATCAACGTACCAAGTTTTTTCTTTAATACTTTTTATAGAGCACAGAGTGACACAATAGAGCCCAGAGTAAAGAATAAACCTGATATTAATAAGATATTTTTAAACGGTGTTTTTAAGAGTTTTGTTTCTAAAACGAGCACTGATAGTTTATCAGGAGAGCATCATTAGATCATGGACAAATAGAATGAAAAAATAGGTTAGAGATACACTATGTTCAGCATCAATAGATTTAAAACATTTTTGTAAAGAATGCAGAGGACAGATTTTGCAGCTTAATGGTACACTATTGATTATATTTAATTTTCTAATCAACTGTAAAATATGAAGAATGTGATAACTAGTTATTTTATTAATGGCTAAGGGTGGGCGATATGGCCCTAAGATAATATCATGATATTTCAGGGTGACAATTATGTAACATATAAATCTACCACACAACCAAAGTGCAGAAAATTTAGTGTGTTCATATAAACAGAATACGAGAACAATTATACAAAAAGTAACCTTAAAGCTTCACAGTATATAACAAAACAAATACAGAATGGTTGCTGTGTTGAGTCAGTGTAGTTTGTCTGCTGGGTTTAGAGCTCATTGGCTGAATTATTCTAATGACATTTCCTCATCCTCAACCAGGTGCTTCTGTCTGAGGAGGTGAAATTAGTTGCGTTTCCCACTTCTGTTGTTATTACGTTGTTTCATTTCTAACATTATACCATGGTTTTTTATACATCTGATATTTTGTAAGAGCAGCACATTGGTGACAGGTAGTGTTGCTGTCAGACAGCTCCAGGGTCATGGGGTCGTGGGTTCAGGCCCCTCACCTGGTTACTGTCTTTGAGGAGTTTGGTGTGTTCTCCCTGTGTGGGTTTCCTCCGGGTGCTTCGGTTTCCTCCCATGGTCCTAAAACACATGTTGGTAGGTGGATTGGCGACTCAGAATTGTCCACTTGTGTGAGTGTGCGAGTAAGTGTGTGTTGCCCTGCGAAGGACTGGCGCCCCCTCCAGGGTGTGTTCCCGCCATGTGCCCAGTGATTCTGGGAAGATTCCGGACCCACCCACTGGATAAGCGGTTATGGACTACAATGGATGAAAGAATGAATGATATTTTGTAGCCAAACCACCTCCACACTATTGAAGTCACTGCCCTTTTTTAGAGCAAAATCCTCCACCACAGAGCCACTTTCCACCATACTTCTCTGTGTTAAAATGACTTGTAAAGAACGTATGCCATATTTTCGTAACTGCATGACGTAATTACATAAACAAATCAGAAAATCACTATTATCACAATACTGATCATCATATGATGATATTATTGTGAATGATATGATATTAGCACAGCTCTAGTAATGGCATCAGCATAAGTATATTTAATGTCTGAGAAAACATGTTTGAAAAAATGCACTCAGTTTGATGGGATTCAGGATGTGTGACCTCTGGTGACAGGGTAGGTGAATTACAATCACACACAGGCACTCCTGTTAAACTGGCTAGTGCACCTTTAACTTGTCTGTTGACCAAGGTGATTCAAGGGTCCTAGATGTCTCGTGTCTAGATAAGTTTCCTAGTCGAAGATTTTCAACAAAATTAAGTAAATTTTTTTCTGTGTAATGGCTCCTCAAATTTATAAATGTGAACTCTGGCCACGTTCTGTAGGATACAACCCTGTAAATTACAGTTGTGGCTTCCCAAAGCACATATGGTGTTGATGTGTGGACCGAAGATGGCCAAATAATATAATGCCCTTTGAAGGCTACGTATCGCATGTTATCAGAGCTGTGTCTACATGTTTAGATGACAAAGCAGTGGATGCTTTTGACAACGTGCATAGGAAGTAACACAGACTAATGCATTCTACGCTCCATCTAATGCACCTCACATGCCATGGATTCCATGAAATAGGCTGCTGCAGACGCCATTAGGACGCCTTGCATAAAATCACATAAACCAAATGCAAGGTATTGATTGTTGATACGCTTTCCACCCACAACGTCTTCAGGCTGTCAGCAGCATGTCTGGAGCAAGCATTATTATGAGCATATTTAAAGCATTCAGGTTGTAAAATGTTGTGTAGGCCGGCAGTTTAATAAATGCAGTGCTATTGAGGGCTAATTTGATTACTTTGTACAATTCCTAACATTTGCTGTGTGTACATTTCAGCTGTGAAATTGACTCTGACATTTTCTGTCAGGTGACGCATGCAGGGAGCATTGGCATGTACAGTTAAACAGCCCTGCACTGTTTGCACTCAAAGCATTGTAGTGCATATCCCCAGCACCTGTTCAGCTCGGATCATCAGGCCTTTGGCGTAAACAACGTGGAATTTTTTGTGCTCATTCTCCACACATAGCACATGGCTGCTCGCTCTTTTTCATGCAAGTGATCTAATTGACTAGGCTGTCATTTTAAAATGGAAACATTTTGTTTATATTGAAAGTGAATAAGAGGAATTAGATTAATGCCAGTGAACTATACAAAGATATTATCTGTCACAATGATTTTATTAGATTATTTTAAACCTTTCATTTGTTTCTACTGAAAAATAACCTTTCATTACAACTTATTTGCTTCTTGTGAAGTAGCTCTGAGGAGAAATAACAATGGAGTGCCACTTCAACCCAGACCTCAATGTCACTGAATGTGTTTGGGATGTTCAGAAACAATCAGAAGCAGAAAACACAGCCAGTGTTGACAAGTGTCAACTTTGGAAAAATATCCTTGCTATTTTATTTGAAAAACAAGAGTCCTCTCAGTAAAATTGAAAGTGTGTTATATTCAGTCGTTGGAAATTAAAGTCAAAGTGGGGTCACTTAGCTGTGGTAGTGCTGGTGTAGGTCTTGAATTCTTGTGGATTCTGTGCTCCTTTGTATTTACTTTCCCACTCTTTTCTGTGCGTTTTGTAAGTCGCTGCACAGAACATGTGCTGTGTGTAGAAATGTAAGTGTAAATGCTTATGTTAATCCACACTCTGACGTTAGGAAACATCATCAAAACAATGTACTCATTGTGCAGAAACTGTAAGGTCCAGGTAAACACCCCCTCCCCCTCTCCCCCCGGCGCGCGCTGAGTCTATCCCTTGAGCTCCTGTGTGTGTTTTTTCCTCCAGCGGAGACGGCTGTATGCTGAGGGTCCCACCGCGCGCGCAGCCCCCGCGCTTTTCAGAACTTCACGGCGCGTGAGCGAGCGGCTTAACGGAGCCGAGCGCGGCGCTGCTTCTGAATTCCGAAGAACGGGGAACGCGTGCCCTTCGTCTTTTGGTGCTGTACCGGCTCTGGTCCAGAGCACAGCTGACCGAGGATTTGGAACTTCAACCGCGTGCGTAGTGACGGTCGTGTGTGTGTGTGTGTGTCCGCGCTACTCTTCCTCGCGCTCTGAACCCCAAAACTTGCCATGAAGTGCTCGCTCTCCAGCTACTCGCCGCGGAACTTTTTCTGACGCCCTGAAGTCAAACATCTGGAAACGGCAGGACCGTAATCATGCGCGCGCGCCTCGGCTCCCGCGGCTCGGTGCTGCGCTAGAAGCTTTACAACTTTCTACACGTGAGGTGACAAAAGCGATGGCTTTAACGGAAAGCCCAAAGTGACTTTTCGTGTGACCCTGAAACACCAGCAGCTGTACAGGAGTCGCTCGCGCAGGGCAGCCCGTTCGCGCGTGCGTCCCTTTCCCATACCACTCTTTATGGACGCTTATGGCGCTGTGTGATTTGCCGTGTTGAGGCGCAGTGATGCTGGGAAGCCCCTCTAATAACGGCGGCGTGAGGACGCTGTCCCCTTCGGCTCCCGGAGATGACCGACGCGTGGAGTTCGTGGCCCTGGCGGCCGTGCACGCGGACAGGAGCGCGCCACCGAGTCCGGACCGCGCGCCGCCGCCATCGCAGCGCACCGGGCTGTTGGGAACGCCGCTGCCAGCGCCGCCCGGAGCGCGCGCCGCAGCCTCAGCGTCCAGCAAGCGCTACCGGAGGCTGCAGAACTATCTGTACAACGTGCTCGAGAGGCCGCGAGGATGGGCCTTCATCTACCACGCCTTCATGTGAGTCAGCAGCCCGCTAGAGTTGAACTCCACACACTCAGTGTGGTGTGCACAAGTTCAGACACTCAGACAGAGTCAAAAAGTTCTTCCACAGAGCCCAGTCAGATACTCTGTAAATATACAGACAGGTGCGCGTTCTTAAGTGTTCTTGAGTGTGACAAAATAGATTATTTAACTTATATAGTCTTTAATTTCCTTGGGCCAGTTGGTACAAAGGATTCATTTCTGAGGGATACATCCAGTTACATATTTTTTAGCTTGATGCTATTTTCACACAGTATCATTTTCATGCAAATGTCAGATCATAAAATAAAATAATCTTTATGAAAATACACAGTAAATGTCCTAGATACACAGGTCTTGAACTGTTATGATCTCTGGCTGCAAAGCAGCTGAATGAGCATGTTCCACACACCTGAAAGTCCGAACATGTCCATTCCACCTTAAATGGTGCAGCAGTTAATGAATTACTATACAGATGCCAGAGTGTAACTGCTGCACCATTTAAGGTGGAATGGAAAGTTCTTATTAGGCACTGGCCAATTAGTGAAGTGTTGTAAGCCTCGAGGCAAAAGATGGTAATGTGTAGCAGCTTAAGTTGAAGTGGAAAAGCTTTAAACATAAGAAAAAGTTTATAGTTGCTTTATATTTACTTGAATCAAATGTGCAGCCTGGTTCCACATGAATATAATACATTAACACTGACTGTTTACTTAACTTTGGTGAGAACTTTCTTAATGAAACGCAACTTTTGTGTGGAACTGAAGTACACTTTGGAATCAAGGAAATTCAAAGCAGCACACGTCTTAAGTGGCTGAGCTCTAACACAGAAATGCTGCGTTAATGTCTGAGTACACTCTGCATCTATGAGGACTGAAAATATATTTTGTTAGGCATCATTCTTCTCTTGTTTTACATTCTTTAAATCTAAACTATGATGTTCATGCTACAGAACTAAAACAACAGAATGAAATTATGTAAGTGCCAACAAGAAACTGGCAAACTGTGAGTTAGCTTTCATCATTAGATAGTTATCATTAATCAAGTGAATAGAAAAGTACAAGAAAATATCAGCATGGAGCTGAGAGCTTCCTCTGTTTGGAATCTTTTGTTATCAAAAAAAAAAATCCCCCAAATCAGCTGCACAATCTGCATTTTCAGCTCACGCTCAAGCCTAAAATTCCCCTCTAGCAAAGCTAATCAAGTTTGAACTTCTTGCTGAACATTTTTGGGGATTTGCTGATGTTTGAAATCAACACTTCCAGAGGCCAATCAGTGAAACAACAGAATCAAGCAAAGAGGGATTGTTTTGACACAATACAGAAATAAAGCTTGTTTAACTTCATCAGCATTATATGAATGTTAAGTACTTTATTTGTGAATCCAGTTTCTAAAGTAAATTTAAGATCACTGAAAATTTCCCCTGTATTTTACTGTAAACAGCCCCTTTTTCCTGCCATCATTAGTATATTTACAATCACGCACCTCTAATTCTTAATGATTATTCTTAATTATATCATTTTTACCAAATAAAACTACCTTCCCGTAAGATAAAAAACACTTTGAAGGAAATAATAATCATTGCTTAATTTAAAATATTTACAGCCAATAGGCAAACAGTGCTGATATTATGACTATTATAAGCAATGTTTGGTTTAGAGGTTTGTGACATTTTGGGATGAAGTAGTTATTTAAACACAAAATACAATCCAAATTAGATTTCAAAGACATGTAAAGTAAAAATAACCTGTGAAATTAATGAACTCACGTTCCCAGTAGACCCTGAGAACAACAGCTGCTGTTAAATCTGACATTTAGACCTCAGTGAAAAAGCTTGACCTGTCATTTCTCTAGTGCCTTTATTGTTTATTTGCAGAGTTGTGACCATTATAGCTTAGTTAGCCCTATAGTGTCACTTTTGGAACAAAAATGTGTATCAATCAAAGCAATTCTGGAACATTTCATGATCAAGTCCTTTGATCATAACGTTTTCATACAATGTGTAAGACGGCTTCTGTTCTCAAAATATGACAAAACATGAAATACAATATTTTGTTCCCACCAGTGACTATATGGGAGTTGTATCACTTCACTGTCCAAGAAAACCTTGTATTTCTGTTTTTAGTTTACTACGTCATTTGAACACCATTTCATATTTTGAACAATGAATGGACCAGTAGAAATGCTCCAGAATTACTTGGAATAAAAATGACTTCTATATATATTATTTTTTCTTCTCCTATAAAGTTACTATTTTGTAGATACAATTTATTTTCTTTGAACAACGACAATATTAATGTGGTCGTCCTGGAGTCATAATTCATACTAGAGAGTATTCAAGTGATACAATGTTTAAAAAACCAAAACAGAAAATGTAGTTTAGAAATTGCTGATTAAGGTGGAGTCTATAATCACGTTTCCGCACCTTTGTTCTCCTTTCATTCACTTGGCACACTTATCAAAGCGGAGTGGTTTGTATTATATATCAGTCAGCAATTACTGTACATTTTGCCAGCCTATTAGGATCATGTCCGCTGCAGTTAAGAGCATATCAATCTGTAGCGGCATAAACAGAGTGATGGCTGGCATGCACGAGCGAGAGTGCAAATGTAGTCCACTGCAAACATTTAAGTCAGATGCAAGGTAATGCAACATAGTGTCCAGCTGCTAATTGTTCTAACTGTTACTGAGGTGAAATACACACACGGCACAGTGCCTCTGTTGATTACAGGATATGTCCTAGAAACATTCAGTAAGTAAACACCATATAGTACTGTATGAAATACAGAATTACCCCTGATTATTTTTCTTCTCTACAGAAACATGCAGCTGGTGTTAGTTTCATTCTTTGATCTCCATTTAGAAAGCTCATCAGAGTCACTCACACCCAAAATCCGTCCTTCGTTTAACACACACCAGACTCTCTCCCTGTGAACAACGGAAAAGCCAGAATCAAGGAAGCTAAGATCTTTTAGTGATAGTCTTTATCTCATGTCTTCACTCAATTTTTTAAACTTTCTGTTAAATAATAACACAAATTCATTAGGAAATAAACCGGTAAGCCCTGTGTTAAAGTCATCCCACCATGAGAGTGTGTGTAAGGGATGAAGCATTCAAAGCTGGAAACATTAAATATTACCCCCTAAAAAACATCCTCAATTAAATAAAGAAAATCACCATATATATTTTGTATGCCATTAAATGTGGTTTCGGGCAATATAAGAGTTTAGGGCATTAACACAGGGTTCAATGGATGTGTGCAATCATAGGATGAAAAACTTAAGTTCACTATGCCCAAAGCCAATCATTGGCTAAAGGAACTCTTCTGAAGTGACAGAGCTCCATCCGGTACTCCTAGATCCACTGAAGGTTTGTTAATCAGAACTCCTCATCCATCTTCAGTAACTGACCTCAGTAATGCTCTTTTGACCGAAAGCAATCAAAATGTCATCGATATGTTTCATCGTCTATTGTAAGGGCTCCCACAGTTAAAGGGGACAAACTACTATTTATATTGTTTATGAGCAGGTTGAATATTGAACACTGCCTGATTTCAGGAGGAGTTATGTCTGTGCTTGGTCACAGCTTGTTGCCCAGCATGTATAGGTAGCTCATGTTGTTTGATTGTGGTCAGTGTTACTAAAGGGTCTTGTCCTTTATCCCTGAGCAGAAAGGCTTCTGTCTGCTGTGCTTCACCTACCAGAGTTTAAACAAGCGCCGCTGTCTGTCACCAACTGTTTACATCAGAGGGAAACCCAAGAGAGGAAAGCATTCTCTCTCTCTCTCTCTCTCTCTCTCTCTCTCTCTGTATTATTATTCTTTCTCCCTTTTTGCTTATTTTTGCTTCTGTCACTTTTTCTTGCACTATAATATTTTCTTGTATCACTTCGGTCTTCAAGTTTTGTCTTTTTCTCTCAATTTTCTTGCTCCATTTGTTTCTTTTACTTTGTCACTGTCTCACTGTTTTTTTTTTCACTGTCTTTTTTGTCTCCATATCACTTTTCTCTGACATTTTTTCTGTATATCTTTTCTCTGTTTTAACTATTAGTCTCTTGTTTACTTCTGTGTCGCTCTCTCTTTGGGTTTCATCATGTCTCTTTTGCTCTCAGTCAACAGCGGATGCATGAGCTACATGAAGGTTTACCTTTAATTTATGGCTTGTATATTTAATGACATGATCATAGATCTGCAGTGTGCTAAGCTTATTGAGTAACAGATTCATTGATAGTTGTAATAAATGTCTTGCTCTGACTCAGGTGTAGTTTCAGTTGAGTACAAGAACATGTTCAAATCCACATGTACATCTCAGTGATGTGCAGTTTATGCTTGTGCTGCTCCTGAAAGATGCCTGGAGTGTTAATGGGCCATGTTGGCATTAGTTTAGAAGTTGTCAAGGTTACTTCCTCTTTAACGCTCTCGTGTTTCCCCACACAGCACCTTGTATCATGAAAAGACCAAGACACAAACCGCACAGTGCAATTCAGAATTATTTTTACAAATACGTAAATAGTTTCATGTTACACTATTAAACACTTGAGAAAAACACTACAATTCAGAAGAGGCGTTTTCATTGACTCCTAATGTTGAAACGCACATGTGCGTGCAGGAACTGTTAGTTCCGCCATTTTTCACAGAGAGAATTTAAGGTGGTTCCACTACATCGTCTGTTGATAGTTCAGCCATATTTTACATTCCAGTTCGTGAACAAAATCAGGAACAGTTTGGCACATTTCCACCGACATAAACCACTGGTTTCACAAACCAGAAAAATTAGTTCCCAACTGGATCCAAAGAACAGTAGGTTCTTCAGCACGAACCATGGCTGAATAATATGAAATAAGACAGGAACATGCTCCGTTTGTGTGCTACTGTGCCTGTGTTTGGCTCTGCGTTAGTTAGCTACGTTTCTCCGCTTTTCATAAGCTTAGCAGGAAAGCTCGGAACTCGGCAACATTTACACACGTATTATATCTCGCAGAGAGAGGACTACTGAATTTGTCTTTGTGGTGCAGAGACATTTTGTGGTGTTAGTGTGTTTATAAAACTCCATATAGCTGCACACAGCCACATTAAACTTCACATGTTACATATTATGAACAAACTTTGTGCTCCTTTTTTAATTTCTCTATTTATTACCTGCCCTCCATATTTTCTGTACAACACAATCACATAATGAAAACCACATGTAAACAAAGATGTTCTCCAGACCTTCCAATGACGAGGGTATGTATTTTGGGCTTTTCTGTTTTAGAAATGCCAGAAACACTTCTATAATAATGGTTATATGGCTAATGGCAGTCCAGCAAAATTATGCTTGCATAGTTTATCTTTGCTCTTGTTTAAGTTTGAAAATGGTCAAATGATATAATTAATTTAATATTACAGTGCTTTTTTTTTATAATTAATAAATTCCAAAATTCACGCAGTTGAAACCTAAGGAGTGTTTAAACACCCTTGTCTGTTGGAATATTTGGTCATTTACAATAAATATAAACTTACAACATAATATGACATAAATATTATTTAACAATTGTAACAAGGATTTATTTATTTAAAATTATTCGAATGGCATATGTTTACTATTCAGATTCTGTATACTTTTTGGTAATTCTATTTTCATGAAAACAGATGGTTATTTGAGTTTATCAAAGATATAAAATAAAATAAACATACAAACAAAATAAAAAAAATGAGAAATGAGAAACTTGCAGATTGACTCTTATTTTTTTTTTGTGGGTCGGCAGTGAGTCTGCCACCATGTTTTAGGAGAACGTGTCAATGGGGCAGGGTTTGCATGTAAATGCAGAGTGGGTGTCGGTGTTGTGTCGAAGGAGTTGGGTTTTATGGAGAGAGTGAGAAAGGACAGTTGCAAACACTGGCATGGCTCAGTGGAAGAAACTGTATATCAAACAGTTAGGCAAGTGTTAAGATAGGGTGTTGTCTCATGCTATATCTTGTTTAGGAATATATCGATATAATATATAGATATGCAGCCAAGCCCTAAGTCTTTGAATAAAGAACCCTGGTGTAATGGGTATGACTTGAAATTAGAGCTGGACGATATGGCCAAAATTTATTTCACAATATGTTTATTAATTTAGGTGAATACAATGTCATTCCTATATCGATATGCACAATAAATAAAAAAAACTGAAAGCAACTTGAGATCACCATCAAACAAAAACCTCTTTGCTTTGTCAATATTAATATTTTTAAACTAACTTTAAAATTGAGTGCAGTGAACTGATGGCAGTGTCCTGTGATGACCGTCAGTCAGTGACAGACGCAGTAAATGATACATTGAAAATGTGTATAAAAATGTTATTATTGTTTTTTAAACGTTTTATATTGTGATTATATATTAATATTGAATAATTGTCCAGCCCTTCTTGATATGAGAATTACTGCTGTCTTCAAATAGGTTAAATACAACATGCGTTATGATTCTATGAAGTTTAAATCAACTCAAAATATAGATATGTTTTTTCATTACCAGAAATCTGTAAATTTTATCTATTTTTTCTCCAATGTGTAAAACCAAATGAACAGCAAAAAGTGAAGTGATTAATCTACCTGAGATAGTAAAAGTTATTTGTTGTAATTACTTCCTTAAATCTGGAGTGTTGTGAGTTGGTGCTACCCTATCAGGTCTCAGCACTGTGAACCTCTGAACTGAAGTGTCTCTTGATCACTTAATTGAGTCTGCAATTAAGCACAGAGTGTAAATGTCTCTGCTGCTTAATTAGGCCTGTGAGTGGGAAGCAGCTGGAGGGGGTCTTCTTCTCTCAGGGTGCTGTGTTTTGGCACAACTGCTGGAACAGGAAAGATGAAGTGGCTGTTTCATCACACTAGACCCCCTCCTCTCCATCTAAGCTGTTGCACAAAAAAAAAATCTGTTTCTCACGATCTTGAGCGTGTCCTTCAAATTAAAAGCATCTATGAGTTGAGATGGCCTGTGTTTTGACTAAAGTTCCAGCAGTGTAAAAGTCTTGTCTAAGAGCCTGGAACAAAGCACTTTGTTTTGCAGACTTGGATTGGGCAAAAGTGGCGTCATTAAAAGCAGATCAGGCTGGGAACACCTGCTGTTCTGCCAGAAAATCCACTGCTGACAAATTCCTCTGGTCGTGAACCTGATACGTTACTAAGACAGGAGTGGGAGCCTTTGTGTATCATGAGGGTTTGAACAAGAGCCTGGCAGCCTGTAAAGACTTTTTTTTTTTTTAAAAAACAACAAAAAGGCACCGTGTTTTTCTTGCTGCAGTTTCCAGACTCATATAACGGTTTTGAGCAGTGGTGGGAAAGTTTTTAGCTGTTTTCATCATGGCTGTATAGAATGTGCAAGCTTGATCTGTAAACAGAACAATATCTGTGATACAGCATCAGCATGATCAAAACTCTTGCTTATTTCATTGTCCATTTCCGCTCACACCACATGCAGAAGATCACATGGTAACTTTAACTGAGCCTTAACATTCAAAGCCTTTTTAGGACTCCCATTGTTCATCACACTACAGTGGAGTGTAACAGGGAATAGTGCTAAGCTCTTGGCTAGTAGAATAAAAATGCCTAATGGAATTCCAAGTGGGACAGGGTCTAATGTCTCTTCTCTTCCCCATATTCAGACTTTTGAGCTCTAGAGCAGGTGACCCTGACACTTGACAGACTGAAGATTATGCTTGAAATGAGACTGCAATCTGTTCAGTGGTTAGAGTTTGAATAAACAGAGATAAAAAAAAAAATTTGAAACTTTAAGTGAAAAATAAGTAAACATATACTATCCACAGGGAAACATGAAACCCATAAATCTGATGGTAGATGTCACAAATGGTACTGTATTTGTTGGAGAAAAACACAGAAAATACAAAATGTACCGTGCTTTGGCATCACTTTTGTATTTTTTTTAGCTCCAGAATTATTTATAAAATATAATATTAAGCACAGATTTTATATATATATATATATATATATATATATATATATATATATATATATAATAAGCACAATTAAATATTATATAATTAAATGTGCATATTTTTGTTTTCTGTTGAGGATGTGGATTTATATTTACATATTGTATTTGCAAAAATGTCAACAAATTCATCATTTAACCAGAGGTTTAAAAGGTAAAGCATAAGTCAAGTTTTGTTTATATTATTGTACATTATACCTAAGTATATTTCATTGTATTTAAGTGCATTTAGTTTAATAACTGAGCTTCACTCTTACCTGAACATGTTAAAGTCACATGCGGTGTACTAATTAGGTCGTAGGTTAAGTGTATATTACCTTACTTAGATGAAGCAGTTTGAATGGAAAGATTCTGAAAAAGAGAAAACCTACAATTTCTGATTTCTTATTGGATTTTGGATATATCAGATTCATTTCCAAACTTTAGAGTCATCCACAAATAACACAACTTCTGCTCTGTCTCTCAAAGTGCTGCCTACAGCATTTAAATTTCAGTTAATAAATATATAAATAAAAAACACATGCTCACTGCGTACAAACGCAATCTCGAACTGTCTCGAGTCTGTGTATAAGAGAGGCCTTAGTGCTTGCTGGGCTGTTACGCTCTTTAATAATGCATTGTTTGTGCTTTTAAAGAAATTACTCAGCAATCACAAAGCCGATCAGTGTAGGACCCTCTTCTCTGGGAAGGTCATCGATTTTCCACCAGGGTGGCAAATGCCTCGTCAGGACCAGCCTGGGCTTGATATTATCCCCATTTCCAAGAACCAGAGTGACAATCAGCAGACATTATGTATATATATCATACTCAAACATGATAATGCCAAGCACAGCCAGATTTGGTGTTGTGTGTCACCATATGGTCCTTCGGAACTGTTCTGTAAAGAACTTTTAAAATTGGTTTCCTTTATTTAACCCAATTATTTTTAATTACTGGCCTTTCCCCCCATTAGCTAGGACTCCCTAAATTACACAGTGTTGCCAAGTTACGTATTGGCTTTGCTTTAGTTCAGCTCAGTTTATTATTATTCAGTTGGCTTTGCTTTACTTCTCCTACTCATGCTCCCAGTGTGGTGACATGCTGTGAGTCATAGTCCTAACTAGTATGTGGAATTAACAGTGACTAAATTGGGGAGAAGGATACTTAACACTGATTCAAAACCTTCAGTCGATGCAGCGTTTGTGATTCCAAGCAGAAAAAGACGTAATTTGAATATATCGACTTATTTGGAATAAGTCAGCTGGTTTACATCTTTTGTTATTTAGTTAGTTACAGGTGTGAGGAGTTAAATAAAAGTTGGAATATGAGAGCGTCCAGGCCGAGTTTTTAAAAAAGCAATTTTTATAGTTTTCCTAGCCTGTCTGTGGTGCTTTGATTACTGTACCCACTGAAGCACATACTGAATGCCCAAAATTAGGAACAAACCATCCTTGTAATCCTTAACTGTGACCTATCAGGCCTGCTTGTTTGACTCATGGTTGACCCTGTAACTGCTTGTGTATTTTCTGTTGCATGTATTGCTGTTGTCCTGCCATATTAACATAGACCAGCATTTAACTTTTTTTACGATACGATCAGGTGAAGTTGGAAGAGATGGATTCTGTTTATGGGAGCATGAGCTTAAACATTCATTATTTATAGATGGAAGAAGAGATGGAGCACAGTGCTCTCTCCTCAGCTCTTGTCCACACAGTTTGCCAGACAGAGGCTGGGTCCACACTGCCGTCCCAATACCCTAATGAGCCCTGAATATCACACTTTCTTTAAAGACAGCCAGCAGAGGCGGTCAATTACAGGTGTGTGTGTGTGTCTGGGGGGTGGGGGGGGCAGTGGAAAGGGTCACCTGGAAACCTGTAAATGCAGATGTCTAAACCCACACTAGTCTGTGCTGACTCTGCTGCTCACTCACTCATCACCATCACCCCAACCGGTGTGTAAAGGTGCATCAGCAAAGGTGCATCATCACATAAAGTTCTAAATTTGTACAGTTAGCAGAAACATATTTAAACAAATCGTTTCTCACTTGTAGCTTATTGAAGCATGGAAATTGTTTTAGTATTTGTGTTGATAGTGACAACTATATAGGGAATTACACAATAAATGAAGTAATTATATAGACCAATGTGAAGAGGATGTCGTCATGGTTACGTCACTGGCAGTTGCGCACATTGTGGTGGCAAGAAACCAGCAAACTCAAATGGAGTGACAGGAGCGAGATCCACAATGTAATGACAGATATGTCTTGTGTTGTTGGATGCCAGAATTGTAATAGAGAAACAAATGACATTCATTTTTACAGAATACCATTATTGAAGATGCTCTCTGAGGCACATCACAGAAGTCTAAGGTTATTTTTCTAATTCAAACTAAATCAAATCTTGGGAGCCACATTGACTGGATGTATGTCTTTGTATATCCTTACTGTCCAATCAAAACACATGTTTCTCTGTTTTTGTCAAGTTTTAATCTACTACGCCTTTTGAACCCAATAGCGGTTCTTCACATTGTGTAAAAAAATTTCAAATGAAATGGACCAATAGAAATGCTCCCATGTTTTTCATTGGACAGTAACAATATACCAGTATAGACTGGTTTTAAAAAAACTGAATATTAAAATATGAATTATAACATTTCACAGTTATACATCTTTAAAGTTATGGGGAGAAAAGGTTCACGTAGACAAATCCGTATCTTATTACATATAAATACACAACTCAGACAAAAGTGATCAGTTTAAATTGATTTGTTTCTTTTACAGCACTTTTCCTCATTTAAACTACACATACTCTTCACTAAAAATTAAGAAGACATGAAGCTTGTGGCTGTATATAAAGTGTATTATTGTCTGACATACAGGTGCAGAAATAATTTTTTTAATGTCACACCTACATTGTGCACTACATAGTGTGAATGAACATTTTCAAGAAGCAGCTTGTTACGTAGCTACAGACAAAAAGATTGGAGCCATAAGTAAGCAGTAGACCCCCTTGCTATGTGTTAGGTTATTAGTGTAGATTAACCTGTGGCTTGCTTGCAAGATGTTTAAAATATCCAGATGATCCATATTTACATTTTCCTAACTGAACACTGCTGTGCTCACTGTGGCTTTTTGACACCAGTAAAGCTCTGTGCACAAAACATATCATCTCTGCTTACAAACACGAATAGTTCACGGGCTGTTGAACAAATAATTGTGTTTCCAAAACAGAACATGGGTCTTAATTCCTCTAAGAATTAATGTACTTCATGTTTCTGGAAGTAGCTTCCTTTCATATATTTTTGTGGTTCATGAAAGCATTTGAATTTGTTTACTTGATGACTAAGCAAAATGAGGTGCATCATAAAGGTAGAGGAGGTGGAAATAAAAGTCTCTCTGCGCTTCATCTCCTTTTAACCTGCAAGGCTGCGTGCTGCTCCCCCTCGACTGTTTTATTGGACCGCAGCAGTGGAGTGTGTAAATTCTGCCCCATTAAAGACCTCCAATAGCCCCTTATTTAGTTATCACTCTCGCCTCCCTCGTCAGCTTTACCGGATTATTATCTCTTATTTTCACACTGCATTTAATTGAGCCTGAAGCTGCAGATTGGGTAACAATACACCATGCTTTCCCAACAGCAGAACCACAACACACAATTCATGTTTTGGTTTAAATAATTGAGAAAAGTAGAAAAAAAAAACAGGGCCAAAAAGAATTTTTGGATGGATGCCATGGTTATCGAAAAGATCCTTTCTAAGAATGACATCTCATAGAACCATTTCTGTGAGACCTACTTAAGGTAAAAACAATATTGTGATATTAAAATGATTATCTTTTCAACCATGCAAAAATCAATGCAAAAACTTACAGATGACATTACAATTAAAGTGTTTGTTTCTGTGAAGTCACAGTTCACAGAATAATTTTCAGTAGCAGATTTCTGAAACGTCATTGTTTGGGAAACCTCAGGACGACATTTCCCTGTATGAACCCAGAGAACCTGAAGCATTTTTGCCAATCTTCTTGTTAATACAAAAGAAATTGCTATGTTTGGGTGTCCATATATTTGGATTTACTGGAAACAAGCTTTATAGTTGTATATGATATGATTAAAGTGTAGACATCTTATAAAATGTTTGACTAGACCAAACTTTTCATTTCATTTCATTTCTGCCTGTAGTTTCTTGTCTTACGTATATTTTTTCACCCTAGAAACATACAAGTGTAGAACCATTCAGGAACCTTGATTATTAAGTTGTGGGTGTTCCGATGAAGCCTGGTTTTTCGGAGGCTGAGGCTGAAGGCTCTCGATCAGCAGAATGAGGTAAATGAGGTGTATGCTGGGAACGCTCTGTCTATCTGTGCACTTATAGGTTGTTGTTTATGGAGGCATTGACTCATTTCATTATGCGTCATTATTGGAGAAGCAGCATCCCAAGCATGCAGGGAGGAGGCTGCCCCTTTCAAAAGACTTACTCCTTTATTCATGCAGGACGTGCACGAAGAACGCACATCTAATTGAGCAAAAAACAAGATTAGTGTCAGAGTAATTAGATTGTATTAACATAGAGCAGATGATTTGGTGGGATAAGATATCTGCCTCTGGAGCTGAGGCTGTCTGGGCACTGGAGCATTGGAGCCTGTTACACATCATGCCCAAACTTATTTTTATTATTTACAGTAAAGCTGTGAATCTTTTTTTTTTTTTTTTTTCTGAAGCAAAGCCATGGACAAACACTCATTAAGAGGACGTCAAAGACTGTGGGAAAACACTCTTCTCTCTGATTGTTTATGTTCAGAATCGTCCACCTCTTTTAAGGTGGAATGGTGTCTTTAAGGGTAAAAAAAACTGTTGTTGTTTGTACGTGGCTAAGGTTTAACTTGTCTGTAAGTTTTTATTCACTATTTGAATTACCACAGAAACTCATTTGTAAATCAAGTTGTTTAGTTTTGTAGCAAGTCTGGAGACATTTCCACCTTAAATGGTCTGAAGCAGCAAAAATAACGCTTTTAAACGTTTGGAGTTTTCTCTCATGTCTCAAAAAAAAAACAAAAAAAAAAAACACAAATCCAGATGCCTCTGCCATAAGCAGAAAGAGAGAGAGAATCTAACGTATCGGACCTAGACGCATTTACAGACACCAGGCTTTGTAACTTATACCGGTTTCAAAAACACAGACAGACAGGAGACCTGGCAAATGAGGAAACAACATCTGAAGTTTTTAAAAGTGTTTTTTATTACAGTCATGAACTTCACCTTTAGTTGCTTAACCGTCGCTCTGTCTGATCATGTATTTTGAAGGGTAGAACATATAAAATTACAAGCACTTTTGATGGATCTTTAAAAGTTGTTTTTTTTATTTTTTTTGTTTTTCTCTGTGGACTAACTAATGCAGAAAGAATGCAGATAATGTTACTGCTCTGAAGCAACACATTTTAACATTTTATTACCTTCTTTTTATTAGCCTCTACATTAGTGGCTATGTTTTTTGTTGTAGGCTTCTCAATAGTTGTATGATGTATTTTCATTATGCATGTGGGGAATTGTTGTGCATGTGAGAGAAAACTGCTGAATGAAAACACAAAGTGAAACCACTGAGGCTGGGTGCTGTCAGTTTAAGGCTAGATTTCCTCTTGTTTAACGTCTTTTAAAAAGAAATAAAAACCTCTTTTTGATGTCCATACCCAGAACCATTTAGGAACTTTTGTCCGAACAAACATACTCTACTGTGTCATGACCTCAGTGAGCCATATATAAGGCCCTGTTTATGTGGTTTTACAACCACAGGAGAAGTTTACACACATCTCAGAACATTTTAATGTAACAGTGCATCCACTGTGTGCCTTCATGTCTGTCTGTTATTCAGCTGTTTAACATCTGCTCCCTACGGACTGTGCTGTGCAGTAAATGAAGCTACGGAACTCATGAGACATATTTAACATTCGTTTAACTGTCTGCCCAATTTTTAGGGAAGTTGAACTTTTCAGATCCTCTGAACATCTAGATTCTCTCAAGGAAATGTGATAGTGCCTAACTAGCTCATTCGTAATAATAAATTAATAATTAACAATAAAATATCTAAGATTAATGTATTTGTATATGATCAGCAGCAGAATGTTGTAGTTCTACTGTTGCATGCAAACTCTGCTGCCAGAAAGCTGTCATGGAGTTGAAATACTTTATTTATTTATTTATTTCATATTTTATAGTAAGCATACGGCCCATATATTCTAAATTAACCCCTTTACTTAATGGAAACACACAGAGGTGGAAAGTAACGGATTATACTTGCCCTTGTTACTTTTTCACTAATGCTTCTTACATTAAGGCATTTTCAGTAGTCTTTCCTGCCCTTGGGAATTACTGAAGAAAACCTACTGCAGTTTAGAAGTGCTCAGGAAGTACAGTGGAAAAACTGTACTTGTCACCAGATGTCTGCTGTTGGTAGTCATTTACAGGACAGGGTTTAGAGCGTCAGATGGCAGTTCCTCAGGGCCATGCTCACAGCTCTGTGTTGTCCCGCTGCTTTGAGTGCTCTGTTGAGGAACACTTAGGCCATGGTCTTTATTATGTGACAAAACACGGGGGAGCTTTTTGCCTCTGTTTATTTGTCCTGGCCTCCTGGCAACATTGGTCATTGTGCTTCCCGTGTATAGTAATCTCTCTCTCTCTTATTTGTCTTTCTCTTTTACTTTGCCACACAATCATGGTTGTGGTGGGAAATTACCTTCAAGAAACAGCAGTTGAATTGATTGGATTCACAAGTGTACATCATTTATCATTTAATTAATACTTTTCATTGATATTTTTATTGCCAATAATATGTAAACTTAAAACATAACATCTATTGATAAAATGTTGATGAGTATTTTATCTTTGGAACAATTCATTTTTAAATTATGCTTCTAAGTAGGTTTTTATTTATTTATTTATTTATTTATTTATTAATGGCAAGACTCTGTGGTGGTGCAGTGTAATACAGATCACATGACAGTAATAAACCTTGAGGCTTGATGAGCTTTAATTTATTAAATACACAGACAAGTTGGACTAGCAAACAGCCAGTGCCAGTTAGGCGAGGGACTTAGGACTGCTGAACGTAGATGTGAAAAGAACGAGAAGTGCTTGTGGAAAGGTAGTAAGGCCTAAGTGAGTGGGTTTTGGTCGTGAAGCAGCGAGTGACCCAGTGGTTTGTCCTTGTTTCAGAGCACTGGTGGTGAAGTCCTGATGAGAGGTGATGCGACGGATTCATTTCTCCTTTCAGGGCAGAAATGTTTCCCCTTGGGACAGCCTGTCTCTCCCAGGATGTGCAGGGCTTGGTTTTGGGTTTCCAGAATAATGACAAACAGAAGCTGTTATCACACTCATATTCTGGGCATTTGCACTGCAGTTTCCACAATGCTGTCTTGTGTGTGTGTGTGTGTGTGTGTGTGTGTGTGTATGTGTATATATAGTCTGTGTAGTGAGTTTTATTTCGCTTTTTTCATTTTGCTGTGTATCATTATGATGAACTACCTTGTTAAGCCAGCAAATATATAAAAGCTAGTCAAGTCCCCGCTTTTGCTAAGCCCCTCTTGCTTAAGAGATCATCTTGTGGAATAAAGGTTTAAGTAATAGTCATCCAGTGGAAATCTCCAAGGCTTCAGGCTCTCAGACGCAATACATGCTAATTGATTTAGAATCCCCGCACCCTTTAAGAGATCAATCCTGAATTTGGGTCTAACATGGGAGGGGGCATGAGTATATAGCTGCTATATTCTGTAATGTGATCTGCACCAGTGTTGACACCCACTTAATCTGGACTAATTTCTGTTTATGTAAGGCTATTTTTATCAAACAGGCTCAGAGACAAGCTTAGCTGGGCCCAAACATTGTGACTTTGCTAAGTTTATTTTAAGTTGATGAAGCCGTGAGTTTGCCCTGGGGAAGGTTTTACAGGCAGTGCCAGACCACCGCTCCACACAGCCAGTATCACAGTCCCCCGAGGCACTTCATCAGCAGGGCTGTAAGTAAATGAAGTCAAAACACCTCATACTGCTCTTCAGAACATTTTCCCCAAATACATTTGCAGAAATAGTGTTTCTTTAACATTTTCATCACTGGTACCATACTGTGGCTACAACTCAAAGCAGTTACTGTTCACGTTCTGTGACCTCACTTTGCCAAAGTCACTGACAAACCAGTGTTAAGTCATTTTACGTAAGCAAAGCTGAGAGCCTGTACTGCCAAGTCATTGACAGTAAAACACTGGCCTTAACAGTAAATGAATTGGAATTAGAGGTTTACTGTAATGTTGAAAGATCTCCAAAAGCCTAGGGCCATGCCTTGTGCATCAGTCTTAAATTTTGCTTACATAAGGGACCACAGTGTGTGTGTGTGCTCGTGCGTGCGTGAGTGCGCGTTTGTGCATGACAATCTGTTCTTTATCTTTTTGACATCTGTTATTTATTGACTTACAGTGCAGTAAATTATGAAACTATATTATGTGACAGTTAATTTTTATTTATTTATTTATTTTTCATTAAATGCAGAGCTTTAGAGATTAAGCCTCATCCAGGAATACATAAAGTGTGGAATAGCTGTTCTTTACTGAAGTGGTGCTGTGGGGCATAGTCACAGAAATGATATGACTAGTGTGAGAGAACATACTGTAAACTGACTGATCTTTTCTGTAGTAGCTGTTACGGTAAACTGGTATTAGCGTCATAATTGGTCAGCTGGTATTTGATCTGTTTTATTCATGGTTCAGTGTCGTCTTAATTATAGTCAGAACACAGCACGACCACACCACAGTCACAGCTTTTTTTCTTTGGTATTAGCTGCTCGAGATGCTTGGTCTGCTTCAGCTTTTTGGTTGCTTCCATTTGTCAGTTAGGGGCAGAATCACGTGACTACAGCTTGGTTTTAAAGGGACAGTACATGAACAAACAGTGGGGACACACCAGAATAAAAATAATTGATATAATCGATATAGACAAGATTATGTCGATTAGAAGTTCTGAATGTCGATTTTGATTAATTTTGGTGATTAATTGCTTGATTAATTGATTATTTCACAGTTACAGCTGTGAAAATTGGTAGAAATTTCTCACACAGCTCTGAATTGTTTTTATTCATCTCCCAGTCTCTTTTGCAGGTTTCAAAGCCATAACTCAGTTAAATCTGTTAATTTTCTTAGCCACAACTTTGTTAGCTAAGATGCCCGGGTGAGGGTGTCTGATTTTAAGACCAGAAACAACTTATGCCCCCAAGTGATCTTTCAGAGATTCTCAGTCAGGTTCAGATGAGGACTCATAGCTAGCCATTTCATTACTTTAATATTAGCAGCTCAAAGGAAGTGTTTAACTGTTTGCAGTGTGACAAAGGGCATTGTCTTGCACAAAAATTGCTGGGTGATTGGGAGATGTTTGCAGTAAAGGAACCCCATTTTGCTGAAGGAGGTTCTGATAAACGTTAGTTTTCACTTAGCCATGTAGCTGTATTAGAGGCCCAGTTCCTGCTGAATAAAACAACCCCAGCAATGACGCCTCCTCTTCGAGTATTAACTACTTCACACACTTTGGGTTCAGCCTTTCCCCAGTTTAATGGTGAACATAATGTTTCCCATTTGACCCATCTAAATTAAACCAGTTCTCGGTCCACACAACATTCTCCTCAGCAAATTTAGTTTAGCCTTTTGACACTTTCTGCTGATGAGAGGCTTGGCTACTGTGGAGCATGTTTTCTGTCTGAATTCTCTCAGGCAGCAAGACAGAACTTTGTCCATTTAGTGCTGCATTAGAAGGAGATTTGGGCTGCATTGTTGAAACCATCATTCCTCATCAAGAGCTTCCACATCATCCTGTTCTCTCAAGCATTTGTGCCAGATATATTGTGATTTATGATATATTTAGACTGAAATAAATTCCCCATCTATCCTCTCTGTTTATAATAGGATACCTAATTTGACATTTGGCAAAATGTAATCTGCTCTCAATTTTTTTTTTTATCTCTACTCTATATATATGTGATTAAAACTACAAAAGCCAGGACACTTACAATAACTGGGAAACCCTGTCAAACTTTACTCAGAAAAGGGGACTACCGGCATACACCTATGAACTCTCTCTCTCTCTCTCTCTCTCTCTCTCTCTCTCTCTCGTTCTACCACCTGGTTGTTGCTGGTAGGCCTCAGGCTCATGTAAGGTCTGTCTTAAGTGTTGTTAGGACCGCTTTAATTTATAATGGCAGCTTTTATAAACATGTGGGGAAACCTCACCATGGAGACAGCACTAAAACAAATTCATAATATAGTCTCGTATTTATAAGGACCGGCTTCCCTGCTCCTCACTCATGAGTCTGGCTTGTGTTTTTGTGTGTGTATATTTTCTGTACAGCTGCACACATTTGAACCTGGCTTCTGTAATCTGTTTTTTATTTTATGTTTATTACAGTTTTTGAGCTGTAGTGGCCAAATGATGTACCTTGCCCTAGTAATGAAATGAAAAAGTTAATTGCTTTTTAAATCTGCCTCCATGTGTCTGTACTTTATTCTCAAGCACTAACCTGTGAACACAGTGACCGATAATGCACCCTGATGTCTGCATGTGTCTGCTGAATACACAGTGCTCTACGTAAATGAGTGTTGCACACACCGGTCAGCCATGATGTTCAGCCAGTGACAGGTAAAGTGAAAAGCACTGATTACAAGCGGTAGGATGTCTTAAGCAGGTTTGAATGTTGGTGATGGATAACTGCACAAGCAGAAGGATAAGAGCTACTTTGACAAAGGGCAGTCTCTGATGGTAGGGCATCCTGTAGGATGCACTGGAAAAACAAGTCTGATCCATAGAGGCAGCAGCTCATAATTTACAGGACTTAAGGGATCTGCTGCTTATGTCTTAGTGTCACACACCTTCAGAGGGCTTGTTCAGTCTATGCCACAGTGGGTCAGAGCATCTCCAAAACAACAGATCTATAGGATGTGTTGGCAATGTCTGGTCCATAGAAGCATCGCCTCCACTCACAGGACTTCAAGGGTCTGCTACTAATCTCTTGGTGCCAGCTACTTTGGGACACCTTTCTGAGGTCTTGTTCATTCGGTGGCTATGTCTAATCTGTTCTAGCTATTTTGGCTGCACAAGGTGGACCTAGAAATATTAGACAGATCATTTTAATGTTGTGGCTGATCAGTGTTTAAATGACTTTATGATCAGTGTTTAAATGACCTTCATTCCTCTGGTTTAGATGAGTTAACTAATTTCAATACCATAATGAAGTGCATTCCTGCTGTGTGTTTCCACAGAGCCTTATCTCTGTGTTCCCTCTACAGGACCTGATTCTCTGACTCTGCACTAACTCACTGTTAATAGTTTCCATTATGAGAGTATAGAGAGGGAAAGGTTTGCCTAAAGGTCAGCCTGATTGGACCATAAATACCACATCAGCAGCTCACTCTTCATTAAAGCACATGACCATTTTTCCCTGCGCAATGCTCTGCATCTCATCAAGCAATTTATTGTACAACATTTAAGTGTACGCTTGTAGGTGTGTATATGTGTGTGTGTGTGTGTTTGCACCCTTTTGTAAATGCGTCCCCAGCCTTTGTATTTAAAATTGTTTTATACATTGTTATTTATATCAATTTAAAAAATATATTTCTCATAGATTAGTTTCTGGTTAATTCTGTAAAAATCTACCCCTCTTCTGCCTCATAATGCTGCCTGTCTGAGAGGCTGAGCGCTATCACAATGCATTAGGGGGGTATTCTGCAGAGAAAACATGAATCTGTTTGCTTGTCAGGGCATGACTCATTGGCCTCATTGGTTTTCAATTTGTGAGATCGATGCCCCCATTGGTGCTGTGTATGTCCTTGCACATGTGTAAAGTAATAAAGGTGTTGAGGTTCTTTCTGCCAGAATCACTTGTCACTTAAAAATGGACATTTTCACATCTGCTGTGCGTAGGACACTATACGCATTATCCTTTGGTAATAATTATCAGAGTATTATCATCGTCAAAAGTATTGTTGCTGAAATCCTGCTTGTTGAATATATTGCAAACAAATTACCAAATGATGTGGCTTTTCAGACAAGGTATGGGGCTTTTGTCAAATAATGTCTTGCAAATCAAAAAGTTGTATATAAATAAACTGGAGCTGCAGTAAAGGCAGTCATATAGACATACAACAGGTCTGTGTGTGTACCCTGACAGCAATAGATGAGGTAGGGTTGTTCAGATCAGGATTTTGGTTTGACAGGGCCTTTGCAAAAGTGCGTGAGTAAGAAAGAGAGAGAGAGAGAGACTTGTAATCATTTCTATCAGTTTACTTACATAAATTTAAGCTCTTGAAATTTTTTTAAAGTTTATTTCTTTCTGAAAGTTAAATTATAAAAGCAATATTTTGAATAGTATTACACCTTCTGTTAGTTATGATCCGTAGAGATAAGCTGGTTGCTTTTAACTATGCTCTTTATGGTTACTGCAGGCCGCAGTAGGCCCTGTGGTCAGTACGGACTGAAGTCCAGTTGCAGGGGTGGTGTGTAATGGTAATGTAGTCTTCCTGTGCTGTGTCTCCTAACAGCTACACTAGTGCTGACAGGACTGTGCCCTGGCTCTACCCTTAGCAGGCCCTGCAGTTTTTCATATCAAATAGAGATTCCATGTTTGAAGTCCTTGTCCAGAGGTTGTGCAGTGTTGCTGAATGATAACAATAGTGGTAAGATAATGCTGCACATCCTCTTTACATGTTTCTACTGAGTTGCCCGAGCCACTTATAAATACACTACAGATTGAACAGAGTGCTAATTGGACGACTAAGCACTTTGAATTGCCATTGTGTATGAAAGGTGGTCTATAAATATACTTGCCTTGCCGTACTATAAAATTCAGGTGTTCCCATATGTCACCACTTCAGCAATCCAAGCATAAACTTGTATGTCAGCACTCAGTTTAAAAGTACTTTTTTATTTTCTATATTAAGATATTGTCACTATCTAAGATCTCATATCTATATTCTCATTTAATTATTTATTTGCAGTAATTTAGTTTCACATGCAGTTAATAGTTCTGTAAGCCTGCATGTTACTTTCACAACACTCAAGAGTTAACTTTTGAATCTTTCCCAGTTCATCTGTAAGCGTAATTCTTCTGTGCTCTCTGGCATGAGAAATATTTTAACTGACAGGTTTATCCGTGGAAAGTGGCTTTGATACGCTGACCACCAGTGTTGTGTACGACCTCCATCTTTTCTCACCCCACAGACTTCAAAAACGATCCAATTAACCATGGATCAAATGTTAAAGACACTCTTTTCTTTTCCTACTTTTAAATCCAATAGAGCGGTCTGTTCCAATCTCCTAATCCATATGAAGAGATTTTGTATAGATTAAGTGGATTAACTTGTTACTCACTGGTAATGATTACTGTAATTCCTGCTTTTCTAGCGGTGTGGAGATTTTCCTGTGAGAGAAAGTACATATGAGCAGCTAAATTGCACAACACAAAGTGTTACAGTTATGTAAAAATAGAGAAACTTTAATTAACACTTATTTTCATGATTCCGTGAAGTATTTTCTAAGTGAGTCTATGAGATAACCGAGTGTATTCTTAGTGATTGGGAACTTGAGGTGAAATGTTATACTGTAGGTTAAAACCTGACCGTGGATAGAGACCATCAATTGATTAGAATTCAACTTTAACATAAGTAGGGACATCATTTCTAGTTCTTCATTAAAGCCACCTATGTTTTGTTCTGCTTTACACCCATATCCAAGCAGGTGGGCTAGCAGCTATGGAGGTCTGTCCTCCATCTAGTCCTTCAGTGCAGTAGCAATGTGGGAGGGGGTTTGAGAGGTTGTTATAAATGCACATGACTTAAATCAGCTCCTACTCCTCTCTCACCTTTTACTGAGTCTTAGCCCAGATGCACTGACTTCACTTTTTCCACCCCATGTGTAAATAAAAGCATTATATTTTGCAGGGGTCTGAGTTTTTTTTTTTTTTTTTTTTTTTTTTTTTTTTTTTTTTTTTTACAGTAAGGTTAGCAGTGCATTGAGTGGTGAAATGTCAGCACATAAATACTGTAGCATGGGCAACAGAGAGAGGGTTAGTGTGTAGGGGGTTGGTTTTTTCACATAGTGTTTGAAGTTTCGCCATTTATATCGAAAATATTATTATGCTTGTTGGCATTTTTGGAAAATAGAAAATTCTTATGTTTGATTTATATATAAAAAAATGTTTGTGTGCCTTGTAAACATGTTTTGTGCAGCTGGCGAGTTTTGGTATTTTGCTTGTTTGAGCCCATGACGTGCTGTTTGTGTAGAATGGTGCTTATGGTGCTTGAGTCAGGGCTTGGTGCTAATTGTCTGTGCACAGTAACGATATTGTCTGGAAATGTCAAGCCTCTCAGCACCTTCCGCCATCCAATTAACATCGCTTACAGACCCTCTCTCGCTCCACTCGGCCACCTCAGCAAATATCAGTCCCACAGCACGGTGCCACAATAGCTCATGATTGTACCCACTGCCCTTTCAAACCATTGCTGCACACAGGGGTGAGTGAGAGATTCCAGATTGTTGGACTCAAGTTGAGAAGGCCATAGGATTTGTGTATGTGTCTGTGTGCGTGTGTGAGAGAGAGAGAGACTCACATCCAGTCAGGTTCAGCTTTTTTACCATGATGTACAATGATACATTCATCATTAATCCAGAGAAAATGCAGCCTGTTAGTTTCTTAGAACGCCTCTGAAGAATAGAGACTGATCTGAGGACTGTGATCTGTAGTAACGCACTGTTGGCTCAAACTAAACTATTTCCCATTCATGTGCTTAAATGGTCTACATAAACAACATCTCACACTTTTAAATTCCAGTGTTTCAAAGTATGTGTGTCTGTTATTGAGAACACTTGTGTCTAATTGATATCTTGGTGAAATGTTGCACCATTGCTTGGAATCTCCTGGCCTTTTTTTGCATCAGACTTGAATGGATGTTTAGGAATGTTTTCAACACCATTCCAGCCAAGTGAAATACGAAATGATGGATGACACCTCTTTATCCAAACAGACCTAAGGACTTTGAAGGATTTTTACCAATTCTTTAAAGTGCCTATATTTTACTTGGCTCTAATTTCACAGATAGTTTTTCATTGTTGTGCTTCCACCACACACTGATCTTCATCAGCTGCTAGACAACAGTGAAGAGTCGTGTTTAAGTTCACATACGTTACAGGTACAGGAAGCCTCCTAATGTGTATTTAGTAATGAATTATGGAAAAATAACTTAAGAAATATATTTCCATATGGGCTCCTGGAGGCTTTTAATCACACATTCTGTGGCTTTGTGCTCTGCCGCTTGCTCCGTATTGTGCTGTTTGCTTTTTCAGTCTTGCTTCCCTTGGAAAAGTTGACTGTCCCCAAAGACATCGCTCAGCAGGGATTAGCAGCGCAGGAGCTGTAGTGTGTACCTGGACAAATTTGCTGGCTGTCGCTATTTAAGGTCTGCGTGTGCTATTTATAGCATTTTCTACTGTTACAATCTTTCTCTTCTCTGCCTACTGAGATGACCCCCCCTCTCTGTTTCTCTCTCTTTCTCTCTCTTTCTGTTTCTGTTTCTGTCATTCTCTCAGTATATCTTTTCTACCTCTCTTTTTCAGCTTTGTCTCTGTTATTTACCTGTTTGTCCAGTGACATGCATCATCTGCTAGTATGTATTTATGGTGTTTTTTCAGGTATGTTAGTCAGGTGCGTGATACGCATGTGACTCCCCTGTAGAATACAGGTCAATGTTGCTTTCACAGCATTTATTTACCACCTCATCGATCACACCTTGCACCACACTGCTTTGCATGAGAGTGCAGGCTTATCTTTTTCACACTCTCCCTCTGTCTTATTCTCATATTATGTATAGACCTCTTTCTTTACATTCTTGTTATGCAGTTTTTTTCTGTTCTGTTCTGTTCTGCTTATAGACATTACTCATCTCTCTTTCTCCTGACAGTTTTTTTATACTCAGTTGCATTTTTATCCCATGCTCTTTCCTTCTGTCTCTTCTTCCTTCGTCCACTGTGTGCAGATGCCTGTGCCTTCATTTTTCCTGATGGAATCAGAGGTGCAGGCTCTTTCACTGTGTCTGTTGATGTCCAGCAGCATATAGGATGAAATGTCCAGATAAGCATTTTTCTCAAACACTTAACTATTCTTCATCCCACATATTTAGGCAAATGTCCTACATTTCTTATCCCACCTACTATACGTTTCTTCAAATTATTAATTATAAAGTATTATATTAATATTTCAATCTTGAGAGGAGCTGTATTTGTGCTTTATCCTGGAGAGATGTTTGTAAAGCATACATAAGATGTATGCCTGACATTTCTATTTTGTTTTGCAAATACTTATTTGTAGCTGTATTCGTCCCACTTTCACTGATCACTCAGCTCTGCATAGCACCTACGTCATACAATAGGCCACACACAGTGCAGGGAGGAGGCATTTTAAGCATTGTGAAGATTTTTTTAGTTTAAGCTTACATGTATAAACAGCTTTGTCCTACATTATTTTTGCTTTTGCTTTGGGAATTTCTGCATGCTGCAATGCATTCTGGGCAAGTTCTGCTTCCATCTGAGGTCTCGTATAACACACTTCACTTCAGCCAATCCAGAAATGGAACAGCCTTTAAGATGGCGTCGGAGATTCCCACGATGGGGAAGTGGTGTGGCAGAGTGGACGAGGGCATGTTAAAACTAGAATTGAAATACAGGGAGAGTTACTAGTTTGTGGACACCTGAGCATCACATCTATTTGAGCCTAGTCTGAACTGTGAAAAACAGCCTTAGACCTTTATCCATCCTTCATCAAACTTTAATGTGGGCACAAGCATGGAGGTTGTAGATTCGATTCCTTCTCTAGGTGAATGTCTGTGAGGAGTTTGGTGTGTTCTCCCTGTGTCTGCGTGGGTTTCCTCCGGGTGCTCCGGTTTCCTCCCACGGTCCAAAAACACACATTGGTAGGTGGATTGGTGACTCAAAAGTGTGTGTTCCCGCCTAGCGCCCAATGATTCCAGGTAGGCTCTGGACCCACTGCGACCCTGAACTGGATTACAGATAATGAATGAATGAATATTCTTCTGGCATTCTCCAAATTCAGATTTGTCCAGATAACATGTGATTCAGATTCATTATATCTCACAAGCAGATGCCTGGAATTATGCATAATGATCCTTGGTTTCTGTGCAGCTGTTTATACATGGCGGCACGGTGGCGCAGCAGGTAGTGTCGCAGTCACACAGCTCCAGAGACCTGGAGGTTGTGGGTTCGATTCCCGCTCCGGGTGACTGTCTGTGAGGAGTTAATGTGTTCTCCCCGTGTCCGCGTGGGTTTCCTCCGGGTGCTCCGGTTTCCTCCCACAGTCCAAAAACACATGTTGGTAGGTGGATTGGCGACTCAAAAGTTTGTGAATGTGTGTGTATGTCTGTGTTGCCCTCCTCCAGGGTGTATTCCCGCCTTGTGCCCAATGATTCCAGGTAGGATCTGGACCCACCGTGACCCTGAACTGGATAAGCGGTTACAGATAATGAATGAATGAATGTTTATACATGGAAACCCATTTCATAAAGCTCCAGATGCACACTTCTTGTTGCAAAGTTGTTCTGAGAGCCTGAATGACGTACTGCTTCATAGTTGAAATGTTGTTGCTCCTAAACCTTTTCATTTTAAGTTAATGTTGACTGAGTCAAATTTTGCTGTTTCAAAAACTTACTTGTATGGGTATTAAACAATTTATATGACATGGTCAGTGGATACACTACACTCCTTCATTCTTTGGTTTGTATAAGCTGGATAAATCTGAGCTTAAAAACAAGAAAAAATCATGTGACCCTATTGGTATTTTTGTTCTTTGAGAATATCATTTGTAAAGACTAATTATTTTATTTTCTGATCCAGAACATTTTTTCTGAGGTTCATTTTAGCTGCAATATTTCTTCATTTCATGTTGTATTCTGCTGTCTTTTATCCTAATACAGCTGACCTATGGAGATTCGATTTGAATGCCTCCTTTTAAACTCCTTTTAACCCAACCCATGAAAATTGTGCTAACAATGTCAGATTTTATCAGCTCAATTCACAAAAAGATTTATTTAAATTAAGATTTTAAAAAATTAAATGTAAAGACTGGCAAAATGCAAACAAATATAACTAGCATATAGTTGCAGAGAAAATTAAAGTAGCCAAGTATCTTTTAAACATGCATTTCATGTATTTTTGTATTCTTTATTTGCCACATGTGGGACAGGCACAGAAAACAAATCAATTCATGAACAAATTCTTTTTTCCATTTGAATCTTAGGATTTAGTGTCCAGATTTTATTATTTTGTGTAAAACTTTTGGCAGGAAATCAATACCATAGGCTATGGAAACTGATTTTTTTCTCTCATTTTTAGAGAGTTTTTTTCCTAATCAAAATCTGAAGACACCTCTTTTCTCAAATGTACCCTTTATATTCAGATGTCAACTGTCTGACAAAAATATTGACATGAGTTACGGTATATACTTGTTTGTAGAGGATCAGAAAACCATTTCTGATACCACTTTGTTTTGACCTCTTGGGACCATCGTTTTGCTGATTTTGAAGATTTAATTTCCATTTTTTTTTTCTAATTGACTATTTTTCTCCCTGTAAAGGGCTCTGAGAATGGACCTAAAAATTGCTTCTCAGCTGAAATGTGACCCAGTGCACATGGTCTTTGCATGCTCTAATGTATCTTTCTTTTTACCGTGTTCATCATTTTTAGTTGGCTGGCTTTGGGGGAATCTGAGTGTTTTCTGGACATGGCTCCCTCCTTCCAGTCCAACTGCTGCTGATTCAGGACTAGTGCTCTGCAGCTTGGCTCTCAGTTTTCTTGGTGTTTTCTAGGATCTTTTTACCTGATGTCAGTTTGGAGCTAATGACTAATGAGGCATGCTGGGCAGTGGAAGAATGTGTGTAGGGCTGACACATGATCCCTTAATCTTCTGACATTGTCACACCACCATTATTTATGCCAATTACTCTGAAAATTCAGAGGTTTTATTATCCATAATTTTGTATCTAATATTTTTTACATATCTAAATATCTATACATTTTACATTTTTCATATGTGACATGCAGCCACTGTCCCTCAGCCATTGAATTAATCATTCAATGACTGAGTGAAGTGAATATAAAAATCTACACACCCCTGTTAAAACTCCAGACTTAATCACATTTATTATGACAAGTTATATATCAGTTGTGAAAAGTGCTATATACATAAATTTGATTTGATATATTAGATCAGGGGTTCCCAGACTCCAAGGTGGTGTCTCTGCAGGGCCCCACTTTTGAAGATTTTGAAGAAAGTCCTGTCATCAGGGGCATAGCATATGATACATTTTCTCCATAACTAATTTTGTTATATTTTACACAGTTCTATAATGAAAGTTGACACAAATGTACCCCTCCTCCTTGAGAAGAGAATGTAATGTACCTTTAGGGAACACAACTGGACTCTAAAATCTCTGTTGTACCCTTTTAATTTACACTATTTGTACATTTATTGACAGTAATGTGCTTGTACTGTACCTTTTTTCCTTTTTTCCGCGGACGGTGCAACTACAAACCCCATATCCAGAAAATTTGGGATGATGGGCAAAATATAATAAAAAACATAATGCAATGATATGCAAATAATTTAAACCCTGTAGTTATTTGAAAATAGTAAGATAATATTTCAAATGTTGAACTGAGAATTTTTATTGTTTTCTGAAAAACATTTGCCCATTTTGAATTTGATGCCAGCAACACATTACAAAAATGTTGGGACAATGCCACAAAAGACTGGTAAAGTTGTGTAATGATACCAAATTCAAAGTAAGTTTGTTGGCTGGAGGTCAGTGAAATGGTAGATCTTAGAGAGGATGGATGAGTCTTTCAGAGGTAAAGATGAGGTGTACTTCACCACTCTGTGAAAGACTTAATTGTGCAACAATTAAATAATAACATTTATTTACTTAAAATACTAAAGAACCAGGGTATTTCTTCAATTACAATTCATAATATAAAGTTTGAACATAAGTTTAAACATAAAGTTTTAGAGAATCCAGAGAAATCTTTGTAAGGGACAAAGCTGTGATCTTCAGACACTCAGATGGCACTTAAAAAGTCATGATTCTGTAGTGGAAGTCACTGCAAGGTCTCAGCAACATTTTCCAAAACCATGGTTAGTTAGTGTAGTTTGCCACTTTATCCATTTTGCACATTAAAACCCTGAAATGCAAAAAAGAAGCCATAACTAAACAACATCCAGAAACGCTATGAACTTCTCTGTGCCTGACATAATGGACTGAAGTAAATGTGAAAAGTGCCCTGTTATGTTCCTCAATGCTTCTTGTATGATTTATTTGTAACACAAAGCAAAGCACACCATTTAACGAGTTGTCTTTGGATTATTCTTGTGTTATAAATAAATCATACAGGAAACATTGAGTAAGGCCTAAATAAATTCAGATTATGTCATTCATGACAAGGGATGACAGAACTGCAAAGCAAGCACACTATTTACAGGGTTGATTTTGGATTATTCTTGTAGTTGTTAGGCACTTAAATAACACTTAACTGAATTGATTTAGATTTGTGTTAAATTCACTTTTAAATCACTTTAATGAACTTCTAGGCCACTATTTCTTATATAGACACTGACTGATTGTGTATGATAATGAAAAGGACATAAATAATTTCTAATTCACCCATATAGTTAATTATTAATGGACACGTTCAAAATGTTGACTTTTAGATCCCTCTGCCAAAAATGTAACACCTTTAATTGAATTAGTTTTTAATGTATTAAACTGAAATCAGTGCCTATGTCTGCATTAGTGGAAAAAGAATTTTGTTATCTTTAGATATCTTTAGTTATCTTTAGTACCCAAAGTTTATACCTTCTTCAGATTTTTATTTTATTTTTTTTAAGAATGCACTCTTTATTCTCCTGACTCTACCTGGCGAAATAACTGTTTCTGCTAATTGCAGTAATTATTGACAAACAAAAACTGTTTTGCTCCTGAGAGAGGTCATTAAGAAGCCCAAACCTCCAATCATCTTGCTGACATTCTTTGTTCCATTTTGGCATCCACTTTTCTCTCTGTGCTTGTGTCATTAGCTCACCACATCCCACTCACCCAACCTAAATATGATTTCTGCTGTCCTCAGGATAACATGCTTTTTTTTTTTAACCAAAATGGGCAGTGTGGAAGTTCTGAAATTGCTTCACTCTGGAATTCCTTTCTCACTGAGGAAATCACAACACCAGTCTGGTAACATAGGGAATTAAAACAATTGTTTCATTCAATTATATAGTGATCAAATACTTTTCATTCAGTTATTGTGGTTACAGCACCTAATATATCATTGTGTGAGCTGTAAATATGTATATACATGTTACTTAAAGGACAGAATACCAGTCATGTTCATTGACCTCTAATGCTAACGGGTTTAACATTTATAAAAAATATTCAAACAACTATGTAAAGAGATTACTTCCTCACTTATCCTCTCTGTGTGTTTTCACATTGCACAACCTAGAATTTAAACAATCTGCAATTACAAAGTGCAATGTGCCAGAAGATTGGAGAGTGGAGAACTTTACTTCGTTCATGAGAAGACAGATGTGTAATGGAGAGAGAGTCTGCTCGTTGTGTGATCTGGCATTATACCCAGCTACTGTTGTGTAATTGATCCAAAAGCTTCTCTATAAACTGGGGTGCAGAAAACACACTGTATTCTTTGTTTCCTTGATCTTCAGCTGGGAACACCTGGTGTTTCCTGGGAATCTACTGTGCACAAGGCCTGCTTTCCAAGACACTTAATGAAAGAATGATTCTTGGTGTTAAGTGCCAGTTCTTGTAAAACATCTGGGGTAATGTAACTCCTTTACATTATGTGGAGATTCTTTAAACTGGTCTTAAGGGACCACCCATTTAAAGATGTAGGGTTAGGGACACAAAGATGATGATCCTTGTATGGCCTCACTCTCAGTCTCTTTTAGTGCAGAGCTTTAAATTAAAATTTATAAGGATGAAAAATATGACATTGTACAGTCAAAACTTTACGCCATACAATATGCATTCTGTTATTTTCTTTTCAAGGGTCACAGAACAATCAGACACACTAATACAGGGATTTACAAAATATTTGTATGCTCTTCTGAACTAAATCCAATTGTTTAGGCCTAATTATATAAGTGGTTAGCCATGTTCTTTAACTGCTGATTATATCTGTATGATAGAAGTAGTTGTTGGTCCTGAAATTTTTGAGTACACAGAAACAATGGTCCATGGTCCACACAGAAACACAACTATATTTTCATGACCCAATTGCACTACTACAGTTTTTCACTCATAGCAGAGAGATGACCAAAATGCTGGGCTTTAATATATTATGCTAGCTGTATATTTCCCAGCCAGTGTAAAAGACATTCCGGGCAATGTCCAAGGCAGTGGTGATTATGTGCATCTGTGTATGGAGCTCAGTGCCTGTTTGAATTAGGAGCAACTGTCCATTGCACTGGAGTCAGTACAGGATGCAGCATCAGAAGGGCAATTTTGTGTTTAATTTCTGCCAAGATAGTTCCTTACCATAACTTACTGATGGTTTGGTTTGTTCTGTTAATATCATACTATTGTCATATTATTTTCAAGTCTGTGTCAAATGTGTGGCTTTTAGTATAGGACGTTTACTGTTTTACTGTGATTTCTTCCTGTAGAGAAGTTTGATACATATGCTTAGGAAAGATTAAATTTAATGATCTACAAACCCATTTCCAGAAAAGGTCCGATCTACTGTAAAATATAAATAAAAACTGAAGGCAATGATTTAAACCATATATTAAATTAAAAATATAACATAAGCCATATTTGAAAAAAAGAAGCTTTATTGTTTGAAAAAATATTTGCTCACTTTTTATTTGATTTCAGCACCAGGTTCCAAAAGTGTTTTGGACATGGAACAAAAGAAGTTGTAATGGAAAAAAAAGAGAGATTAACTGGCAGCAGGACAGAGGCATGATTTGAAAAAGAGAGGCTTTCAGAGCTCCACAGCTTTATTTCTGAAAGACTTAGAGGGCAAGCAGTGAAATAATTTATGGATAATGTTTCTCAACTTAAAATGGTAAACAATCTGGAGAAATCTCTATATACAAGACAAGGCCCAAAACCATTACTGGTCTTTGAGCTCTCAGATGGCACTGAATTAAAACCAGACATAATTCTGTAGTGAAAGTCAATGCATGGGCACAGAAATACTTCCCCAAACCACTGTCTGTGAATACAGATTGTCGCTGCATCTACAAATGCAAGTTAAAACTCACAAATACAAAGAAACCATATATTAACAGGGTCCAAAAATTCCACCGCATTTTTAAGAAGGACTGAGGTAAAGTGGAGAAGTGTGGAGAAGTATATATATATATTCTATAACAAGCATGTTTCAGAAAAGAGTTCACTTACAAAACAACAGCGACTGGTCTCCTCAGTTCCCAAACGTTCACAAAGAAGAAGAGGTAGTGCAAATTTCAATCCAAATATTTAAAATTTATTTGTTGTGTTTGTTGTGTGGGAATTGACCTCTGATTGTGTGTGTGTGTTCATGTGTGTTTGTATGTTGCAGTTTTCTGCTGGTGTTCAGCTGTCTGGTGCTCTCTGTCTTCTCGACCATTCCCACCCATCAGAAAACCGCCAATGAAGGGCTCTTCATCCTGGTAAGAGGACTGATTTGCCCCAATTTATGGAAGCATATCATAAAATACTGCAACAACCACTTTCACATTTTACATTCATTAACTATGTCAAATTTAGATCTTGGTTTGTAAAACTTTATTTTAATATCATGTTAATGTGATAATTCAGTGAAAAATATAGCCAAATAAATATTACAAATATTACATTTTTTTTTTATTTGTTTGTTTATTTATTTTTTTTGTAAACTATCAGAAATTGTTGTTCATAAATTGCAATTAAACAACATGGCGAAAGTAAAATCACACAAGCAAAACTGTTGTTAAGATCTTGAATAGCCCTAACACTCCAGAATGATATTTGGCGTACATAGGCCAATTAATTGTCATCTACATTAGCTTCATATAATTAGTGCAATACTAAAGAAGCCAACTTTGAATACATTACATGTCTGGAATATTTGACTACATCAAGGGTAAGAGGACAGTTGCATAATTTTAACTGACCTAGATCTAACTACTAAGGAGTGTTTAAAATAAAACCTGCTGTAAGATTTTCCTATTTTGTGCTACAGAATTTATGGGACAGGTGACTGCGTTAACAAAACAAAGTAAAGTAACATTTTCTAAAGTACAAAACACACAACTATCAAATTTTTTTGAGCAAATATCCATGTGATTTGCTTTTACAGCCTCCCCAACCCCCACTTCACGCAGCTGCACTTGTCTTTAATGCATCATGCACACCAAGCTGTTTCATTGTAACTGTGTAATCATGCATATTCAATCAAACATATTAATTTTGAATGTATTGTTTAATAATTTTAGTTTTGCAAATAATTAGCCTGAAAATACATAAACTTGTAAGCAGAGTAAAAATTCATATTAGTGTCAGTAGCCTACCTTGCCTTAAGTAGACTTCCAGTCCATTCTTTGCTAAAAGTAGGAAAAGAGAAGATCTACATTACAAGCTGTATTCTCAAAGAGCCTTTGTCCAGATGCATTGTATTTGCATTGTCTCTATTGTTTCCCAATGCAAACATACAAATGAACATTGTTTCAAAAAACCTGACAATGCTTTTGTGTGGACAGTGTCCAATAGCAGTGTATATATCGTTGTGTGTCATTTTTGGAGGTGTGCCTTAAAAAAATGATGAATAGGGACCATTTTTCACTTGCCAGCAGTATGGATCAAATGTGCCGTGTTTGCAGCCTGTTTTTTGCAGTCCATTGTTTTTACTCAGAATTTTAGCATGGTGTTAGCACAATTTTGCATGTGTAAATGCAAACAAGTAATATAAAAGTAAATGCTAAAGGAAAAGACAGATTTGGTGGAATTAGGAATCTAATAAGTGAAATCAAATGTTATAACATTCTCTTATAGATGAGGCTGTGGCGTGTAAACGCATTTAGGATTTTGATCCATCATATTTATAATGGTCTACAATGGCTTTTCGAGTTGAGCCCATTTCTCATGCTGATTGGTGTGATTGGCAGCTTGCGAGCTGGTCTGTACCGTCTCATGTCTCCTCATGGCCACATTAAGTCTGTGTAAGTGTGCATCTTGTTTTCCAGTGGGCTCTTTGCAGGGAGAAATGGCAGTGTAAGCACAGAACAGGATTCAGGTGTTGTTGAGTATGCAAGAAATAGCTGTCTCGAGTCACTAATCTTAACGGCAATCCTATAATCACCCATTCAGTAAGAAGTGCTTTTGAGGGAGGTAATGGAAGACTCTCTCTCTCTCTCTCTCTCTCTCTCTCTCGTGCTCTAATGGTAGAGAAATATGTTGCCTGTTTCCCTGTTATGCTGTGCTTACAGGAATTCCATTTGAATTAGTCAATACATGCATCTGACACACATGAATTGAAAATGTATGAAAAAATCACAATTTTGAAATTATGTTTTAATTATAGCTTTTGCATATTGTCAGACCCAGTAAATAAGTGGCAATGAAATAACTGGAAAACATTGGGCCTAAATATCTTTTAAAGAGTTTTGTATGTTCTTATTTATTTGTTAGGTTTTTTTTTTTTTATTAAATTGTATGTCCATGTGTTGAAACATTTCCCCAAATTTCTTCCCAGGGTAAATGCTTTCACTGAGTGATGAGACCCATGATGTAGCCTGTTAAATACTGTGTCACATATCCAAGTTACATGTTCATTTTTTCATTGTTCTTATATATCATATCTAACATTATGAGGACAGGATACTGACTGCTGTCTGTTTGTTTGTGTTCTGCAGGAGTTTGTGATGATTGTGGTGTTTGGGCTCGAGTATTTTGTGAGGGTTTGGGCTGCTGGGTGTTGCTGCCGCTACAGAGGATGGCAGGGTCGGCTACGCTTTGCCAGAAAACCCTTCTGTGTTATAGGTAAAGTTTGCATCTACTACAACAGGCATGTTTAATATAAGAGCTAGAGAGACATGTTTTAGTAAAAGGATAATTTAGCATTTTAATCTCCCTGGAATATGCCAAAAATGTACGGTTAATTACCACATACAATATTTGCTGCATGATGTCCCTTATTTGGACATGAAACATTGTTTGTAGCAGATGGTGAATTCGGTGAATAATTATTTTAAATGCATGATTCTGTTCAGCAAACTCCAGAAACTACAACCATTACACTCTATCCTTATATTAGCAGTATCTTACCTTAACAATATTCCAGTTGCTTTTTGCAACATCTACATGCTTTCACATGGCCATGAGCGAAAGAAACTTAGAATTAAGTCAGTTGCAGTAATGAATGTGTATTAAAACTATGTTTTCCTTCTGAAGAACAAGCCATCTCTTAGACAAAAATGATTTGTATAGATTTGTACGGATAATATTGTTTTTAAAGAATAATTAAACATTTTCTTATATAGCAATCACTCAATGGCTTCTGTTATAAAAGCTTTTTAAATCAGTTGTTACAGGAAATCATCCAAAATATTATTAAATTTAACAATAGTTGCATTACATAAGGATTAAGTTAATGAACAATGATGTTTTTTTTCTGATGTATTGGCTCTGTGTTTCCAGACTTCATAGTTTTTGTGGCTTCAGTTGCTGTGATAGCAGCAGGTACGCAGGGGAACATCTTTGCCACGTCTGCTCTGCGCAGCATGCGATTTTTGCAGATCCTGCGCATGGTGCGCATGGACCGCCGAGGAGGCACATGGAAACTGCTGGGCTCTGTAGTGTATGCTCACAGCAAGGTGATCTCACACACACACATAAAAACATCTTAACCCAGTTTTTTGTAGTGCCCTTTTGCCATGTAATAGGAGAAACAAGTTCAAGCTGAAAGTTAGCAAAAAAGTCATAGAATTAATAGTGATTGAGTTTTGACTTCTAAATTATTGTGTGATTTATATTATTGAACTCTTATTCCACGTACTTCTCTGTTTCAGGAGCTTATCACTGCCTGGTACATTGGCTTCCTGGTATTGATTTTTGCCTCGTTTTTGGTCTATTTGGCTGAAAAGGACATCAACACTGAGTTCTCTACTTATGCAGACTCCCTCTGGTGGGGAACCGTGAGTAAAATCAAACACAGAGCCAAGAAACCGTTGAGTTAAATCTTTGTTTTTGAACCGGTAGTTCTCCTGTATGTTGGATAGAAATTTTTAAAGAGTGAGATTAGAATAATAATGGTAAAGCAGATGTGATCCCTCTGTGCATAAGAAGAGAGGGTTCCAAATAAATGCAGTGTCTTTTTCTAGATTACCCTCACCACAATTGGTTACGGAGACAAGACTCCACACACCTGGCTTGGTCGGCTTTTAGCAGCCGGCTTCGCCCTGTTGGGAGTGTCTTTTTTTGCCCTGCCTGCAGTAAGTGACCTATTAAGCCATTGCCTGCACATTTTATTCAGACTTGATGAATCACATTTCCACTTATGCCCCTGGTTTTGTTCTTGAAGGGGATTTTAGGTTCAGGTTTTGCTCTGAAAGTCCAGGAACAGCACAGACAGAAGCACTTTGAGAAGAGGAGAACTCCTGCAGCCAACCTCATACAGGTGATGACCCACAGTTCACCTGCCTGCTGTAGCCAATGCACCTCAGCCATTAACATACACAGCTTTTTCCAAACAGGTTTTTTTTTTTTTGTTTCAGGGTTTTTTTTTAACAGAACAGCAATGTGTATACACTGAGAATATTGCACAGTTTATACACAGAATACCTACTGCTATGTTATACATTTATTACAGATCTTTTTACATTGATATGTTCTATGATTTATTTTGTATGTGTGATGTTTGTAATTTTTCTCAAGATTTGTTTGTGTGTGTGTGTTCATCAGGCTGCATGGCGACTTTATTCCACAGATGCCCAGCATTCATATCTTACAGCTACTTGGTACTTCTACGACAGTATGCTCCCATCTTTCAGGTAAGTATTATCTGTTCAGCTGTGTCCACTTGTGTCATTAGATACCTGCATGTGTGCTGTGAAAACTGAACCTTCTCATGTACTAGCTTTGTAAATGCTGCATACCTTTTAGAGGTTTGATATCATATTATGATATTTTTCCAACTGCTTAAGAAACATCCTGACAGATATTTTAAATAGTAAAATCTCTTCAACAGATTTATATGATTTGATTAAAATATTTATTATTAAATATGAACCAGTTGTGGTTACTTAAGTTTTAATACTATAACAAAATATAACCCCCATAAAGTTTTCCTCTGTGATTCCATGCTAACTAGCCAGAATGTAGGCACTGACCCACTCTAAGTACTTTGAATTAGATGTAAGACATTTGACAAAATATATAAGGAAGATTAATCAAAATAAAAAGCAAAATATATCTTAATAGTTTGGTTTTAACTGCATTATTTTCACTATTTTCATGCAAATTTGTTAGGATAATGTAGACTCTTTCTTCATCGTCTACTTTAATTAACAATTATTATTGGCAGATGTTTGCAAATATTGTCAAATATAAAGTTTTATCTAATATTTCCATTTATCATCAAATTTTATGAATAGCAACTGAAGAGAAAACATGTAACCGTACACTGTTGTTTAATGTTAACGCATTATTGGGAGGGAAGTTAATACGTGCAGCAATCTATGAATATAAATCATTTTTTTGCTGATGAGTCAGTTTTATTATTTTGAGCAGACAGTTTTGTGCCACACAGCTGTTTCAGCATTTATAATGAGTCTAAGTCCCTAAAGGATGTCAGGTCCTTCAGCAAAATATTATCTGGTTTAATTTTGACATATCCTTAATACATCAGTTCACAAAATATGTTTTTGAAGTTTCCTTCACTGCTGTTATGCTTTTGTGTTGACATGCTTTTTAGAATTCATTTGACTTGATTTTAATTGATATTTTGTTTAAAAAGACAGAAAATATGCAATTTGTTTAAAGTATACATAATTTGAAATTGATTCTATTACATCTGCTTCACATAATTGTATATAATTTTATGCAGAAATCATATCTCTGTCTTTTTAAGTGTGGCTTCAATTAATAAGTTTGCTCTCATTTTATGAGTTTATTTTTCCTTTGTTATGTTTTTATTTTTTATTATTATTTTTTTGCTGATGGGTCAGAGAATTGACGCTACTGTTCAGTCACCTCCAACGGCGTAACACCAAGAAGGTTCTCCACAACTACCAAACCCTGCTGTCGGGCCTTCGGCCCTACAGCTCCCTCTACCTGTCAGGGGACAGGTACGCTACTGTCCAGCTCCAGTATTCACATAATCTCTCTGGGGATTAATTATGGTGCATTTATTCATTCATATATTGTCTTATTACTTTCTTTCTATAAGAAGGGAGTGTAGATGTTACTTTATGGTGTTGAAATACCAGTCATATATGTTAATACAGCCTATGTAGTTGAGCACAAATCAGTCAAGTTGCGATGTAAACTAACATTGTCACGTTTACTTGTGTGTCTTCTGAATAGCTGATAGTGTGTTCTTAACAGCTGATACTAACATTACTAACACTATGTTCTGGTTTTCCAAGCAGATTTATCCCAGTCTTAATTTCTTTATAGTGTATTGTCTCCTAGACATTATTGTAGGTTAACTAAGCCAAAAAAAAAAAAAAAAACGAGTGACCATTTAGTCTTGGCAACACAATTAGACAGAAACAACACTTGTACGTTTGACTAATGTTCATTCATGTTTAATGAATTGAGTGAATGTGATTTTAATTATTATTCTTTTTGCCAGGACTTAAAGATCTTAACTGCCGAAAAATACTGAATACATTATCCAAAAGTCAAACTAATTTCATGAAACCATGCATTCATGAGACCATCCCTTTCATTCACCCTGTCCAACATCTCCTCTTTCTCATTTTTTCATCCATCCACAGTTTCAAGAATTCTGGAATCCCAAGGTTTGTGGTAGGCTTTTGCAGGAAATCAACTCCATCTCACTGGCTGTGTTTTTGCTGAATAGACCTGTACTGTAAATGCAATGGTTTCTTGAGTTTAAAGGGTAAAGTGTTATTGGGTCAGGTGACTTCAGTACATGTGGTTGTTGGAGCTTTTCAGATTCTGCATGTTCACCCTGCATGCAAATGAAACCTTCCTGCCTCCTGTGCCTTAATAACTGTATTAAGTGTCCTTCAACCTAACCCTACTCTTTCAAACCTATAGAATAATGCTAACAACTGATCCTGGGTTAGTTTCTCGGTTCTGCTCAAGATGGTTGTGAAATGTGTTCAGGAGATTTATCCAGGCTGATATTGATCAGTCCTCCTTGTGTGGCAAAGTTGCACTTGGTTTTAAGTGAGTGTTATCAGATAATGATTAATTATAGAGGGGAAAGTGAATATAAGTGAAAACATGTTTTTCAAAGTGGATAAACAGGTCAAAGAGAGTAAATAAAACAATATTGATCATTAACATGATTATTGTCCGGGTACATGCTATGAATGTAAATAGAATACTATACTGTTTAAACAGTAATAAATTCTGTCTTTAGTATTATCTGATGACAGCTCCATAAATAAAACAAGTGTAACCACTGTGTCCAGCCAAAGCCCACATCCCCTCACAGCCCTCACGCTTTCCCCCTCTGCCTTGTGTGTCTCCTCAGTCAGCTCATATCTAAAAAGCGGAGTTTCTTCCGGATTCATGCTGGCTGCAAGCAGAGGTATCCATGTCACAGTGCGTGCTGCACAATGGGCACGACACCATTCCTATGCCTGACTGTTTCGGAGCTTTACTGATCCAGAGTGAGCACCAGTGTTAACAGAATACACTTTTACAAATATATGGTTGCTGTTATTTCAGTATTTTATTTTGAATGGACTGATTGAAACTGATAATGAACTACTTGCATTAAAATGTCATTACAGTAGCATACTGTTGTTGTAATAAAACATTGACTCTACTTTTTTTTTGACAAAATTTGACAAGTCCAGCTGTCCTCTACATGCAGTCAAATGTTTATAAAGGATGGACCAATTGAAGTGGACCTAAACTGCAAATTAAATCATGTAACAATAACTTGATTTAACAAGAACACAGACATTTGAAGGTGCTAAATTTCACCTTTTTCACAAGTTAATGCATTTTCCTGGAGTTTTAATGAAATAACAGTGTTTCGGGCAACAACAGAAATCAAACAACACAGCACCATCCTCATCCTGTCTACATAGTTCAGTTTTGTTCATTTATATGAGAAACTATATTCTAGATACTCTAGATTCTTTAAAATTAGGTGGCTCTGGTTCAGTAATCTCTGAATGTGGTGCCTGTAGTGTGTGCGAACCAGAGCAGAGATGAGTATATTTCTATCTGAGAATTGCTTTTGCTCAAAAAAGTCAATATAAACCATTTCAGAGTTTGCCAATTGACTGATCATCATGGTTTATTTGGATATAAATATTAGCATTACCAACTTTTAGTCATGAGGGATTCTCAGTGTGTTGGTAGCATGTTTGAGCATAAAGAAGATGTAGGAATGTTTACAACTCTTGCTGAGCAATATATGCATGCTTAAATAGGAGTTTTGGCGTGGCATAGATTTCACAATGTTTAAAGTGTGCCAGCCTTTGGGGCAAACGTGTTACTTGCATGTTCAGTGAAGGTTAGGTCTTGCATTCCATAATAACAATAATAATATAAAAGACTTGATATCTTGCATGTGACCATAGGCCTGATCTAACCGTTATTGTAGAGCTCTGGCAGAATAATATTTGCATGAGTCATAGTACTGTGTAAATGTCAGCCATTGTGTAAAAGTTATCGGGAAAAAACTCCCAGAAATTTTTTTAAAAAGAAAATTATGCAGTAGCCTCAAAGTTTAATATCACATATTCAATATCTGATATGTCCAAAATGTGCATTTATTGTAGCCTTTTATTGTTTTATTTTATTTATTTATTTGCCTTTACAATAATAATTCCACATTTTCAAAGTTGTCAGCTTTTAGAAATAACCAGATTCCGATGCATGTGTTTACAAAAGTGACATACATTTTAATACATTGTCAGAAAAACTGTCACTATGGTGGTACCCTCAAGGGAACATCTGTACCTTTTAGTTTGGGGGAAATAATTGTACTATATTTTATAATAATTGTAGATTTTAAAATTGTGTTGATTTCATATGCCCAAAATAATTTCCAGAATTAATGTTGTTTTATTTTACACAGTTCTATAATGAAATATTACAAATATTCACATTTCCTTCTGGAGAAGAGAATGTAATATACATTTGAGAAACAAAACTGGGCTTTAAAACAATGTTGTACCTTTAGTGACAATAATGTACTTCTACGATGCCTTTTTTCCCCTGAGATTGTAAAGAGCAATTCAAAAGACATGAAAAAGCAACAAATACAAGCCAATACATTGAGAGCACACTAATGGGGCCAATCCAAAAATGAGTTAAAAAACTCGATAAAGACTCCAATGAGTCGAAGACAGGAGTGGGGAAAGACAACCACCACCCCTAAGAACGGTGGCAGCAGAGGTTTCTACCTTTACAGTTAACAGAGTGCAAGACATAAGTGGATCTTCCTAGAGAAACAGCAATGCCTGTTCCCAGACCACCTCACTTCACTTCAAGTTGTCCACTGCTGGAACATCACTAGACACTGCTGTCCATGGTCCTAGATGTGGTTGATACCCAAGGAAGCATTGAAAAGGAGTTAGTCCTGGAGCAACATTCACAAGAGGACTCTGGGTCATCTCCATATTAACCAGTTATACCAATCTGTTGGGTTCCTATGGCAAAACATGAGGAATTTCCACTTGATCCATGCTCTCACATTGTACATTCGATTTTAAGTGATATCCAAAAGTGAGACGTGTATTAATGCTCACATGCTCAAAAATGCAGACTGTACATGAGTTGTAAACTGTGCACCTCTATCTGATAAAATATCTTCTGGTACACCGAATTCATTCATTATCTGTAACCGCTTATCCAGTTCAGGGTTGCGGTGGGTCCAGACCCTACCCGGAATCATTGGGTGTAAGGCAGGAACACACCCTGTAGGGGGTGCCAGTCCTTCACAGGACGACACACAAATGCATTCACTCAGACACTTTTTGTGTCGCCAAGCATGGAAGGAAACCGGAGCCCCCAGAGAAAACCCACACGGACACGGGGAGAGCACACCAAACTCCTCACGGACAGTCACACAGAGCGTGACTTGAACCCACGACCTGTGTGATTTCGACTCTACCTGCTGCGCCCCTGTGATGCCCCTTATCCCCTAATTCTAAAAAAAAAATGCTCCACAACTATTTTTTAATTTTTATTTAATGAAGTAAATGATTCTATATAGAACCCTGAAAATTTGAAGAACCTTTTGCTTGATTAGAGGGATCTTTGCATCATGAAAGGGTTCCTTAGATGGATGGAGATTATAGTATGTCAAACTTGAAACAAACAAAAGACAATCCATTTTTGGTGCTATATAGAACCCTTTTCTAAAAGGTGCTATTTACCATCTTTAGCACATTCTCCATCCATTAAGATTTAAGGTGTAAGTAAGGTTTGGAATAGACACACTCGCCAGGTTAGTGTTTGGATTGGATTCCACACCCTTTCCCTTTTTAGAAGGGTGTAGTCCCTGAGGACAGATCTGGCATTCCTGCCCCTCACAATTAGGACCACAGTACAAACATTATCCTCCTCTCCAGCGACGCTTCCTCTCCTCAACAGTGAGCTAAGAATCACATTGCAGGGTCTCCTCAAGTTTCACAGGTGTGAGAGGAGGATGCCATGGGAATGAAGGAATAACTGGTCTAGGTGAATAGGTAAACTAATAGAGCATCGTCTGTCCAGACCAGTGCAGTGGAAATCTCTGGATTCAATCCATTGCAAAATGCGACAGTGAAGGTGGGTTCCTTCCACTCACTCCCAGCAGTGATAACATGTAATTCCAGACCTGACACAGATTTTGTCCTTTGGTAGACTGTGTCAAAAGCTCCTGTCTCCCTCTGCGCTCATGTGGCTTACTAAAAGGAAACATTGGAACCAGCTACAAGAGGAATATGTGATACCTAAAGCTGAACAGGAGCAGTTACTGAATTCAAATTTTTTTGCACCAAAGAAATTTTACACTAAAAGAAGCTGAGTTAATTATTCCTGTTGTGTAAAGGTGCCCATGGAGCAAGAAAAGTCTTCCATAAGCTCTTGATGATGTCCCAGTAACTGCCCCTGAACACTTTTTAAGTGTATGAAAATCCACTGTCTGCATATTGAAGTGTTATGTACGAGTTTAGAAATAACCAGTTTCAGATGCATGCAGATAAAAAGTCAGTCAGCAGTTCTAATAATAAAGAGCAACAAATACAGGACAAAAACTGGAAGAACACTAAGGAAACAACACCAGAGGGGCAAATTCATAAACAAGGTCAAAAAGGAACCAGATAAAGATTCAAAGTACAATATATACAAGAGCTAGATATACGCTTAGTACACTCAGGAGCACTGTGACAATACTTAGCCAAGAGATGGAACAGACTTTTTGCTTAAATATTAACAAAACAGCTCTGGTGGTTTGGAGCGGGGTCTCAGACTCTGACATCATTCAGAGACATCCCAGAGTCCAGTCTTCAACCAGCAACAGATCCATGACAGTTGGTACATTTGTTTTTCTCTCAATCTAAGTAATATCATATATGTTGAAGTAGATGCTGAAGTCCCTTTTTTTCGAGAATACAAACAGTTTCTTTCTAAGAATTAAAAATCTCTTTTCATATTTCACCTGATCTAAGGAAGGACTTCTCAATATAGTTTTTTTTTTTTTTGGAATCTGAAGTAAAGCTCCATTATCTCCTGACTCCAATTTTTCCAATACTTTATATTATTAAATGAGTGGATGATCTTATATGTAAACTCCTGGGAAGTATCACCTGAAATGTTAAAAATGAAATGGATATTTTGACTTGAAATACAGCAAATGAAGGACAACATTTACACAGTACTGTATACGGTTTATAAAAAAAAATCATGTTATGGTTCTACATTCATGAGGATCTGATGACGTGCTGACAGATTTAATTTTTGTTTTTTTTTAAAGGGTAAGGGCTGGACTTTAACTGCCTCTAGCACATGTATCATAGCGTAGTTGCAGTAACATACAGTTGCAGTAAAATGTGTTTTCTGATTGAACTGCTTACTTTAGCTTGTGAAATTTGCTGAAAATGTTTCAATTCATGTATGTTTAAACCATCTTAACATGCATGCCTTTGCTTCAGCACTACTGCATTATTTCTGTGGAAAGACTGCATAGACTGTGCTTGTTCCTGTAGCATGATTTGGTTTGTTTCACTTTGTCTATTGTGTAATTTTAAATCTTGCCGAGCACGTCAGTTTGCATAAAATAAAAAATGCAAAATTAGCTAATATATTTGCTCTTGCCTTTTCAGCAGTTTAAATACTAATTTAAATGGCTGACCAACCACAGGGTGCCTATAATTACAACATGTTTTTTTTTTGGTTTTTTACAGATCTTCATTATAAAAAGTTCTATTTAGAAGTCTTCATGCAATCATTTATAAATATGCCACTGTGATTTTTCGATTTAAGATTTTAGAATCCTTTGAAAACCATTAATCATTGTAGTCCAGCAGCCATTTACTTAACTACTAACCATCCCTATGTGACTTTTTGTGTCCATGTGTCTGATTCCCTGTATTCTTAAATGAACGGCGTAATTTTTTTTCAAAACTTTTCCAATTGATGTTTTTCCACCGTTAAGTTGCCCAGTATGGAGGAAAATAATATATATATATATATATATATATATTTATATATATATATATATATATATATATATTTATATATATATATAATTTTATGTTGACATGGGCCCCCCAATAAACTGAAGTAATTTATCATAAGGCTTTTTTAAATCTTGTTTTTAAAATAATGTATCTTTTTATTATGGTGTAATCTACAATATAGCAAGTATATTGTAATATTTTTCACAATTTATTACTTTTCTTATGGGGTGGCAGTTAAAATGCTGATAATGTTTTGATGAACTAACTTAAGTGATCAGTTAGAATAAGGTTTTGTTGGTGAATACATTGTTCTAAATGTGCTGGCAGTGGGAAGATTCCATTTCGGGACCGTATTAGGATGAACAATTCCCGCTCCACTCAGGCAATCCGGGGCAAGGCTTCTTCCCCCATTCCCCCAGGGAGTGTGCGCCGCTCGCCAAGCACTGAAAATGTTCCAGAAGCCACCAGCCCAGGGAAGGTGCAGAAAAGCTGGAGTTTCAATGACCGAACCCGGTTCCGCACTTCACTCCGCCTCAAAACCCGTCCTGCTGTAGACGGTACAGAATTCTTACTACTGGATAAATTCACATTACGGGGTTAAAGAGACACAAGTTCGATCTTTGGTCAAATATGTCAAAGTTCTAAATGTTTTTCAGATTTTATCACCTAGCCATCTGTTTTATGGCCAAGTAACTGTAAAGAAATATTGAACTCCGAATGTTTTTTGTGTGTTGTTTTGTTTATATCACACTGCTTAGCACAGAGCACATATTACTGATGTCATCCTCCATATGGACAACATTTTGGCATTGGCTAACTTAAAAAACCCTGTACAGGGAGAGGACATGACTAATTAGGTAGATACATCTATGATCCTGTGAATTCACACAAGATGCATTTAAAACAGACTCATCATTAAAGGACGGGGTCAGAGATATGTTTTAGCCAGATGTTGTAAAGGTGTACATGCGCCTGTCTTTCAAAAACCAAAACAAGTACTAGTCAGGTGGAACAACCAGGTATAATCCAAACTTGGATGTGAACTTCTATGGCTTTTAAGGAATCAAAATGTTGCAGCAGTAATAAAGTGTTTTTTGTTTGTTTTGTGTTTGTTTTATAACAGTGCGCAGGAATTACTTTTGTCTTAATTGAAAAAATGTAATAGGCTAATAATCTTTGTAATGCAAATTCAGCCACAAAGAACAGGCTACACAATCACTCATATAAACAACTAAAACATATAGATTTCTCTCTCGATTGTGATTTCTCTTGCAGTTGAGGGAGTTGGAGAAGAGAGCGCAGAGGATAAGTCATACTGTGATGTTGCTATGGAGGATGTTATACCTGCAGTGAAGACCTTGATTCGAGCAGTTAGGTTAGTAGAAATGTGGGTGGGGTTGGAGTTTTGCAAAAATTGTCAGTTGGATTTTAATATTTATAATAATAAAACTCTGAAGTTTACATAGCAATTATCTAGTACCTAAGGACCTATGCACAGAGAGCCTACCGAACAATACAATTTTGGCATATGTGTAATGTTAAATCTGAACATATTTGCAAATGTATTAACTTTTATTTAGTTCAGAATATGATTCTGATTGTCATACATTCTTTTCCATTATATGAGATTAGCGCTCATGGCCATAGTGAACTGAATAAAAATTTGATCTATGATACCTTTCTATTGGTGTTGAAACAGCTGTTTATCGCAATGGACCCTCAGTGCAGAATTTGCTCCCTCAGCCTTGACCTTTACTGAAGCAAACTTCAAGCACTATTAATATCACTGTTATGATGACAGTGAAGGACGACACACATAAGGAGCATAGCCACATTGAATTTCAAATGCAGATTTTTTGTTTAAACAAGCAGAAAGTAATAAAAGATGTACAAATGTCCTAGCTGATATGTGGTTATCTAAACAAAACACTTGATAAAGTTTGTCATGCTTCAACTAATCAATTCAAACAAGACGGTGCAGTTATTTTCCTGTGGCTTGCACAATACACTGGGGTAGGTGTGTGGTCAGAGAAAGCTCAGCCTTGGTGGTATGAATAATCTCCCCAATTAATCAGCACATAAAACCACAACCTCAGAAAAGCTCTTTTGAAATGTGTATTGATGTCTTGTATTTAAGCCTTGAACAATGTGATATAGGAAATATATCGTCACTGTCCAATTAAAACCATGTAAATTTTAGTTTACTTTTACACTTGAACAAAGCAGCTGTCCCTCACACGGTGTGAATATTTCATGATGAAAGGACCAACAGAAATGCTCCAAAATAATTTAGAATAAAATCTCTTTAAATTGACTTCCACTGAAAATTAAGAAGGCTTTTTTCCTTCTCCTGGAAAGTAAGAGTATTGGGAGTTACATGTATTCATTTATTTACTGATTCATTTCTATTTTTTGTAATTATTATTAATAATTTCCATAGTACTTCCAACAGAATGGTGTATTTTTAATGCTGTCCTGGGCATATTTTCACAATAATCCCTCCACATTCATACAAATATATTAAACTAACGCGTTTCTAACATTATAATTTTAAAAAGTAATTTCCTGTTTCCCTGTAAACTTTGTTTAAAATATTTGAATGTACAGAAATGTGCAAAAGTTTCAAACACCTGAGAAAATTTGATTTAAAAAGCTGTTCATATGAGCAGTGAAAATTTTTGCTCAAAAACAAACAACCAAACAAAAAAACTAGAATATATTAGAATAATATTTGTTAATCCAATATTAAAAACAAACAACATTATATAGTAAGTAGTGACATTCTCTCTGTGAATGTGCTGGGTTTACCCTGTGCAAGTGGCAGTCCTATATTATTTGTGGTTATCATCTAATACCTATGTTTACCCAGTTTAATAAATATTTAATAATGTTAAATCAAGTGTGCTGTTAATTTAACCAATCCAATTTATCAAAGACCATATCTGGAAACAAACTTTGTTCTTTGCACTAGTTCACAACAGATCTACTTTTTTGCTGTGCAGAAGTCTAAGATTAACTAAGATTATTATAATACACACTGAAGGATCACTGGATTTAGGAAAACCTATCTACAATCATTGTTCATTTTATCAGCTCCACAGACCATGCAGGAGCACTTTTGTAGTTCTACAATTATAGATGGCTGTCCAGGTGTTTCTCTGCCTACTTTCTTATCAACATTTCAACCTACTCTTCAATGGTCAGGACCACCACAGAGCATGTACGATTTGGGTGGTGGATCACTCTGTGTGGCAGTGACACTGATGTATTGATGAGGTTAGTGTATGTTGTGCTGGTTTGAAGTGATCAATCCCAGCAGTCATACCTTCTCTGTGAAGATCCTGTGGGTGTCCTGACAATTGAAAAATAGGGTAAAATGGAGATGATAACGTATGCAGAGATGTAAACTAACACACATTCACACATAATATAACTATTTACTGTAATAATGTTTTTTTTCTTCTAGTTTTGTTTTGTGTTTATGTATAACATAATATAATATAATGTAATTATTATTATTATAACAATGATAGTATAACTCTTATATACCCAAGACCTTATATAATAATAATAATATAATACTGTAGCTGGAACAAAGGCAATATTTGCATGATTGCATGGCTGAGTTCACCGTAGAGCTCATTCAATCTGACCCTAATCAGACCCATGAATACCTCATAGTACCATTCACTGAGTGGAATTCTTACAGCTTAAATCTGAGCTATTTGGCCTGACCAGTTTATCGGTCTGCTTTTGACTTAGTCACAGTGTCCCAGAATGCACAGAACACAAAGTTCCAGGTGTGCAATACTCACAGGTGCATTTTTGCCAGTGACACAACAAGATTTCACATTTTACGTTAAGGCTTCCTGGGTAAGATTGATGGCCTTTAGAAGCAAGCAAATTTTAGCTTTCTACAATGCTGAGGTTTCATTTTACGGAGAGTATTATAGTTCATCAGCATTCCCCTGCAGGAATGTGTGTGAGCTAGGCTTAGCAAGATGTTCCAGAACACAGAAGAAAAAGACCTGCTCCAGATGACCTGAAGATAATAGGCTGAACAAAACTGTACACACCGTACAATCAATGTACTCTGAAAATAATGAACAGTAATCAACATTTATACCCTTTAATAACACACAGTTTTCAGTGATTTTTTAAAAATACTTTGCATAAACATTTAAAGTGGCCAAATTGTCAGGTTGGACACACTGCAGCTATTATTAGGGGTACCAACTAAAAGAAAAGGTGCTTCGGGGTGGGGTGTCTAAAGTCTGACAGTATAACGATACAACCTTACAGTGCATTGCCATTGACACAGAGAGTCAGCATTTTATGGAATCCCTGGGAGAGTGGAAATAAATGGGATTTCTTTTTGCTTTTTCGCTCTCTCCTGCTTTTTCGTATCCCTCTCTCTCTCTTATCCGCACCTGAGACCCACCCTAGCGAAATATGCAGCTACCTGCAAAATTAAAAAAGGGGGGAAAATGCAGCCTGCAAAAACCCTAAACTCAAGAGTCATCAAGAAACTTGGGTTGTGTGGGCTTGACGTGTGCTGAGGCACCAGCTGTAGAGTTCCTCTGGCATCGGCACCTTCACCCAGCTGGAGATGTACTGCTCGCACACGCAAGCTATTCCTGCTAAACAATGGTTCTTTTTTTAAACACATCTTGGCTCTGATATTTATTTCACCTCTGCGTTTTATCTAAGTTCAGTCTCTCCCCCTGCTGGCTACTGATAGCCTTGCAGCAGAGGCAGAATGTTTGCTTACAGGAGACACCGTATTCTCATAAGAAGGCTTTCTCCACACACATTCTCTGTTCTTAAAACTGGTGGAGTCGTAGATGTCATGGAGCCGCATGGAAGTTTTCCGTGCACCCATTTGCCTAGGTTAAAGTTTGGTGTGTTCCATGAGATTTTAGAGCCGATTTCAAGGAGTAATATAAAGCAATAAGTAGGATTAGAGCTGAAATTTTTGAAAGACACTGAACTAACTCACTCTCAGCCTCTCAGGCATTAAGCAAAAACACATAGTATTGTTACCTCATTGTAATTTTGCTTAACAGATTGCATTAGTGAACAACAGAATCGTACTGGTACCTGTGATAGATAATGCACTTTAAATGATACAAGTATCAATTTTTATATATATATTTAACATTTCAAACTAGTATGTGATGTTTAGTAAATTATTCCCCAGAAAAGCAGCTCATATAGATGATGTTGGCGTAAAATATCAACATTTGCATCTGTACAAAAAAAGTATTTTTCTGTATAAAGTTCTTATAAGTAATTATGACCCAACTGTGATCATATTCACATGAGAAGATGCAGTATGTTCAATATATATATAGAAATAAATCTTGTGGCCTTCAATATATCAGGGAAAGTACACAAATAGGACTACCCAGCTGAGTGTAACCAGTTGGTTAGTTTTTGAACTTTTGATCTACTTTTCTTTTTCATCGATTTAATCTAAAATATCATCAATACATTTGAGAGATAAGAGCAAGGGCAAAGCTGTAGTTTCTAAAAATTGAAGAGGAAATGAAACCCTTAAAGAGAGTAAATCTTTTGAAGTTTTGTATGTTCCTTCACATGTCTTCTTAATTTATCAATGAAAGTGCGTGTTTGTGTGTATATAGAATCCTTAAATTCCTGGTAGCCAAACGGAAGTTCAAAGAAACACTCAGACCATATGACGTGAAGGATGTCATTGAGCAGTATTCAGCTGGACACCTGGACATGCTTGGCAGGATCAAGAGCTTGCAAACAAGGTTTGGTTCATTTGAAGTGTAAAGAGTTTGATTGTATTATTTATGAATATATCTGTTATATAAACCCTTGTAATATTTTATAAAATCAGACACTATGTTAAAACTAAAATGTAATTCAATTGAGCTATAAAAAATATAGAAATAGGATCCAGTTATACAAAAAAATGACAATGAACACTTCCGCCAATTAAGGGTAGATCAGATTGTTGGCCGTGGTGCTGTTCAGTCTGATAAGAAGATGAGGACGGAAAAATGTGAAAAGACTCCTCCAGAACTGGACCCAATGGATGAGTTGAGCATGATGGGACGTGTCGTTAAGGTGGAGAAACAGGTAAGGCATGGACAAGTGATGCATGTTTTCCCTTTAAAAAAATAAGAATGAGACTCTAAAATAAATATATCTAATATATTTGGTTATTTTTAAGATATTACATTGTTTCTCATGCTTGATTTGTCATAGCAAGCATATATAGTATTTCTACCACAGAACTGAACATAATTGTAATACTTTGGTGCAAATCATTTGAAAGTCAATGACTGCCTCTCTGGAATCGATTTACATCCCCCTCCACCACTCAAGAATATTACATTTATTTGCCCTTTGAATTTCCAGGTTGTTTTGCTGTAATTTTTAATCATTTTTCCATCTGTTCTGTGCCCGTTTGACTCAATCTAGGTATAGTTTTATACATTTTTGCATCCAGTCCTCTAAGAAACTAAATTAACTTTGCCTTTCTCTGGTCTCTCAGGTTCAGTCAATTGAGAACAAGCTGGACTTGCTGTTGAACTTTTATTCTCAGTGCCTAAAAAAGGGCTCCTCCCACTTCACCCTGTCCTCTTTGCTGGAGCCTGACCTCACCTCTGACTACCACAGTCCAACTGATCACCGTGACCTTTTCCCCTCTGTCAACACACTCAACATCTCCCAGTCGGACAGTGGCAACATGGACTGATTCTAGGAGAGAAGTAGAGGACACTGAACATCCAGGAGCCTACAGTGACTGCAGCCATAAAACAATCAGACAGCAGCTTGAACTTCATCACCACAAACCCTGCAAATGGCCTCCTACTGATTCTTACAGCCTACTACTACTCCAGCCATCATCAGATAATCACAAGTTTGCCTACCTCTAAACTGACTTATGACTTTTTTTTTTCTTTTGATTTGTCAGATTTTGCCTTTTTTTCTGCTCAACGCTACACCTTATAAGGACCCCTTTAGGGTGTGTATATATTTTTCATACATTTGCAGTTGGATATTTTCTCATTTCCCCATTATGTACAATAGACATTTGTCCCTTTACAAAGTATACAGAACGCATATTGCATATTCAGTATTTATATTCAGTATGTACTTATAATATTGTCTCTTTAATTAAGACAGTCTCTTTTTTTTTATATTACCTAAGTCTGATTTTAGGTACACATTTTAGGTAAACACTCTCACAGCATTTTTGGATAAACACTGGCATTCTCTTGGCATTTTCACCAGATTCTCTCTTTTCTTTATGTGCTCTGATGATAAAAACCTATAATAGCAAAGCTTTCTGTGGAGGCATTCCAAAATATATTGTCTTCCAAAAGACAGTGGGAGCAGCACTGTTACTCAACCACTAATTTTCTGCCATTCAGTGTCATTTTCTGCCACCTCTCCAGTCACCTTTCTAAAAGGCAAGCTGTAGGTACAAGTGTATGTGCACATTATTTTCTGGCATTTATTTCTTCATGCCAGTAATAGATGATGGTCTTGTTTTAATGAGTAGACTTCTAGTGGAATTTTTTGCTCAGATCATGTCTTTAGTTTTCAAATGAATTTGAACTGAGGTTGTATATTTGACTCGGTTTAATTTTTAAAATTGGGGCGGACACAGTGTCCTTTGTCTTTTGTACCACAAGGTGTCACTGAGCTTCTACATATTATGCACACACAACTTCTGCTGTCCTAATAACTCTGTCCTAAGTGTGAAGGACAGGCTACAGTACAATTCCACACAAAGGACACATGCTGGACAAGGAGACACATGTCAGTATCACCAAAGCATCATCTCTTTTATAAAGTTGCATGGCCCTGCATTCTACCCTTTAGAACATGTCCAGGATTAGGAAAATGATCCAGATCTTGGTTTTCTGTGGCACTCAGGGTTCTGTCATGCATTGTGGTTACTTCATAGCTAGTTGCTGCACTTTCTATACTGCACAGATTTGGGTACAGCTTTGTGTCACTCAGTTGTCTCTCAAGAGCCCACTGTGCAACAAAATAAAATAAACCAATAAACTTTAGAAATAGGAAGAATTTGCTTTTATTGAAATAGCAGCATTACAGTGCATGTTAGTGGAAGGCTGTGATGCCTTCATGAGGTATAATAGCATAAATAAGGCAGTTTCTTTTTAAGTGAATTTGATTATGAATATTGTCCATATATCCTGTTCTCCTCCTCCTACCCTGTGCCCTTTCTGCTTGCAGCCCATTTTGTTCATACTGCATGTACTTCTGACCAAAACAAATGGTGCAGCCCTGTATTCTAACATAAAACCTACATTTTTTCCCCCACCCCCAAAGGTGATTCCATAGAAGGTCCATATTTGGTTCCCAAAAGAACCTTTCAATTGGTGGTTCTTTGAAGAACCATATTTTTTGAACATAAGATACCTTGAGTATGAAGAACCTTGTTACATATTGTAATGGTTCTAAAGAAGTTAGAGCTTTTTTTCTCAGAACTGTACGTCCAAACCAAGACCTGTTAGGGAATATTTGGAGAATGTACAGGTATGCTGTTGTCTCTGTTATTTCTACCTGCTTATGCTAATTTCTGACATTTCTAACAAATAATGATTTTTGTCCTCAATATACCTTTTAGGTATTTTTATTTAGCTTACCTTTCCCCTTATTCTAGAGGCATGTATTGGCATGATCCATTAGTGTATCAAATATAACAAAATGTTTTCCCAGTTAAGCATCTCATGGATATTTAACTGGTCTCTCAGACTTGCCCCATGCAAAGCCAAAAACAGTCTGGCAGTAGAATTGAAAATATGTGACCAACATAAAGAGACTGATATAAAACTTCATTCTTAGTGCACGAGTTCCATATCAGTATCTATGCATGCAACTTGGGGAGGGGGGCCCAGCTTTATAAGAAATGCTGCAGTCAGTGTGGTGAAATAACAGCATGGCAGGAGAAGCAGTGGGGCAGTACTCCTCTGCTTTATCATAGTTAGAGCACACTCATGTGTTTACGATACAAAGGTAGACCTTTGCTACTTAACATGGCATTAATGAATCATTATAAATGGACTGAACTGGAGTACACAGGATCCAAAAGGAGTTTCACACATAGCCACATTTGCACCTGCTAGACTCCATGTATGGATGATATATGCTCTTGGTAAAAGAATTTGATCTTCCTCTCACAAACCAAATAATTTTCTCCTTTCATTATAGTGTGTTACTTTGTACAATTTTTTTTCATGAATCACCTTCTTGGTTTTTCTTCCCTTGTGGCTGTATATTTTCTCTCTTTCTGCCTCATATCTTTTATATTTATTTTTCTGTTTTATGTCCTTATATATTCATAGCTGTACACCAAGGTACTTTAAACAATGGTGACATTTCCTTTATCGTTGCTGTCCTTTGTCATGATTGTTAATTGCTAATGTGAGAGATTATTTGCTCTAAAATATGTATGTTTAATCTGAGATGATTGAAAAAAAATAATAAATCCAGATTTTGTCTAAGAAAAATCAAGATCAACCATTCTATGGGACAGAGAAGTAATAATTGTATGGTGTCTGTGCATGTACACACTGCACAAATTTGATAATTTTGCCATTTGATCCTTTCTGTTTATTGTTTGTTTGTTCAACATTAGATTTAATACAGAAACTTGCCTCATATCCATACAAAAGGTAACCAATATTTCTAGAATCTTTTTTACCATGTTAGACAGGAAAATATCAGTCAAGACCTGCCACTTCAAGCCCTTGAGGAATAATATAATTATAAAATATTTAGTTAGCCAGTATGATGTTCCCATTAAACATAAGGTGTGTGATTAGACACAGGCAGGAAAGGGTTCAAAGGAGTAATACACAATTCCATGGTAACATTTATTCCTTCCACCTTCAAGCCAAGAGTGGTTAACTATTAATAAAGAAATACGAAAAAAATTATTATCCAAAAAAATTAAGAAAGTATATGAAGAATTCTCAACATACATAATATAGAAACTAATGAAAATACTAGATAAAAAACATTCCAACTCAAACAAACAATAAACACACAAAATTATATATACACTGACGCACTGTGCTTCACAAGGAAGGAACCATAACAAACACATCAGAACAATGGGTTCTGAGTCTATCTTCCCTCCACTTCCCATGATATATTGATATATTGTAACAGCCGCCCCCAAATTTAGAGATAAATTTGAATCTAACGTTATGTGGTAAGACAAGATTCAGATTACTTTAGACAAATTAAACAAGCAACTGGACGAACATAAACATTATTTTACTTCAGCGCTGAGGATAACACCTTCTTTGCTTGGGATAACTCTAGATACATAGCCAACAGGCCATGAAGCTCTAGGTAATTGGCAGTTGACTATCATTACAATAGTATCAACTTAAAAATTCATGGTACTCCTTTTCCATTTTTGGCAGGACTGTAAAACAGGTAGATAATGTCGGATAAAATTGTGCCAGAATTGATCACTCAAGACTTGACTATGGCACCAATATGGCACTGATATTAGAACAGTCTTTAAAACCTCTTCAGACACAATTTAAGCTCCTAATACAGTCTTTAGAGCTGTTTTTACCAATCTGATTTCACATTCCCATACACCACAAATGTATGGAGTATAAGGGGATTGAAGGAGAAATTAATTTGTTTGGCCAAATTCTGTTGAAGAGTAGGGATCATGCTTTTGAAGGCTTCTTATAATTCTTTTGCCCTCTTCATATGAGTGGTTTTCTTGCAATGAACCTTCTGAGTGCTAGTAAAAAGGAATCTGTGTTCATATTAAAAAGGTCAACTGATCTGGTTGTCAATCATTTAAATAATATTGCCCATCTCTTTTCCAATCTGCGTCCTATTTTTACTGCATATGGACCAAAACAATCCAAGCTGTTTGAATGAAATGGAGGTTTGTGTCATTTTAATCTGGATTCTGGTAAATCCACCATTTTAGGAGAAGCTGGCTTCAATCTCCATTGGCGAAACTGAAGAAAATTACAAACACATCTGAACAATGGGTTCAGAGTCTATATTCCCTCCATTTATTTTCAGTGGGCGGAGCTACATTTAAAGGCCCAGTGTCCAACCATGATACTTTGTAACATTAATGTTCATTAATAAAGCCTCAGAAAATGGACAAATTTTCTCCTTTGGTCAAATGAAGGTCAAATGTTATGAACATGATAATTCCTGCATTGTTTTACCATTGACATCTATAGTCATTCATTCAGTGAAAGACTCATGAGAATGATGTTTCTTGAAATTGATATGAATATGATATCCATTCCTACAGATAGGTTTATGAGAAATTTAACAAAAATATTTGACAGTTAAATGATAATTTTACAATTTATTAATAATACATCTCTTACTGAATGATGGTTGCTGTTGCCAAAGCTGTAGATATGAAACCTAGGCTAACTTATGTGTAAAGAGAAGTATGCACTACAAGGTCTCACCAGATTGGACGTTGTCGAGTTTTAGACCCTGCACTTTATAGCTGAGTTCACCCTCTCTAACCTGAACCTTGGCCAGTGAGTCGACCAGGTGGGCAACAGGGTCTGATGCCATCTTAAAAACTACAATACACACAAACAACAATGAAAGTAAATAAATAGGACAAAGACATATTTCGTGGTGTCATGAAATAATGTGAGGTTCTGAAAAATCCCAAGGAACAAATTATGGGCCAGGCTCTTGAGTGAATGTTTCATGGGAGGGTGGAGAGAGAAGTGTGGAATATTTGCAGAAACAAAGGTGTGGAATTACATCTACCCTCCTTTAAATACATGACGGGACTTTTCTAGAATATATTTTTTAATACAAGTTTATTTATAATTTTAAGGGTTTACTCTGTGGGGCTTCAATTGGTCCCTGGTGGATTTTGATTAGTGCAGTGGAGAAAGCGCAGCCACTAGACGGCAGTGTAATGTTTTGTCTCAGTAAAAAAAGAAACTGTCGATTCAGGAGGTCCGCTCCAGCGTCATCGCAGTACACACACTAAAGATGGCGGAGAGTTACGTCTCCACTTCTGAGTATAGAACGTGTGAGGGGATTTAAAACAGCTCATCTGAGCACTGAACTGGCCTCTGAGCTCAGAGGGAGGTTTCCAGCATTGGAAGGCACTGTGGTGCTGGGATTTAACGAGCGGAGCTGCTGCTGTACGGTGAGGAGTCTTGGTTTGTCGCTGACTGTTGATGTGTTTTAGTTTCCTTCACTCGACCACTGCTCGGAGTTAGACCCGCGATACAGAGCGGCATAACGGTCGCGAAACGTAAACCGGCCCTGGGTCTTACATTCACAACGACTGTAATGTACACTCGACAGCTAGCGAATTCTAGGTGTTTATAGCAGCGTTAAGAGGCTAAAGCTAACCTTATGGTTCACTCAAAACAGTTTCAGTCCGACTGAACAGTGAACTGTTTATGTCCACGGCTGGCGAGGTGTCTCTCACTGATACGGTAACGGTGTCCTTCGGCGCTAGTGCCACTAACAGGACGTGTCAGGAGTTCAGAGCCAGTCCGTCAGGAGCGCTCCTGTCCTCTGGAGACTGGAGGCGGCTTCTTCTTTGACGTGGCCCTTTCACATTGAATAGTGACAGGAAATAAAACTAGCTTCAGGTGTTTTTTTACCTTCTCCGTGTCTTTCTGTCGGTTCTCTTGACGCTAATTGCTTTTCTGTCTGTCTCTATTATTCTTAGCCTTTTCCAGATTTTTCTTTTTGTCTGAATTTTTTCTGTCCTCTTTTAGAGGTCTTTATTAATGAGTAGAACATCGTACACTCCAGATATGGCGTTATTAACTTGGCTCTTTAAATACGACTGGAATTGGGCGTATATATTTTATTTCCCCTCTGGTCTTTAGGCTTAACTCCTTAAAATTGGCCTATTTATCAAACTTACCTATATAGAACTTATTTAAAGGGGGTGGGGGGTGTATGGATCCGTCACAGATTCTCTGGGCTATGTAACTAGGAAACCACCTTCTTGATTTAAGGAGAGTGCTGTAAAAATAAATTACACTCTGTAACTGTTGAGGAAGCCCAGGAGCAAAAGCACCAAATCTTACCTAGAGTTCCTTTAAAAGTGGCATATAACTCTCTTCATCTGAAATTTTTGTCAGTATGCACAGACCTGTCTCCTCCCACCACTCCGCACTCACCTGCAGATGAAATGTCCTGCCCAGCAAATTGAGAGGATTAGGTTTATGACATAAAACATCAAAGCTGAAATGCTCAGCCATGGCCCCGACTGCTTGTTTCACTCCTGATACGTCTTTTAGCTTATAAACAGCACCACATGGACAGATACAAACGTAATTTTCACTGGAGGATATCTATAAAATGAAACCCAAAACCCATAAAAATTATAATCCAAACCCATTAGGTTTTTAAAGTTAAATTTGTGGTCTATCTTTGCATTTTGTTTGATGTCATTGTGTATAATAACTGCCATTTTGAGGACTTATACATTACTCATAAACACACAACTCAAACAAAACTGGGATGTTTTCATTGATTTATTGTTTCTTTCAAAATCATTAGTTCTGGGTTATATCTTAAAATAAACAAATATTATAAAGGAATTTATTTATCAGCCTTACATATGTAAACAGCACTGTTTGGCCCACCTTTGTCTATCAGTAGAGGCTCAGACTGCTCACAGATTGCACTTCACAGAAAATAAAGATGGACTCCTACACCAAGATAGGGCACTAGTTCAACATGGAAAAGTGAAGCAATATGTCGCTTGTGCTTTTAGAGTGAAATAATGTGACTACTAAAATTTGTATACAGTCTGTGTTTGAATAACTCATGTATTCACTCATAAAAGCAGAGAAATGCATTACAGGCTAAAGTGCTATTGGTTTACAAATAGACCCTATGAGAAAAATGCTACTCTGTCTAACAGTGGATAACAGTCTTTTTCTCCTACAGCTGGATCCCATTTACTACACTGACACAAAGATGGTGGGCTACTGAGTTTTTAAATTCTGTGAGACCCTCTTGAGCACATGAGCTATATAAATATGGGCTATATATAGATAAATGTTTACATATTTGATATGTTTTTACATTAGTGCTACTGGGGTGGGTGATATTGCCATAAAATATCACGATTCTTCAGGGTAATATGGCAATAACAATATTCTTGGCGATATGACCAAAACACTGAAAAAAAACTTTTATTAATTTAAAAAACACACTACTGCCACAAAATACACTTTATATTACTATTAATTACATTAAATAAAATATATTTTTACACAATACCATGGTTATTTTGTAACAAAAACACCTCCATATGACTGAAGTCACTCCCATCTTTTGGAGCAAATTCCTCCACCACAGGGCCACTTTCCACAGTACTTCACTGTGTCTAAATCACTCATGTAAAGAATGTAGGCCATATCATGGGTAACTGCATGTTGTCATTACATAAAGAATATCACTACAACATTGAATCATTTTAAAAATTATGACGATATTATCATGAATGATGCAATGTGGCACATTCCTAAGTGCTACACAGTAATGCCAGACACTCTGTTCCCTATATGGAGAACACACAGGGAAAAAAAAAATTACACATATGTATATAAAAAATCTCACATTGAAACACTAGGCTATATAGACTGATTGTTGGGTTGCTGCTATGTGAATCAGATTTTTTCCATTACTTGTATTTCTAGGTTGTTTATTCGTGTTTTGGCCTCAGTGAAAAAAGCACATGTAAAGTTATGTGTTTCTGAGAAAGAGAAGAGGTGGCATTTGCACGCGTGTGTGCTCGCAGAATGGAGAGTGACTGCAGGATCCCGATGGCCTGTCTGAGACCCCGCATGCTAGCCCTGCATGCGCTGTTCTGGGGGTTGGTGTCTCTGAGGTTAGTCCATAACATTACACAAAGACAATGATTGTGGCAGATAAGTGTCTAGCTTCCATCTCGGAAATTTCTCTCAAAGGGCAAGCCAAGTGTGCATTTTTTAAGACTCCTGATTTTATGAGTTATGATTAATATCACTGACTTTTCACCTGTTTTGTGATTACTTTCAGAGTGTTTGGTGCAGCACTTCTCAGTGAAGAGAAGTCCACAGGTAAAAGCCCTAAAATATAAACGTGCATAGTACTCACAAAGAGTCATGAAGATGCATATCTAGAACAAATTAATGAACATAGTACACTTCATTGTATCATTAACATAATTGTCTTGCTTATTTCTGAATTGCAGTAACAAAGCCTGTGACCATGCCATGTTGGCAAGTGGAAGAGTTTGTAGTTGCTACAGAGTGCACCCTGTGTCATGCTTTTCAAGCGGTGAGAGTCAATTTACCGTAAGCGTTGTCGTTGGCACTGGGTGAGTGCCAGTGGTGGCTACTGCTGTGAAGTGTGAACTAGAGGTCTGCGCGGGACAGATTTTTGATTCCTGCACTCACGCTCCCTCCAAAAATCAGCAGTCTTTGACCCACTACCACCTGCAGTGAAGGCCCATCCAACTGGGCAGTCCTGCAATTGGATTAAGTGCCTGCTCGCATGCAGGACACTGAAATTTAGGCCCATGTTGTGACAGGACGTGCGGACCTCTAAGGTGAATCAGTCGCAGCTGCTGCTGCATATTGGCACATGCTGCTGCTGACAGGAAACTAGTAGCTGCCACTGGACACTTAACTTAGAAACAAACATATAACATAGAAGTTCCTTCTACAAATTCCTTTAAATTATTCCTTCTGTAAAGTTGCAATTTCAAAACTTTTGTGTTAATGTGTATTTTTGGTACTGATGGCTGTTCTCCTACCTAATCCTTCCAGAAGAGGATAGCAGCCTGCAGCCAGACAGGATATGTGGAGAAGATTAACTGTACAAAGTCCAACAAAGATGAGTATAAAAGGTAACTCCCACCTCTCCTGCACTTTCCCTCATATCTCCTTTGGGTTAGTTCTGTGGATTGTGTCTTTACCAGTTGCTAAATTCCTGTAAAATACTAACATGAAGTAATGTCCAATCTCTCTTTGTCTTGGTAGCTGCCGCTCTGCAACCATGGAGGAGCACCTGTTCTGGAAATTTGAGGGTGCCATGTTGGGGCTCACTGTTGTCTTTGCCCTACTGGTGGTTGCTCGGCAACGCTCGTTAGACCGCCTAGCCTCAGAAAAGGTTCGCCGGCAGATAGAATCCATTTAGTACTCAGAAATGCTTAATCCCAAATCCAGTCCAGGGGTCCAGTGCTTCAAAGTTACTGCATTTTTCAGTGTTATAACATAGCCATAGTAAGGTACTGGTTCAGCATTGGTTGTGATCATGCTTTCCACATCAGGCCGAATGGACATAATGCTACTTTGCCTTCAGACGTTAAATGTGGACGACCGATTGCTGCTTCCTTTTGAAACTGACCTTGCCTCCAGGTTATCCATTCTACGCTACAGTGATCTTGTTTTAACTGTGAACACAAAGGATTTACAAAGGAGACTCTGCACCCAAATTAACTGGAAAATTAAACTCAACACCCATTACAAGAGAAACAACTGACAGTTTGTTTAGAACTGAGATTCTAGATTCTATTCCTGTGTGTTCAGTGTAAGGCTAAGGATACATTTTCTCACTGTGTTCATCCTATGGCCAGGGAGAGTTTTTGAATTTATTAGTTTCCAATAACCACATTTTATGCACAAAAATCAAATATCTGCCTTTAGAATGATATTTTTAATCACAAACCTCTGGCCCCGCATCTTAATTTTTCATATACTATAGTGAATGTTTTTATGAACACTGAAAAAATGGTCATTTTCTTCTTGTTGTGAGGTAAGATTCAAGAACATACCTGGTTTGGCTCACATTCAAATATTTAATGTTTTATGTACAATCACACTTTAAATCTGACAAAGTGCACCGGTATATATCCCATAACACACATTATCCGCATACACATTAATTTGTGTCAATAAATAAAGAATATTTAGATTTCTAGTACCTACTGTCGATGGTGCTGCACAATGGCATCAGAAAGACAGCTGTCATCTTCATGTTGTGCATGGTTTTCAGTGTGTGTTTAGTAGTTTGATGTTATACTGATGAAATGCCAGGCACTGCATTCATTGCAGCTGCTTGCTTCTCCACCTACAACTCTGCTGTGGTTTAACTTGTTCATTTAAAATTTCTAATCAAGGTGTAAGGAAATTACCTGTCTTATTATTATTTTTTACTTTGTCACATAGCAGGCTTCAGCCTGTGATTTCAGGTACACAGCTGTTTAATTTTTTCCACAGCAGATTCTGTGGGACATGTTTGGCCTGCAGAATAAATTAAGTTTGCAAGGTCATGTTTAATACTTTTTTGTTTCTACACAGGATTGCGTTAAAAAAAAAAGCCTGCATGTTTTTGGCTAGGGTTTTCTCTTTGGCTAGTTTTCCTAGCCCAACTGAATTGTAGATAATGTATTTTTTATGAAAGATGTGATGGATTTCATATTCTCTGCATTTAAAAGGAGAGCTGAGGAATAAATTAATGGAAAATGTTTTTGTTTTGTCCTTTTCTTTCTTGATATCTTGCAAAATATGTAATATCTCCAAGTGGAAATTGTGTTGGGATTTTCTCACAAAAATGTACAAGTCAGTAATGTGGGCTCAAAAACTCTTTAAGAAAAAGTGAGTGCATCTTGATGCTTTAGGACAGGGGCATATTTGGCCATGCAGAGAATCTCTTAGAGCAGAGCAGTACTGTTCAACATTGCACTGTGGAGGGAAAAAAAAACATGACAACAAATGCTAAACAACTTGTTCCTGCATTTTTTTAATTAGGACATGGACCTCTACACAGACACCAAGCCATATTCGTGGTATTTGCATAATCTCTGTCAGAGCCAAAAATACTCGGTACAAGAGCAACATGTTCCTTCTACTTCTCTCACTAATCCACCAGGTGTTGCACAAACGTACAGTGAAGCATTGTGCTACAACATGCTTTCAGGTTTATTACCAACTCATGGATTGTTTAGCCCACTGGCCTATGTCACTTGAAGACTTTAAATGATTGAGCAAAGCGTATGTGTATGTTAAGTGATATCAGAAATACCAAATACCAGAACTGTTATTCTCCTTCTCTTTAATCGCCTGCACACTCCTGGAAGACGGTTGAACTTCTTCTTTAATGTGATCAGCCCATCTTTCTGAAAGCTTCCATTAGAAGATCCTATCTGGGGGGGAAAACAGCTTACACAACAGCAACATGTGCAAAAAATATTGTAAATATTAGTTTAGTAACTAACTTCTGTACTTCTTTATTTCCTCTCACCTCGCTCTCTAACTTATTCCAATTGATCACTTGTTTACAATTAAAGCTTTGTCTTGTAAATATCAACTTGGCCTGATTGCTTCCCAGAATTCTAGTCTTCAAATGTTATTTTGTGTCAAAACCTCTAGCCCCAGGACTTGTGTTCAGTCCAAGAATGTCAACTCTGCATGACCATAGCTGAAGCTTCGGATTCTGGTTTTAGAGGCTGCAGTGTAACATTGAGTATTAAGATATATCTAATGGTTTGGTTTTAAAGCCGTTATTTCTAGAACTATAATGTACTCGAGAGTGTACGTAGTTGTTACGTTTACAGCCTAAGAAGTCTGCTCATTGACCTGGTCCTTAAGAATCTTTCGACAGACCTGTTTGTGTTTTGGTAGCATTACCTACCGGTTCTGTTTGGGTCACATAGCCATTGTCCATAGGTCCCTGAAGCAGGTTTTCTGGAGGTCTCGCCTCCACAGTGATTACACATAAAAATATACATCCCACTATCAACAATAAAGTTAAATTTGGCATCATGAGGTTTAAAGAATAGTATTAGTTTAGCGCTTCTATTTGAGAGAAGAGAGAAGAGAGATGAGCCTTGCTATATTTTCCCCTACCTGTATTCAGACTCGTATATAGCGAAGTGATTGCCCAATACTGTATTAGTGTGAGCTAGTAACCAATCCTAGCGCAGAGTGTGAACAATTCTAGCCAATCATGTTAGAAGGGCGTGGCTTGTCTAAATATGGGCGGTTAAAAACACCGCACGACGTCTAGTGAGTAATATTTAAATACGTGTACATGATTGAGACTTTGCTGAAACAATTCAGTTAATCATTTTTTAATATATACTGTTATAAAGTGTGTGTTGGGGTCAAGAATGATACACCTAAATACCGTTACCTTATAACCTGGTCTTTGAGCAAATTGAAGACTAGGCTAATCCTCTCTGCTTCAGAACGGATTTGCTGCGTCTGTTTTGTCTCCAGTGCCCTTATCCTGTGTGTGTGTGTGTGTGTGTGTGTGTGTGTGTGTGTGTGTGTGTGTGTGTGTGTGTGTGTGTGTGTGTGTGTCTGAGAGAGAGACATACATTTTGTGCTAAATGTTTGGTGAGTAAATTCCCTCTGATTGGTGGAGGACCAACTTCGGGGAGCCACAGTAAGGATACAGCAAATGTAATAGTGTAAGCAATGTATAATTAAATTTATCATAGTAATTACTCCTATATTGTTACTGTTTGTATCAGTATAAAACAATAACAATTCACAGTATTATTTCTGTTAATACTGTGATTTGCTTTTGTTTAATATTGACAGTAATTTCAAATATCAACTTAACATTAACAGTAATATAAAACATATTCAGAGAATCAAAGTTTTTGTCCATTAATTCTATCATTCAAATTTATAATTAAAATTCTTAGTCTGGCCTGCATGTTGTCATAAATATTTAGCAAAATACCCCAATAATCATGTCAATACAATGTGACAGGAGGGAAGATAAAGCACTAACAACTAGGGCAGAACAATTAACAAAATAAGTAATTGCCATTTATCTGACCAATACTGCAGCTGCAACTTATTTTCTGTAAAAGAAGGTTGAGTCCTGTTTTTATAACAAAGAATACCAAGAAGAACAGGCTTGAAAATTCTATGTGTATACAGTGTCACAGCACAGTGTTTGGCTCCCTGTGAGTGATCTATGTTACGTATAGCACACCTGCCCCCATATAAACTTTGTATCTAATTTGTTCTGGAAAATGTACCATAGAAAAGTGTCAAAAAAGTGTCAAAAAGATTCCATGGCAGGTTAGTGTGTGCTTTAGTTTAATTTTTTTATGTTGTCAGGAACCATTAAGAAAAATATTAACCTCTGATTAAATTAGATAGTACCCGTTCCTGAGAAAATTATCTGTTTTAAGGTTAACTGGAATCTGAACTGTAATTAGCAGCTCTGTAATATTTGACATTTGACTGTTCTTCTTCTCTTTTACAATGATCTCCCTTACCCCACTCCTTCCACAAAACATCCACCTGTGTGTCCTGCCCTCTTTCTTCTTCTCTTCATTATTCCCAAACTGTCACCAGTCAACATTAGATTGTAGGCACTTAATTAATTTCTTTTTTCAGTTCCTTTGGTGTTTTATTGAAATTAAATGCCAGTGCATTGCTGACATGGAGGAAATCACCAGTGATCCATTGATTATGTCGACACAGTGTTTAAAGGCTTGTTATCTAGTGGAGAAAGGTCAGAGTCAGCGTCCAAGCGAGGTTTTTCTGTGGAGTAGAAAAGGGCACAGCTGTGATTCACTGCTACATTTATTCAGAGCAGACAGACTGAGACTGTAAAGTTCAGCTCAGAGCCCAAGCCCTTGATGAGGAACATCAGAAAAGAAAGCTATTAGAGTGATCAGAGTGATCAGATAAATGACCACAGGTCAGCAGTCCTCGGATACTCACTCACTGATCTCTGCTGAAGGGAAATGTTGGTCCTTTGGGGACTTTGGTGAAGGCCTAATTAATGATTCATTACATGATCAATCAGTATTTAATGATATGACATTAAAGGCCTGGGCAAACAGCGCGTGAGGACGCTTTTCTCATAGATATGGTAGATTTCTTTTATTAATCTTTTACCTGGTATCATGTTTTAATAGGTGTACTTTGAAGAAGACAAACAAAACCCACACAAAACATTTATAAAATATAAATATAGATCAAATGAATCATTATGCTTTACATTCGGCTGTTTATGACATTTGTCAGAATCAAGAGTCTTAAAGACATTTTATTAAACAAAAATAAATCCATTTAATGTTAACTAAGCCTAATCACACACAGTCCGAGATTACCAACAAACACGAACAGTTTCAAGACATCAATCCTGTACATTCAACAACAGGACGACAGTGGATGAGGTGAGATTTTGGCGCAGTGGCTGATGGGAAGTGTAGTTCTGCGGGGTCAGTAGCAGCGCAGGAAGAAGGTGTTGCAAGCGGTTCCTCTCATACAGTCACAGAGCCGCCCAATGCGGGGTCCGTGCTTCAGAGCACAGCGCTCCCCCACGTCACACTGTAAAACAGGACCCTATTAACTCTCCACACACCCTAACAATTACAGCTCAGTGACACTTTGCGAGGAGACGGGAAGCTCCATTTTGAATTACCGATAAAATACCACTAAAAAGAACCTGCTATGACTGGAAATTTAAGAACCTGACTTTTCTAGTTGTGACACTGACTTACTTTATTCCTCAGTGCGCAACAGAACAGTAACCATCGCAACAACGGATACACCCAGCGACACTCGGTTATTTGGATTCATAAACACAAGGGGCTATTTTAGAAAGCAGGATTCTCAATTCTAACTAAATAAATCATAAAATTATTAAACATCGATTTTTCAGTTTGAATGTTTATATTGTACTTTACAGGTTTAGTTTGTTGATGTGTTCTGCTCTAATACAACTGCTGTACCCCACTTTTTAAAACGAAAACATACATTGTATAAAGTACCAAAGAGTACTCCTTTATTTATCAGTCAAACACAACATAGAACATATTTGTAAAAGTGTAGCCTGAAATAACAGGGACCTTGTTTATATTGTCACCTGGCGTTGTTTAAAGCAGGATTTGAATTATGTAGATAGCAGAAACCCAGAGAGGTGACCGCTGTAAATTAGACATATGCTGGGCATTTGACTTGAGTCTGAAATGAACTACACTGAGAAATGTTGATTTTGGACACCACTTTAATGTAACAATAAAAGCTCAGCCTTAACTATGACACTTAGGATGTTTCTGTGTTTATATAAAACACTTGTAGGTGTTGTAGGTGTGCACAGAGTGGAAACGGAGAATCTTTTAAATGTATACGACTGTGCCATGACATACAACATTGTCTGTCTGACTTCTTCTATAATTTACTAAGACTGTATAGGTTTATGTTCAGATTCTTTAAAAAGTCACATTGTTGTCTGCATCGTTGCAATTGCCCAAATCTGCAGATTTAAAATTCAGCACCAGTAGTTTCTCCGATTTCAAACCATTGTAGAAAATAATTTTTCAACATAAACTACTACCACTACCACTACCACTACTACTACTACAAAAAATAAAAAATAAAAATAAATAATAATAATAATAATAATAATAATAATAATCATCATCATCATCATCATCTATTCCGCTTTTCCATTTCAGGGTCGCTGTGTAATAATAATAATAATAATAATAATAATAATAATAATAATAATAATAATAATTACCCTCGGAATGACACTGGCTCTTTTGTCCAGTGTTATCCGGTTGTCCTCGTCTCCTTCCAGGAGATCTTCTAGAGCTTCAGCCTGAGAAAAGAAGAGAGGAGCCATTTGACAAAACAACAAGGTCGTTAATTTTGTAAAGTTTCTAGAGTTTAGAGCAGGCGCAACAAGTTTGTAGAGAAGTCTAACTCGAGTGGACGCGGTGCTCATGAGTTTAGCGCTAGAACGTGATTCTACCGTGAACACCGAGCCGATTCTCTGATCAGAAACTCCGAACAGTTCTGACTGGAGTCTTACCAAGTCTCTGGCGGCGAGCTGCTCCTCGTGCGCTGCCACTCGGCCGTCCATAGCCCCCTGACCGTGGCACAGGACGCTGAGCGCGAGGATGAAGACCCCCAGGTACACGGCCGCTCTGACACTGTCCATGGTGCTGCGCTGTGGTGTGGGTCAGAGGACGCGAAGGCAGTCAGAAATCTCCTCTCCTTCAGTCAAACAGGTGCGGTGAGTCTCGGTGGGTTTTCTGTCGCTGATTTTATTGCTGTTCTGAGACGCTTGGAAACTTTCTCCATTTATACCATGCGAGTGACGGACTGATGTAGTCACATGACGTCATCAGCCCCGTCCTCGACACCAATTTCCCTTCAGGTGTGAATAAGTCTCGGGGTCAAACGATAACACCGCGCTGACAGCCCTCAGAAAAAAAACAAAAACCCAACAACCCAGAGCAAGCGAGAGCGTCTCATCTGTACACGTCATCTACACTGCGTGCAAAAATTCAGTATCAGATATCGACCATCAGATTACTACCTTCACACGGAGCTCATTACTGAAGACACACCAAGCTTACAACCCATGTCCTACACATGTCCTGTTATTATTTTTATTTATTTACTGTCGACCTTTCATGTCCACTTTGGTGCAGCTGCATCAAATCAGCCATTAATTGACTTTACCATTTCCACCCTCTTTCACTTAAACGTTTTCTGATGTGAAGCACTTAATTGACCTGGCTGGTAACTCACTCACTCACGTTTAGGAGTTGCACCTAAGTAGCGCCATTCCTCACATAGTGACATTTGGGGACCACACCACAATGATATTTTTAGTCCTAGTACTGTGCTTTTAAAGTCCCTCCAGTGAAAAGCAGATTGTACCTCGTTAAATTTAACCATCCAGGATTTCTTATATCATAATCCTAAAGAACAGGGCTTTTAGGTTTTCAGATTTGCTTGGGGTGAGCCTGGGAGGAGGGTCTTAGTGTTACTGGGGAACAGGCCGGGACTTTAAGATTAAAAAACTTAAATGATCTTATGCCATAAATCTTATGCCATAAGCTGATCTGGACAGGCTAAAGTGCTATAGATTATATTGGGGGATATATGCATGTAGGGCGGCACGGTGGTGCAGCAGGTAGGGTCGCAGTCACACAGCTCCAGAGACCTGGAGGTTGTGGGTTCAAATCCTGGTATGTTCTCTCTGTGTCTGCATGGGTTTCCTCTGGGTGGTCCAGTTTCTTCCCACGGTCCAAAAACACACATTGGTAGGTGGATTGGTGACTCAAAAGTGTCTGTAGGTGTGAGTGAATGTGTGTTGCCCTTTGGGTGCTGGATTTACCTGTATAGAATGTAGTGAGTTCTTGCCTTCACCCTCACAGGCTGGTGGCAGTGTGTGATGTGGGGAGCAGAGGGCTGTGAAACTGGCTGAAATTAATGATTAGGGAGAAAACTGGGATAAAATTCATACATTCATTTTCTGCAAGCATTTGATCCTGTTAGTGTCACGGTGAGTCCAGGGCTTCTCCGCAATCACTGGGTGCAAGGCAGGAACACACCCTAATTTTGAAAAGCTAATCCACCAAACAACATATGTTTAAGGAATGGGAAACCAGAGTACATGGAGGAACCCCAAACAGACACAGGGAGAACACACCAAATACTTCACAGACAGTGACCCAGTGTACACTGAACCCACAGCCCCAGGAATTGAGTAACAGAAACACTAGGTGTTGTGCTACCCCAGTGATTGCCCTTGCCCCTGGGATTAAAATGTGATTTATAAAGCAATAAGAATAAAAGATAAATAGTCCAAAACACTGAAATCCCTTAATGGGTCTTCTACAAAGCATTTCTTTTTTTAAGAGTGTGTAACAGCACAGTAGGATGTAAAATAATCAGCACATAGATACACAAGGGTTAATACGAGGGGGTCTGGAATCCTGGGAAGTGTTTAATAAAAGTCTGCTGCTTATGTGCACCCTTCAGTCCATGAACCTGACAGAGTGTGATTAGGTTGAGTTTAGTAAGAGCATATGCTGGTCTCCATGGCACCAAGCACAGAGATCCAGGAGCAGGCAAAACACCCTAGTCACTGTAAGCCATTAGGTTCCAGCCCCAGGAACAACTTTCAATGTCCTATTTTCACCCAGCAGCTTTCTGCCCTGCCCTGTTTTAAACGGCATCTGTTCTATATAAACAAACAAGAGAGAGCTTTATCATCCGTATCCCTGAATTACAAAACACCACATTCAATAAAAACATATAGGAATTGTGTATTTCACATCTTTGTCCCTTTAATATATTTTTTATAAATTTGAGAGAAACTGTTGCCATTAACCCAGCCCTAATTCACAGTCTGATGCAATTTAATATTCAAAAACAAAGCATGAATAGGAAATGAACATACCATCACATTTTGACACCCCAGCACATTATGTTCCAGAAAATGCACCCTTCTCCCAGAAAAACTTTTTTTTTTTTGCCTCGAAACAATAAAAGCAGAGAAAGAAAAGTAAAATCTGATTTCTTTTCATATGTCCTCCAGAAGCAGACTGGACAAAATTAGTCAGACCTACACCTTAATATCTTGTAGTATGCCCTTTGGAATCAATAACTGGAATCAGTTGCTACCTGTAACCATGAAATGAATTTCTCACACCCCTCTACTGAAGGTTTGGGCAACTATTCTTTTGCCTGTTGCTCAATGTCTCTCAGATTTGTAGGGTGCCATGTCCTAGCTGCTGTTTTATGATCTCTCCACAGGCGTTTATGATATTTAAGCCTAGACACCTTACTGGCCACTTCAGCACTCACCAGCACCTTCATTTAAACTATTTCTTGATGCTTTTGAATGCTGGTTTGGTTAATGGTTCTGCTGGAAAGTACATAACATCTGATATGGTCCTGGACCCTACATTGTTCTCCAAAATCTTTTGGTTATCTTTGGATTTCATGATGAGATGCAGGCAGTCACGGCATCCAGTGCCAGAAGCAGCAAATAATCTGTGAACCTCCACCATGTTTGACAAGAGGGTCTGTGTTCTTGTCTTTGAAAGCCTCATTTCATTATCTGTAAACATTACAGTATTCACTTAGGATCTCATATTTCCACAAGACATTTTTCCAAAAGCACTGTGACTTCCTTGGGTCCTCGGGCAATTCAGCCAATCTCCTGTGCGTATCTTTTTAATAATAAAAAAAAAAAATTCTGGCGAATTGGTCTGTGAGGAATTGGTGTGTTCTCCCTGTGTCTGAGTGGGTTTCCTCCAGGTGCTCCAGTTTCCTCCCACTGTCTAAAAACACACATTGGGAGGTGGATTGGCGACTCAAAAGTGTCCGTAGGTGTGAGTGTGTGAGTGAATGTGTATGTCTAGCCATCCCTCTACGTTGGACTTCGTGACTTCGTTAGGCTCACGTGCAATGGATAATTTCTTTTCTCTGCTTTTATATGGAGATTATACAAGGTGTGTGCACAATTATGAACCATGTCTACAAAGCTTGGGACATTAAGTGTTATTCTCCTTTCATGTGAAAAGTGGTGTGAAAAGTGGTGTAAAAAGCCGGTTAATGGACCAACTGTAATATATTTACTGTAATCAGTCATAAATGTCCAGGGTGTGGGATTAGAGATTAAGGAAACAGACTAAGTTGAAGCACTGGCATCCCTGAGTGTATATTCTCTTCGAGAAGTGCCCAGTACGGAGCGGAGTGCTATTGGAGGCCCTCATTACAGTCCAGACCCGCTGGGTTGCCATTACTCACAATATTTTACACAGCTATAACATCCTTCAGCCAAAAACTGACCAAACAAACAGAGATAAGATGTTAGATGTTTAACTTGATAAAAAAAAAAAAAACAAAAAAAAAACTCAGTGCCCTTCTAAAAATCTCCTTGACCAGAGACGGAGGTAAACAAGAGGAAATACTGGCCATATGGTTAACGAATGAAGGCAGCTTAGAAGCAGACAGACTACGACACAGAGTTGGCTAATTTTCTGCTGAAAAGGTAGACAAGTCATTTAAAAAACAAATAGAATATATTAAAGAAGTAAACTCCATAGTTTGTGTGTTTTCTATGAAGTAGTGACATTGAAATCTGCAAGGACTGTTTTTGTGGGTTTTATACAAAGGTGAACAACGTGATTAAAAATTGTAAATTTGATAGTTTGCTTGAAAAAAATAAGCAGCTAGAGTTTTGTTTGAGAAGCCTCACATAATCACTTATTTAAAGTGGAACAGACAATTTATCTTGGCAAATAAGTATATGTGTTTCACTAGGGTAGGTTAAAGTTTTAGTGACATGAAGTGATAAGTGAGAAATAAGAATTGTTATAAAACAAGTTTTGTTTATAGAACGTAGCATAGTAACTTAGCATAGCCATCTATTTTAGCTAGAAAAGAGTATTCAGGTAAGAACCTGTTGAATAATGCCACTAAGACACACGGAGAAAGACCTACATATTGAAAAAGCATAAAATGAGCTGAGGGTTTTGCTCTATTTCTGCTCGAGAAATTGGTAATACTGACTTATTTTTGCTGTTCTGGATTGCTTAAAGGGGAAATGTCTCCAAAATCGAGAAAACACTAACTGTATGAATGTAAACACAGACTGAATGTGCTACAAAACTAAACAACTCCAGATACAAATGAGATTCTGTGAACATTCAAAGAGTGAATAAAAACTTACAGATGAGTTAAACTTCAGCCATGTACAAATAATAGTCTCCCCCCCCCCCCCTTAAACATGTCATTCCACCTTAAAAGACAGGGAGCATTGGAACTTAAACAAATCAAAGAGAACAGAGTTTCCCCACTACCTTAAAAGCTGTCTTTAATTTAATTCATTCATTATCTGTAAGCGCTTATCCGGTTCAGGGTCACGGCGGGTCCAGAGTCTACCCTAAATCATTGGGCGCAAGGCAGGAATACACCCTGGAGGGGGTGCCAGTCCTTCACAGGGCAACACACACATACACAGTCACTTTTGAGTCACCAGTTCACCTGCCAACATGTGTTTTTAGACTGTGGGAGGAAACCGGAGCACCCGGAGGAAACCCACAAAGACAACACACCAAACTCCTCGCAAACAGTAACCTGGAGCAGGAATCAATCCCACAACCTCCTGGTCCCTGGAGCTGTGTGACTGTGACACTACCTGCTGCACCACCATGCCACACCTCTCTTTAATTTATTTTCTGTAATTGCTTCATCCTGATTAGGGTCATTGTGTAACATCTGAATTTAGACTGTGAGAGGAAACCCACACAAACAGTACTATATTATAGTAAATATGTTACTTTTAAGTAGACATCAGATTTGTAGAAACCATTGGGTGAGCCCTTGATCAGATATTATTACTGAACTTGTCTGGTTCTAGTGGCTTAGAATAAGGGTGAAGACCTCATTTTCAGCCTGTCTCATTACACTCTCATCTCTGACAATGATTAAATCTTATGTCAGGCATCATTTCCAGCTGTTAGACTATGGGCGCGAAAACACAGAAAGAACAGGTATGTAATTGACATTTATTTGAAAGTGACAAAAATGACTCAGGTCATCTATAGTACAAGGGCTTGTGATGAAGTCAAGGTGCACTGATTTATCAATTGTGTTAATGCTAATTGTAAACTTTTTAAACAGTCCATTCACCTGTTATGTGTTAAAGCTACAGCCCAGAGTAATTAGGGGTGGGGCTCTTGGCTTAAAATCTGCCAAGGGAGTACTGTACATATAGGGTGGGCCTGTGTCTAGGCCTGAAACAAGGACAAGAGGAGCCAGCTGAATGAATTTATGAAGCTGTGAACCCCTGGGTTGATTTATACTTGTAGCCCTAATTTAGACTGTTAAAAGCCTTTATCTGTTTGGTTTTCTCACTTTTTAATAAATTATTATTTTTCTACTGAATTTTTGTAAATATCACTTTTTCTGGATACTGCAATAAAATATTCACAATCGAATTCGAATGGAGACCATTTTGTTTTCTTATGTAGTGGACCCACCTTTCGAATCTGCTCCAGATCACACTACCTCCTCACAAGGCTATTGGTCAGTCTCTTGTAACCTCAAATAAGTGTTCTTGTTTTCCTGCCTTGTTGCCTAATGATTCTGGGTAAATTGTGTAAATCATACTCTCCAGTGCCTTACTGCATCTTTTGTCTCTCTCTTTCTATTCAGCATTTATGAAAAGAATGTGCATAACATGACACACATAGTCCAAACCCAACCAGTGACTATAGCCTATTCTAGCCCTATAATTATGGTCATTATTTTCAAGCCTCTTCCTTCCACCACAATTTAAAACATAATTTTCCATCAAATAAAGAGGCTAACACACCTCTCATCTGTGCATTTTGATATGTGTTCACTCATAAATGATATGATACATTCATTGGTCAGGAAAAAGAGCATCCATTCACTTACAATACCTGGGCTGTGAAGAAAGGCACACTTGCATGCATCTAGCACGTACACATTCAACACGTTGACCCTTGCATTATTCAGCACTTCAGGATCTGTCATGGCTCTGCATCTCCACACTGTCAGGTCATTAATCAGCTCTTCACCTGGCCACCACAGTAACCTTGTGGAAAGCAGGGCTCTATAAAATATGTATGGACCAAGTGTGTCATGGTACATCCCAATGAAAAAAACTTGTGGCTCAAAGAGTCACAAAAGATCATGAGAAGTCTGTCCATGAGGGTGCTATTAAATATGAACCTTTTCATACTCTCTCATTTTAATATGAACTCTATGTAGGATTCTTAAGAACCCTACGACAAAAAATCATCATGATTTTGTTTATATTTTTGTACTTGAATGAATCTGTATGTAATCTGCCAACAATTTCCCTTCCAGTTTAATACAATGGGACTACAGTGGAATAAAGCCCACTGATCTTGTGCTGAGGAACAGTGGAATATCCAATACGGACGAGCTGGTGCATGTTTCGTGTTCCCTTAATTATCATCCAGCATCATTTTGTATCCAACATCAATGTAATTTAAAGTTTCCTAGGTGAAAAGAAGCTGTTGTTGCAGCAAGAGGGAATAAATAACCTATTAATGCCCTTCACATCAGAAGAAATGTTGGATAAGCAGGTATCTACATATATTTGCTCATATATTTTAAGTCTGTGTTATTTAAATGTAATGGAATCAAAAATCAGATCATATTACTTTAACATAGCAATTATGGATTAGCATACAAATGTCATTTCTAAAGACGTAGTACATATTTCGTACTTCAAAACAACTCTCTCTGCTCACACTGTAGCCAGAGCAACAAGAGACACAGCTCATTCATTTTTTAAAGGCCACACTGTCATGAGAAAGATCAAAAACAGCCTCTTGCAAATATGTTCTGAGTGATGTGGGTGCCTTGAAATTTCATAAATTATGAGAGTGTTAGCAAACCTGTTATTATTATTTAAAAAAAAGGCAGAATTTATATGGTTCGCTACTCGCTGCAATAGATAAGAAAAAATTACTTCAAATCCTAAGCAGGGAATTACATTTGTAAAAGCACATTTAGTCAACCATAAGATGTATGAATAGCTGCTTAAAATTTATTGTGGTTGTGTGAAAGGCTGGAAGAGCTTTAGCATTCACTGCAAAGCAGAAAACCAGGAAAATATGCAGAAGAAGAGAGAAAACTGGCAGCTGTGTACAATCAATCCCACCCTAGCTAGCATGGCTTTGAGAATTTAAGAGTAACTTTGAATATTGTTGGGTTTTTTGTTTGTTTGTTTGATTCATTACATCATATTCCCCTGATCCTAAAATAAATGTATGTTCTTATTAGTAGAATCCACAAGTATCTTTCAAAAAGACCATAACCAATGAGCTTTCCACAGACTGAACTCATATATCTACGGCTGATCCATTCCCTAAGGGAAACGGAAAACCAAACACATAAAATGTGGTTACAAGTTTCACTTCCACTGTGTCACTTAGTATAGACCCCAGTTCTAAGCTCCAGGCACATTGCAAGATGAGTCCCAGAACCTCTTGGCCATTTAACCCAGTCATGGCTGTAAATATGAAGGAACTGTCAGCAGAGAGTAAGTAAAGGTTTAAAAATACATTGAAGTTCAGGGGCACAGCAATATTCTAACAGATTCTTGTGTATTCAGGTAGGCTCCAGACCCACTGTGACTCTGATCAGGATACATTAACTACAGAACATGAACAAACAGGTGAATAATTGATCTCTAGTGATTATTAGGGCTTTATGCGCATCATTGAGATTTGATAATAGACAACAGAAAATACTATTTGAGAGTAACACTGAAAAGGTTTTTTTAATCGTTTTTAATCATATATCATAGATTCATATGCATCATGGCTCACTGTAAGATGAGCAAAAATATTTACTCGCCTATTTACTCATGTTTTATAAAACATATCTGGATGGATCTAATGTTAGCACCAGTCACACAGCTCTAGGGACCTGGAGGTTGTGGGTTCGATTCCCGCTCCGGGTGACTGTCTGTGAGGAGTTGGTGTGTTCTCCCCGTGTCCGCGTGGGTTTCCTCCGGGTGCTCCGGTTTCCGGAGGTGGATTGATGACTCAAAAGTGTCCGTAGGTGTGAGTGAATGTGTGTGTGTGTCTGTGCTGCCCTGTGAAGGACTGGCGCCCCCTCCAGGGTGTATTACCGCCTTGCGCCCAATGATTCCAGGTAGGCTCTGGACCCACCGTGACCCTGAACTGGATAAGGGTTACAGATAACGAATGAATGAATGAATGATTACATGCTAAAATTTAATTTACTAGAGCAATTCAAAGGGAAAAAGACCCTTGTTCAATGTTGTCTGTTAGTTCAAAGTATAAGAAAAGCACTTTACTACTAATTATTCTTCCTTTCTCCTAAAAGAAGTTTAAGCAAACATTAAGAAAATAACATTAACATAAATATTTTGTGATTTTAACACATAGAGTTTGCTGAACTCAATGCTGCTGACAACATTAATGAATCACAATAAATGAAACACAATTGCATTGTATATATTTATTTAATCAGTCAAATCTGCACAATAAAAATGGATGTGTTATTAAAGTATTAAATCAGAGATCATTCCGGCAAGGTTCAATATCATCTCACTTGCCTCTCATAAGACTGATCTGTTCCTCTGTGATGAAGAACATTCATTAGAAATAACCCTGTTGTGAATTGAAGCTTTTGTTTACTCTGTTTGGATCTGTTTGGACAAGGAATTTTAATGCACCACTAAGGACAAAAAAAAAAAAGATAGGGCTTCACAGCACTCTCCTTCTTTCTTCGCATCTGTCTGATGACACTGTGAATTTAGAAAGTAGTGCAGTTTCTGTATTATGTCGATGATTAAAGGGGATTAGTTTAAACTGAATTATCAATGGTGCATGACTACCTCTGTACATGATCCATTATGTTGACTGAAATGTCACACCATAGTCTTGAGACCACAGTGAGAAGCAAATAAATTATTGGAGCTGAGCTGGATTGGTAACAAAAAACAGGTCACTCAGACAGATGGTGAAAAACAATGTGGCTAAGGCTTGTTCAGATAATGTTATTTTATTTTCATATCTTCACAGCAATGTTCCAGCTTTAAGTATGATTTTTTTATTAAGTATTACTGCAAAAAAGTGGACAAATTACTTGTGTATAGTTAATTTTAGAAGAAGCATTTGAGCAATTATCTATGGGTTTGTGTACACTGTGTATTTACAAAGTTGGAAAGTCTGGACATTCCCCTATAAGTTAATAAGTGTTGACTTTGTAGGCATCAGATTGTATTAAGTTTATAAATTGTTTCCAACAGAACAAATAGTGCTAACTGACATGGCCCTAATAATAGCCTTATTATCACAACACATCTTGGTGAAGCTTTATTTATGCTGAAAGATCACAGTCTTGCTGAAATGGCCCAATAAACATCCGCTTCAGACAGAAAGGCAGATATCACATGCTGCTATCAGCAAGCGCTCAGCTGCACCATTTCTGACCTTATGCTTTGTTTTGTTTTATACCTTCACACTGACACTGCGCTGCTGTCCTCCCACTCTGACCTACTGACTCAGGCCCTTCTCCTGAAACATACAGGAGGTGAGAGTCATGAATATTTCACTGGCTGCAAGTGAGAGGTGTTGATGCATGTATAGCAGAATGCTCAACATTTTCTCCCCTTTAATTGTTTTATTGTCATGCTTTGTCTTGATTGGATAGATAAATACACAATGGTGAGAGAGAACGAGTAAACCAGCTTATATTTTCATGGCCCTTTAATTTTGCTCTTCTGTATTAGTGTAGCTCACAGTATTTAGAAGTTTCAGACGTGTGCTAGATTTGACTTGTCTTCATTTTTTGGATACCATGAAATTAAATGTAGACTTATTAATGATTTTGGTGGGTCTTAAAGTTATATAAAATATGTTTTAAACAAAAAAATGCCATATTAAATGCCTTTAAAATTTTAAAACATATCTTTCACTCCACAGTCCATACAGTGTGTGTATATATATATATGGAGAGTGTCACAAGGAACAACACATTTGAGTACTTATAGTTGTTCACCAAAGAAGCTAATTCTGTGCTACATTTATAATGAATGTTTTATCAATTCTGTGGAACAATTGTTTGTTTTCATTCACAGTGCACACAAAATCTTGTTGTAAAGTTGGGCCCACACTCACACATGCGGACACTCACACTCTTCCACACTGATGCAGCACTGTGTCGTAGCTGGGGTGCAGCGTGACCATGAAAACAACTGGCCCCTTCACTCAGAAGAGCTAAAGAGAACAAAAGTTACCTCCTGCAAGAATGGTCTTGTTCAGTTGATTCACACAACTCCATCCCCATGTCATGTATAGGCGACAGAAAATACATCCATTGGAGCCAGAGGAATTCTGAACCATACAACGCTCCAGAACATGATCTGGTTGCCGTCATCTTTTAAACCACAAGAAAATATAAACACACCACTCTGGTGTAGCATTTACTGTCCCTATGTTCAGAGTCAGCATAAGCCACAAGACTAGGATTGTGACACAGAGTCAAGCTTACTCCCTGCAGGATTGGTCAACAAAATTTGAATACTGTTTAGCAGCACAGTGGTCTCTCTCACTCTCTGAAATACATCCCGCCCCTCAAGCGCCATGACAGGTCAATATGACCAATACAGCCAATTGTGTTTAAGGAGATCTAACTTGATAGCTGAAAGCACATGCTTCACAAGTACATAACTTTACAGAGAGCTATTTTCTTAAAGGAACAGGAACCTCTCCATCTCATACAAACCATATTGTAAAGGCAGGGTTCATGATTGTACTCGATAACCACTTTTAATAATATTCAGAAAATGTTTCTTCAGCTTTCTTTCTTCTTTCATTTGCTAGCTCGCCAGTCTGTCTGCATCAATCTAATGTGTTATGAAGTCCCAATGTCTGTAAATGAGTAAATAAACAAACTGGCTTCATCCGGTATGCTAAGCTCTCTCTCTCTCTCTCTCTCTCTCTCTCTCTCTCTCTCTCTCTCTCTCTCTCTCTCTATGCCAGAGGCATCTAGAGTATATTTAGAGAACACAGAGAACTCCCAAAGTTGAAAAGCTCAAACTGAGATGAGGATAATGCTCTATTTCTGGTCAATAAGTGGGCAATATTTACTTATTTTTGCTATATTTGATTACTTAAAGTGAAATGTCTCCAAATTCAGGAGACAGCTAAAACAAAACTAAACAACTCGAGTTACAAACAAATACGTTTCTGTGGTAAATAACACTTACAGAAAAGTTCAATTTCAGCCATGTAAAGCAACAATTTGTTCTTCCCTCAGACATACAGTTCCACCATAAAATATATGGCATTTTAGAACATAAACAAACCAGAAATAAACTATGTTCCCCATGCAATCATAGATGTTTTGTAAAATGTGACACACTAAATACCTTTTAACTGTTTAATCTAAACTTCAGCCATGTTATATGAGTGTCAGGCAACCAGGCACAGAGAGAGAGCTCCTCAGAGACCCTTAGTTTTTCAACTATTTACTGATTCAAGGATATGTACAAACAGAGGAGAGAAAGCAAATTAATACATTTCATAAAATGTGTGTGGGGGGGTGTTTTTTATTAAAATCATCAATTTTGCCTTTAAATATATAATCTTTTGACTGAATTTTGTATTATATTGTACAGAAAAAAAAACAGCAGTAAGATATTCATAAATGATAATACACACATATTTCTATTTATTTATTTTTGATATAATAATATCACGTCACAGATATTTTTGTTTGTTTTCTAAATGTGACTGGTGTGTCATCTTCTTTTGTGTTTAATGAAGATGTTGGTGTCCAAAGGCAGAAATTGTCATAATGTATTCAATGAATTGTTTCATTGTTATTTGCTCATCACAGATGATCCAGCTGTACCACCCGTACCCACTGGATAGTAATGCCTTTTTCCTGTTATTAATTTGTCTCATGACTTTGTTTTCCACCTTTTTTGGTATTAAATTTAGTTCCTGACTATAGTCCTATTGATGTGATTTCTCCTTAATTATTTCACTGAAGTATTTCTGTTGCCGTGTTAAGTTTAGCAACAAATGTGTAACAGTGAATAACTGATGGAATAACAAAAATAATTCAGTCAGTTAATTTCTATATATTACTACAATGACAAATATCTCAGTCTGTCGGAAATAATTTTAAAGACGTTTTAAAAGCCATTTATGTATGGAATAAAAAAACATTTATTTAAAATTATTAACAAGACATACAGATTGCTTCCTTCGCACACTTAAAAATACATGTCCATTCAAATTCAAACAGAATCTTCTCACAAATGTGAGGGGAAAAACATTTAACATTTTAAAAATAAACATGTGCTGCAAAGTGTTATCCACCCAGAAACACTGAGAAAGTGGTATTGAATGGAAGAAGTGCATTGGCTTAGGAAAGTGCCTGTGTGTACGTCATGATTTCAGTGAAATTCAGTCATACTAAATGTATCTAATGAGTGACAAGTTTCTACTGAAGTGATGGCTTTTACTCTGAAAGTGTCTCTGCTGTCACAAATAATAAAATTTAACTCAGTTTATTCAAGACACTGGAATCTGGTTTCCTTCAGGGCTGGAACTAGTGAAGGGAGTTTTACATAATGTACTTTTAAAGGTGAGTGTGCATGCTTATTTTTGTGGGTAAAGTAAGTTCTGACTGCCATCAAAGCTAGTAAGGTTTTACAAGAATATGCTTGTTTTGACACATTATGAGGAGTTACCTTAACTTTTTCATGTGAGAAGCAGACAGTTTTCTAAAGATATGTTGCTTTGTGGTCACTGATCCTAAATGAAATGTGACAGCAAAGCCCACACTCATGCAGATGCACACACACTCACACACATACACAGATCCTCCATGGTCCTTTCACTCTTTTCAGGATAGCATCTTTGTTTATGCACATTACATGGTTTAAGATTATTTTATTATAATAGAATTTTCTTGAAATTTTTCTCTTCCACATGTAATGTTACTTGATTTTTATTTTTACATTCATTAAGCTCTGATACCTTTATTTGTAATCTAGGCTTATCAAGGCTTTCTATTTCCTTCGCTGTAAGACACTTTGAGAGTAACCCAATCATTTCTATTTGATTGATCTTCATTTTCTTTTCAGATGGCCCATCCTATTAATTTCATCCATGTGAGTCCTCTGTGTTTGTTCTTCTGTTTTTGTGTTCAAGTAGAGGTACAGGTAGTAGATACTCATAGAAGTTCCTTTGATGTGAGTGGTTTGTGAGCAAGTGTGCATTTATGAATGTGTCTGTCTGCCTGCCTGCCTGCCTATGTCTTCAATTTGCAAATCTCTGGCCCTCCATCCAGGTTGCCTCTCCATCTTGATATACTTCTCTTGTCCTCCTGTAAAAAAAAAGAAGAAGCATGCTTTGAAGGATCTACCTGGTGGAGAATAATGGATAAAGTGGATTAAGTAGTTCACACTGCCACTGTTTTGCTTCATAGTATAAATATGTTTTAAAATAGGTAAGTTCTGTTGCTCAGTAACATGTAGAATCTTTGTCAGTCCATGTGGTAGGCCAACATTTTACTGGATATTATTCCTCAGTCTGTATGTGTATATAAATAGCATTTTCATTCACCAGTTCCTTATTCCAATGCGCAATTCTGAATCATCATTTCCAAATGCAAGTTGTCTTTTCTTTTTGCATTTTCTGTACATATTGTGATAGATTTTATTTCAGCACAAAATATTTGAAAACATTTATTTTAATTGTACTGCAGTGTAAAATAACGTCACTGACAGTATTGCTTCTGTTTGTGTTTTATTTCAAAATAACAAGTTCAATATTTCTTATTAAAAATTAAAAACTTCATTTAATATGTAAGACTGTAGATACTTGATCAGTTAAGTTTATCTTATTTGATTATCCTTTTCTTTGTGTGGTTACTGGAATGAACGGTGCTCTTGGTGGCTTGAGCCTGAGCGCCCTCTTCTGGCCTCAAAGAGAATAACGGACATTCCAGGAAAAGTGGGTGTTATTTAAAATAAATTAATAGTAAAATAAAACAATAACATTTGGGTATTAAAAATAATTATATTAAACTTTCACTTATAATAAAGCTATATGCATATTTTCTCTCAAAATTCATGTATAAAATAACTAAAAGCCTCCCAGCTCATACAGTCTATCTCAGTCTTTGGCTAACATGGAATATTTATTTTCCATATAATATATAATTTCAGAAATTAAAAAAAATAACATCATCACTGTCCAGTAAAAAACATGTCTCCACTACATCATTGAACACAGCAGCTGTCCTTCACACTGTGTGAACATTTCATGATTAATGGACCAATAGAAATGCTCCAAAATCACTTGGAATAAAAAAATGTTTCCTTCTCTTATAAAGTTACTGTTTTTGGTGATGTACATGCCTTTCATTGGACAGTGAGAATATATTTTATGTCACAATGCCAACCCCGTTACCACTGTTATAAATCTGCATAAACATCTAATAAAATCATGTGACCTGCACCTAGCGAAGTTACGCCCTCTGTGCGGAAGACTTTTTGAAGGCAGTGAGGAAGGTCATGCTTCTTTCATTATTTTGTAAAAGAATTTGAGGATGCACCAGTAGCAGATAGAAAAAAAACAAGTCCTTGAGCAGCAAAATGACTTGTATGTAATATAGAGGAGTTCACTGAACAAACACAGTAAATGAGTATGCATACTGAGAACAGTCTTTATACTCACCTCTTATGAACGTGTGTCGTGGAGTCCTGTGTTGAGAGATGTGTGAACTATAGAAATCTGAGAAACTGGTGAGCAGTCAGGACCACTGTGAGCAGAAAGCTACAGTGCACTGTTCTAGAGGCCTGGGATGATCAAAGAAGAGCAGCTGTGTCAATACAATTATCATCTTCCATCCACTTTAGTTTTTACTAAAAGTTACATTGACTTGTTTGTTGGTATGTTTTCTTTTTTAATTATTTCTTTAACAAAACACTGTTACTACATTTTTCTATTTTCCTGAGCTTTCCATTTGACAGCTGTGTGGTGTTAAACACTAGTCATAATTTGTACAGGCTACATTCTACATCAAACCTTTATATAGAAAAGTATTGTCTTAGATCATTAGATTTAGTAACCGATTCAAGAGCTTCTAAAAGTTTCAGTAATATAAAACAACATTTTTTATGGAACAAAACACTAAGAACACAAGAACTGACTTTCTGTTTCAAATAAGTACTTTGTAAGCATTGTGGAAATTAGAAAATTAATATATAAATCATCAATGCTGTTTGTAGATATACATGTATTATTACATCATGAAAAACAGAAGTTGGAGATGAGTTAAGTTTTCAGGAAAGAATGGGTAAAAAAGAGATACACAGCAAATGTATCTAAGGTTACGTTTTGAATCTATGTCAGCAAGGGCAGGTTACTTTCCCATAACATAACCTTTGTTTTTTATATCCTGGTTTTGATGCAGGTAGTGACAGGCAGTGTTCTAAACCTGCACGGACAGCCTAATGATACAACTGCATCTGTATAACCCCAGTGGAAAGTCTGAAACTGTATAGAAGTGTAAAGGGGTTGTCTTCAATAGAGAGAGGGATTACCTGTGCTATTGTGACTCAGGAACCATAATGACTTACAGCTGAACCCCTCTAAGTACTGTCTCAATCACAGACAGATTAGTCAAACAGGCCAAGACCTGCACACGTTACACTGATCTCTATTTTTAGAAGTAATACTTTGCGAGTTCAGTTTATGTATAAGATGAAGAAATGGGCAGTATTTGTGTAACATAATATCAACATGATCCTCACATTGTGCTACCTCAATTGGAATTGAGTGGGAATTTACCCTGAGGAGTTATAAGCAATTTCCCCCTCTCCACCACCCCCACCCCCCACCATCACCACCACCATAAGCAGCCCATCTTAATACAGAGGCTTTCGTTTAGTTTCCCAGCCTAAGTGTGTGATATAAAGCAGATGGGTCTTTTGGATAGATCTTTAGTCCTACGCTAATAAGAGCCATGTGTTTACATTTACTTTCAATAGTGAGTAAGCACACATCTGCCGTGCCAGAATATACTCCCACACAAGTGTGATCCACAGTAATTATAGGTCTCTATGTAGAAATGTGAAATGTGTGTTTTATTACTATTAGAATTTCTTTTTGTTGGAAACACCAAAGAACAAAAATCCAACAATATGTGACTTAAAATAAATAATTAAATATTTTTGGATTTATTTTCACTTTCTTCCTACTTTTCTACTTTTCTATGTGTTTTTAATAGTAAAACTTATTTACTTTTGAGACCAGTAACTTTTTTTTTTTTTTGCTGCCTAAGACTTCTCAGAGTGCTGTAAATCTTAGTGTATTTGGCTGTAATGGAAAAAAAACACCACTCTGAGATTATCCAGATGCTACACAAGTGTCAAAAAAACCCTCAAAATTTCTCAACCTTTGTTATTCCATAGCCCATACATGTTTTCACTTGAACAGTGAATGTTTTGATATATACATGCTAAGTGTGAGTTTCAAGCCAAGACCAGATGAATCAGCTCAGTGGGGACTTAATTCTGCTTTGAAGACAGAGGTTAGAAATGACAGAGGTTTGCTGTAAGTGTCTTCAAAGCTTTTGTATGTCTCAACATCGTTTAGTCCACCCTCACAACCTTAAAGAAAATCTTTCTACCTAATGTTCTGTTCATGAAAACACAAGTCTTCATGAAAAAGTTGTCTTTTGGAGGGACACACAGCATAACCACACTTTCACATAGTTTTCAGATCCTTCTGAGACATAAAAACTGCTCTATCAGCATCTTCAGTGCAAACCCAATGTGTGTGAACAAGTGCAGGAATATTGTACCTGTCCTTTAGGAGAGAAAGTGGGAAAGGTAGTGTCTGTTATTAGGCTTGTGTCTGTCTCAGTCTCTTCTTCAGTTGTATCTGGTCCGCTAAGAAACCTCTCCAGGTCTTCAGCACTTGCGTTACCTTGTGCAAAAAGTGCAAAATGAAAACACAGATCATTACATGGATTTTTATAGCAGTATACACTGATTTCATACTGACATTAACTTTTATTTATATAATAAACTGATACTTCTATGATATTCATAAATAATTGCAACTAATTCTCTGTTGGACACAATGACATTACATGAGGCCTGTTACATAAAAATTGGTGTAAAATATAATAGATGTCTGTTACAAGAGGTCATCACAATAGATTAGGCACAATGTTGACATGACACAGTTATATTCATACAACATTTATCATGACCATATATGATATTTACAATTATTATTTTTTTTTTTTGGCATGCTTATAGCAGTTTTAGGCAGCATGGGTATCACAATATTATTATGCATAGGAATACATACTGAAGAAAGAGATTTCAAATGTGGAATTGTAGTCATATTCTGGTGATGAAGTGGAATAATATTCAGAGGATGACAGGTCTTCCTCGCCAGCTGTAAAGACAAAAAAGACCAAAAACCAACATTATAGATACAGATTCGCAAAACAATGAATGAGAGAAGTGATCCAGCTGTAATATCATTCATTCATTATCTGTAACCGCTTATCCAATTCGGGGTCGCGGTGGGTCCAGAGCCTACCTGGAATCATTGGGCGCAAGGCAGGAATACACCCTGGAGGGGGCGCCAGTCCTTCACAGGGCAACACAGACACACACACACATTTTGTGTGTTTTTGGACTGTGGGAAGAAACCGGAGCACCCAGAGGAAACCCACGCGGACACGGGGAGAACACACCAACTCCTCACAGACAGTCACCCGGAGCGGGAATCAAACCCACAACCTCCAGGTCCCTGGAGCTGTGTGACTGCAACACTACCTGCTGCACCACCGTGCCGCCCTCAGTGTTAAATATTTGAAGTTATTGAATAACATAATTTTGGGAGTAGGCCCACGCCCAAACTCTTCCTCTCAGCCCTATATATATATATATACCACACAAATTCCCGTAATTTCCGCGTCAGACAAACTCGCTTCATTTAGTTCAGGAGATGGATCTCGATTCGACTGCTTGACTACGTCAACTCGCTCCTCTGCACTGGGTCATTCCTGCTGATCCCCATATTCTGAGCCGTGTTCAGCTATTATCAAACCCACGAGCCTCCTTTTTAAAAAAACTTGCTCCCACCTCAACCCCTTCTCCACCCTTTTCTCATTTTCATTTATCGAAGGGGGGGGGGGCACACTGAACTCCTTCTGAGTTCACCTCCCCGTTTCAGCCTCTACGGGCGTGGTCTGTACTAGCAAAATATAATTTATATAAAATATATATACATATACACACACCCTGCGAACTCACGTGATTTCCATGTCTGACAAACCAGGACCCAACTCCACCCTGTCTCCACCCTTTTCTTGTATTCATCTATTCAGTGGAAGGGTGTACGGTTTCATACACATTCATAAGCCCCCTGAATTCCTTCCCATAAACGCCTGATTTCCCCTTTCAGTTTCCGCATTTACGGCATGGTCTGTATTAATAAAGCTGGTGTTTTGCTACTTCCCAATTCCCAGGAATTTCACAAGCTTTGATATTCTGGTGTTCATACATATATTCACTTCAGTGGCGGATGCTGGTCTTTCAAGGAGGGGAAGCTCAATTTCGACCTACATCATAAAATGTGTCGGTTTATTTATACGTAACTTCTACCCTCCGTTGCTTTTCAACAAAATGATCTTTGACCCTGTCGTACCAACAAGGCGTCTTTTCCAGGGGCTTGACTAGTGTCCTCTCAATGGCCAGCAGAGCTAGGCTGCTTAAACGGCCTTGGCCCATGTGAAGTGTGTCCGCCTGTGAGTGCTTTGTGACGGTGGAGGGGCTCAGCAGCACCCGCTGGACAGAAACTGCGATAGAAGTCAAAAATAGTGATAGAAGTCAGTCTCCAAACACAAGCAGCTACAAAAAACCCACCAGAAATAGAAGCTCGATTTGTCGCTAGTCGTTTTTAACAAAGAAAATGCCGCTAAGAATATTAAGAAAGTCTGGTTCAACTCAGAACAGAATGAAAATGTAATGCTCCCACGGATCTTTACACCAAAGGGTCGCTGATTCGCTCATTTCGCTGTCAATCAAAAAGGGATTCAACCTCAGACAGATCATCCAATCATCGTGCAGAAGCTGAGCGTCCGGGCCAGCCGAGGCCAGCCCACTGCCCCATAGACCCCCAGAGACGCTGAGCGTCCGATGGGCGGGACAAAGCCCGGCATTTATCCAATCACTCGTCTCGTTTCCCTGCACTTCGCTGCTTCTCCATTGAACTCTGTGGACGCTCAGCGTCCTCACTGTTTAAATCACTGTGAAACTGCGCGAATGATTGAGAGGAAAGCCGCGTCTGTACCAGTGATAAGAAGCTGATTCTGAACAAAAGTTAATCGCGTTGTAGTGCATATTTATTCAATGACATGTACACACAACAGTATATATTCGATCACTTATTTTTTGACATTTTAGGGGAAGCTGAGCTTCCCTTGCAGTCTTAGAGCAATCGACACTGATTCACTTGAAATACGTCTGTGTAGATATAAACTCGATGTGATCTTTGAGCACAAGTCAGATGCATCAAGGAATCTCTATTATTATTATTATTATTATTATTATTATTATTATTATTATTTTATGTCCACTTTATCTAGGCTAGGATAGTGAAATGATGAAAAATAAGTAAATAAAACTAAACAAAGAGCAATTAGTAGACAATGGTGGACATTATACAAGTACAAAATATAAGATATATAAACATATGTAATATGTAAACATATGTTAGCAGAGAAACAAAAATAAAAATAATACTATACGATATACAAGATCACAGCATGGATATTGCACATAAATTGTGTAGGTATTTCACAGGCACTGTTCTGTCACAGCCGTTACATAAATACTGACATTGGCAGTCAAGAGAATTATATTTCACCATATATGATCTTACATGCCTCTCAGGTCATCTCTATATTATCTCATTTCAGTTGTCATCCAATAAAGAAGAACTTAAAGAATAATCAGTAACTTGAGATCTTTGTATCAGCATTCATACTGCCATTGGTCAACCATGAGAGACCCCTAGATCCATTCAGCTTATTTTGACAGGATGTAAGAAGAGTCAACAAAGGCAGCTGTCTGGGTGTTTCTGTCAGTCCTTATAACAAGCTAGGGTGACCCTATATCTGATTAATCACAGTCTTGTTTAAGCTATAGCTGACACAGTTGTGAATTAATTCCTGTGCCACTGTTCAGTGTGTAAAGTATCAGACCCACCAGGAAGTTACTTTAACCCCACTCCTTCACTCAACCAGAGAACTCATTTTAATATGGTATATAGTTAAATAATATTTATAATATATTTTTATACATATTTGTTATATACATTTTGTATATCATCACTGTCCCAAAATATTAACGTTATAGGTGAAAGAAATAACCTTCCTATCATTCAATGGAAGTCAATGTAAAATATTTTATTTCAAGTCATTTTGGAGCATTTCTAATGGTCCATTCTTCATGAAATTTTCAAACAGTGCTACGCTGAAAGAGTAAACTGAAAATCCACAGAATTTGAGAAACTTTTTTAATTGCAACAATGTTTAGATCTAGATTCAGAAAGTTTTTTTTATCTTTTCTCTCACAGGTTGTTAAAAGCAGCTTTCATCCATTGTGTAAAGCTTCTAAAAAGGCAACCATCCTTCCTCAATAAATGTAGGATGGAAATTCTCACGGGACTTTACATCACACAGCATTCACGGGCCACTTGAGACCAAAGCAAGCAGGTCAAGTTGTCACCAGACAAAAACAGGATATAAGAGATCATTGTATACAAGTCTATAAATAGCAAATGATCCTTAGTGATTCCTACCTTCCATAGAATTTTTTAAGGTTCAGCCTGTAGTATTTGGACCTACTGGAGTTGGACAGATGGTGAGACTTCTCTTGGATGTGCTTCTTGAGTAAAGAAGATGGGAGCTGACCTCAAGAAACCACTTCCTCATCCCAGGAAGGAGCCAAATAAATAACCATTCTGGCTTGTTTTAGATTATTTTAATTTATTCAGCTGTCTGCTTGGTCCATACAATGGATTCATTGTGAAGTGGTGTTCTAGAGAGAATATGTGTGATGTTCACACCTGAGTACAAAACCCAAGCGTCTTTTCTCAAGCCATATCTGGATGGATATCTTATTTGTTTTGGACCTGACTGAAGAGATAGTGTGTTCTAATTTGGTAGAAGTAAAATGAAAGCTGAAATAGCTGTGGTGAAAGATATTTCTCACATTACTTTCTTATTTCTGCATTCACTGTGTGTTTTATCAGCTCCACTATCTAGGTGCACTTCTGTAGTTCTACAGTTGAGCCCTTACAACAAGGAAACATATATCAACCTTTTCCAGATTTCAGTAGCACTGCCCTCTTCTCCAGTGTTAGATTTTAGAAATAACTGTTTTGTCAGTGTGAACATGCATTTAAATTTAAAAACAGCCTTATAAAACGAGGAAGTTCTTTAGTGACTGCTTTTCTTAAACAGAGCGCATCAGACAATGTGATTTCAGGCTTATTTTTTTTTTCCACACAATGTCTTCTATATTGTTCTTTGTTGCAAATGCTCAATAATAAATTGCAGATTCCCTGTTGCTCTGCATACTTAGAGCAGAGTTTCACCCTGTTCTTCAATAGACAGGACCCCTAAAGAGAAGGTATGATTTGTGTAGTGGATTATTCTCGTTCTCAGTCTTTACCAGACTTGGCCTTACAACAGATGGATTTTGCATTTTCTCTTGGAATTTGTTTCCTCCCGTGCTGAAGCTAAGAATTGACCCATATATTAAGTTTGATGGCAGGTTGCCAAGACCATTAGTACTTCTCCTCAGCCTAACATAGTTGTCTCATTAAAAACAGCCATGAAAGAGCAAGGCACGAATGGGAAGTCCTCAATAAATGCTAATTTGCTGCACTTGTTTGTCAAAGGTCAGGGGTTGTTTGGTACTGTGGGGTTACCCCGACATCCAGTACTGCTAAAGGCTAATTGAGTTCAATTTTAGGTTACTCCAGTGATTAGACTTTGTCCTTATAAGCTAACTGCTATCTTCTCTGCTATCCTGAGAGCTGTGGGAGAAATGTGACTTAGAGCTACTACCTGAATCAACATCTAGAAACAAGAAGGATCATAAAGAGCATAAAGCTGTGAAAGTGTAAGCTATTTATTTAACAATACCCGCTCCAGAGGCAGGCAGCCGTCTGCTATTAATTTTGGTGTCAGTGTATGAGACAGCACTGGGAACAGAGTTTCAGGCTTTAACCTTCATGCCCTGTGTCAACCAATTCACTAAGGAACTCTGCAAAGTTTAGCCTATCTAAACAGTATAGGGCTTCCTTAATCACATGGATTAGCCAAATAAAGTAGGAGGAATAACAGGCTATATTTTACTCAGTGCAAGATTAACACAGAGCGGGGGTTTTAGGGTGAAGGTATTCACATGCCCCTATAGAACGATCACTCCTTTCATGTGCTCCCCCAACAGGGAGAGGTAATGGAGCATTGCTTTGTCCTGTGTTTTTTTGTCATGTACATTTGTCCCTGCATGTCTGTTTTTAAGGTTTGAATTTCTCTCACTCATTCTCTTCTCAAGATTTTTGAGGATATGAGAAAAATTCCAAGGTCTAGGGATTCCTCATATTGTTTAGCTTCTATCATGTTTGACCTCACGCAGGGCAGATAAATCTAGCTGGAGGCAGCAAAGGGTCAGAACAGTGCAATTGACAAAAAAGACAAAAGGATTTCAGCTCTGGCAAGGACTTTTGAGTTCAGGGGAGGGGTATACATAGTATCTTTCTAACGTTTTCTCATAAGTAAAGGATCTTGTTCCTCAGAATGGAGTTAATACAAAACTCTGGCCTACTGCAGAGCTCGTGTAATTAAAAACCAGAATCTCCCACACTTCACCCAGTTATCTTCCATACATGTCAAAACAAGCATGAGATGCTGGAAGCATAGCATTAATGTGAGATAACACCTCACAAATAATGTTTTTGGCCTCACTTTTCCTTATCTTTTCATGGGATTTTCCAAAGGCAAGGGCATGAATGTTTTTTTTTATTGCGTGACACTTTCTTTTATTAATTCTGAGCTTACATTGGTTTTTAGCGATTATTTCACCAAATCACACCACTGCTTGCAATCTGTCACACAGCTGAGAGCATTTTTCTGACAGTTTACTGCCAAATGTCCTGTCCTAAAACTCAGCACTGTTAATTCTCCATGCATTAAAACTAAAAACCATAAACCTCTCACACATTAGTCTGTTTTTGTAGACACAGGAAGTCTTGTTGGGAGTATGAAAGAACTCTTTAAGATCTCTCATCATCTGTGTCTGAATCAAGTTTTTTTTTGCATACCTTAATCATTGCATATTAGCCTCTGACACTGTTAAGTTGAATAATAGACTTATGTATGTGCCTTTAGACTGTATAAAAATGTGAAAAAATAAGCTAGCATATTTGAGGCTACTTCACTTTACAGAATATAAATCATGTCTGAGTGTAACTCAGACCTCCCATCACTTTTTATCTACATCATTTAAAAAGTTCCATGTGCAAAGCAAAATGGAAACTTTTGACGTCTAAAGTTCCAGCTGATTAACTAAGTTTGGGCCAAGGAGAAAGTTGAGTAAATTACATTTTTTATTAAACTGTTTCCTGAAGTTTTGTAACATCGTTGCAACATGTCTTAACAGGATCATTACCCTTTTGCATTCTTTGCATGGGTCATCTGAGATGTCCATTACTCTCACTTGCTTGCACTATCCCCTACAGCTAGTGTTAAGCTTGTCTTAACTACTCTAGAACTAATGCATCTCTCTTTTTTCTTTAGCCAACATCCCATGAATGAGAATAAAAAGGGACTTTATAGTGCTGTGGCTGACACATTCTACTGAAAACAGCTGTGCACCAGGATTATGTTGCCCCCGTGATTGTTCTCAGCCCTGGGGTTGTCTCTCATACTGGAGAAACCTCACCACACAATCAGATAGCATGCTTTTGTACAGATATGGTCAGGATACTCTGGGGTTTTGTCTTTTTCCCATAGTGTTTCCACATCTTCCGGGCATCCTGAGACTACAAGCAAGTGCTTAATCTGCTCTGAATGACAGGAAAGAATTACTCATCGTCTCAGTTTAGCAGACACTTGTAAGCATTTATGCTTGCTGTTTTTTTCTAAAGTAGAAGAAACTTAGAAGAAATGCTATGGTGAACTAAGCAAATTAAAATTTGACAGTGGAATTTAACCTGTTTTTTCCCTTCACATCCCTTGGCATTTGTTGTGCTCATGTTGCTCTGGGGTCATAATATACACATTTAGAACTTGTCTGTCCTCACCGTCCTCCACAGATTCTTTGATCTGAATCATTCCAGGACATTAGTTTTGACAGTAACATTGTCCAAATTTTGTGTGGTCTTGCTGAACAAGCAGAAAAACTCAAAACCGCAAGCTCTCATGTCAGGAGGTGCCTGCCTTCAAAACTCTGTGTTATAGACATTGTCTGACTTGTGAGGCAACTCTGTTCTAAACAGAATCATATGCAGCCCTCATCAAAGGCATCGTCCAATCCCAGATGCACACCAAAACATGTGCTTGTTTTCCATGAAGCATGCCAATAGGTACATTCGGTCTGAAACACATTCCTACACTCACACATGCAGATCATTGTTGAAATCTTGTAAGCAGTTGAGTGTCAGGTGCTATTGAATGCACCAGTAGAAATAATCTGAAATTACCTTAATAACATTTTGAGAAAGACATACAGTACTGTTTAGAAGACAGACACCATCCTTTAATTATTGAATTTCAAACCAAAACGTCCATTAACATTCATTTTTCATTAAATATTAGAGGACATTAGATATGATGGATATATAACAAAGGACTGGTAGACTAACAAAAACACAGAACCATGCATCTTTGCAAAGCAGATGTAAATCAAGTTCCATTCTTGAGTGGTGAAAAGCCACAGGTGTTTGTATTTTTCACTCCACTCTGAGAAGACAGCTCAGAGCTATGTTTTAGAAAGGATGCACCATTACTTAAAAAAATGTAATTAATAATAAACATGAAAACTTGCTTTTCAAACAAAGTAGCAGTGTGACCTCTAGACAATATACTGGCCACCTTAGAGTCCAGAGCCCAACACTGCTGAATTCTTACCTGGATTTTGAAATCAGAACTTTGAAAGACTGCTCTTTCTTTGTGTTTACCCTTTGGCAGTATATTAAAAACATGAAGAACTGTCTGTTTGTTGTGTTTTAAAGACTTTCTTTCTCCTACCAATTTAACATTAAGATCACATCCAATATGTGCATGCGGTATGAGTTTATTGAGCCATCTCACAAAGGTGCATTTATCATCTCTTTTTTTCCTTTAATGTATCTCTCTCTCAGACACACACACACACACACACACACAATCACACTTACTCATTGTTTAGCACTCACCACAGTAGAGTGGAAGCAGTAGGAGAGATCCTGCCAGGCACACAGCTATCAGGCAGTGATGAGGTAACCTGGGCATGTCGCTGATCAGAGTGTGTGTAAGAGAGAGAGCAGCCTCCACGCTGTGCCACTGAATGACTGCGCTGTGTGAGTGTGTGTGAGGTGGAGGGAACGGCTGACAAAAGGGGGTGGGAGAAGAGAGAAAAAAAGGGGGAGGGAACTGTACAATTTTGCCTGGATGCTCCCCTTATCTCCAAAAACTAATGCTGTTCCCTTTTTATACAGCCCCACATTTACTAACTCAGCCTGGCAAATGAAAGCAGTCTGGATTAGGAATAAATAATCTGATTCCTGCCCAATCTCGTCCATTTAAACAAACAGTTTATCAGCTGGGATTATAGCTGTTTAAGCTTGTGTGGGCAGCACCAGTTTTAGGGTTTTTGGATTTAGAGTTGATGAGATGACCTCAGTTTTGGGCTGACCACAGGGAGGTCAGTTAGGTTGCTCTCAGGTCAATGGCCCTAAACATCATCTAGACAGCTATGGTACGATGTGGCTGTTGCTTGTCAAGTGATGGTGATCAGTGATAAATGTGTATGCCTGCTGTGAACAGAGTGTGGGAAAGAGTACTATAATCAGCCAAAACAGGGCACCTAATGAGTAAATAAGCACTGCTAGAGGGCCAGAGGAAGCACTGGAAATAGAACAAGCCCAAAAAGTGTAGTTGTAAATTCATGTGAGTAAAAAAAAAACAAGTAAGCGCACGCACACACAAACACTGGATTATTTAGATTCACTGTAAACAAGACTTCCATGTGATTCTAGAACATTTCTATTGTCCCTTTCATCATAAAAATGTGGAATAACATAAAAGACAGCTTGAGCGATTAGTTTGGTGCTCGCATTGGGTCTCTGTCTGTGAGGAGTTGTGTGTGTTCTCCCCATGTCTGCGTGGGTTTCCTCCAGGTGCTCCAATATCCTCCCACCATCCAAACCACATATTTGTAGGTCAAATGGCTTTATCCATTATCCATGGGTGTGGGTGTGTGGGTGTCAAGATGGGTGTGTGATAACTTTTTCCAGGGTGTGCTCTTGCCTTGTATCCAGTGTTTCCAGGTGGGCTCTTGACCCACTGTGACCCTCATTAAGATTCAAAAGCTTTCAGAAGATAAAAGAATGAATATAAATTTTTTTAAAGTATGTATTAAAATGAACAAATATTGAAATATGTTTTACATTTGGTTCTGCTAGCGACAATGTGTTCATGTTTTGTCACATAGTAAACTAAAAAGGCCATCAGTGTTTAAAAAATATATACCTGTGTTTTTAGCCTAATCTCTACTTACCACACTGTAGTTTAAAGTCATATACTGTGTACAAAATTGTTGATGCAGTTTCCACTACACAGACCACTACATAGTACACATAGTGAGGACAGACTCCTAACTCAGTTATAATTGACATTTGTTGGAGCTTGTAAGTACTGGGAATAGTGTTGAGTTTATTTTCTGTGACATAGACTGTATGCTACAGATGCTGTAGGCCAAAAATAGGGAGAAACATGCTGTAGTGCTCCTTTAACATTTTTGTACTGGCCCATAAGCTTGCATTTTTCTAGTCTGCCAACATATGTTTTTCAGCTTTGCAAAGCAGACACAGAAGATTTGAGGCACCCAGCCCTTCTACTCAGCATGGGGCTGGAGGAGCAGCTAAAGATATTAAGATGTGTTTCAGCAGCAGGACAGGATAGAAAGCAGGGGGTGTTGGAGAGTGGACATAGGCAAATGAATGAATATTCCTCCCCCACCCACTACTTCTGAGATGTCCTAGCAGCAATGGCTTGGCCTCTTCCTCTCTCCTTGCTTTGAATCAGTGAAACTTGGCCTGGTTCCCTTCCTCCATAGCCCCCAGCTGTGTGAACTGGACCGTGGGACTGTGTGTAACTGGACAATGACAGAACACAAATGAGGCTGATCATGTTTGATGTAATGCCAATTTAAAATGTTCATTTTCTTACATATAATGCTGGAGAAGCTCTGTCTCTTCTAGTAGCTGTAATGGTTTTGTCAACCGTAATATAACTGGGGAAATGTGGGATTAAACACATATCACATCCACACCCCTTTAAAAAAAGGCCAAAAGATTTTTGAAGAATATATTCATTCATATTCTTTAACTCCTTCTTCCCATTCAGGGTTGCAGTGGATCTGGAGCCAGCCTAGAATCATTGGGGGCAAAGCAGGATCAGACATTTGACAGGGTCCCAATTTAATCATAGAGAATCAGACACTCATGCAGTCACTCACACCAGAGGGAAATTTCACACAGCCAATCCACATACCAACCTCTGCTTTTGGATTGTGAGAGGAAAGTTGAGAATTCAGATGGAACCCACACAGACACAGGGAGAAGTGACCAACAGCATATCTGCTGCCCCACACTGGTACCCATTTAAAAACATACGTAATTTAAAGAAATTGTTTAGAGGACCATTAAGAGGGTCTTCTGCAATTTCACACCCATAGATAATTTTTTATTTGACATCTTTATATACTTAAAGGATAGTTTAGTGAATGAAAAGCCAATACAGAGAACAGTGAACACACCGATTGAATGCATATATGGTTCCGTGCATGGTCACAAGCTTAAACCTGGTATATGCTTCTTTAAAGAATCTTCTTAAATCTTCTCCTTCTGCAAAGTCTTAGATCCCTTTTTGCTAAGAATGTATACTTCAACGTTATCTTATTTTCTCCCAAAATTTCTCAAAGTTGTCAGCTACATTTGCCTTTAGCTCTTTATACCTTGTAGTGCCAAGAAAAAAAATGTCTCTTGCTATGCCCTTGACTCCTGTTGAGACACGCCCTTGAGTCATGTTGTAAGCTGAGAAGTCTCCAGACAGTATGAAAGTGAAACCCCACACCAGCCACAGAGGGTGACCGCCAGCCGCAGTGGTCTCTGAGGGGAAAAAAGCCAGGCCACCAGCGTCCACAGTGGCACTGCCAAATCAAACAAATCCACTTTCCAGACTGCACTTCAGTAGAGTGATTGAAGTTTGTTCTGGTGTACACAACATCTCTATCGTCATCACTCTTCATATCCTCGTCTTAGCCTGCATTGTCTTTGTGTGCAATCCGCCCTAGCCTCAGGGGTCTGAGGTGTCAGTGGGGGTTTGACTTGCAGGTGGGTGAGGCTTGGCATAGTTCGCTTCAATGCTTTTTGCTCAGGTTGGAAGTCAAAAGTCAAGTCTCAAACACTATTTAAGACAGCATGATCCTCTTATTAAAAGCAGAACTACCTCCTAAATCCTTTGCCTGGGAACGATTTATGCGCCTCTTGCCTAACTGCATTTTGGGTCAGGAATGTAATCATCACTGTCTTTCTGAATATTGCTCTTATGACATATTTTTATTATGTTTTAAGCGGCATTTGAGTACTACAGACGCCACCATTGACTGGCTATAGTAAATTAATTTGAATGGACATGTTTGCAACACACTTGGCTGCCATTTTGACAAGGAGATACAGGCAGATAGGGGTACATATTCAGGGCAGAGACAGCAAGAGGCAATTAGTGATGTAAGCCTGGCAGGGAGAGCCACACACATCCAGGTCACTTGAAAAAAGAAAATGTGACACTTTTGATTTATCCGTGTCCCAAACTACAGCCATTAAACTGCTCATTTCCTGACCTGTGCTCAAGTAAGTCCTTCCTTATTTCTCTTCCTTTTTTGTTGTTTTGATCTGCTTCTTCCTCCTTTTTTTCCATGAGCAAATTCTTTTTTCTTCTTTAATGTTTGCAACTAACTTTCTCTCTTTTCTGTGCTGAAGAAATGTATAGTTTAAGGAAGATTATTGTTTTTAATCAAAACTTTTTTTTTTTTTCATTTTATGTCATACAATAATGTCATTCTCACAGAAGTGAATGATTCCTAGTTTCAGGATTTTAACACCCATCCATGTAACCCATGTACTATCTCCTGCTAAAAAGCAATAGGACACAGCAGCTGGAATTTACAATGTAAAATATTTTCATTTGTCTGTGTTCTTGCACTTTTCCTTAACTAAACCTTTGTTTGAAAAAAGATATTCATGAGAATTAGTAAGCTGTTTAAGCTTTACAGTCACAAAAAGTTTTATTCCAACAACATTTAAATTAAGCAGGGTTTTGAAAATTTTGATATAATCACAAAACTCGAAATATTAAAGGGGTTCTACAAAGGACCATAAACTAAAAATTGTTTTTCTATGGCATTGTGCAAAGTATTTTTATTTAAAAACTAAAGTTAATTTGTCTAGAAATTCATGAAGGGATTAATTATAGCAATAAGAAAATAGGATGCAACCTCAAAGTTTCCACAAATCCCACACTATGTTAAGACAGCCTCCACTGAGAGAAGGACATTACCCACTGCCTGTAGGTCTAAGTGTAACATTCTCAGGATTTGTATGTGATTTGTGAGTGGGATTTGAGCAAGGCTCCCACCAAACAACTTTGCGTGGGCACAGCAGATCAAATTTAGTATGTACATGAGAGTGCTTGTACATGAGAACAGTGACAGGATGAGCCCTGGGGGTCCCAGGAGGAGTTTGGGGGGCCCCAGGGGACAGTGAAGGTTAATCTGCCACACTGACTATGAATCTCTGACACAGCGGTGGGAGAGAACGTTTGTGAATGTTTACTAATGGATATTTGCATGGAATCTGGGCTCATGTCCAAAAACTCTTTTACATGAATAGAGTATAGTAAGTGCAGGCCTGTTTCTCAGTCATACTGTAATACTGTAGTAAGCAGTAATACTGCAAAACTAATACTGAAAGTATATATTTTATTATAGTTATTATTATCATTAATATTATTAGTAGTATTATTAAAACTGTTGCTCAATATTATTGCCAATATTCATTTTAAGAGCAGACATTTAATGTCACGACAGCTATTTTCCAGCGCAATTTCAGTTTATGCAGTACATTCAGGATTGATTCTTTCTGGTTCCAGATCTACCCTGCAGCCTGGTTCTCCATAGTATTTGCCTAATACAATACACACAATGAAATATGCTTGGTGCCTGTAATTTGTCATGCAAGGTTTTATTGGAATACATGTGCAAAGACCAGTGTCTAGAAATAATAAATACAGAGATTAAGGAACAAAACTCCACACTAATACAAGAAACATCATGGACCAATATGTAACCATGGCTACTGACCACTCCCAGTTGCAGCACATGACCAGGGTGCAGCAAAGGAGAAGCTAAGGGCAAAATAAAATCAGTGACAGGAATACATGGGAAGTTAAACAAGAAAGCAAGACAGAGACAGGGGCAAAACAATGAGGCCAGAGATCAGAGACATGATGTTAGGCAAGATGTTACAGAACACACGGAGCTGGGGCAGAATGTGACACATTAAGAACTGTGCAGAAGTCAAAACAGCTATTAGATGAAAGTTTCATTTCAGGAATAATTTTCAGTGAAAAACAAAAAAAGAGAAAACCCAGAAAATGACACAAGAGCTTCCCACAAAAAGTATTTAATATGACTGCTCTTACATCATACTGCCACTTAACTCTTCCATCTTTCTGAAATAATGGTGCAGTACCTTACACTTTAAACATTAATGTAGCAGAAAATGACTAATATAAATGTAAAGATTTAGTTGAATAAAGGCATCCTGAGCAAAGAAGCTATACTTTCTCGATGTTGTGCTGTGCTCAGCCCGTTGTTATCTCAGTTGAACCATGGAGGGGGAGCATCTTAATTCCGTCCTGTGGAAACATTGGACCTCTTCACAGTTGTGCATGCAAAATGGTAGATTGCAGCGCAAAAGTTTCAGGAGAAAGTGACTGCCCAAATATTCTTATATTAAGAATAATTTTCTTTTTCTAAAAACACCTCACAAAAAGCAAGAAACAATAACAATCAACACTGTACTGTTTTTTCAGACATGGAAGACGCTATGTGCTGCTGAATGCCTCCAACATGACTCTAAACTCATATTTCTTCTCCTCTATGCACAACTTTATGAGTTCTGCTGCCCAGCTTGCTGCCTCCACCCCCATTGCTCTGTGGTGTGATGACTGACTGGGAGAGTGGAAATGAGGTTAAAGTTAGCTTCTTATACACCAGCGTCTGATTCAGATTGCTTGTTACAATTTAAATGGTGCTCTAGATTAAATTTGTTGTAGTACGATTGTTATTTTGCCTTCACAACGTTCTGCATCCATAGAGTTTATCTGCTGGGTACATTAGATACTACTGTTCTCCCTGGTCTTCTGGATTCTCGTTGTTGGTTTTACCCTTTGTGATGCTTTAGCTTTGTTTGTCTTTTGGTGTTTTGTGGACCACTGTAAGAGCTTTGCATTATGAAAAATGTTTATTATTATTATTACTATTATTATTATTATTATTAGTAGTAGTAGTAGTATTATGCGTCATTTCTGTTTTCACGAGTGACTGGCTAGATATCATTAACTGTTAGCAATATTGTTTATATTTGTGAATGTCATAAGAATTAAAAGTATTTGTTTGGATCTGACATGCCGGTGCTCTACAGTGACCTCTGGTGGCAAAATATCGGATAGTGAACCTTTAACATTAATGAGTTACAGATGTATGTTCACAGTAAAGGTTTTCCCAAAATGTTACTGACATTGTTACACTTCAGAGAGACATATCTATCTTCACACTAAGATTCTTTGCATATGTCTTTTCATGTGCAGCTAAAATGGAAGTTATTTTAGAGGAATTTAGATACGGAAGAGCCTATTTGCATATAGAAGTTTGCATTTGCATACAGAAATTATGGGGTGTTTAGGAGAAGCTTCAAAACAATCCGTAATCATTCCTTTAAGTGTTGTGTAACGTAGGCACACCATGGGCACACTAAATACTGAAAAGCCTGAAAATTGATTTAGTTTTTGCTGCTTTTGTGTAATCTTCTGTGAAGTGTTTCCTGAATTTTATAAATGAATAATTTGCTTTGAAGGTGCATACCCTGATTAAAATGTGTTAAGTGGGAAGAGTCTTTATTTAGGATGATTACAGCTTGTGATATTCTGTGAATATTTTATAGATTTGTGTCACCATGTGCACCTGTGTTTATGAGTTCTTTTGTTATATATGTACCCCATTGTTTCAGCTGAGTCTCAGAGAATTCTTGACGTCCTTTCTAGTGGCTGTTTTTTTCTAGTTTCCTGGACCCACTGTTTTGTGTTAGTTCTCTGGTTTTGTTCCTGTACTGATTTACAGGTTTTGACTATGGTAGTGCCTCGTTTATGTCTGTCAGCCTGTTTTTTGACCCAGGACTGTGGATACAACAATCATTCTTGGTTTGCTCCAAATTAAACTAACTTGCCCCTGCATCCTGCCTCTGCCCAGTTCTGTTCACACCACCTAACAGATGCCTACAATTGGCTAACACTGCTCTGACCCACAGGAGAGAGGAACTAATCCCTCACTCAGAAAACAGACCATTTGTGCTCTCAGATGCAGCCTAAAACCCTTCTTTGGAGAGGGGCCACAAAAGAACCACTTTTGGTTCCCCAAATGTTTCATGTTGTTGGTTCAATGTTTTTTTTTTTTGTTTGCTTGTTTTTGCATAATATTCTGAAGAGCCTTTGAAGAATCTACACTAAATATAATGGCTCCTACTAATTCAAAACAATTTCCATTAAGAAACCATTTGTTTTCTGTAAAAACACTGGTTGTGTGTGGGAAAAAATATTTATAGATATGTTAACAATTTTAAACAAGTTTGGTGAAACAAATAAATGTGGCATAATTTTTGCACAGGCCACATTTTACGTTTAATTATCCACCAATATGTCAATTTATATTCCTACCTGGACCGCTTGATGCCACTACATATAGAGTTGCTGTGAGCTCCAGGGTCCTAAGGTTTTGGATTTAGTCCTAACATGGTTGACTGACTGTGAGGAGTGTGGTGTTTTCTCCCTGTGTCCGCATGGGTTTCCTCCGGGTGCTTCGGTTTCCTCCCACGGTCCAAAAACACACGTTGGTAGGTGCATTGGCGACTCAAATGTGTCCATGGATGTGTGTGTGTAAACCTTCACCATCCTTCACCATGTAAAGGACTGGTGCCCCCTCCAGGGTTTTTTCCAGCCTTGCGCCCAGTGATTCCAGGTAGGCTCTGGACCTACCACAACCCGGAACTGGATAAGCAGTTACAGATAATGAATGAATTAATGTGCTTATGATATTAGTTATGATATTAGAGAATATTTGTCTTTTGTAAAATAACATTCATTCATTATCTATAAATGCTTCTGCATTTCTTTGTAATAAATAAATAGTGAAATTAGTTGTTTGAATTCATCAAGGGTTAGGGGGCCTCCAAGGTGAAATCTTGCCTATGGCCTCCTATAACCTACAGCTGTGCCCTCTTCCCTTCTAACACAAACGGAACTGTACTGACCCAAAGGCATCTTGTGGGAGTAGAGCTCATATCCCACTCACATTGTACTCCACAGAGAGTCACTAAAATATGATTTATTCTATTAATATCATAGGCCTGTATTTAATACTGAGTTATTCATTTTAAGACTTTTCAGACAGTAGCTACCGTAAATCAACTACATTCTTCAAGGTACCAAACAGAACTTTGCTATAAGAATACTGTTAAATGGACAAAAGTGAAAATATATTTTTAAATATTGTACATTTTTACAGAAGTGCTTTTTGTTTAAATATTATTTATAGATTAAAACGTAGATGAAAATGATTTTAGATGAAAATGTGTTCTCGCATTGGAATACCCAGTGGGGTTAGTGTATCTGTCTATTGGACCAAATAAATCAATCCCTGATTAACAAGAAACACGGTTTTCAGTAATTTTTTAGCACTATCATTTTTAATGCCAAAAGAAATCATTCTGTTTATCCTTTCAGCTAAAAAAAGGAAACCTCCACATATGAAATTTGAGATCACATTAGAAATTAAACTAACAAACTAGTAGACTGCCTATCATACTCAGCTATTTGTTTAAAAAAACAGCATTGGCTGGTAGGCAGGAATAAATGTCTCATAGACGTGTTTGTGTTTACACAGCCCTCTGCAGATAGCACATGTAATGCTGTAACTGGGAGATTTTCTCAAGTGATAAGAACAGCTTTTTTGGCACAGCATTCTCAAAGCCAAATAGACCACAAGGTGCCATACAAATTTTATTCAGACAGTTGGTACACAGTTAAACTACTGCCACAAAAACACAATATATGAGTGTTTACAGAACGACATAATGTACATGTACAAAACATACAGAATATGTCCAAAATTGTGTAGACACCCCTTAAAATGTTTTAATTCAGATAGGTTAAAGTACACCTACTGTGGACAGACAAATGTGCACAAACAGATTGTATAATATCCATAGATATGCTGGATATGAAATGGTCTAAAACATCTGCAAATGTGTTTACGTTCACCCTCTTTAATGCCATGTGCTGGCTAGAGGGGTATAAAACAATCCTACTTTGGGCTGAGGAACAGAGAGACTGCATACCCTAGAATGTGGGAGCTCCATTTAGTAGCTCATGGAGGAGTAGGGGTAGTGTTTGTGATTTAAAACAACATCTGACTGCTCCAGCATCTAGTCTTGAGCCTTCCACTGAAGATTAGAGGATCTCTATTACTACTCTTTACTTCAGAATATTTGAAGAGCATTTGGCCATACAGTGAAGAGTACACATGCAATTACACAACTACAATACCCTACATTCACAGCTAGGCTCAAATTACACTAATACAGAAGTGTAAAAAACTTAGAAGGCAAGGCAATGTGTTACATTTGGAAAAAAATTGATCAAGGCATTTATCGAGTGCTTTGTATAAAATAGTTTTGCTAAATTCAGTAAAATATAAATTTCATATTGTTTCAGTCTTAAGATGAATCTTATATTTGCCTTTTTGCAGTTAATTGGCATGACTAAGTTTTGTTTTGAGAGAAAATAACCCTTTTGGTTCTATATTTTTATTTTCTGTATAAAGAGGGGGTATATTGTCATGTAAGAGGGTCCCTGGACTGAGGCCCACAGTTGTGTACCTGCAAAACCTCTACTTCCCACAGTTCTCCCTCACTGCTCTCTCAGGAAATGAGCTCACTAAGATAAACTGCCATTAGTGTGGAGTTATATGAAGCATATGCGCTGCCCATTCACACTTGCCTGCTGAATAGATGTTATGTGTATTTGGTTTGATGCCCAGGTTAAGGTTGTTGATAAAAATGATTTATATTACATATCTTGACAAGGCAAATGCATGTTTTATGCCAGAATGAAATAAAATGCTCCTATTATCAACAGCAGTGTGTAATGTACATTCCTCTGATACATTAGTGAATATTAATATATATATTTCTACTTAAAAAATTCTGACTATATCTTAATTGGAACTTCAACTAAACACTGCTGTCGGCTCTGTAAATGTTGACGAGCTCCTGGGTCCATTACAGCTCACATGGGGCAAAGATGTCTCTAACGGTCTGCATGGCTCATAGAGAAAAGTTTGCTTTGAAAACAAAGAACACTTGAGTTTCTCCTGCTGGAGCATGTGTGACACACTTTTAAACACTTCAGGTGTAGTTTAAGTGCTCATAAGGGAAAATGCAGGGAAGTGGTAATAGGGTTTAAACTGGAAATCCTTCCAAAAATAACAGAATTAGAAGGGTTCAGAAGCAACATTTTGTTGTACTGAGAGGTGAATAGCAGTGGACAGTAATATATTGAAAGTAACTCCATTTTTGATACCTTTCACTTCACACTTTTACACTTTACTCATACACTTTGTTCATAATAATTATTCTATGCATTTCTTAAAATTAGATCATACTGTTCCCAGTTTAAATACCTAAAAAAGCAATGATCCTATAATATGCAATAATTTCACAGAGTATGCCACTAATTATAAAAGGGTTTGAAGAAAGTTCACATTCCACTCATCCCCGCAGGAGCAGTAACGAAGGCTCATCAATGTGCTGAATGTCAGCGTTCAGGTCCATGTCCTTTTCTATTTGTAAATCAATCACAGACCACATTGAGAATGACCATTCTGAGAATGTTGAGAAAACAGAGGTCATTGTCTTCAGAGACCACTTCATACCTGACCCTGTCTGTACACTCCCACTGCAGAGGGCTTCTACTGAGAAAAATAAAAAACAGAGCAATAGATTTTGCTTTATTGAAATGAAAAGACAGACTGAATAATACATTTCAGTACAAAATCAACAAAATAAAACTAAAAATAAAAGCAATACATTTGCTTTTATTTTATTTTATTTTATTTTATTAATGTATAGGGAATTTCCCTTTTTGCAGATGGTTTATTCCATCCTTAAAGATTTCATTATAACTCTTTATGTATCTCCATGAACTTTCCAGGATACAGCCCACAACATCCTCATTATCCATATCTTTTTGTTCAGTGTTATCCAGTCCTTGAGTTTCCATGTCAAGGCCTCACTGCAGCTTCAGCACATGAATGGAACAACAGAGTTTGGGAATTTTTGAAAGATGATAACATCCTCTGATCTGATTTATCCAAATGCCTTGAGGGGAACTGCAACAGCCTTTGAACAATGCAACAGTGCAAAGCCTCTCCTTTTTAAATAAAACAAGTGCATATGTGTGCAATGGACATTTTCTTTAATTTTGCATTGGTGGGAGGTACTCCCAAATGAACAACTATTTTTAATGAAAGCATTTATACGTTTAAGTATTCTACCACATAATACTCCACAATGTCATTAACAAACCAGTTGTATGGAAATATGAATGAGTTTAGTATAGGCTGGATATTGAGTGTATTATTTTATATATATTTTTATTGGTTAAAGACATTTTTAAAAACATTATTCATCCTAGGTTCTGACTGAACAGTCTGGTTTCAGGTATTTGGGATGTAGAGACTCGCTAGTTGGTTTTTAAGCTTACATGATTGCTTATGTTTGTAATGGCACATTGCCCATTTGAAGAATCTGTTTCTCTCGTTTGCCAGGTAACACCATGTTTATCTCTGGCTGAAGAATCCACTTAACATTTCAGAGCATTTACAACTGTTCGTCAGTAAGCTTTATATAACTTCACATGTTCACATGGATTTTCTTCCAAAGTTTAATGACTAGGATCTTTCAGGACTGTCACTCCCACATCAGTATTGATGAATGAGGGTGTGCTATGTGAAAATCTGTTTTCCAAAACTTGATATTTTCAGCTATGCTTGAATTAATATATAACATGTGGAAGGGTAAGGTATGAACAGGATGTTAAAGGAATGGGTAAGCAAAAAGTCAGTTCAGCTACACAATGAAAATTTGTTCATTTTATTTTTCACTGTGAGCCAGTCTGTGTCCTAAACCACAAGTCTCTGAGACTTTAATGAAGGTCTGAATGTGGTTTGAGGAAGTTTGGTAGAGGTTTTTTGGATGCACTTACAGAAACAATGAGTGACTATTGACATCTAGAGTTTGTTAGTAATATTGACTTTGTAGCTACAGAGCTAAATTAAAGAAGCAAATTTGGACACAAAACATGTATTGACTACTCTCCTTCATGTTAGTAAATGATAAAATTGTGTAAACTATAGTTATGTCAAACTAGTCCTATAATAAGAATGTATTTCTCAGATATGTTCTTATGAAATAGAGAGAGTGAGAGGAAAGAGAAGTGAAAGGGAGTTTGCAGTGTTGTAACCTGAAATATAAGCACATAGTTACTCTAAAATAGGAACAATATATTCATATAGTCATTTATATTTCAGCATCATCATTGCAATGTTTGCATGAAAAATAGTCACATTACAGGATGTGGAATGTCAGATGGAGCATTTCAGTCAAAATCTGTGGAAAGCTCAAGCTTGTCACAAAATGTCACCTAACCAAGTAGAAACTGAGATGTATCAAATAGCTTTGCAGCACATCTAAGGCAAAATAGTGTGGATGTAACCTGCGTTGCCTTTATTTGCATTTCTCTGTCATTTTCGTCTTATTTCGAAAAAAATAAAAGCAGAACCTGCAGACACTGTTCCACACCCCTGAACAGAGAATGGGTTGTTGGGACGTGGAGGAAATAGATGATAGGAGAAAGAGAATCACACAGTGCCTGTCTGTGAAAATAAACAGTTTTGAAGCACTGTATTGCTAAATCAGAATCAGAATCAGAAATACTTTATTGATCCCAGGGGGAAATTGCAATTATTACAGTAGCAGCCAGTTGTAAAAGAATAAACACTCTAATAAAAATTTAACACAAAAGGAATTTTTACAATATGTACACATCTATAATAATAAATACGGATATACTGTATACAGCAGTAAGAGTATTGCACATTTGAGTTGTTACACTCATAATTAAAAAATTTGTTCTATTGTATGGCTATGGCCATACTTTACATTTTTTTAAATAAGTGTTTATGGCTTGATTTTAAATATTTATGCAGCTTGACACAATAATACCTTTCACTGTTCTCATTTTCCATAACATATCTACCATAGGCAGAAAACGTCTTCGGCCTATATTGTCTTCTTCACAGAATATGCACACGGAGGATGCAGAGAGAAGTTGTAGTGAGTCATTTCAAGACAGAAAATAAATAAAAAACATTAATAGAATGTCTGCTACAAACTTTAATAAACCAAGTTGAAAAGCCAATGATGCACTAGTTGAAATAGCATTATGCAGCAGAGGAAACATGATTATTGATGAAGGTAAAGTGAGCCTGCTTAAAAAGCCAGTTAAAATGTTCATGCATTAAACACTGAAGTATTTAGGGCAGACTGAATTTGTGTTTATGTTCTTTCCTGATGTTATGACTGTGTATTCTACAGATATCTGTATTTAATGAGTTAATAGTTGTTCACAACTCAGTTTTTTTTTCTACCTGTTGATGGATATTCTAATTTTTTTTTTTTTGTAAAAGCAGCAGCTCCTTGTGGCTTTGCTTAATCTGTACCTTGTCAAAGAAATTTGCTGCTATAAGACAATTACCCCAGACCCCCCCGGTTAAAATCTAGCCCCCCAATCATTCATCTCTAATGATGGCCCTGCTTAAATACATAGTGTTTTTTTGCTAGTTGTTGTGAGTGACATTTTTAACATCACAATTTTATGTTACGGAATATATATTTTCAATTTTGTGTACAATTTTGGTGAACAATCAATGATTTTGAAGTTTGACAGACAGGGCCTTCTGCAGTTTATGAATGACCTGAGTTCGGCTATGTAAGAATGTGCTCATTCACAGTCATCAGGCCCATTACAAAACAAAGACATCCGCCACAGGAAAGAAGTCTTCCTCTTTGGCCATACCATCTGCATGAGGATGAATGGACAGTGCTGGAGCCATGCCCTCCACAGGCCAGTGAGCTAAAGCTGCACAAAAAATACTAAGAACATGCAAAAAAAATGGACAACAATTTCACGGTGGATTGTGGTCAACGACAGACAGACAGTAGTGAGCTGTGTCTGCAATGATCAATGTTCTGCATAAAGATCAGCTGGTAAAATGCTACATGCATTTTAAAACATTTTAAAAGGTCTAATCTGGAAAATGTGACATTTACATTACTGCACACTTAAATGTGATAAGAAGGGTTCTATGACCAATGCCATAGAAGAACCACATTTGCTTCCACAAAGAACCATGTTTGTTAAAGAAATGTGTGTTGTGACCTTTCAAAGATCTAAAACCCCATTATTTAAAGTTATTGACACATTTAAACATATTAGCAAAAAGTAGTTCTTTATGTAGTTATTTTATGACACTGCTCAAAGAAACTTTTGTATCACCTTTATTTTTAAGTGTGTTCAGCTTACTTCACAAACAAGATACACACAAACAATCCACCCAGGAGAATGATGTATTTCTCAGTATATTTATAAGTGTATTTATTATTACATTGTAAATATCTTAAAATCTAAGCTTCTCCTCAGTTATCCTAATGTCTGTGTGGCTTTCCTCTGGGTGCTCCGGATTCCTCAGATGGTCCAAAAACACACATTGTTAGGTGGATTGGCTACTCAAAAATTGTCCATGGGTGTGAGTGTGTATTGCCCGGTTAGGGACTAGCACCCCCTCCAGGGAGTGTTCCTGCCTTGCACCCAATGATTCTGAGTAGGTTCAGGACCCTGAACTGGATATACGGTTTCAGATAATGAATGAATGAATGAATGTTCTAGTACTTGAACTAGTACTTCATTACATTTACAAGATATAAAAGCATTTTTTAAGTACAAATGGCAGGTTTTCTAACTTTGCGGGATGTTTGGAACATAGCAGCACGATCTGGCATCAGATTCAGACAGCAAACAAAGAGGGTAAAGATCTACATGTAGTTTTCCTAGATTTAGCAAATGCATTTGGCTCAGTGCCACATATAAACTTATATGGAAAGCCTTTTTCCAGGTGCCAGATAAGGTTACTGGGCTTGTTAAAGCATATTTTGAGGACATTCAGTTTTTTTTTCCACAGAGGAATTTGTTATGTCATGGCTGCATTTAGAAATAGGTGTAATGGCTGGATGTTCAATTTCACCATCAGCATTTAAGATGACAATGGAGGTAGTAATTGAGGCCTCTAAGTGGGTTGTAGGCGGGGGAGAGTTTACAAGATGTTTCTCGGCTTCCCCCAGCCAGGGCATGGACGTCATGACGATCCAGACAACTACTGTGCCTTGCATGCGGCGGTTGCTGAGAAAATTAAATGATAATCTAATGTTGGCTTGGCTGAAGGTTAAACCAAGCAAGTCTAGAAATCTGTCGATTGTCAAAGGAAAACTAGTACAGGAATATGTTTGGATGGAAGGAGAAATGATTCCTATAGTACTGAAGAGACAGGTGAAGAATTTAGGTATAGTGCAGCGCTAAATGATACCGAATAAGCTGTGGGAATAAAGGCTGAACATGTGAGAACTCTGCTGGTGATAGGAAGCAGATCTCTGAGTTCAATGGCTGTAAAACCTCCCTCAAAACATTAAGGATAAGCTGTCTGACGTTGTTTTACAATAGATTTTAGAATTAAGCTTTTTTATGTTTGTATATGGCAGAGCTGTCAAAATTATACACTATTCTTTTTAGATTGGTCACTACAAATTTAACATTATTTGTTCAACTTTAAAAAAAAAAATACAACTATATTTTTATTGGAGATATCACAACCCCTGGCTCGTATTACTACCACTGTAATTAAATCAGAATTTTTGCAATTTTTCCCCAAAAAAACTATTGATAAATGTGTGTACTTGAAATTTTAATTACATTTTAAGTAAATGTTTTTTAATAAAACGGTTTATTTTATGTCCTTTTATATAATACAATTTTTACATAGTCCCAGTTTTTCTCTGTACTCTTTCCAACGCTGCTCTGGGGAAAAACTGATTATTTTTAGTGTTATTTTTGTCATATTGTGGAATGCAATGTTTCTTTGACCCAGCAGTCCACAACCATATAGTCTGCTTTTTGTTTCGTGATTTTGTTTTGTACACATTCACCCACACTCTTCATGTGGGCCAGCCCCTACACCTGGAACCAATTAAAACCACATGCTTAGATTTTATGGAGTGTACACATATATTCACCACTAAACAGATGCCACTCTCTTTTTACCACATTATGAACATATATATGTACCATTCATTTATATATAAAATTAATATAAACCACTTATTAATAAACAAATCATGTTTATCCAAATGTGATATAATATATTGTTGCTGTCCAGTTAAAAACACATATCTCCATTTGTGTGGATTTTTAGTTTATGACATCATTTGAACACAATGGCTGCCCTTCACTATCATGTGAAAATTTCATACCGAATGGACCAATAGATATGCTCTAAAATTACATGGAATAAAATCATTTTACATTCACTTTCATTGAAAAGTAAGAAGGTTTTTCCTTCTGTAATGTTAATATTTTGTGATATACATGTTTTAACTGGACAGCAACTGGGCAATATAGTATGTTGTTATATTGTCTAATATCTTATTTAAAGAAGTCTTGGGTAAAACATCCTAAATGTATATTCCTATATAATAATAATAATAATAATAATAATAATAATAATAATAATAATATGTAAGAAAATGTTAGGATATGCCAGTCTAATAAGGAAGTCATTAAAAGACTTGACTTTAACTGATGAATATTCTTTTAATATTTTTTCCACTACTCATAATGATAAATACATGGCTGGTCTGCAGCAGATTGTTTACTTTGCTGTGAACCAACACAACGAAAGTCGACCACATATACACGGACCAGCCATAACATTATGACCACTTACAAGTTTCTATGCTCACTGTCCATCCTCTCAGCTCCACTGAACATACAAGAGCACTTTATTCAGGACCCCCACAATACCACCACAGAGTAGGCATTATTTGGCTGGTGACTCATTCTCAGTCAAAAATATCCAGCCAACAGCATCTTGTGTCCACTGATGGATGACTAGATGATGATCAACACAACAACAGATCGGCTACTGTCTCAGACTACATCTACAAATGGACCAATGAGGTAGGTGTGTCAGAATGGACAATGAGTGAACACAGTGTTTAAAAACTCAAGCAGCATTGCTGTGTCTGATCCACTCGTACCAACACAACACACACAAACAAACCGCAACTACATCAGTGTCAGTGCAGTGCTGAGAGTGATCCGCCACCCAAATAATACTTGCACTATGGTGGTCCTGACCCTGTTAAAGAACTGGGTGAAAGGGGGCAAACTAAATATGCAGAGCAACCGTCTGTAATTTTAGAAGCACACAGTGCTCCTGTATGGCCAATGAGGCTGTGAGGATGGACAGTCAGTGTAGAAATAAGAAGGTGGTAATAATATTGTAATATACGAGAGACATAAATTATCAGTGTATCAATATAATCAATTAATCCTGCAGGTAATTTTTCAACATATCTAAAAAGGGGCACTTTTTGAGGTTATATGAAGAAAGCATCAGCTCATTTGAACCACTAGTATTGTTGAAGTCACAAGGAAAATGAAAATATTATGAGGAACACAAATATATCGACAAAGATTGAGAATTGTGCTGTGCATGGCTGTGTATTCCATCCATGCTAGAGTGATTTTAACCTCTTGGTGTTGGCTCTCAGTAAAATAGACTTTTGGGGGGTTTATTTTTAACTTTAGAATTAGATTTCTTTCCTACTTGTTCTACAAATATAGTAGCAATTGCGGTATACGTTTCCAGTGCAGTGCAAAAAAATTCAACATATTGTATTTTTTTATTGTAATATCATACTCACTGGACAAACTGACTTGTTGCATTGTTTTTCTCCAAAGTGGCCATTTTAATCACCAAAGCCTATCTAGCCAATTCTTAACACTGTCCACTCAGTCATGCAAAATAGGCTATAGCACTTCTCATCACCCTATCTTTAGGCCTTTTAGCTGTATCTTTTGTTTCAGGCTCTCTCTCGATGCTTCCTCTATAATGAACCTTTTAGGATTCCCCAGGCAGCCTCACTACTGTTCCCTATTGTCTTCCTGAATGAGAAAACACCAGCATGTGCTTGCCTTTGTTCTGGCCTGAACAAGACCCTGATATCCCCAACACCCACACAGCTCCCGCTCCAGCAGTGGGCCACAATGCTGCTGGAGGACAATAGGGGTGCAGTTAACACTGAGGAGACGTGACAACAGCTCTCTATCAAGGTCAAGGAGAAGCTCCAGGGTTCTAACACAGTGGACCATTACCGCCATTTATCCTCTTGATGCCTCATGGCAAGCTGAAAGTTTTTAATACACATTTATCTTGATGTTACTGTGAGTAACAAAAAGCTGTGAAAAAGTCCTAATAGGGAACTTTAAAACTGCTGATTAAAGCTGAAGACAGTTTAAAAGTGAAATTCCACTTCATAAGTCTAAAGTATGGATAAAACCTGACTGGTCTGTGTTATAAAATGGTGCTGGACAAAATGTTTAATACATATTATACATATTGTATTTGTTTGTAGTTGCTGTGGTAACACGCATTTGTTTTTACTTATCTCAACATTATCATTACAATTCATAGAAAAAACATATCTGTCCAAAAATATATTCCTCCCTCTAGCGGCGACTTTGAGTTCAGTGACCACATGTTTAGATCTAGTTCTAACTGGTTAGGGCCTTGTCTTTGTGCTGTCTGCCACCTGGTGGATAGTTATGTCATTGCATCTTTGCCATCTTCTAAGCTTGTATCGCCACCTGTCAGTAAACGGTCATACATCCTGTCAGTATCTGTATAGTATCTCTATGGTTGTAAATTACTGTACATTTCAGCAGCATGCTAGGTACAGTATACCATAGAAATGTTACAAATGCTCCAAAACTACGAGGAATAAGATCTAATTTACACTGACTTCCACTGAATTTAAAAAGGTTTTATCCTCAAACAAGCAGGACAGCAGACTACAGATTAATGTATGGTAGACATTAATGGTGAAAGCACATATAAAATGAATGTTAGCATCTGTTTTGTCTCAGTTTTAAAATAAGCTGCTTTAATACACATCCTTGATTTATTCATGACAATTATAAACTATTTTACAAATGTGAAGAATATTGCTGGTTTCAGATGTAATTAGAATTAATTGCAGAATATTATTTATCACACAGACAACACAAGCACGCAAACAAACAAAAAGCAACCAACAAAAACAAACAACATATTTTTTAATTTAAACTATTCACAATTGAACGTGGGTCACCAAAGTTCAAAGTATTTGTATTGTGTTACTATGAAGTTGTGAGTGGTTGCAACAGCTGCATCACTCAATTAATGCTCCATATTTTCCACCGTCTCTCTGCTGAAGTATTTCCTTTTTCCTGTCCATGGAGTGCTTTTAACCCTCACACCCCCAGTCTAAGGATTTTAGTGGGGCTTCATTGAGATGTATGTGCTTACAGATATACAGAACAATAATCTTCCATACAGTACATAACTACACAAACTTGTGTCCTAGTTTCTAATTGTGGAAGAGCTTAAATATTAGGAATCTGTAGGATGTGCTTGAATTCATTCAGACAAAACATATAGTCAAACTTCCTATCTGCTTTCTTTTTTTCTCAACTGATCTAGTAGTCATGTGGATCCACACAATAGTGAACTCCACTTTTATTATTAGCGAGGTCATGAGCTTCAGATCCGGACAACACACACATATACACTCATACAGATAGTAAATGGAGTTTTGCCCAACTGTTCGTATGCAGTCTTTGTGGTAGGGAAGATTATTCACTCACTTCCTCTCACATTGTGGGATAAATCAGCTTAGGAGATCTGTCATGGTCTCCATGCAGCGCCAGGGTCACCACGCTGCCCACCCAGTGGTCACCTTGTGTATTACAGCAATATGCGTCTTTACCTCCTCCCTAGAGGACTGGTTTCTTGACGTTCATTTGAAGAAAAAAGTAAACATGTGGCCACTGAAAATAAATATTTTGACCTTTAGAAGTGAGTTATGTTTGGGAAATCAAAATGTTGTTCATACTGACTCCATAATGACTAAAGAATTTGTTTCTACTTTTTTAACCTCTATTTTTGTCTCTGAAAGAAAAGCATATTTCAAAAGACAGTGGAGAGCTCAATGAAACCGTGCACGATTCCTGACCTACCGAAAGGTTGAGCACAAGGACTTTGGCCTGTTTGAGCTGTGTAGTTAAGCGGTCAGCAGCACATTACATGAGACAGATGGCATGATGGCTTGCAGCCTCTAAGCCCCCATGGCTGTCATGGTTTATGGTCAGCCATTTTATTTAATAGTTAAGCAGAAGGGTCGTATGAGTTGTTTGCTGAACTTATTTAGCCTATTTTGAAAGTGGGTCTGCGGGTGGCGCCGGTTTATCAACTGAATTATTAGTTTTGGTTGTGAACATTGTTCCTTGTAGTGAACTCTTTAGTTCGGCTCGCCCTTTAATCGATGTATTTAATGGTAGAGTAGTAGGGGTAATACGGAGAGCGCTTTTTACGGCGCCAATGAGAACAAAGAGTGGGCGGTTTTCTGGTTTGAAAGCTCCCTACTGACATTTACATCAACCCATCCAATTTTACTGCGCGCGCAAATCCGACCAATCGCCTCCGTCGACAAAGACCGATTATGTTGATCAGTGTGATCCGTTTGAATGGCATACACGTCTACCAATCAAAAGCAGAAAAACAAAAACACACCAATCGGGAAAGCGTGTAGGCGGGGCCTTGGGAAGGGGGTTGGGTGCGAGGTATCATGGAGGATCAGTTAGAGAAACGTAGACGTTGAAGAAAGCCGAGCTTGTGGGTCCGTGCTCTGGAGTTTCTCACCGTTTATTTTCTAAACGATCTTGTCCAGAACATTGTCTTCTGAAACGATGGAGATGAAGAAGAGGATCAGTTTAGAGCTGAGGAACAGAACTCCAGCGGAGGTAATGGCTCTGAGTTTTATTTATTTATTTTTTTCAAGAAATGTCAAACGATGTTCGCTCGCAACCTGTCCACCCTGCAGACTCCCAACTCCACTCTGCTCAGCGGATCTCCGCTCAGACCACATGGGTACCTTAAAGGATGTGAAAGGGAAATATTATACCGTGTTGACGAGCCGATGTAAGGAACTGCAGAGTGACTTTAATGAAATGTCGGCTTTGGCACAGACACTTCGGTGTGTTTGCAGAATCCAGCCTCACTGTGAGAAACTCCGCGGAGTCTTTGTCAACTCGTTAACACTGTCCCCACTCGCCATTACACTATAACGTACTGTGGTCGGCGAGAAAAAGACGGTTTGAAGTGCCCATGTTCTCGCCACGAAAATAAGACGTGTCATTTTTAAACAATAACTAAGAAAATATGGTAGCCCGACCTCGTTTATATAAAATATGATCATGCAAGGCACCATATCCGCTCGGAAATTTAAAAAACAAACAAGGAAACTAGCGTCGTGGTAAATACGAGCTGACTGTAAAAATCCGAATATATTCCTAAATGTTGAGAACGGCGGTTGCTATGTAGAGGGTAATGTGCTCGAATAGGTTTGTTAAAGGCCAGCTCGACGGATGGAGACTTCACTATGGCTTCTCTGTCTTCTCTTTTCTAACCTAGTTGTAGCACAGTGAGCAGTTTCGTCTCCCGAGGCGGACATCTTAACGATCTTAACGGACTCTCCAACTCTTTTCGACTGATTTCATTCGAGCATTTGTACTCCTCGCCACACCACAACTCGGCTTAATCGTCATTTGGATGGTTTTCACCGCACACAGAGCTATGTTCGGCTCGGTGTGAAGCTCTGCGCGGTGTCCGTGGTGTTGGTGATAGTGTGTGTGTTAATGTGTATGTGTGTATGTGTGTGTGTGATAGTGGCAGCGCCTCGCTGTGAGCTGGGAGGACCCTCTCTGCCTCTATCTCACTCTGTCTCTGTGGCCGCTGCAGTCCTCCATCTGCCGGGGAGCGGTGACTGACTGGAAGTCATTTTGTTTTACATGGTGTTGACGAATGGCTGCATTTCGTGCCCTTCCTCCACGTTAACGTTACTACGTACAAAGTGTTGGTCGTCTTAGCGCAACAAAAACAAGCGGCTCAGTCGGACACAAGCCGCTCGACGCTACTTTCAGCCTCACGCAATTCAGCAGAGGGCTAACGTTTCTGCTAATGGAGTTCTGAAAAGAACAAGGTGCCATTTTCCTCCGTGCTCACATAACGATGGCGCGATTATGTAACTCGCCTGCACTCAAAGTTAGACATAATACAGTCTGTTCGAGTATTTTAAATACAAATTTCGACCGCGTTTACTACATGAAGGAATGTAGCAGATGGTGAAGGGGGGGACTCCCCAACCCCCCTCCTCTCCCCCTTATGTGGTATTATTGTAGCTTGGCATACTCTGCAGTCTCCCAGAACCAAGTTTTCCGCCCGTACCCACGAAGCTACTTATTTCTTGTAAGTTATTGACTAGTGAGAGGAGTTTTGCGACGTCACATCGTTGTTAAAAGTTGTGAGCTCGGCGCTGACGTCACCGGTAAAAGTATTTCCAGTACCCTGCCCATGCATAATAAAGTCGAGCGCCTTCTTGTGAAACATTTCAGAGAGCCGATTGAGCCCATTCATCCGTAGGTGGTGCTGGAGGCTCTGAGCTTTTCTCAGTTCAGCAAAGAAATGATCTGGGACATTTAGTATGTGGATTGCTGAAGACACCTCTGAGTAATTCTCTTAATCCAGTGCAAAAGAAGGAAATGAATGAGGGTTTACATTTGGCTGCAAACAAGCCTGAATGAAAATTCATGCTCAAAATCTACTTTAAATGTCATAAGTTGTTTGTATTCGCATTTACTCTGAAATCAATTAATCATGCTTTCAAATTTAGTGCCTATTTCTTAAAGTTTTATGGATCTATCTGCCAATGCAGGTACATAAACATTCATCAAATGTATTTCTGATTAAATCTACATTAGAACATTACAAGTTAGTATTATAGATGAATATTTAGTTTGATAAGAATTTGTAAGCAATAAATGCCACCAGTGTAACACAATGACCCACAATCTACTTAATGTTCTGCTTTTCTGGAGAACATTACATTGGCTATCAAATAACTATCCATGTTCATAGAGTATGGCTCTTATGCAAAGAGTATGCATCTTTGTTTTCTAAACATTTGCATAAAATATCTTCAATGCTGTGCACACACTGAATAGTTTCTAATTTCTAATAATGGCAGAGATCCTATGAAGTAGGTCAGATTTGGTTAATACATGTTATTAAGTACCTGCTATTGTACCATTGCTCCATAAACAGTTGCCTCTTTGGGATATGTCAAAGACTCATCCACAACTTCTCTTACTTTACAGGTTGCAGAACTGGTTGTGGATAACTGTCGTTCTAGTGATGGAGAGATTGAAGGTCTCACAGATGAGTTCAAGGAGCTGGAGTTCCTCAGCATGGTCAACGTAGGTCTCACATCTTTGGCCATGCTGCCATCGCTGCCCAAACTGAGGAAGGTTAGTCATCAGTATCCATCTACTTTACTACTGCTTAGTAAAAAGTTGTTCTCGTAGTTAACCAAAGCTAAACTGTGCATGACTCAGGGCAATTCTATGACCACAAACAAACTATAAATTTAGTATTTTGTGATTACTGTCTAGCTGTTTGACCTGTGATTCTTGCATCCTCCCCTCCCACAGTTGGAACTGAGTGACAATAACATTTCTGGTTCTTTGGAGATCCTTGCAGAGAAATGCCCAAATCTTACATACCTAAACCTAAGTGGCAACAAAATTAAAGAACTCAGCACAGTGGAAGCCCTGGTAAGGGAAGCCTAGATCTTACATCATTTTACTTGTTTTTTGAATGTTGGAAAAGACTATTTGTTGTATACTTAAAGGTACTGGTGTTCTTAAACTGTAATAAATGTATTATTGCATAAGACATACTGGGTAAATGTTAAGTTGTTAACACAGTTGTTAGTGGTCTGACTCCCCCTGCTGTTAGATAATGCACATCATAAAATGCACAGTTTTATGCAGTTAACATTGTTTGGCTCTTTCACACTCTTTCACCCTTAGCAAAACCTGAAGAATCTGAAGAGCCTGGATCTCTTTAACTGCGAGATCACCACACTAGAGGAGTACAGGGAGAGCATTTTTGAGCTGTTGCCCCAGATCACATATCTGGATGGCTTTGATGCAGAGGACAATGAGGCTCCTGACTCAGAGGCAGATGATGGTAAGCACTGACCTGGAGAATAATTATCATGCAACTTATTATACTGTTTGGAAAACAAATACAGATTGAAATTTTATGTTTGTCTGCTCAGATGATGATGAGGATGGTGAGGAGGAAGCAGGGCCTGTTGGTGAATATGATGATGAGGATGATGACGAGGAAGGATCAGAGGGTGGAGAAGTTGGACTGTCTTACCTAATGAAAGATGAAATTCAGGTGATGCTAATATTCTGAGTTTTTCCGCATTTTCTGCCAACACATGAAAATTGTGCCATTCCATTAATCTTTTCCTGACATCTTTCAACGACAGGATGAGGAGGATGATGATGACTATGTAGAAGAAGAGGAGGAGGAAGAAGGTGAAGGTCAGTATGAAGTTGCTGTTATCTTGATATCACCATTGTCTTCATGGGTTTTCTGTTGCCACTATTTTGGTTTTATCTTTAATGGTCTTTTTATGGTACACTTTTCAGAAGAGGAGGCAGAAGTTAGGGGAGAGAAGCGGAAGAGGGATGCAGAAGATGAAGGAGATGATGATGATGAAGATGATGACTAACTGTGTGTGTGTGTGTGTTTGTGTGTGTGTGTATGTGTGTTTGACGCCTTGGAAACCTGATCCAAGTTGTAGAACAACCTTGAAAAAAGCGTGATCTTGCAGATTGTTTTTCTCTTTGTATACCATAGATATATCACTGTAGAGGCTAAGTGTTTTCTTTTGATAAATACATGATATTATACTATATAAAAGGGGTTTATTGACAATTCATTTATAGCCATTCCATGTTTATGTCCCTAAATAAGAATCGTGTCAGTGTGGGTGAGTGATGAGAGGGGGAGTTCTATGGGTTGTGATATGGGCTGCTGTTTGCAAACCTACTGACCAACAGCCCATTTCTAAATATGGCACTGGGACTTGAATACTGGGAGGCAAATTGGCACAGCAACCTTTGTCCGTTCATAAAACCTCAGCCACTTATCTTGTGCTCGACCTGCCAGTGAGTTTCCCAAGACCTCTTTGAGGAGGCAAAGAGTCGGCCTGCTCCTCATCTACCTCTTCAGGCTGCCTCAGTCTCAGCCCCCCATGGAGCATCGAGCCAGTCATCTCCAGCTAATATACCCCTGTGTTTCTGGGTCAGCCGGTCGAGGATTTTGTCCATGGCACTCTCCATCTTCTGGATTCAGTTTAGGTAACTTCTAAATTTGACAGCCCATATGATATGCGATCTCATGAATTTTAAAGTGTGAAGTATTTAAATGCAATGTAAATTAACAAAAATGAGAAAGGGCATTGGTGTGTTGGGGGGAGGGGGGGAGTCGATTTATCCCATTTTAATCTCAGCCTTTTTCAAGACATAAAGGCCTCTGGGATGATGAAATAAACTGAAGCAGTTAATCAGCAGTGAACCCTTCCTTAAATATCCCTCAGAATTTAACTACGCTCAACTCTAAAGTCATGTTTAGAGAAATGCTAGAGTCAGAATTTTTTCCTATAAGAGAGGCATTGCTGGAAAATACTTGTAATGTTCAGGTTTAATGGCTTTGTTGGATTAAAATGTACCCTTAAGTACCTTTATTCCTATGTCTTGCTGTGGAAACAGGTTAGTTTCTACCTTTTGTGGGGGTATTTTACAGAGTAATACCTTTAATCTAATGTTCGTATGGCAATATGTACAGTATATAGTATCTGTTCCAACAGGTCGGTGTTAGTTTTTTTTTTTTTTTTTTTTTTTTTTTTTAAATCAAAGCTATTTGGTTAATTGTTTTAATACAAAGCACAGGTCAGAGGACTAAAGTCCCTAGACGCAGGTCGCCTGTTTTATTTTTCAGTACTTGGCTGTTGTGCGAGTGTTGTGTTTGGGGTTTTATGTGATGTAAACCTCTATGGAGGGATTTAGTTTTTGTTGTTGGGTTTTGATGTTTGATTTTTTTTTTTTTTTTTTTTTTTTTCTCTCTCTTCTTCTTCCTGTCTTTTTTCCTTTCTTTTTTTTGGAAAAAAATAAACATGAAATGACATGCTTTGAGATAAATGATTTAATGAACGTGTGCATTCATCAGTGCAGTAAAGAACTGCAGTTGATGAAATGGTGGTACATTTGAGGATTAAAACCACAAATCTTCATAGAACCATTGTCTACCAGGGGCACAGTTCTTGATGCAAAGTACTGAATAGCACCTTTTTTGCAGTTCTTAACAAGTGAGTATGTGAGAATCAGCACCCCTTTTTGTGCAGTTCAGTATTTCAAGTTAGTTCTATGTGGTGTTCCGTTTATTATTATTATTATTTTAGAAATAGATGTCATTGATGTGTAATACTCATTATCATTGAGTAAAAAAAAGCCTAGGCTGAGTAAGCTGAATTTAATGCATGTTGCCAATTCATGGCGTTATTAAACGTATTATATAAAAGTTCTCAACTTTATCACAACAAATAAACCAAAAAATTCTCAATGTAAACATAATTTGTGACACAAATTAACTGAAAGCGTTGGCTCATGACTGAATTCATTAAGGTCTGTCAAAACAAAAAAAAAAAGAAATCATGACTTCAAAACATTTCCCTACTATCAGAGCGGCTTGTAATCTGAACCATTATGTCTTTACCGGCTGTGTGTTGTGTGTGTAACAGCACCTCTGAAAACAGTATGCTGTTTTTAATACTATACTGATCTGCCATCTGCAGAGGCTTTTACACAGGCTGTTAATTATTCACCAACTACACTTGCTTTTAGCAGCCGTGGTATAGTGGAAAGGGGTGTGTCCTGCTTCAAGCATGTAAGAGAAAGAGACAGGGTTACGAGGAGGGTCATTAATAATTCATGAGTGAAGTACTGTCCTCTGAGCCAATAGGAAGAGCTGTGGAACATGTGGAGGGTGGAGTCACAAAACATCTCATCAGTAATTTATTGAACTGTTGAGTGAGAGTCTTGTGCTGAGGAAACCAGAAGGACTGGGGCACTGAAGTGTTCACAAGTAATTTTTATGGCTAACAAAACTCATGCTGCATAAAACAACACCGAATATTTAGATTTGTAAATATATTGTTTTGTCAAATTGAAGTCGACACCTACTCATCCAATGTTTAGTCTGTAATCACTTGGAAGCACGAGTGAGCAGATCCTAAAAAAGTAGCCGGTTCCAGGTACCAGGCGTCATATGTACCTAATGGAAAAGCAAAAAAACCCAAGCTGAGTTATACCCCCGGGAACCCATTTTGAAATTATGTCTTTTGTATACTTCTAGACTTGGGTGCTATGTGAATCATTCAGCAAAGTTTAAATAAAAAACACAGGACAGAAATCTCTCCTCAGAAATGACCAAAATATGCTCCTCGGGGCTCTCTGAGAACGGTCTGGACGCGGTCCAATAAAGTAATGACCGTGCTCACTGACAGCTTTCTATCACTGGAGAACATAATGCTGTTTGTTACCATGGCAACACACAGCCTCGAGAAAGAGCAGTAATAGGGTTTTTACTATGAACTGCAGTTGTCATTTTACACCAGATTACATTACACAATAAAATGGTAGAGGCGGGTAGAATTGGCATTATACAGCCGTTCATGTGTGAACCTATGGACATCTTTTGTCTTTTATGTGGCTGTGATGTTTTTTTGTGTGATTATTTATATTGATATATGTTAACATAATTGTACAAACTGTATAAGTTATATAATGTCTCCAAATTTGTGCTTTCTACCACTGCTACTCTGCTGTACTGGCAACCGAGTGTGGCTTTTATCCCCACTGCTCCTTTGCTGTACACGTCAGTCCAAATGGCCACTATCCCCGTTGATACACCGTTAAACACGCCGACCGAGTTTTGCTGCTATCTCGGCTGTACTCAAGAATGACTTAATCCATTCATTCTTGTTTTATATTTTGTGTTCTATTTGCTCTGTTTATGTCTTGCACTCCCTCCCATAGCTTAGTAAATAGCTGGATAGCTAGCTAGCACTCTCACTAATGGGCTCCTAAGCTTTAGTTTTCTTCGACTTTCTTTGAGAGGACGCATGGCTATGGTAGCCTTGTGATTGGTCAGGGTAATAGTGACATAAGCATTACCCACTTTTAGAACTGCTATTCTACATCAAGAGAAGATCAGTACTGGTCATTTTTGAGGAGAGATTTATCATATATCTATTGTGTGTTTTTTATTTAAACTTTGAACGTTTCACATAACACCCAAGTTTAGAATTATACAAAAAAAACCCACAAAATTTCAAAATAGGTTCCCAGGGGCTTTAAGTGGGTCCAATGCTGTGGACTAGATCACAGGAACAGCGCCCCCTGTTGGCCCCACCAACACCATTTTCAGCAGTCACCCGAACTTTCCTCTGAGGTTTTCCTTCCTATTGCTGACCAGGCCCTATCTAGCTTAGCTCCAGTTGATTTTTATGTTCTGGGGTTTTGGAGATATGGCTACTCTCTTATAGGCTTTATACCGCTTAGCTGACACTTGGCACCTGCCATGCTGACTTTAATATGTCACAGCAACACCTTAATTTGGTCAAAACTTTGCTATGGAGATTTAAAAACCGCTGCTGATATTGCAATTGATATCGGATGGTGGTGGGGTTAAATTTTAGGTACTGTTCCTAGTGTAGGTTCACTTGAGTGGTTAGTGTTAGGCACAAACTTCTTCCTCATTTAATCCATCCATGACAGTGAACACAATCACACTCACACTAGTGTACTAGGGGCAGCAAACAATGGAGGTAATAATAATCATTCATAAGATGTAAAATATTCTATGCCAATCCATTAGAGCTTCACATAGGGCCACCTCACTCTCTCTACCAGCAGCCACAAAATTTCCATCGTTCTAATCCTACAGCTACACCCTGTGGTTGCTGTGGCCATTTATGATCCGATCAGCAACCAACTACCCTTAACTTCTACGGTTAATCATTGAGCCCATCACCTGAGTACCCAAACCACCCACTGCATCACTAGCTCTTCGCAGGTGTCATCGGGTAGGCACCTCCCCTTTTCAGTGTTTCACTGAATTAAGCCCACAACACCTCCAGAAGGCTCAACAGTGATGTCTGGTGTCCCAGACCTACCCTCCTCCAAGCAGCTTTACAGTCATTCCTTACCCTTAACCATCAACAAACATAAATCCACACTGGCCTCCCTGGTGACTAAAGGCTGTACATAGCCCCACTGGCACGTTAATGCATGCTCAGTGCCACCAGTTCCATGCGATCTTTACGTGCTACATTACCAACCATCACAAAAGCACCTCTACAGTGCATTTCTCCAGCTAGTCTGTGTTCTCCTTATCCACAACTAGACTAGACTAGACATTTCAGCTGTTTCTGATAACTCCTTCACAGCTGCCCTTAGTTTCCGGCCCCTAATGTTGAACTTCACAAGCAGGGATGTGGCAGACTTGGCTACAAATCCCCTAACACCTATCTCCACCGGTCTTACATATGCCTGCCACCCACGTTCCCTCACCTCAGTCCCCAAGTCTACATACTTCAGATTCTTCCTTTCAAATGCTTCATCACCTGCATCCTCAAACAGAACTGTTAACTCTATAAAATTTACTATCCGTTTACTTTCAGAATACAGCACCATATCTGGCCTCAGTGTAGTTAACACAATACACTCTGGGACCTGCAGTTCTTTACCTACCTCCACCAGTAATTTCCAGTCTTGTGCTTCCCCCCATTTACCAATATTTATAGCCTGTGCATGCTCTTGAATATGTTCCCCCTTACGCACAAACCTTATCACTTTATTACTACTACCACTCATCAATGCATTTACCTCTAAGCATTTGCTGTCCAAAAAACATGCTAAAACCCTTAGCACCTGACTATGTCTCTGTGTATACATCCACTGCAACACATTAACCTTACCAGCTGATAGAATATGCTTCTGTATGCCAACCCCTGTACATAATCTACAACTAGTGTCTTCACCTACGCACTGTCCAAGATTTTGTAGAGTTGGAAGGACATCATAAGTTGCTCCAAGCAAAAACTTAAAACAACTTGCCTCCATTGCCCACAGTTCTTGCCAAGTGATCTTCCAACTCTCTAAATTCTCCCAGCGAAGCCATTGGTCTTGTTTTGCCTGTGATGCTGCTGTTGCGCACTGTGCCTTTTCTTCCTGATCGTGAATAAATCTAGTCATCATTTGCCTTCTCTCTGGTGATGTGGCCTTACTAAAACATTTCTGTGTATCACCTGACCCAAGGCCCGCTCATCTGCATTGCACTTGGCCAACCACATCCCTTAATTCTAATGAGCTCCTGTCTACCTGCACTGCCACTCGTGGGTTCCACTTCTTTCCTGCTTTTGTAACTGGTGCTGCTGCTTTAACCACTGCATCTTTCGATCCTGACAAAATTATCTCATGAGCCACCTTTGCGCATTTAAATTCCTAAACTAAATTTGTGAGTGGTAGCTCCAGTACCCCCATACCATGCCAAGGTAGTTAAACACTGTGGAACCCCTAGCCACTTCCTTATGGCCTTGTTCATAACTCTTTCCATCCACTTTACTTCAATGATTGAAGCATCATACTCTGTCAACAACCATCTAATACGTGGCACCAAACTGCAGACACCACAATTTCAACTTCTCTGGCAGACATGATCTATCTATGCCAGGGGTGTCAAACCAGATCCACGGAGGGCCGTGTGGGTGCAGGTTTTCTTTCCAACCACGCAGAAGCCACACCTCATTCCACCTGTTTTTAATTATTGGATCTAATCAATAGATATTGACTTTCAGTAGTGTGGGGCTTTTGCATGGTTGAAAAGAACACTTGCACCCACACGGCCCTCTGTGGATTTGGTTTGACACCCCTGATCTATGCCAATAATTGTCTTCACCAAATCAGTCTTTATTCTCACAACTTGGTCGGTATCTTTTAGTTCTACACTATACCATCTACCTAAACTCTTCACTGGTCTCTCCAGTACTGTAGGAATCATTTCTCCTTCCATCACAAAATTTTCCTGTACAAGTTTTGACAATTGACAAACTTTTAGACTTGCTTGTGTTTAACTTTCAGCCTAGCGAACCTTAGATTATAATTATAGATTATATTATAACTTCCCCAGAAACCACCATGTGCAAGGCACAGTAGTCGTCAGGATTGTCATGTCATCCATCTAAGCCCTGATTGGGGGAAGCCGAGTACCATCATGCAACCTCTCCCTGCCTACAACCCAATTAGTTGCACTGATTACTCTATCCATCTATCCATTATCTGTAACCTCTTATCCAATTCAGGGTCACGGTGGGTCCAGAGCCTACCTGGAATCATGGGGCGCAAGGCGGGAATACACCCTGGAGGGGGCGCCAGTCCTTCACAGGGCAACACACACATTCACACCTACGGTCACTTTTTGAGTCGCCAATCTACCTACCAACATATGTTTTGGACTGTGGGAGGACCCGGAGGAAACCCACGCAGACACGGGGAGAACACATCAACTACCTCTATCGCCATTGTAAATGCTAGTGGTGAAATCATACATCCTGTCTTTATACCTATTTCTAATAGCAGCCATGATGTAACTAATTCCCCTGTACAAAAGCAAAACTGAATGTCCTCAAAATATGCTTTAACAAGCCTAGTAACCTTATCAGGCACCTGGAAAAATTCAAAAGCTTTCCATATAAGTTTATATGTGGCACTAAGCCAAATGCATTCGCTAAATCTAGGAAAACAACAGGTAGATCTCTACCCTCTTTCTTTACTGTCTGAATCTGATGCCAAATCATGCTGTTATGTTCCAAACATCCCGCAAAGCCAGAAACCCCTGCTTTTTGTACTGACGTATCAATTAATTTGTTTGCCTTAATGTAAGCAGCAAGTCTCCACACTATCACACTAAAGAAAATCTTACCCTCCGCATTAAGGAGATTTATGGGCCAAAACTATTCTATACCCACAGCATCTTTCTCCTTAGGGATAAGGATATCACTTGCTCTTCTCCACTCTTTTGGGATGATCCCTTTTTTCTAAACTATGACCATCAACCTCCACAAAAACTTCAAGGCCTCAGGTGCATACTTGTACACCCCGATATGGCACACCTTTAGGCCCTGGAACTGAACCTGCCTTTGCATGATGCACCACATCATGAACCTCGCTCCATTTTGGTGGGCTAACCACCATTTGCCAATCTATTTCACTTAGTGGTGGAATATCATGTCAACTCTAGCTCCTTTGCTTTATTCTTATCAGTAGACACGTTATTGAATGCTTTCAAGTTTTCAATGTTATTATGCTCCTCTAATTCCCTCTTTCCAACTTTTAAACTCCCAGATTTATTTTTACCAAATAAGGTCATATTCTAATTCACAAAATTAAAATTCCGAAAGGATGCTGCCCTAGCATGTTCCTTCTTTTTCCTCCTTTTCCTCAAGGTCTCTGCTCTTCTCAACACTGCCAGCCTACCCTTAAGCTCTTTCTGTAGTACCTTAATGCCCTCTCTTTCCTCTTCCCCTACTCGCCTCCACTGCTTCCTAAGAGCCCTGTAGTTTATCTATTTCTACTTGCTGTCTTGACTTCACCATATCTTGTCCCTTTTGCTTTTTCTGCAACCAACCAAACCTTGCCAATCCATATTTATAAATAACTTTACATAAAATACTCAATTTCTTCTCTGCTGACCCCTTCAAACCAGGCAATATACCTTTCAAATAATCATTTATACACTTCCTCCCTACTTTATCTACTGCAGCTGGCCATTTTACTTTTATTCCCTGCCCAATTCCTTTCTCTTTCACCCTTTGTTTCACCCTTTCCTGCTCTCCATCATTCCTCTGGTCAACATCAGATTCATCCTCCTATACACTTGTGCTGGTGTTCTCCTCAGTATTAAGAGAGGTATTGGTATCCTGTGAACTGTGTTGAGTAACCTGTTGCTGGACTTCAGCCAACTGAATTGAACAATGCCGTGGCAAGTATTGTTCAATGAGGGGCCCCTGTACTCCCTTATCCAAGCACCTTCTCTTTCCTTGATGAATCCTCAGTCCTCTTACTGTTGTCACCTTTTCCCATCCACACACATACATCTGTGACCTTTTTCCTTCTCCTACCACCCCAGGTGCCACTATGTTTATCTCTGGGGGATTATTTACCCCAATAATCATCACTAAATACTTCTGAGATGTTTTACACTGTTTTGCCTATTCGTATTGGGGCATTCTATGTACATAGATGACTAATGATGAATTGGTGTTTCTCTTCTGCTCACATGGGTACAGCAGGGAATATGCATCAGCATTGTCTTCCACATTTTCCTGCTTAGTCAACTCAGCAGACTTACCTCATTGTCTTCAAACAAGAAGTCCTTGGCATATATCATTCCTTTTTATATATTTAACATATTTTGAACAACCCATACAAAAATTAAATGTCCATTCTCTAGACTTACCCTTAAGTGTGATGTTAGTACAGATTAGTCCCCGTTACTTTCCTGTATCCTACCCTTAAGTACCTTGTAATACAGGAGTGCACATTCTTAATTGTACAGGGTAAATCACATGTCCTGAAATTAATGAGTACCAAACACCTTGAAACTCTGTTAGTGCCTGTAATGAAAGTAGCCGACCATGTCCTTCTCTCTAGGTGCACTGTAAATAATTTTAAAGGATCTATAATTACATTCAGAACTTCAGTGAATTCAAAATAGTAGCTGCATTATTTATATAAAAAAACCCACAGTAATAGTCACTTGCATAAACGGTCATACTTTTAATTCAATTTTATAATCTATAATTATGCTCAGAAGTTCAATGGAATCAGAATGTATTTACGCGCCTTATTTGTAAAATGTTTGTAAGTTACCAGTAATAACCACATATTTCTAGTATCATGCCCTTTACTTACTCAGTACTTTTTTTATCTTACGGTTTACTTAACAGGTATTTTCTCTGTACTTACCCAGTAATTAGCAGGTTGTAATTTAAAGTATTACCCTACTGTCTGTTTTAAACAGGACATAGTCAGGGATACAGATACAGATAGAGTCAGGACTGGGCCATGATTAATTCACTGTTTACAGCAATTCAGAGTGATATATGATACATATTTGGAAAGAGTGTTGAGGAAAGAATGTGCTCGCAAACTGAGACGAATCAGCGTGTTTCGATTCTCTGAATCATTGGCCAAGAGTTGATCCCATTTACTGTCTATGGTCGCTCCGATTCATCGCAACTACTTGATGCTCAGAATAACTGCAGTGGGAGTAGACTCCTCACCAGTAAACAGGTTTATTGGTGAAACGGTTTTCGAACCGTACTCTGAATATAGGATATTTCACATTCTGCCACATGTTGCAGGAATATGAGGAAGAAAGTGTTCTTATTAAGATAAAAAATATATATGTTTTGCATCATATTTCCTGCTGCAACTGGAGCAAAACAGTGAGAATAGGGTAGTTTTGTACTTGTGTGTGTAAAATTGGATTTGTGCAGCTGCAATGAAGAATTTGTAAAGGTGTAATTGTTGTATTTGTGAGGACAAAAATCTACAGGTTTGCAACTTTTCTCTTTGACTTCAAATGTATTGATATACATGTGTAACTATTTTCTACAGCTACAAATTTCACTGTCACATGTGCTCAGGCATTTTAAACCGAATATACATCCATAGCGAACACACACCCGGAGCCGATAACAGCCTTCCTCAGTGTCTGGGGAAGTACCTCACTTTACTAAAGGATTGAGTGAGGAGGACAGCAGTGTTCCTTCACCCCCCAGTAGTCCTAGAGATTTTGGGGATCTTCCCCAAGATTACTTTATTTAAAGGTAAAAAAGCTAGCCATAGAGATCACACTTTTTAAAATCAGAAGAATTTTGTTAAATGAAGAAATGCATTAATTCGTTCATTGTCTGTAACTGCTTATCCAGTTCAGGGTCACAGTAAAAAGACCCTGAGACCAAGAGTTTAATAATTTGCAAAATGGGTGGTGTAATATTATATAATAGAAATAAACACGATTACTTTTTACAAAGATCGCAAAGTGTTTAAATAGGATGGACAAATTAGGACTAAAACTGAACTGCTTTGCATTTATTGACCAGCCTGGACACTGGTCCACATATGGGAGCACCTGAAACTACGGATACTGGAAGCCTGTGCTAGCATTTCTCCTGCAGTGTTGCTATCAGTGTGTGAAGAGTGGGAGAAGAGGGTTGCATTGACAATCCATCACAATGGGCAGCACTTTGAACACATTTTATAAGGGGTCAGAAACTTGTAAATAACTCATAAAAGAATAAAGTTACATTAAAACCAAGCACACCATTGTTTTTCACACTGTCACCCATCTTGAAAAGTTTTCCCCTTCCCATATAGTAATCAAATCTAATCAAATCAAATTTGATTTATGTAGCGCTTTTCACAAAGCAGGTTTACAGAGATCTGGGTCCAAGCCTCCTATGAGCAAGCCAGGGGCAACAGTGTCAAGGAAAAACACCCTCAGCACACGAGGAAGAAACCTTGGAAGGAACCAAGACTCATACGGGGAACCCATCCTCCTCAGGTCGACACCGACCCAGTGGGTGAATAGGCGACTCAAAGTGTCTGTAGCTGTGAGTGTGTGAGTGATTGTGTGTCACCCTGTGAAGGACTGGCACACCCCTCCAGGGTGTGTTGATGCCTTGCGCCAATGACCCACAGCGGCCCTGAATGAATATTTTACTTGTTATTTATGCTTGGTTTGGTACAATTCACTGAACTTTCCACTGTATGTCGCCATTGCCAGTCCCAAGCCTGGATGAAAAAGGAGGAGGGTGGATCCCCTGCTCAGGGATCATAAATTAGGCACGTATCAAGTGGATTACAGACAAATAGTATGTATTCGAACACCTAACAACTAGGGTTGCACGAAGCTTTTAAATTTCTTTTCTTTTTCAATACTATAACTTTGTAAACGATTCAATTCTGACTCATTCGATGCTGAACTGAATCAGTATACCGAATAAATAAATCAAATAGCACGTTCAATTAGATTGATTCAGCGAATCAATTAGCACGTTCTATTAAGTTGATTCAGTGAATCAAATAGCCTATCCCATTTGATTGATTCTGCGAATCACTCAACTCGAGCAGAGAGAAAGCAGTAGCATAGTATACAACTACGTTATAAATCCCTTCTCTGCAAAACAGGCAACACCAACAACTTAAACACCCTGAGCTCTGCAGAGAGTTGAACACTTTACAGATTAGGCGCATATTATAAGTGTTAGAATGAGTAGTTATAGCCTGTAGTTTCCTGCAGAGTAAATGTTACTGCTTTAACCCAAATATTAATGTTTTTAATCTTTATATTGTTTAATACATTTCACATGGGTTCATTTTAAGTAGTAACATATTATTATTATTATTATTTTAAATTAGAATAATAGTTGTACAGCTTAAGCTGTAATTATTTGCATTTTCAAATCATTTTCTTTATAAAGCTTTCATGTGGGTTAATTTAACACTGTGAAATATTGGTATTTGAAATATACATTAAGTGTACAGCTCATATTATAAGAATATTATAAGAAGAAGGAAATATAAATTCTAACTGTAACAGGACAATGACACCAAGACCAAAGTGGTCATTTATACTGGCTTGCTAGGAACATGTGGCATATTCTGGAGTGCTGCCAGTTAGCTGAAATCATCAAGGCCTAACATCTTCCTGCTTGAACAGTTGTGCAAAGAGGAATGTGGAAGATCTCCAATTCCAAGTGTGCCAGTGTCTTGTAGAGTTACCCAAAAAGACACAAAGTGGTAGTTTTCGCCAAAGGTGCCTCTACCAAGTATCCACTGTCTGTTACAGTTAAATTGTTCCATTAAATTAGGATGGTATGTTGCTATGCCAAGTATGTGTGAGACCATGGAAAATAATAACCATTTAAATCCAAGAAGTTCACAAAACCAACATATTGTGCTGTGTCTGAATCCTACCAGGAATCATTGCAGGCAAGGCAGGAACACACACACTAGACAGTGTTTATTGTGATGAAAGGCCATCTATCATGACACAGAAGTGACCACATTTCCCGGCTCCCCACATTTCTCACAGATGTACAATCAAAATTCATAAAGTAAAGAAATTAGATGCAAACGTGTGATTTAATATTTCATCACAGTCCTGGATAAAATTCATATCAGCCACTTCACTTCCACATACACAAACTGAAATACATTTACAATTCAGATTTCCAAATTAATGTACAGATGTACCCATGTCCGCGTGGGTTTCCTCCAGGTTCTCCGGTTTCCTCCCACAGTCCAAAAATACACGTTGGTAGGTGGATTGGAGACTCCAAAGTGTGCGTAGAGTGCGTTTTCCTGTGAAGGACTGGTGTCCCCTCCAGGGTGTATTCCCGCATTGCGCACAGTCAGTGTATTCCAGGCAGGCTCTGGACCCACCGCGACAATGAATTGGATAAGTGGTTACAGAGTTTTTTTTAAAAACGTATAGTGTAAACAAAATTCACATTTGCAGAATAACAAAGGGATTAAGAACACTAAAACTTCCAGGTAGGCTCTGGACCCACCGCGACCCTGAATTGGATAAGCGGTTACAGATAATGAATGAATGAATGAATGAATGAATGAATGAACTTTCATAACATTCACACCCAAAAACCAGATGTAAGTTCATAAGTTGCATTTTGGATAGACCTAACTCCATGTGGCAGTGGGACTCACATACACTCAGTATTGAAAATCAGTCAGCAAACGCAGAGTGTGTTTTATTTTTATTTTAATTTCCCTGCAGCAGATAGTGTTAAGTTGTTAAAAATGGTTGTAAAAACAGTATGACCAATGAAAAGCATGTTGCAAGTGACTAAGACGTAGAATTAAATATCTGGAAACAGCTGCATGGAAAGCTGGTGTTTGAAATACTGGTCACTTATGTTTGAATGATGAATTAATCACTTTTTAACTGACAAAAAATCATTTAAAAATAATAATTAAATTCCTCCATGTATATTTTTGTAATATATACATTAATGGCAGGGTTTAACAATAGAACACCATAAAAAAACACAACACATGAATTACCTCTGTAAAATATTTAATATTATTTCCCTGCTAAAAGTGCATTGTATGATATTATCAACAAGAAATCATGCATAATCCAGCTTGCCAGTCATGTAAATAAATAAATAAATAAATAAACATGAAACATTTTTTAGCCATCAAGTTAACATTACTTATCAAGAAGAAGAAGTTCAGATTCATGTTGGAGGCCGTCTGCATTTCTTAGCATGATTTCACATTTTTCTTTGGTTTGAACTAAAACAGTCGACATGAAGATTTTGTTTCTCACCATCTGATTTTTTTGCGAAACCAGTCTAATGTGTTAAGAAGCCCCAATGTGTGTGAATGGGTAAAAAAAAATAATGATGTGTTGGTATGCTAGACCTCTTTCTGTCTCTCATATTGGTTTATGTTTTCAATCACTTGAGGTGCAAATGCCTCCAAATTCTAAAGATGGCTAAAAGCATTACCAAAAGTGCTACATAAGCTAAACAACTTAATTTACAAATGGGTTTCTGTGGTAAATCAAACAGTGAATAAAAACATACTTAAGCTTCAGTCATGTACAAATAGCTGTTTTTTTTCCTCAAACATACCACTTCACTTTAAATATATTGATTGTAAACAAACACAATCATAGATGGCCCCTTTAAGTAAAATCTTCATGTTCATCAGTTCATCAGTGAACATTAAACATCATTTGATATAAAACTATTTTCAGTAGGTCTATGTGTTTCGTTTCACACATCGATTGTCTACGTTTTTGGTCGTGTAACTGTAGTAAACATAAATATAAATTTGGTTAAAATGTAACCAAAATTTATTCTTAATGTTCTACATCTGCTCTATCCCAAAACGTACACTAGCACACTACATAGGGTATAAGCAGTGTTGGGAGGGTTATATTTAAAATGTATTCCATAACAAATTATGTATTTCTTTACATTACTTAGTGTAAGCAAAGTATTCTGAATACAATGGAATATTTCAACATTTTCTTACATTTATTACAGTGTGAATGTAGCAGTCACACCCTGTTACTTAAGAGGAATATTCTGTTGTGCTCTACGGTAACGACTAGATGATTGTACAAGAGCTTTCCTTACATTTGCTGTAAAGATGTAAAGACTATTAGAGCATGTAAACACAAAAGATCTTCAGTGATTTGTCTGTTAAAGAAAGAAAGAAAGAAAGAGACCCGATATTCCCATGAGTAATTCCACAGCTATTATAGGAGCTTTATTTATATACTGCTTATTTATAAGTACCAATACTGTTTTAAGGGAAGACTAATCTTTGACACTGCTTCTCTATTGTTTTATTGTGTTACTGTTTTTTTTTTTTTTGGTCCATTACTTTGTCCAATGCTCAAGATCGTTTGCTGCTGTAACAAGTGAATTTTCCCGACGTGGGATCAATAAAGTCAAAGTCTAAGTCTAAGTCAAAGTCTATTCTTTACCTGCTGTTTTAATCTATGAAATATGTCACTTGACAAACAATAGTGTAAATAAATATACAGTGCATGTGTTTATTTCATCCTAATGCTAAACCAAATAAGAAAACAATGCCTCAAAACACTGCTAACAGTAGAAGTATTAAATAATTCTGCAATTTAATTCTTGCTAACTGTAAAAGTTTAATTCATTTTAATTAATATTATTTTTTAGCAGTAAGGAAGATGAACCTGAAGCTTTGCTAAATATGATACAAGTTTCAGGTTTGTTTCTACATCTGTAGTGGCTAAGGCTCCAGAAGTAGAGGCTGGAGCAAGAGGCTGTCGTGTCTCACCAGAAGAACCTTGCCTGGTTAACCTAGAAGTACAGAGCCTTAAAAAAACAAAACAAACAAAAAAAACTTTGCACTAAATCTAGTTCCTGAAATTGTGAATAATGATAACTTATGATAACTTAGAATCATTCAATTCTTGACACCATTCATGTAAAGGCTTACATTTTTAAAAAGGTTTAAATCAACAGATTATCCAGAAATGGACCTTTCAATGGGCCTGGGCAAAAGTGCGTGGGTTGTAAAATAATTTTAAAAAATGCAAACTTTATGAGTGCGGAAGAATTGATTTTGGCACTGGTTTAGGTGTGCTGTTGCATGCTTAGTGTCTCCTGCTTGTATGACGAATAGGATGTGCCCATGTATTTCACAAATGCTGTATTACGGTATAAGTGCTGTACTATATTAAGTTGTTCATTAATTACAATGAGATCTGATGTGAAAATATTTTATTGGTCTAAGAGGTCTAAAAGACAATCTCATTCTTATTACATTACTATCAGTGGCGAATGCTGGTCTTTCAAGGAGGGGAAGCTCAATTTCGGCCTACATCATAAAATGTGTCGGTTATTCATACGTAAATTCTACCCTCCGTTCCTTTTCAACAAAATGATCTTTGACCCTGTCGTACCAACAAGGCGTCTTTTCCAGGGGCTTGACTAGTGTCCTCTCAATGGCCAGCAGAGCTAGGCTGCTTAAACGGCCTTGGCCCATGTGAAGTGTGTCCGCCTGTGAGTGCTTTGTGACGGTGGAGGGGCTCAGCAGCACCCGCTGGACAGAAACTGGGATAGAAGTCAGAAAGAGTGATAGAAGTCAGTCTCCAAACACAAGCAGCTACAAAAAACCACCAGAAATAGAAACTCGATTTGTCGCTAGTCGTTTTTAACAAAGAAAATGCCGCTAAGGGGATTAAGAAAGTCTCCGGTTCAACTCAGAACAGAATGAAAATGTAATTCTCCCACAGATCTTTACACCAAAGGATTGCTGATTCGCTCATTTCGCTGTCAATCAAAAAGGGATTCAACCTCAGACAGATCATCCAATCATCATGCAGAAGCTGAGCATCCGGGCCAGCCGAGGCCAGCCCACTGCCCCATAGACCCCCAGAGACGCTGAGCGTCCTATGGGTGGGACAAAGCCCAGCATTTATCCAATGACTCGTCTCGTTTCGCTGCACTTCGCTGCTTCGCTATTGAACTCTGTGGACGCTCAGCGTCCGCACTGTTTAAATCACTGTGAAACTGCGGGAATGATTGAGAGGAAAGCCACATCTTTACCAGTGATAAGAAGCTGATTCTGAACAAAAGTTGTAGTGCATATTTATTCATTGACATGTACACACAACAGTATATATTTGATCACATATTTTTTGACATTTTAGGGGAAGCTGCAGTTTTAAAGCAATCGCCTCTGATTACCATATTTAAATTGTATGTCCAGTAAAGATGTTGTATAATTACTTATTATGTAAGTAATAAATTATGTTAAAACATTTGCTGCCATTGTTTTACTGTAATTTCCTGTGTTTAATATACAGATTAGTCTGCTTATTTGGGACTCCTATATTAGTCTTACATTCTAAAAATAGTATGTTAATATTACTGTTAAACTTATATGAAATGATCTAATGTGTTATATAATAAAGAATAACTTTGATTCTAAAAGTCAGTCAGCTGTTGAAGGAGAAATGAAATGTAGTTCCTGGATGCGGTGCTAACATTAGTTCTGTGTAAAAGCAGAACTCTAAGTTCCCAGTGTTTCAGTGATGACAAATTCAGCAAATTTGTTGATAACTTTTTTCATCACTTTTATAGAGATTATACAATCAATGTACACATAGTTGAACATCATATCAACAAAGGATACACCATAAAATAGCTGAAATCAAAATAAATCTAAATAAATGGATTTCTTAAAATGCTGGGGCTTTTATTTTATATAGGATTATAAACAAAGAACCAGACTACACAAACACTTTAGTCACACCTCGTCATGCCACTTTTTGCTGGACATAGGGTGGTGAAAGGAAGCAAACCAAAAGTTAGAGGTTTATTTAGCTGAGCGTATCCCTTATACTACTATGCTACTATTTTTGTATTATCTTTGGGATGTCATCAAGTAGCATTCCTTAAATACACCTGTGTTTGAGATTGCAGCCAGTAAGAATGACAGTAAAGCACACTCCTGTGATGGCAGCAGCCTCCATGGTGTCACTTTTCAGCTTGTTGACAGCTGGCTCTGTTCCAGCATCTCTGTGAGCTCCTCATCAACACCCTTAAGTGACAGGCTGGCATGGGCTCCTCCAATCTCAAATCTGATTGGCCTGATTCCACTTTACACTCATCAGTCACATTTAAAAAAGAAAATAAACAGAGCAGAGTACTGATAGTTTGACATTAATATGCAAGTGTCCCAATCAGATATTTTCTTTTGATTTTCTATTGCTCCTGTATCCGTTTGAATTTACAAAATCAGTTATTATATAATATAAAATAAATAACAACTACAACAAACAGAATTATAACACTTATATCGTTATTTTGATAATTATGATTAGTAATATTAGTAGTAGTAGTACCAGTCTAATGTATGAAGCCCCAGTGTCTGTAAATGGCTTAAAAACCAAAAGGTCTCAGTCTGGTATGCTAGGATCTCAGCTCACAACAGAAATGGCATCTGGCGATTTTTATTCAGCTAAGAGACCTCCAAACATTAGAAAAACACAAACCATTTAGGATGATGCCCTACTTCTGCTCCATAGGCATATTGATTTATTTTTGTTCTTTCAGATCGCTTAAGGTGGAACTGACTCTAAATTCAGAAGAACGCTAACTGCATAAAAGCAAACACCGGCCGAAAGTGTTACAGAACTAAACAACTCAAGTTACAAATGAGTTTTGTGGTAATTCAAACTGTTAATATAACCATTTTCTAGTTAAACTTCACAAAAGTCACCTTAAAAGACACTGAGCATCTGAACGTAAACAAACCAGAGAAAACAGCAGCTCTCCACAATCATCAACATTGCATTTAACCTCCTCTTTGCACTCTCACATAAACACAGACAGACTTTTATTGGAGAGGCTCACAATGGTCTAGCACTGTCTTTGGGGGAGACCCAGAGAAAGAGGTTTCACAACACTGTTGTTCCTGGTGTCTATGTAAGACAGAATAAAATCAGAATAATTTGTTTTATTCCATGTTTTCATACATCGGCCTATCACTGTAAAAAATAAATAAATAATGAATAATTAAAAAAAATGAATTATTTAATATTTTTTCGTAGATTGTGTTTGGAAGGAGTTCCAGTTACAAAATTATGTGTTAATATCCCCTTAAAACTGAAATTGATGTTAGGTTCACTGTAAGCTTACAGAAAAGAAATACAAATGTGGCACCAACGCCTCATTGTTGTAAAATAGTTTTTCTGACTTATGATGGTTTCTGAAGATAAAAATGTTTCTTTGGACCATTCTCAAAGTATTTAAAATTTACCAACTCATGAGAAAATAACATAAAGGTCCAAAATACACCCTCCCTCTTCGGGGGAGGCGTGTCCGTTACGAGAGAGTCGCAGACACCAGTCGAGTGAAGTTCAAAGCAAATCAAAGTATTTATTTACCAAAATACTGGATCCAAGAGAATTTACACATTGATTTCCTAGATCTTCGCCACCTCAGCTCTGGTTTTCATGCTAACAAACAGCACAAGCAGAAACATGTTCCATAGTGCCTTGAAATCAGGATTGTGTATAAAAAGTGCTGTGAATTCTACATGGTAAATTAAAATTATATTCACTTTAACCACATGCGATTGATCATTAAAACTGTGGGGTACAGGAAAAAAAGTGTATGATTATTCTAAACATTATGGAAGGCACTATCAATCTTCATTCTATTAATAATTGTAAGACAGTTTGGATGCCACTGAGAGGCGCTCTTCCACCAACCTTCACTAACAATAGCAACGGTGTTGAACCAGAACGGTTTTATTAACTCATTTCTGATAGACGATTTTAAAGTAAGCCCTTTGATCTTGGAAACTGTGTAATGGTGTCTGCTTTTGTTACAATACCTCAGAATCATGTACTGTTAATGTTAAAGTATATTGGTAATTTTAATCGGTGCAGTATCAAGTGTATGGAGAAATGGGTTTAAACATGGCGCATTTGCACATTTTTAATGTGGTGTATTTACATAGGCCTGGAAAGTAGGTCAAAGCTTCATCAGTCAGTGTATGTTAAGATAAGATTTCCTGGTCTTAAAACAGCAGCCTGGAGTAAAACACAAAAGTAAAATTTCATGAGATAGTTGCATCTATTTTGCAGGGTACAACATCATTAGGCATCTTGTTCACCTGGTGATGTCTGCCTACTCTGACAGACTGGCCTTTGGGGTGAGGTGATGCACATATGCATCAGGTAATGAAATGTGACTAGGTGCATATCAGCATTTTAGTTCAGGAAATGTTTGCGGTAGCTTCTTTGTAAAGGTTGAATCTCCCTAAAAACACACACACACACACTAACAGACACACATATGTCACACGGCCTAAAGCTCATCCATGCACGCTCATCTTCGACCCCCACCACTCAGCTGAAGGGTAGAATGTGTCCAATCAAAAGGGAACAGGCTGCAGAAGCCTTATATGGAGTTTGTGCAGTGAGGGGCAGGATTGTTCAGCACATATTGAGCACCGTTTGGCTTTTGTTGTGTGACACTACTGTGTCTCCACTTCTCCCAGGGGAAACTTCCATTTTACCCACACTCATATGAACTTTTTATCAGTTTCTGCATAACTACATGGTTAGGATTCAGAAGTGTTAACTCTGGCGATGAAGTGTCTGTAAAATAAAACACACAAAGTTAAAACACACATCCAAGGATTCTTTTATTTATTTATTTATTTATTTTACACTATTTTAACATTAAACAGTAATTTAAAATGTTGGTGGTATATCCCTTTAGTTTCAAAGCCATTTATGGTTAAAAATTAAAGGAGCACTCTGTAGGACATTGACTGTACTTAGTCATAAAGTGTGATCATATATTAAGGAAACAGTTAAAGCTAAAACACTGCTGCCTCTCACAGCATTACTAAAGCAATATATTATCCTTGATAAGTGCCCAGTCCGGAGCGGAGATCACATGATCCCGCCCTCCGAGGTCCTGCCTGTGATCCAGCCCTCTGTCCAATCATTTTACTGTCCACCGTGTGGCCTGGTCTACAAACTGTCTCGCAGCCATGAAATGACCAAATGAACATAGTTAATGTTATATTTTACCAGACACAAAAAGCCCCATTGCTCTTTTAAAAATCTCCATGACCAGTGATGGATAAAATGAGAGAAAATATTAGCCTTGTGTTTAAAAGTTGGATGTAGTTTAGAAGCAGCAACACAGAACAGAGCTGGCAAATTTCCTCCTGAACCTTCATTCATTATCTGTAACCGCTTATCCAGTTCAGGGTCGCGGTGGTTCCAGAGCCTACCTGGATACACCCTGGAGGGGGCGCCAGTTCTTCACAGGGCAACACAGACACACTCACACCTACGCTTTTGAGTCGCCAATCCACCTACCAACATGTGTTTTTGGACTGTGGGAGGAAACCGGAGCACCCGGAGGAAACCCACGGGGAGAACACACCAACTCCTCACCTGGAGCGGGAATCGAACCCACAGCCTCCATGTCCCTGGAGCTGTGTGACTCTACCTGCTGCGCCACCGTGCCGCCCTCCTCCTGAAAAGCAAATCATTTCTGAAAAACTATAGAAGTACAGACGCCTAAGAATAGATTAAAAGGAGTATAATTGTGTGTTTTATATAAAGAAAGTGAGACAGCGACGTTTGAAAGGTGTTAGTACTGTGTTTTGTGTGTTTTATACGAAGAAGGTGAATAACAACATGATTGAAAAGTGTAGATGCAGTTGTTATTTTTAAAGAAATTGATGCAGATTCGTGTGTGTTTCTCTAGGATCTGTGTGTTTTAAACAAATTAAGGAGTAAAAATTGTGTTTGAAAAGCCTCGCATATTCACCCATTTAAGGTGGAATGGAGAAATCAAGCTTCACAGAAAATATAAGGGTTTTACTTGTAGGCAGATGTTTTAGTGATGGTGTACAATTGTTTGTGTGTTTTACATGGATAAAATGGAAAAGAAGTGTTTCAAAACATGTTTTGTTTATAAATAACAGTGCTAGCTTAAGCTTTGCGTAGCTGTTTAAGGTGGAAATGAGCATTCAATAAGAAGCTATCCTAGATAACAAAGCAAATAACTGTTAAACAGATCAGTTTAAGGTGGAACTAAATAATTGAAAACGAAATTGTGAATAATTTGTTGAATAATATATTTGGTTTGTGTGTTTTAAATGGATAAAGTGGAATAACAGTAGCTTCAAAAAGTTTTAAAGGCTATAGAGCTAGCTTCAGCTCTTAAGGTGGAACAGAGAATTTATGAACCTGGCTAATAACGCCAGTAAGACTCCTTAACGGACACATGTAAGAACGGAATGATTGACTACGAACACTTTGGATAAGATCTGCCTCCTAAACAACATTTATGGTGGAAGGGAAAATCTATAAGTAACAACAGCCTTGTCTAGCTGAAATATTCCAATTGGATTTGGACAGAAAAGACTTGTAAAGGGGGGAGGAGGGGGAGGAGTCAGACAGCTCTCGCCACTGTTTTGAAACTGTATTATAGTTCCGATTTTAAACGCTTGGTGTCGATGTTACAGACCGCTCCTTTAAAGCTTAATTTTATAACTTGTCTTTTGCTAATGTGCAGTAAATAAATGGCCTATTCAGCAGAGAAACTGAACCACTGAAATGAACTGATGTACCAAAAAGAGAAAAATCTCTTGAAATACTTCAAGTGTTTTAGAGTAAGACTCCAAAAGATGCTTTTATGTAAATGTCACCCACATTTTTGAAGTGTTGTATAAAATATAAATCTTGAAGCTTTATAGCCTTAAACCAATAAGGCAAAAAAGAAATTACAAGAGATTTCTGCAGATTGTTAACACTGTTAATATTTGAAGATATACCATTCATGCCACAGATGATATATTGCTATTTTTATGCAAAACCACATGTGCCATAGAAATCTCAGAAAGAAAAAGAAAAACATGAAAGCATATGAAGAATATAGGTTTTTGAAGAATCATTTTGTATTTTGCTTTTACACAAGGGTAGTTTAATCATGTTTTCCCTTACGACCCTGAACCGGATAAGCAGTTACAGGAAATGAATGTATTTAATAAGCTGTGTGTGCAAGTAAATGTTTGTGTACACATTGGGTGCATAGTAATTAGAATTGATATCTACAAACTTTAGGATGTATAGTGTGTTTTCAGTTGCTTCTTTATGTATGTAATGTGACAGTATAGAATGACTAGTTTATCCCATTTTGTGCCTTTTTTATTTATTATATGAGAGCACAGACTGACATATTCAAGTCAGGAAATGAATTAGAGGCTAAACCTATGTCCTTGAGATATTTATTCCTGCTGTATCTCTCTCTCTCTCTCTCTCTCTCTCTCACACACACACACACACACACACACACAGATGAGAAGTGATTATGCTGAGGTCAGTGTGCAGATGTTCATGGCAGAGGCCACTAACAAGCATTTAGTTATTATGCAACTGTCCACAAGAATAAAATGATACCTAACCTAGATAGTTGAATTTGGAGCTCTAAAAACACAGTTGTATTGCTGAGCCTGATGTGTGTCTATGTCAGCATTAAAGTAAATGTTATAAATACTGACTGTCTGCAGAATTAGACACATAGATTAAGTTAAACAGATGTTTTACTGTGTATTCCCTAATGACTAACTCCCATATGGCCTTGGCCTTCTGTTTTCAACTTCTCTCACTTCAGCGCACACATACTGCAACATGCCCTTTAAATTTAACAGGGGATTCAAGTCCTGCATGTCATGATTTAATTCAACATACTTTATAATGTCGCTTCATCAACAGCACAATTCAGCCTCGACAGACAAATTAAAAGACTAGACCCACTGAGCTAGAGACAGCATCTCCTCTAGTGCAATATTAATACTGGGTCTACACACTCTACCCATCTGTAATTATACATGCAATGGGTGTGATGAATTAATCATGAAAGGGCATTTCCCCAGCTATTGTGTGTCCCCCGTTCACGTTATGTTACCAGAAATCTCAGAAACTGACTCTTAAAAAAATAAAAGGCTCAAAAAGAATTTTTGAAATAATGCCAAAGACCAAACATTTAAAGATGTTTTTTTAAAGGGCCTATATCATAAAAAAAAGGATTTTCTTCACTTGTTTTCAAGAAAAAAAGGGTATATTGATATATTTTGAAAGCATTTTTCAGTATATTCTCATGGTCCATGTATGTAGAAATCATCACTTTTTTGAATTCATAGTTATTGTAATGTCACATAATACATTCCATTTACATATACTCATCTACAATAGTTTAGCCACTCATATTCACACTGAAATTAAGTGCTGCAACACTGCTTTTGGATTAGATATGAATCAGGACAGACAATAAACAAAGAGATTTACATCATCCTTAGAGTCACATTAACAACAGGCTCTTTTTTTAATGTAGCTTTTGTCATTTATGTTTTCCCTGATAGCAAGAAGACTGACAGCAAAGTTGGAGATCCACTGGCATTTTGTACAGCGTTTTCTGGGTGAGTGTAATAAAAAAAAAACACTTCTATAAAATTCAGAAAATATTTCCTCATCATGGCTTTTTGGTGCAATACTTTTACAAAGCCCCGGTTTCAGTAAATGAATAAAAAAATCTAAATGTCTCGGTCAGATATGCTAGGCTTTCTCTCTCTCTGCTCACAACAGTGAATAGGCATCTGGAGTTTCTTAGACAACAGAGAGTGGTCCAGTCTTTTAAAAGTACAATCCTAGGTGAGGATTTGTAGACCCCCTCCAGGGTCTATTCCTGCTCCATAAATGGGTAATCCTAACTAATTTTTGCTGTTTCCGATTAATTAAGGTAGAAAATATCTCCAAATTCAGGAGACGGCTGAAAGTAAACAGACCAAAAGTGCTATAAATAACTCGAGTTGCAATTGAGTTTCTGTGGTAGTTCAAACAGTGAGTAAAACTTACAGACAATTAAATGTCAGCCACGTACAAATGAGACGTTTTTTTTTTTTTCCACACAAGCAGAACATAATTAAGAAATATTTTCTTGAATCAGACTTGCAGATTACTAATCATCTTATTGAAAGCCAAAACTTTGGACTAAGGTTTATCGACAGAAAAAACATACACTCCTGAAACTTGCTTTCCCTGTCATACTGCATCCTTTAAAATATGCAAAAGGTCCAGCATCTGGAGAAAGCTCTCTGTTTTCATGTTATTTTTATAAGTGGCCATGTGCACTGTGCGTTGGGCTGAAAAAAATTGATGCATTAGGTGCGGATGCGTGCTTTCACCCAGCACCTTAACATGGCCATACTCTTTCGTATCGTGTTATAGGTAATAAAGAGAGTGTTTTTTCAGCTCTGTTGCTACAATTCATGCCCGACACATACTGAAAGAACAGCCTCTCTGAAAAGATGAGAGCGACTGTCGTTCCTTTTATTGTACTTAAAGCCCTTTTTCATGTATGGTGTTGGCGTGTGCAAATTTTCCATGAAGAGATGACAAACAAAGCTAAAGCTCAACAGATACAAGGAAATCTTCTGTCAAACTCTCAGAACATTGTAGCTTTTACTTCAGATACACCACTTTATTAATCAGTGAAAATAAAATATTTATCAATGGGTTGTAGCTTACAGTATTTTCAGTCCCGCAGGCTCAAAGTGCATCCTAACATGAGCTTGGATTCTCATGTGGTCATTTCTCAAACTTTGAAAATGAAAACCCAGTGCATAGTTGTCATCTGGCTCTTCTGAGAGGCTGTGAATTTGGTGCTAAATGCTATATATAAAATGTCCTTGATGATTAGCTTGGCCAGTGCACCTCATTTTATGCAGCCAGGTGTTGAAAATAAACAGGAAACATAGAAGGGTTAACAATATAGAGCTACTATACCAGGATATATCACTGTAAAATATTGTGATCCTGAAATTCATCAGTACCTTCCAGTTTGCTGATAAGTAGCATATAGTTCAAGCCAGGTGCCCATGAACTATATGGTCCTCTTTCTCAGCAGAGACTGATCTATTTACGAAAATAGGTCATGTTTGGTAGCTATTCTTTTGGAGCCTCTTCTTATGGAAACATTACAATCTGAGGGAGCAGGGCTTTAACATTTAGCTCTAGGCCTCAGTACTACTAATGCCATCACTGTAATGTCCCTATTAATCCATTTGATTCATTGGAGGCACACCAAAGCCAGATGCTGCAAGGCTAATGAGTCACAAAGCTAAGACCCTTCCCCCACCACACACACACACACATACACACACATATACAAGGGCAGATGAATCAGGTGGCTCCAAGTGAATCAGGTGTGGCACGACTTCCACTTAACTGTTTCTCCTCCAGAATTTAAACACTGCTAGCAAAGTCACATGATCTTCATATAAGCATTTCTCTTAAAAGTATTAACATGGAGTTCATCCAAAATTGATGCAAAATGAATGGAGGTCATGCGTGGTTGTGGGTTAGTCTTACTTCACACGGCTGATTATATGTGGTTTGAATATATCAGGCCCTGTTAATGGGTAATGTGATGAAAAATGCAATCCCAGTCCCTTGAGATTCAGGGCTAGTTAAAAGAGGAGAGATGAGAGACAAAAGGATTAGCCTCTAAATCTTTTATTCCAGCTTGGCAGTGGAAACCTTCACACAGCCTGAAAATCTTAGTTGAATATTTAAAACCTTTGAAGCACTGATATCTGAGCGTGTATCTTGGATAAATTACCAGTATAAAGTTCTTGTGTGTCATTCTAGTAAATTAATTTAGTTTTGTAGAAGTATCAAAATGGTATTAACATCGATTGATAAGAAACCAGTGAAGATGGCAAGGTTGTACATGATAAAATATATCTAGGCTACACATGCAACTCATGTGTAGCCTAAATATTGATGACTCACACTTTGTTTTCCATAATGCTTCAAATTATGCATTAGTCGTCATCACAGATTCTGACTGCGGTTCAGTGGCTCCCTGTCATGCACTGTTTGCTAGACGCATGACCAGCGTAGAGGCCAAGGAGATGAATCAGATTTGTTTCACATATTAAAGTGTGTCAGTTCATTTTCACATGAGCACCCTTCTATCTAATAGAAACAGAGTGGAGAGGTGTTACTCAAGCCAAATACTTTCCCATCCACTCTAAAGGAAAAAGGATTAACAGCAAGCACGACAGGATTGCTCTTAATATACTGATACATTCTACCTGAGAAATATTAATTTAATCATAACTGCATTCAATCTACGACTCAGTTAACATTTCTAATGAGTGAAGGTGATGCATATTAGAAGTTAGAGGTGCTAGTTTCCATTCCCGAAGATCTAGTGTTCACCACTTAGAAATAGGAATGCATGTTAAATTTAACATTTTTTTAAAAAAAGGTTACAGGCTTCAGTATATTTTTAGATTTGAAAGATATTTAAAACCAAAATGTTATGATAATTTAATTTGTATTCTGCATGTATTAGTCATTGGTGGCACAGCAGGTAGTGTAGCAGTCACTCAGCTACAGGGGCCTGGAGGTTGTGGGTTCAAATCCCACTCTTGGTGACTGTCTGTGAAGAGTTTGGTGTGTTCTCCCCGTGTCCGCATGGGTGTCCTCCGGGTGCTTCGGTTTCCTTCCATGGTCAAAAAACACATTGGTAGGTGGTTTGGCAACTCAAAAGTGTGTGTGTGTGTTTGTTGCCCTGTGAAGGACTGGTGCCCACTCCAGGGTTTGTTCCTGCCTTGCGCCCAATAATTCCAGGTAGGTTCCAGATAAACCACGACCCGGAACTGGATATGTGGTTACAGACAATGAATGAATAATTTGTATTCTGTAATATTCTGGCATTATATTATATGCTCAGGCATCCATGAGTTACTGCATGTGTTTATTTAATTGTAATGGATATATAGCCATTTGAAAATATTTTATATTTATTCAATAGGTGGCACAGTGGCGCAGCAGGTAGTGTCGCAGTCACAAAGCTCCAGGGACCTGGAAATTGTGGATTCGATTCCCGCTCCGGATGACTGTCTCCCTGTGTCCGCGTGGGTTTCCTCCGGGTGCTCCGGTTTCCTCCCACAGTCCAAAAACACACGTTGGTTGGTGGATTGGCGACTCAAATGTGTCTGTAGGTGTGAGTGTTGCCCTGTGAAGGACTGGCTCCCCCTCCGGGGAGTATTCCTGCCTTGCACCCAATGATTCCAGGTAGGCCCTGGACCCACTGCGACCCTGAACTGGATAAGCGGTTACAGGTAATGAATGAATTAATGAATATTTATTCAATGACAATCTAGGCATTTCTATATAATGTAAATATCTATGGATGTTGTATTAATGCATCCCTATTTTTAACTTTTTTTCATAAGTAGATCCATGCAAATTCCCATAAGCTCTTATTGGAAGTATCCATAAAGCACATGGTGACAATACAGTGCAGTATTAGCTGTTGTAATAAACCCACACAAATCCCAAACAGCAGCTTTATAGGAGATAAAATATTTTTTTCATTTTATGTCAAAGTACAGTTTGGCCACAAGCAATGAGGTTTGTAGTTATTATATGACAGCAGACAGATCACTTATCTGGTCCTGTACTAATACAATTAGCTACTGAGGATTTACCTTCTTTAACATTGTGGGCTTGTGCTTGATCTTAAGCACACTCATTTTTTAGTGAGGTGATTACACTTAATATGACAAGCCAACCACACTGAAGCCAAATCTGCACTGGATAGCCATAGCCTCTATGCCAAGTCACTATTCATTCACTGGCTATGATTCACATTCAGTCTGCTAACCCATAACAAGGACAGATTTTTATTTAACCACAGGCTTTTTCATAATATAAATTCTGAAACCATGTACAGTAAATCAGATATTAGCATGATCTAATTTGACAGTGTAAGATCTGAGCAGTTATAACATCATGCTCCTCTTAGAGCAATGGATTCCAATAAACCTTTTTAAATAGAAGAGCAAATGCACAGCCTATTAATTAAGGGTACTTAGATAAACCTGCCACCCACCTGATGTATGTTCAGCTGACCCCACTGTAACCCATTTCAACAGCTGTAATTAAAAGCCCATAATTTCTCTGGAGAATAAAATGAACTTAATAAGCAGTTACTGCAACTCTCAAAAATTCTATTCAATGGCATGATTGTATGGACCAAAACACTATCATTATTCAAAACAATGTGAGGCCTATGGAGACAGGGGTTGAAGTACTCCACTGAGCTTGAGTCAGTTATGATAGCGCAGTGAATGTATGGTTGCCAGCTTAGTGGCATTTGTGATCCAGAGCTCATCATCTTGAATCAGTACTTGATCTCACTTGGGTCTTTGTGGTTGGATGCTATCAAATATTAACAAAAACCTTTAAACATCTTATATAAAGCCTGCCTATGTAATTAGATGTGGTTACTGAGGCAACGGGGATAGCACTACCTACTAAGACCCTTAATTGCTGAAGAAATGTTGTAGGACCAATTGTCCCCAAACCTTTGGCCACATAGTGTAGGTTAAACTGCATTTTTCAACCTAGCAAGAGTTGCTACACAAGAACACACTAATGGGCAGACATGGAAATTCTCTTTGGATACCGGCAAAGTATATAAATAGTCATAGCTGTAAAAGTACAAATGAGAACACAAAAGGAGCACTCTTTGTTCACAAACCCACCATACAGACTACCAGCCATGGAAATATAGTATATACACTGTAACTGCTATAGACCCCCTCCTTTCTGTAAATGAACTGCCCTTTCATGAAGACAAATCATCGTTTTATTTTTAAATTTTGTGCAAGTTATATCCTGTAATATCATAAAAGCTTGTAATGAAGTACATATTCACATTATGGCCAAATAGCCCAAGAGCATAACATCACCACCGCATGATTTGTGTGTGACTGGGTCATGGACAATTCTGACCTAGAACTGAAACCCACTGTTTTATGTAGCACAGAAAAACCATCGTGTAGTCCCCGAAACAGATGTAACCTTCAGGGCAACTTTAAAAATTATACCATAAACCTGTGAGGTCCACTGAGGGTAGTATAACAAACAATTTAATCTTCTCTTACAACAGCAAACAAAGTGCACATTGACTGGGAGAGGGAAGAACCTGCAATAAAAATACAGTTATTTACAGGGTAAGTCAAGGGACCAGGGAATTGGTAATCCAATGAATAATGTAGTGTGAGAAAATTTACTGTGGAAAACAGTAGCAAAAACGTTCCCAGTGCATTGGTATAGGGCAATGGGTCAAATGAAGCATTTTGACTACTGGGACATTAGAGGCTTTCATGTTTCCCATTCGCTGAGGGTGTAGATGGAGCTGCAGCTTTATTTTGCTCTGCTTGCTGTTGTCTGGCCTGTAGCTCCTTCACCTCAGCTAGAACTTCCCTTGCTTCTTCCCAGGAGGAGATAGCTTCCTGCAGCAGACGTTCAGCTGCTGCTCTCCTGCTTTCCCAGTCCAGCGCCTCACAAAGAGGTGAGTCCAAGCCCTTTGGCCCTTTAAAATGGGGTGAGCACGAAAGCCACAATTCTACACCCTTTTGATGAGGTGAACTGGAACCAGCGGGATGAAGTAAGTCTGAACTCTTGATGTGGGTCAGATCAATGCATTTCATGTGGGGCGAGTTAGAACCCTTTGAATCAGGCGAGTCTATGCTTTTTGAACGGAAGTTGCCCTTGGAGTGAGGGGACTTGGAAGACTTCAGACAAGGAGAATCCTTGGACTTGACCCGAGGTGAGTCTTTTGTCTTTAAGCTAGGTGACTCCTTGGCCTTAATTTGAGGAGAAGATTCTACACTTTTGCCATGAGTTGAGCTATGAGAGCTGGAGCTTTTGGAGTGAGGTGACTCAGAGCCCTTTAAGTGCCTAAGTCTTGGGGAATCAACACCCCTTATATGGGTGTAGGAGCCCATACGGCCTCTCTGAGGCTCATGTTCCTGAACCTTGGCCAGTAGATCCTGGGTCTTCTGTAACCGCTGGTTGATGAGGTCCTGCAAGTGGCTTGTTGGACTTTGGGCCAGTGTGACTTGGCAGGCTTCTCTCTTGGTGGGCCTCCGTTGTCCACGGGACAGGGCATCATCCATGGAGCCACAGCGACTCCTGCCCTGAGCTAATAACTTCTTGCCAGGCTGAGGGGTGTGATGCTGGCTTTGGTGGCTCCATGAGAGCTCACTCCCACGAGGCAGGCTGCTGGTTTTTACTCTGGATTCCACAGGGGTCACTCGGGGCCTGGAGACATCTGTGCCAGCACGCTTCCGCCCAGGAGCCAAAACGTCCAAGTTTCCCCGATGGTCCTTCACCCACACGGCATAATCCTCCTCCAACATGCTGGCATCTTCCTCATGCACCAAGTCCAGAGTTAGCATCCCATCCGAAGAAGTTGAGGCCTGTGGATAATAGTCATACTCATCATTGTTGCAGTATTTAGCTTCAATTTTTAATGGTTAACTAACAGCAACAGAAAGAGATGTTAACCACATAATCTCTAGGTATGTTATTTAGTTATCCTATATTATTAACACTGAGAACAATACACCTTTGGGTTCCACTCACAAATGTTGTCTTTTGTAACAACTTTTTTCCAAAGAATGGTTGGACAAATTTTAACAATTAGTGATAAAATACATTAGGTCTCATAAATTTAGGTTTGCATTCATGAGATAGCATTATGTTTCAAGATACAATTGCACACAAACAAGCTGGATTACCTGGTTATATCTAAGCAGGCTGGAAAATGTAATGCATTTTCTAAAATGGGAATGATACCATACATAGAATTTGAAATTAATAATGCATTTGATTTTTAAGAGCTTGTATACAAATACAGTTTCTACCACATTAAGTTGGCTGAAACATAGAAAGGCCAGTTATTTAGTATTTGAATAGAGCATGTAGTTCTTAGAGTAAAGAAGGAAAGTTTAGGTTGTTAAATACAAATATATTTGTGTTCTGACTTCACTGAAAGCCTAGAACACAGAGGACTGTACTTTCCAGCAATCTGCCCATAAAACAACCACTTCTTCTGACTGAACTCAAAGTCAGTACTGAAATGCCACCCACCACAGCCATAAGATGACCCCGCGTGGGCAAGCGGCGCCCAAGAGGAATCTTGGCACGGTCACGTGTTGGGTGAGCCAACAGGCTCTCCTCTTCAATTGTGACCTGCCAAGAGAAAAATGCAAAATAGGGTAGGTAAAGCAAGGATGGACTTTGCCTTGGATTTACAACCTTGTAAAAAGCTAGTCATTTTCATATGCAGAGAGATTAGTCTCAAAATACTTTACAAATGGATAAATGTTAACCCACAAATTAAACACAAGTCACAAATATATTTCACTGTTCACAAATGAACACGTCCCAATCTGTGTCTCACAGTCTGCAATTTGTACAAATAAAATTACATTCATAAATACATGTTTTTGGTTTTCATAGATATATCACAATTTTATGCCAGAATAAATACATTTGTTTAAATTTACATTGCAAATATTTACAAAGTCAAAGTCTCGAATTAAAAATTTATTTGTAAAATGTATAATCTGCATTTGTGAATTTGTTTTCCATGACGTGCATTTGTTCATTTCCTCTCGCGGGTTTTTGGATTTCGAGACTTTCCTCTCGCATTTTATAGAATCAGGTTTGTGCCAAAAAGAATCGCACAAAATAATAATCTCAAACATAAAACTTATAACTTGCAAACAAAATATCCAGTTCTGACGTTTGTGCTCCATAACTTTTGCACATGAGCTCTGAGTTCTGCGCGTGCGCTCTTAGTTTTGTGCGCGAGTGCTTCGAGTTCCGTGTGCGAACTCAGTTTTGTGCGCCTGAGTTTTGCGTGGGCGGATTTTCTCAGGGGTGCCTTCCCATTGGCTAATGAATTTTTAAGTGACAACTCAGTGTCCAAAGTATTTTGGACTACCCATGCGTACTCCACATTGCAGCTCAGCAGTGGAGAGACACAGTGGGGATTTTACATAAACAGGAATACTTTCTGTGATTTTGCTGTTTTAAAACGCTGAAATACCTGCAAAGTCCGACAATATCAATGTAGATATTGGTAGTTTCGTCTAAAACTTAAGTTTTTACTGTGAAAACAAACCTGTTTGTCTCTCGTAGATACTGATCTGAGGTAAATGCACAGTGATGTCTGTGATTACTCAGGATAAAACAATAAATGAGCATTTATTTCTGTTTATTTGTAAAATATTTTTATATGAATGCTTGAGCTCCTGTTCAGAATCCCGTGTACTAATGTATTGAACCAAAACAGCTATTATGATTTAAATGCTCAAATTTTATTTTGATGATCAGAGTTACTCAGTTACTCTAGTTTCCCTGGGGACTAGGGTTGTCAAATAAAATACGTTAAAACCATCCCGTATTTGGACTAAAACCGTGTTGCTTATTGGGTTGATACGGGACTGATATGTTTCGTAATTTTGAGATTGGATTGTTAAAAACGGGTGATCTGTTTCAGACAGATGCTCTTCCTCAGCCGGAGGGAGGGGCAGATACCCCAAGGCTCCGAAACAGAATGTGCGCTTCTCATTGGTTATCACGTTTATTTAGCCAATCAGCAGCCAGAGTTAGCTGTTTATCATTTACTGCGGCAGCCAATGGAGTCATAGTCCCGCCTACAGGGGGTTGTTTTGCTGCGGACCTTAGTGCAACAGGTCAGTCCTGAGACACTGGGGAAAACAACAGTGCCACCTAGCGGTAGCTCGTTCGCCTGTTGGCCACATTTGTGGATCAGGCTGCATTTGTATTTGAAACGGGTGAAATGCGAGAGGAAAGTCTCAAAATCCAAAAACCCGCGAGAGGAAATGAACAAATGAACAAATGCACCTCACGGAAAACACGTGAGTGACTTGATTCACAAATGCAGATTCAACATTTTAGAAATAAATTTTTAATTCGAGACTTCGATTTTACAGATATTTGCAATGTCAATTTAAACAAATGTATTTATTTTGGCATAAAATTGTGATATATCTATGAAAACCAAAAACATGTATTTATGAATGTAATTGTATTTGTACAGACTGCAGACTGTGAGACACAGTTTGGGATGTGTTCATTTGTAAACAGTGAAACATATTTGTGACTTGTGTTTAATTTGTGGATTAACATTTTACGTATTTTGAAGTATTTTGAGACTAATCTCTCCATATTTTCAGAAAGCTGAACTGAAATATTATGGTCTTGAGGTTTATAAATGTACAAGACACGACATAGGAAACATCTGGCTAATTTCACAGTTCCACATATAGGATGTGTTATATATATATATATATATATATATATATATATATTTAGGAGCTGATTAACTCACAGATTTATAGTGAGTTAATATAGTGTGCCTTCACACTTCACACATTCACAGGAGGTGAAGTGTTAGTATCGTTGGGATTACAGTCAAAGAGGGTTCACAGATAACATCTCAAACAGAAGGCTGATGTTGGTTTCTTGCATATTGGAGGAATCTGATGTTAAACGATATTATGGTATTTATATTTTTCACCGATGTCTTCTTATAAAACAAGATGATTCACTAAGGTACAAATCATGTAGTACTTAGCCAAGCGAAATCCTTTTGCTGACCTTATTTGATGTTTGCCTGTCAAAGCTTCAAGCTTTGGGTTGGCTATACCGTGTTTGGCTGAAATGCCTTTTAAAGTAATGTCCAGCATTGGGGCTGTTATGACAGGACATTTTTAGTCCACTTCAGTGCTTTGTGGTTTCTGCAAAAAGGATTACAAAGACAAATCTTTCTATCCAATTCAGCTCTATCCTCTCTAATGGTGCAAAAGAATGCAAACCCAGACATGAAGACAGATGGGGACGTATGGGGCAGTAGTGGACTAAAAAGAGGGAGATAAAAGAGAAGAAATAGATATGAACAGTTCCTGTGGGTAAAACAGAAGATGAAAAAAAGCAGGAAGAGTGGGTGGACGTGGGAGATGAAACCAAGAAACATACAATTATTGGTGCAAATATGAGATTTAGATAGCGAGAAACAAAGACAAAGCACCAAAAATATGTTTTCAGCTCACCTCATCCAGAATACGGTTCTTAGCCCTGATAATAGCTGTGTTTAAAACATTGATCCATGACTCTTTCTCCTCTGGACTTACAGCCAAAAACACAAGATTGGGAGTCTAAAAGAAAAACATTGAAAAAGAAATGTGTTCTAATTATCTACCTTTTTCTAAATACATCCTGGTATCAACTGTGCAACTGTTTATTCTGTGATTCTGATGGCAGAGCTGAAAGAAGTTGTGAGAGCATGAGAGGTGGATTACAAGCACTGGCTGGATTTAAGCTTTGCGTGCAGCACAAAGCCAGCCAAATTCAGCTGTAAAGCATCTCCACATGCTCCTTAAAATCTCCATAAATGAATTAAAGTCTGGCCCAATCTACAGTGGGCAAAATGAGGCAAATCTGCACGATTTAACAATCTTAGAAGAGCTAAGGAAAGGTACACATTATTTCTTAATCCTAGATCTCTCTTTCTCTTTCTCACAAACACACAACTCATACATGCATGTTTTCAACAAAAGTAGTAAGGTATTTCACAAATAGTCCATATAATATTAGCCACTCTAGCAAATGTTTAGCCTAATAAATTTGATGTGAATACTCCCTAGAATTACTAATTTAATGAAACCTAGTCAAAGCTAAAGCTAATACCCAAATTAATGTTTAAGAAAACCTCACAAGGTGAAAATATGTGCAAAGTGAAGGACCCTGAACTGTGAGTGACAGTACAGTCACAGTGGATGACACATATTTTAGTGTGAGTAATGTAGTTGTGACATTGCAGTTCAGCACAGGCTAAAACTGAAGATGGGCTCGAGTTCATTATGTGTTTTGTCTTCCACAAGAGCAATAGGATTAGTGCATGTACCTGTTAAAAAAAGTACTGTAGGAAAAACTATATATTAATTATGTGTCTTTTGGAAGACAAGTCTATTTTTAGGGTGTAGTCTTGTCTACCATGATGACTTATAATTAACTATGTGCATGGTGGATTGGATCTTTAAAGGATGTAACCAATGCTAATGGTACAAATTGGAACTAAGGAAATGCTTTTTTTGCCTTAGCTTATCTACTAGATGTGGGATAATAGGATAAATTATGTGGATTGTTTTTAACTTTTTTTTTGACAAAACCATCACTGAACCTCATTGCTTATATATATTGGATCTTTATTTGGTCTGTTTCTCCATGTGTGGACTCACCCGAGTGGCAGACTGACGGCAGCGCAGGAGGGTAAACTTGCTGAGGTTCTTCTTGCTGTGACTCTTGGCCTTTCGCACCTCCTCTGAGCGCTCATACTCAGCCAGGTCAAACACCTCATGGGTCCTCCCATCATGCTTCATCTACAGAAAGGGAGCAAAAACAGCAGTGTCGATTCAACCAGAGCACTCTATCCCATAGAAGGGTACAAGCTGTTTTTTTATGTGTCGATTAATTGACTGCCATCTGCGGCCCTTTCACGCTGACTGTGCTGCTGACCATGGAACACAGCAGGCCACATTGACTTCAGCCTGAGGGATAGAGGTAATTACAGATAACCCTTAGTGCCAGGCACATCCTGTGACAGGGATCACTTCAGCTCACTCCACATAAATGCAATTGAAATATGTATTACTACAAACCCCATTTCCAGAATGGTCGGGACATACTGTAAAATGCAATTAAAAGAAGAATCTGTGATTTTGAAAATTCACAAAGAATATTTATCTAATGGAGAAATTCACAGAGAACAGGACACCAAACAACTTCACTGTGTTTTGTAAATATAAACCTATTTAAAATGTGATGCCTGCCACACACATTTTGCCCAATCTGACTAGATAAAAGACTTCAGCTGGTCAACAGTTTTTGGACGTCTAATTCTCCTCTTCCTGATGCACAATAAGAGACAGCCAAAACACACTCCTGTGTCTACAAAGCCATGTTTTTGCAGTGTGTACAGAAAGAGATCTGGCATTGTCTTGCTAGAGCACTGTAGTATGGTTCTTATACAGTGCCATCTGAGAGCTGGAATGTCAAGCTCAAAATTGTTGTCCATCCTTATCTACATGCTCCAGATTTCCGGAATAATTTCACAATATTAACTATTGTAGAAGATAAAAGACATAAATTCTTTGCAATCTTGCATTTATGCAATTCATGTTTTGAAAAATGCAAAGATTTTATTACAGCTTTTACTGCTTTCAAACCTTTTCTTCTTAAAATTGACCTCTTGTACTGCTCTGAGATTACATCATATTGATTTGCATTGTGCTGTTTAGTATATCATGGCTGTCACATTAAAACCTTTTTTTTTTTTTTTACATTAAAACATTTTTTTCGTGGCGTCTTTGAAACGTTTTGATAATGCCAGCTTCGCTTTGTGAAAATCACATGGAAAATTTTTTAAGAAAATTGGTCCAGAAAACAAAATCTTGTTATTTAAAATTTAGGAAGAATTTCATATTTTCTGTAAATTCACCATTTTGTAACTTTAGAAAGCTTATAGGTTATATAGGTTTTTGTTTTTATGTTAAAATTTCATGCATAATTAAAATATTCTTGATAATTCACTACTCTGTTAAGTTATTCTACAACTGAAAGTACAACAAGAAAAATCCTGCTTCGCTAAAAGGAAAATATTTTCCTTTCCTCCAAATTCTTTTCCTTTTATTTGGCCCTTTACTTGACCCGTCTGTGAAAACAACTCATTTAATCACAGGTCAATCCTCATTAAATCTGACTGAGTAAAAAATGAGAAGGTTTATTGAGTCTCAGAGTGTGTCAGGAAGCCATTCCCTTTTGAACCTACAATTCCCAGCGGGCCACATTTAAGGGCACAGCAGTTCATGACTCCAGATGGAGAAAGAATATGTGTGGAAAAAGACATCTCAGTGTATCTCTGTATGGCAGTCTGACTTTATTGGCTTCATAAGCTCACTAGAATGGTACAAGGGCAAATACAGCATACTGGGTTAGAATTCTGTATGGTTGCTAGGCATTCACCATAGCAACACAAATGAGCAACAAAGGAATCCACTGTCAGTGAGCCAGTGCAAGTCAAAATGATCAAAGTGATCGAGTTCGGGAGTGTAATATCAAACAGCACAAGTACAAGTGCACCAGCCGCACCCTCATTAGCAGAAAGACATTTTGCAATATATTGAGGAATATCTATCTTCAAAAAAAAAAAAAAATACATAAATATATATACACACGAGAAGTCCCTGTATATATGTTACATTTCATTATGTGTAACCTCTTTCCTCCTAGTTAACCAACCTCCTGAGTTTAAAGAAGAGTGGTGTAAGCTTACAGTGAGAAAGAATGCATGGGCTAATACTAATATGGGGCAAAAGACCCCTGAAGGAACATGCCTGGCCTGCCTCCATCACATCAATATTTCACTCTCCTGCTGTTGGCCCAGCACGTTTCAGGCAGGGGGCCATCCTCATCCCAGGATTAACCACCTCCAAAAATAACCCACTAACCAACAAACATTATACTGACTGCGGAGACATTCAGCTCAGTAAAAATATCACAAAAAAAGGAAACATATGCTCCATAAATGGTGCTGTTATGAATTTTGCATTTGCTTTTACTAAAATGCTTGGACAATCATTCTGAAAAAGCAATGCTGAAAATAAAAGACTTGTGAGGTCTCTTGTTGTATGAGGGGTGGCTGTATGACTTGGCTGCCTAATGAAGATGCAAATTTCCAGCAGTGAACTAATGATTTTTGGAATGCTGTGCTAGAAATGAAAATACAGAATCTGTGTTACAAACATGGCTGCTCTACAGTAAAGTATGCACTGTAAACACATGGCAAACTGAGCACTGAATGGCTTCACAGGGGAGCCATAAAGGTAGTTCCTATTAGTTTGGCTCCAAATTGTAGTCAACATGAATACCCTACAATTACATGCCAGAGAGGGTTTATTTTTGTACAAACTAGGTTGGAATTAAAGGTGGAAAATGGATTTGCAAAATCCCTTGAATCATAGCGGAAAACAGACTTAAATCTGGTTGGCAACATTACTTTTGAGGCCAGCCAGCTCTCCCAAAATAGAAATCAACATCATTAAAATAATGGGCATATGTAAACCTCTCAGCCTTATGCCACTCCAAACAAATGACAATGCTATGCAAAGTAAAAGATCATGATTCACTGTGTGAGTGATTACACTGATGTTGCAGCAGGCTCATTTACATCTGTAATAAACCTGTGTTAGATCTGTGTTCCTTTTTATACTTCAAATAACAAAGCTCATACATAAATCACACAGTGATACCGCTATGTAAAGCAGGTTGCGTGATTCAGTTCTGATGAGAGCTTTCAGGATGGGCTGAGCTGGTATTAGGATTCACTTAATATCCTGCCACTCATGCAATCAAAGTAAAGCTGATTCTAGAGCAGCACGTTATTGTTGACCTAACTAAACATATCCTGGTTCAAAATGTGTTTGTTAGCTAATAAATTTATGTTGGATAATTTCTACCTAATACAATCTAAAACAATCAAAATAATCCAGAGCTACCATTTGTTGCTAATACAAAAATGCTAATTAATACATGCCAAGACAATGGCTGGAATTACAGTCAATGTGAACTGAAGATCAAAAACAGATATATGATGTTTAAATGTAATTGTTATTATGGTTAAAAGTCTGCAACTAAGTACTCTATTAGCAATGTGTTTGCCACTCTATAATGTGCTGTAACAAATCATTATCTTATGCTACCTTGTATTGTATGCTAATTCTAGATACTAAAAAAATATGTATTATACCATTCGGCGAAACACTGGTGAAGGGACACGGTGGCTGAGTTGGGTACACAGGAACTGGGTCCAGTGAGTAAGCTTTGGTGTTAGGTGTAGCTGGTTGCTGATCGGACCATAAACAGCCACAGCAACTCTGCTGGTTCGGGTTAGGATTTAAATGGCCAAAGATTACAGGAATGCTGTGGCTGTAGGTAGGAAGGGAGTGGGGTGGACCTTATGTAGTGCTTGGATTGGCACAGGATCTTTTACATCGTATCCTGTGTATGATTATTATTACAGAGCTGATTCACCGCAAATATATGTCTAATGTATTTTACATTTTATATAACATAGCCTGTGGTTTAGCATGGTTTATGTGTAGGAGTGCAAGCATTACACTTGCCCATCCTATTTACAGTATACTGAAGCCCCACATACAGTAAGTGCAGGCACATCAATTATTCACACCAGACATATAGCAAGTGTTTGAACATAAAAACACTTGTACTCAAGAAGCTTGACTCCACATACAGTTCAAAACTCAGGCAAGCACATACTGAGGTACCTTTTTACCAAAATTCCATGATACAGAGGATATGCCTAATGAGAATGCTTCACATCATACAGTTACTTCCACTGACATTATCCTGGCAGGCACAGGGCTGTCTCGGGCAAAGTGAAAGAATATGGTGGTGTACAGTGTGTCCTGTCACTCAGTTGCCAGCTTCAGGACACCTTACTCTCCCCCAAAGGGGCTGTACACTCCTGAGGCAGTCAAAACCACCAGCATGATGCAACCTGCTGACACTATCTCTGCTGATGGCAAAAATAACTCAGCATGCCTGAGGTCTGAAATGCTACCAATGGATGTTATCTTAAAACACATATAGATTATATGTCATGGAGCTGCTAGTTTTTTATAAGTATTAAGAGGTGTAAAGATAATGTTTTAGCCTCTTAGCATTCATAGACCTGTCAGGGGGGTAGATATTCATCGTACATTGCTATAATAATAAAGGGCAGGCATAAAAACATCTTCACAATACAAAATACAGGTTTGTAAACTGGTACAGAAAGAGAAACAGTAGTGTCTCATTTACAAAAAAGCACTATAGAAAACTATGAATACTGTGATTCTTTAACATTTCACATAGTGAGCTTAACCTAAGGATTTCTTTGTGATGAAGCAACAAATTGGACAGTGTTCTTAAGTGCTGACAACGTCTGTGATTTACTGTGAGAGAATTGTCATATTGCCCACCCCTTAATATTACTATTCCAAAATAATAAAAATGCTGTTTTTGTACGGTTTACTGTGTAGTTACTGTATAATAAGACTACAGATGTTTAGAATTACTTTTACAAGTATACATGGATATTTGGAAGCTCAATGCATAATGAACACTATCTACTCTGTTATATAGTCTATACAAGATATACACTGTGCTGAATATTCAAAATTTTGGTTACTATATTGACAAATTAAATTTAAAAAATCTTATATATCAGATTCCTATTCAGCAATCAAATTGCTTATCAAATGAGAGAAAATGAAAAATTCACAAACACATCACATGCATTATAAAGTAAGATGTGTAATCTAATGGCTCAAAAAACATTGTTAACCAAGCAATCATAACCTGCCTCTTGTTTCATCAAAGGACAGTTCTGCTCAAAGGATGGAATGCTAAGCTTGGCTCTTGCTCAAATGTTGGTAACAGCTATCTTTACTAAGCATCATACTCTAGAGCTTTTTCTGAATGAAAGGATGAGTGACAAAACCAATTCACATCCTGTCACATTTGCTTTCAAAAAGAGAACCCCACCAGGAAATGCCAGCATCATCAATGCAGTACAAAATGTTCTGTGTATAAAAGGCTTAAACAGATATTACAAGTAATGATACAGCTGGAACTGATCTACACTTACATTTAAAGAACACAGTGATTTCTGACTGCACAAACATCATTTTGTCTGATGTACTTTATTTTATTATCTGAATGTGCTTTTATTAAAGCTCACTGAAATGTTGGAATGTCAATGTGGTTTGCAGTTAGATAATGGCTGAGTGTATTCATGTGTATTTGTGTGTGTGTGTGTGTGTGTGTGTGTGTGTGTGCGCGTGCATGTGGGGGTGTCATGGCTCTGCATTCAGAGCCTTGGGCATCCTCAGGCACAAAAAAGAATTGCAGCTGTGGCTTTGATCTCTTAATGTGCGTAATGGCAATTGTACTTCATCCAAAAGACTGCAGCTGAGCCAGTGAGGGGCAAGCCACTCAGCAACATTTTTGATGTGATTTCTGTTATCTTAAGGATTAAGGCATAGACTAGGTTATGATTTTGGGGTGGTGGTGGAGGGGGGTAGTATGTAACTCATTTTATCGGTACAGACCTCACTCTCTCTACCCCAAGTGACAGAGCTGGAAAACTAAGTGGCCTTCTGGCTATAACGAGAGAGCCACTGTTAACCCTCTCTGAAAATCACCATCATTGACGTGCTCAGGTGTCAAGTGCACAGTTGATTTTATAACAGATACCAGTCCACTAAACCAGAAATTGGATTTGGAGAATAAAGTCTTACAGTGGTGGTTACTCTATTCAGAAGGCAAAAGAGACCAACGAATGTTGTAACAAAGCTCAGCTCTTACATAATCAAATGCACTATACTCAACTTGATGCAGTCTTTTGGCAGCATTAAATGCCCACAAAGCAATCACATAGTAGCCATTCAATTATTTTCTGGCATAGAATGTGCATAGGATATTTTACAGATCTACAGCTAAATATAATATAAATTATAACAACAATATGTGTCCCAACAGCAGTGAACAATAATGAATTGAAACCGCAGAAAACTGCTATAAATAGGAGTTATTATATCAAAAGGTATATTAAAGAAAGTGACTGTGCTCACTGAATTTTCAAAATCCAGAGACAGGCACATCAACAAAGAAAATCTGGTATTTTATTATTCTTTCCAATAATCCTATAGAATTAAAAAGTGAAACTGAAATATTTAAATGACCTCTATTCTGACTGGCTGTCCTGTATTGTGCCTTATTCAAAACATAGTAGAGAATGAAACACTCCTTGGCCTAATGGACAGAGGACTGGGCTTGGTCCCAGGAGGTTGCTGGTTCGATCCCCAGGACAGGAAGGAACATCCATGGCTGAAGTGCCCTTGAGCAAGGCACTGAACCCCTAAACGGTCTGCCCCCCCGATGTCTGCCCCCTGCTCTGGGTGTGTTCACAGCCCCTAGTGCACTAGTGTGTGTGTGTTCACTGTCAGAGATGGGTTTAATGCCAAAGACACATTTTGTTGTGCGTTGTACAATGACAAGTAATTGCACCTTAACTGCAGTAGGTGGATATGAATAAATGGATGTATGCCAGTGATTTAACATCATGGAAACAATAAGCCAAAACAGCTGGTTTTAGAAATCAGTCACTACATATGATGTATGGACTGGATGGTGTATATTGAACAGTGTTTCTTGAACAGGCAGGAAATCAAACCCTGTTATTACCCATGACACAACACCAAACCAGTTTCCTTTTCTTGTAATAATTCTGACATGAGTCTTTTAAACATTACATAAACTATGCTTTATGCTACAATCTCAGTTTCAGAGAACTCAACTCACCTCTTTCTCAAATATGTAAAGGTGGTCCCCTTTCAGCATCACAAAGCGATTTCTCCATATCTCTCTGAAAATGCCTTTGCCACAGAACTTACGGATCCAGCCTACTTTGTCCGGCTGCGATGACAGCTGGTTGGCATCTTGAAGTCCCTGCGTGGACAGAGAGTAAATCCCAGCCTTATATAACAGGGGTATTAAACATGAAAAGCCTCTCCTCCCTATTAAACCCACCCTGATATACTGATCTATTACATATAAATATGCCATGTGCTGATGATCTTGGCAATAGAGACTCAACAGGACGGTCGTTAATTGTGGCTCACTTTAAGGGTGTGGCTAATTACCTTAAACACTCTGTCATAGGCTGAAATAACAGATATTTTACCTTCGCTTATCGTCCAAAGATAACACCGCCCATATATAGGAGCCTATAGGAGTGGTAAAGCAATTGTAAACCGTTAATGCTACTCTTCCTTAAATACAACACGAAGGAGTCACCAAAATCATCCAACACAGGTTTAAGACGGTGCCATAAATTTACAGCTTCACAGGTCTGACACAGAAACGCGTGGCATACAGCCGTAGCCAGGAATAACTGATTTTCAGAAATGTGCACGAGCGCTGGAGAAAAGAACACCGAACTGAGAGGAACAGCGCAGAGTCATTCAGCATTTAATCTTACCCTCTTCACCAGATGGCTTTTCTTCATGTTGAACGGTAACCGTGGGACTTTCTCTGGTCTGTAATCCGCTGCTTTGTGGTGAACGATCCGCTCCTCTATGCGTTTGGGTTTCTGTGCGCGCGCAGGTCACGGAGCAGCTCCTCGCAGTGCTGTCGTTTCACAGATCGCGTGCATGCTGTCTGTAGGAGCTCGTGAGGCTCCGGAGAGCTGCGGAGAGTGCTGCGGTGAATGAGTCGATTGAGCGCAGATCTGCTCCGAGTGCAGCTCCGCGGCGCCCTCTACCGGTCAGCGGCGGTGTGGGTTGGGGTATGATTTTAGGAGAGATGGGATGGGCAGATGTTCCCGCTCCCGTTTTAAAGGTGAACTAGTGCCGCTTTTACTCTCAGTACAGCACACATCGGTCTTTTGAAGACTTGCGAGTCTCAAGACAAGGCATTTCTTGTGAGAATGAGTTTTAACATACTAACCTTTAAATGATATCAGTTTGATGTAACGTTTTACAACTATCTACAGGTTACTGAACCTCATCTATTTACAATCTTTAACTATTGTAAACCTGTCTATGCACATTCTGCTCTGGTAACACAGCAGTAGCTGGCCATTTTTAAAGACAGTTTAAAGACAAGACCAACCCACCTTACTTACTATGTGGACATTTTTAAAGTGGCCACACTCTGCTACTTGTCAGGGAAGGCAGCAGCCACAGAGCTAACATTACTGCTGAGAATGATGTAAAAACCCTCAAACCTTCATGCATGTAAGGCTGGTGTCAGCTGACGCAGATTTTTGATCATTCAGAATGTTTTCAAGGTTTTTCTTACAATTCCACTGTGCACTGATGGAGCATGTTATACATCTTGTGTTTGTACAACAGATATTTCAAACAGAGGTAAATGTTACAGATGATGTGACAAAGATTACCATATTACATAAAACACTGACGAGAAAAATGTCAGGACTAAATAATGATCATTTGCAGGAGCTTCGTCTCTTAAAAGCATCAACTCGTACTCTACACGTCAACCTTAGAATTTAAGCAATGATGCAACAACAAAAGACAGTTTTCGTTTACCAAAGAGAATGTTTAACCATTTGAGTGCTTACATTACATCATAATTTTATCAGACCCATTCATAAAATATTTATGTCCTTCAAAACATCTTAAAGTATATCACACTGTACAATGGCAAAGAAATATATTGACACAGAAGAGGACACACACACACAATCAAACAAAATATGAGATTCAGTCATTAGAAATGCACTGAATTAATGACGTTATTGTTGATGTTGATACAGGTGTACTTTGAATGTGTTGTCACATTACCCTAGAGATAAATGCCCATGTGTCCACTCTGGATTTTCCTAAAAAAGAAAAACCCTCCTCCCTGACTTTCACCAATAATGAATTAAACATTTGTAGAAAGACAAATATAAGACGTAAATAAATCAAACTAGTCCATTTGTTTTGATAGCATGAACACTGATTGTTAGTGGCTATATATTTTAACAGAAAAAAAAGATTTTATTAGTAAAATAAATTCTCTAAAGTGTAATGTCAGGGATGGTGAGAATACTATTACATAATTAGTCAATGCCTATATACCATACATTAACCAATAATAAATGTACAGTCCAATAAATTACATCTGAAGCAAATATACATACTGTGGCCCTGTTACAGACAAAAGCTGTTGCGATCCAGTACTAACACAGAAGGGACAGTACGTATGTCTACAGTTGTACACATGATCAATAATACAGTGGACGGCAGGCCTCCTGGAGCATTTAACTGTCCTGTACTGTTCTAGACGTCTGTCTCCATTCCTCACTTGGTACTAAAACATTTGATCCAGACAATTAAGATCAGCCTAAGAATGAGCTCAATGTAATTAGCTGAAGTAGTTGGAGCAGATTAGGAGAACAGCTGTGTTGGTGACTTGTGCACTAATATAAAGCAGTTCCACTACCACCGCAGATTTCCCGCTGGTTTTAATTAGAGTTTTAACAAAAAATATTTAGATATCTCAGAGCACTGGACCTGTAAAAAGATTGTGTCGCTGTGTTTGTATGACATTGATAAAACATCCTGAATTACTATAATTACGCAGTCTTGATCATGAGTAAGAATACTTATTTGGTTTTATACAATTAGTGATATTATCAGAGATGGACACATGGAGGTTTTTCAACAGTAGATTGTTTCATATTCATATTGTAAGAGGAATGTTTGCAGAAGGAGAAACTGAAGGGTGAACTCATCTCAGATCAGAAACCACACAGTATTGTATCTATGCATTAACTATAGAGTTATGATGGAGTGCTCAGCGCTTTCTGGGTGGACGACTGTCCCCTCCATGCCCCAAACTTGCTGCTGATGTCACCTCCTCCAAGAAGCTGTGAGAGAAGAGTGAAAGATAAACAGTTAATTAAACCTGTTACTACAGCTGTTGTAGTTAAATGAAGAGAAGAAGGAATATTGCACCAGTGTTAGTGGTGACTGTGTTAAGGAATCATAAGCAAAACAATCTGTATGCTGTGGGCTATACTTCCCATTTATATTCAGGTAAAGCAGAGATACCAGATTATGTGAGCAAGGTGTGCTGAGAAAATGAAGGGGGAGAGGAGTGGTGCAATTTTGCCTGGAGCAAAGAGCTACTTCTTATAAATTCTGTGTTTTCTCCTAAGCCACGTTTGCTCTGATACCACCCCATTCCACAATTCCTACCCCTACTGCATACTGCCTCTATATAACATGAGTAATTCAGCAGCTTGACTGCTACTGCTAGCACTTGCTTGTGAACCATAGACATACAGTAGAGAAATTAAACTCAGTTTTTACTTTAAAATTATACAAAATCTCCTGCTGTAAATGGTAAATAAACCTGTGTAAAAGAATGTGATTTTTTAAAATCCTGTGTATATTTCTAGGTTGTGATTCAATAAAGAATATAATTACCATAAAAATGAATTATAAGGAGTTGATTTGAAGTGGGTGTTCTCAGAATTGTGAATTGGGGAGTGTTTGAGAATGAGAAACAGAAAACCATTACGTTCTGCATTTTAGAGTACCACTGTGGCTCAATAGAGTCATGCAAGCACACTAATTGCTTTTTATATAACACCATTTAAGGCTGGTGTAACTCTATTATGCCTCAGTTCATTCTGGAAAAAAAACACTCAGTTGCTGTAGAGTGAAACCTTAGATGTTAGCATAGAGACAGAGAGAGAGAGGGGAGAGAGAGACAGCATTGTTAGGCCTGACCTCTTAGTGTTGTGAATGGTTGTCCCTCCGAGTACAATACGCACACCAGGCATGGTGCGGTTTAGGTTGTAAACAGTCAGAGCTTCTTCATACGTGGCTCCTCCAATAATGAACACAATAATGTCTTGTGGCCTGCATTGGAGAGAAGTACACTGTGTGAAATACTGTAACATGAGAGTGATATGTAGTCATACAGGCTAAATATATATATATCCACAGGCCACTAATTTGTTACTCAAAAGTGTGTGAGAACACTTCAAATGTTCAAGTTTCCCCCTATATGTTTGCTTATATTCACATCCAGACCCATCCTCATGTTTGGGTTGATTTTCATGGTATTGACAGTGTATGGACTGCCATACAAAGATGTTGCTAACCAGAAGCAAAATATTAATAAATATAAATAAATAGTAAATCTACAAAAAATCAGGTGTTGTCTATATTTTAATCAAACTCACCAATGTCACTACACTCTATGACTAATTTCTTCTAAAAAACTTTTTTATCTGTTATGGAAAATCACATTACAATGATGAATTACTTCATGTGATTGTTTGGTGATGGACAGAGAAGTGCACTTCACCTGTACACCACACATTACACAGATATGATTTTCTGGTCTATGATTTGAAGCATTGCCCTGGTGTTCAAAGTTCAATCAAATTTGGGCAGTGATCTTTCCAAAGAGCAGCTAACAGACCATCTGTGTATGATGTAGCAGAAGTGACTCACATGCAGGTTTTGCGAAACACCGTGCATACACCGTGACAGGTAGATGGATCAAGATTAAACTTGTTTATAAGGAGTGCATACTTAATTCCTGTTGTAAACAAAGTAACGTGTCTTTTCTCTGCGTGATATAAGCACAAAAGCTCATCTGAAAGCACCATCAGATTATATTTCTAGTTTTTTTAAGAATTTTTTTAAAGAACAAAGACTGATTGTTCACATCTGACTTAAGCATTGGTGCCACCACTGAGGTGCTAAAGCTGAAAACACATCACATGGATTTGAGAGTGTATGGATTTGTTTTGAGATTAAAAAAAGCAAAGATCAGCAGTGCTGCAGCATCACTGAAAGTGTGTGTGTGTGTGTATTGGTCAAACCTGTCCCGCAGAGAGCTTGGCCCAAGGTAGGGGAACTGGCTGTCCTTCAAACGGCCTTTAATCAACTGATCCAAAGTGTCATGCAGCAGAGGTTGGTGTTGTGTGTAGACATTCTCAACACCCTATACATAAAGCCCAAAAATGATTTAACTGACAGCTAATTAACCATTTTTACAGCTAATATTTATAAAAGGAGATAAAAGCTCATACATACATACAAGTTTTATGTACAAGCAGAACATTACACACAAACACAACATTCATTTTAAACATCTGATGAAATTCAAATCTGATATCGCAATGACAACATAAACCTTTTTTGCTGTCAATACTGCCATATATATATATTTTTTAATGTATACCCCCTGAGGGTCCTTTTTACTAGCATATTTAAATTAGTAAAAGACTACAAGATTTTTAATTAAATTATGGAATTTGGAATTTTCTGGCCAAGGAGTAGATAGCACATAAACCATATATGGAAAAGCCTGAAGCTGTAATTATGAGCTAAGAAGTGTTTAGACCAGTAACCAGTTTAAAAAAATAGCATACTGGGACCCTGTGAAAACATAGCTACTCTGTGTATCTTAAAAAAATTAGAATTTGCAAAAAAACACGATGACGGTATTTTCAAATTGTCCATGGAAACAGAATTTGTGTGTTAATATAGCTTATAAAGAAATAACACTTCATGTCTAACGCATCTCAGATATACAGTTCATAATCTTGTACCTTAAGCCCTTTGAAAAACTGTTTAGTGATGGCCACAGCATCTGTAGGGGTAATAAGATCACTTCCTCTGACTCGTTTCCCTCCATAGTCAATCATGGCTTGTACCGTCTGGGCAGTTGAGGAAAAGTGGAAACAAAATGTACAAAAATGTTTCCATTACACATAGTTTATTACATAGAGATCATATAAAGTTGCTTCAAATAAAAAGCAATGAACAATGTAATCCAACAATGGCTGTATAATTATATACCTTGCGGTACTTTTCAGACACCCCTCTCCTGTTAAGCTCTTCCAGGAGACTGGGCAGAATGCTGCTACTGTGTCTCTCATAACGTAGAGCATAAAGCATTACCAACCGCACAGCATCCAGCTCCGAAACCCTCGGATTCTGCAGTAACCGGCGCACATTCTGAAGATACATGGACAAGACTCAGTAATGGGTTTCACACACATCTAAGATAAGATAAGTTAAGACAAGGTAATCCTTTTATTGTCTTACAGGGGGGAATTTTCTTAAAAATATAACAGCAGCAGAGGGATAGCAATGTACACAAGACTGGAAAGTAAAGACTGGAAATGTAAAAATCGAATTAGTGCTGCCAGAGTCTCATGCATGTGTTGAGAGTATTTTCCTTCATGGATACTAACTTGGTTAACATCCTCCTGCTCCAGTTTTCCCTCAGAAGCCCAGGCCCTATGGCATTAAAGCACTGGAGAAAAGAACATGATTCTCGCAGTGCTCCCAAGCTTCTACTGGTGAGAAATGGCGCAGTGTAGCAGGTAGACAATGGCATCACCCACCATGATGACAGACTGCTAGATAAATAGATAAGTTCACAATAGGGCAAAGATAGATTTGGGCAAGCCTCTCCTGTATCTTCATTAGTTCATCAATGCCAACAGTCTGTTGTTGCGGAGGTTCTCTGACTCTGCATCTTTGGGAACGGTACCACACATGCTGCCCACAGTTCCACTAGCTTTAGGCTCATGTTGAACATGTGATCAACTATCCCATACAGCTCTGCAGTCCATTTCGTCGTGACCTTCCTGAGCTCATTTCTATTACCCCTCACTAATCGCTATATCTAATTAATCCCACACTGAAAACAAATCACTGTTTTCATTTACTTAAGTCAATATCAAAATCATTATTTCCAGTGCATTTTGAGATGTAAGAATATTACTAGATTATGCAACCTGTTATCCGACAATTACACACGTCTTAATGGATTTAATATGGAGAAAATATTTTACTTTGGGTGGATAAGTTCTTTCAAATGCACTATACTGCCAAAAGTATTCACCACCCATCCAAATCATTGAATTCAGGTGTTCCAATCAATTCCATCTCCACAGGTGTAAATATCAAGCATCTAGGCATGCAGACTACTTTTACAAATATTACTGAAAGAATGGGTTGCTCTTAGGAGCTCACTGAGCCATGCCTTACATCACCAAGCCTAACGCAAAACGTTGGATGCAGTGGTGTAAAGCAGGCTGCCACTGGACTATAGAGCAGTGGAGATGTGTTCTCTGAAGTGACAAATCACTTTTCCCTGTCTGGACGAGTCTGGGTTAGGTGGTTGCCAGGGGAACTGTACTTGCCTGACTGCATGGTGCCAAGTGTAAAGTTTGGTGGAGGGGGGATTATGGTGTGGGATTATTATCCAGGAGTTGGGCTTGGCCCCTTGGTTCCAATGAAAGGAACTTTTAATGCTTCTACATACCAAAATATTTTATAAAATTTCATGCTCCCAACTTTGTAGGAACAATTTGGGGATGACCCCTTCATGTTCCCATATGACTACACACCAGTGCACAAAGCAAGGTCCATAAAAACATGGATGAGTGAGTTTGGCATGGAAGAACTTGACTAGCTTTCACCAAGTCCTGACATTAATCCAACAGAACACCTTTTGGGATTACTTAGAGTGGAGACTATAAGACAGGCCTTCTCATCCAACAATAGTGTCTGTCCTTACAAATGCGCATCTACAAGAATGTTCAAAATTCCCATAAACACACTCCTAAACCTTCTGGAAAGCCTTTTCAGAAGAATTGACACTATTATAGCTGTAAAGGGTGGGCCGACATCATCCTTATGGATATAATTTGTACTGTGTGCAAAGGCAGACAAGTGAATACTTTTGGCAACATAGTGTATTTATATATTATTAATAAAATATACTGCTTAAACAGATTCTATAATAGCAGAAACCAAGCAAATATATTTAGGCATAATAATTTGATTACATTCTTACAGCAAACCCGTATTTAGAAATATTTCCTATATTGATGTAGGCTATCTATAAATATATTTAAAATGTTATCATATTTTGCAATGTACAGTTGAGAAAAATTAATGTGACCCCAGCCAATGTAAAGCCATTTAGCTCTAAGCCAGAATCAAAGAGGTCCCGATTATCTCCCCGGGCCCTTGGTCACCTTTGCTCTGGCTCAGAAGTAGAGAGCTAAATAAAGCTTTGTGTTAGCATGAGCAATGAAGTGTATGTTAATGAGCCTGCAGTGTAAAGTACCTGCTGGGCACTGGAGTGGTCATTCTGGCAGGCCAGCTCCTGCTCTACCTCAGACACCTCCATGAGCTGCCTCTCACTGACCAGCCGAGACAGTTCACCAACCACAGTCACATGCTTGCTCACAGTGCCGGACATTTTCTTAAACTGTGGATAGTTATCTACAAAAGCCTGCAGAGAGAGGGCAGATTCTCCTGAAACAGCCAAACACTTGTTATACTGCTGCTTTGAGATCACCTCTGATACAACAGCCTATGGTCTGAGCAAGGGATTGGCCATATAAAAAGGTAATATATTGATTATATACTGAAATTAGAAAACATGTACATCTCCACTCAAATTACATGAGAAAAAATGTAAATATGGCATTTTCTTCTAGCATTAAAATGTGTTCTCTCTACAGAGGACATGCACAATTAGAAAATCAACAAAACAAGTCATTTAAAGAGGGGTGGCCAAACCTTTGCAAATGGCGATATGTACCATTTGCAATTTGAAGAGTATTCATTAAGTTCTTTGTATTGGTATGAAGTATTCTCAGCTATAGACACTCCACCACAAGCATTTTTTTTTATATTTTTTATATTTTTGCTATATATGTCATTACATTAAATGATCATTTATTGCTTTAATTAAAAAATTGCTTTCCACTGAGATCTTTCTTCAAATTCTGGAACAGGTAAAAAGTACTCTGAGCTGTATGGTGGAGGTTTTCGTGGAACCCACAGTCACACACAGCACAATGCTCAAGTTTCAATATTAATAATCAAAATGAGCTGATGTTTTATCATAGATACCCTTAAAAATGTCACATACTTAAATGCTTATAAAATTACTTGCTTTAGTAATAGTTTAGTAGATAATATTGATACTGAGAACTTATTGAACACCCTTTGTATATTGAAAATGTATATTTTCACTGGGGTGGTGTCTCTGGGCATATCCTTACCTTCATGTCTGTTATAGACTCTAGCTTTTGTTGGCCCTTCGGCTTCTTCTTCTGAAAGTCCTCCATTAAATTCTTAATGTTTGTTCCAATTTCACCAAAGTTCAGGTATAAGTTCTGTTTTAGAGGATATGGAGTCCATATAATAACACATTTGAATTTTGCACAGGACACACTTAAAAAAAAAAAAAGGCACTGCTCATTATGTAACTGCATGGTATATACATGACTCTCTCCCAGATATATATTAAGATTAATCAAAATGTTTTTTCAATGTAATGGATTTCATTATTAATAGTTTTAAATATCATTCAGTTAAATTTATATTTAAAGATTTTAGCATAGTTATAGCAAGTTGGATAATGATGTTACATACATTGGCATAGAACTCATCATTCTCTGCAGACAGCACCACTTCCTTCAGATCTTTATTGATGCCAGGCACACGTGACAGGTCTATTCTGTTGTTGTTGAGGCCGAGCAGCTCATGAACCATAGCCTGATATGTCCACTAGAGAGGAAGTACAGAAGCATACCATTCATTCTAATGATAATAGCAGAGCAAACATAAAGCATCAATTTGAATTGGAATATGTGGCTGAGTATAATGTTTACACAATAGATTCAGAAGGCACAATCAATCAATCTAGTGGTCATTACTGCCCTCCTTTGACCACAGACAATGATAACATTTATGGAAGTGATGTTGGATCTAGATGTTTAATGACTATTATTTTTCACAAAACAAGAGGCTGCCATTCACCTGGTTGAGAAGAGGCGTAATGGCATCATCACTTCTGTCGAGAATCAGAAGGAGAGGAGGCACTTCTGTTTTTCTGAAGTCAAATAGCTCATACTCCTTTGTGATGATTTGCTGAAAGAAAAGGAAGAATGTAAACCTTATGCTAGCTTGTGCTATTTCTGGTAAATCTTTAATATCAATACATCTCTATAATATACAAATGAGCAACAGTGTTACAATACATTTCTACTTTACTACTGTAACAACTGTGTATTACCTTAACACTCTCTGCCAGTCTCTTGGCCATGTCAGATGAAAGCTGGTAACGGATCATGGGACACTTCTTCAAAGACAACAGCACAGAGGTCAAGCCTTGAGTCACACGTGGAAGAACACTGGGCTCCCAACTACGACCCTGGGAAGAAACGGAAACACTCCATCAGTCAAGCCTCACAAGAATCTCTGTGGTTATCATACATGCCATCTCAAGTTAAATGAAGAAAAGTGGATATTCTGTATTACTTTTCCTTAGGCATGACACTTTAAACACATTACCAAATCATATGCCTCCTACCCTGGCTACTCCTTGTAAATTGAGAGAGAAAAGATGAGGATTCACAGCAATAAAGTCTCCATAGAACTCCTGAAAAGAAAACACATAACAATATTTTTCCTAATCTACAGTATTGTGAAAAGTGTAGACAGCAGCCTTGGTTTACTTATTGTTTCATAAAATATACAAAGTATAGATTGTTCAATTTTGAGCATCAAGAAAAAACAGAAACTCACACAGAAGTCATATCAGGTAATTAGTATATCTTTCTGAATATTCCACCCTTTGACTTTATTGCAGCTTCTTTTTGTGAGAATTTTTTTTCTCAGCAATGTTTTGCCACACATTTTGTCAACACTGTTTACATTCAGTCTTAGAAGCTACTTGCATTTTCTGTTTCCAACATTCTGCGTATGGCAAATTACCAATTAGGCCACATCTGTACATTAAAATCTTACTCCCTATCTCAGATATCCTTTCCCATTCCCAGCAATGGCTCTCTGGCAGTGACATGTTCTTGTAAACCACAGATGGACATCTAAATATTTTTTCAGATCTGAAGCAAAATTTAATAGAGAATATCTGAACCAGATTACTGACCTGCACCTCAGCAACTACCTCCTGCTCATCAGCCTCTGCCAAAGCCTTCACTTCACTCTTACTAATGACATTGCTGAAATCTACCAAAGAGAAAAACACACATACACAAAGAATAATATTTAAGACAGCCTGAATGCTTCTGCAGGCAAAATATTATCAAGGCACATAAAAAAGGAGACAAGTCAGAGCTATGACTTACATATAAAATAGACACTGTATTTGGGCCGGCGAAGCTCTTGAATTAGATTCTCTACATTTTCCTAAATGCAAAAAAATAACTTTATGAACATTGTTTTTGAAATTATAAACAAGAATATTTATTGCAATGCTGACACCCTCAGTCTCTTGGTGTCTGAGTTAACATGGTAATTAGTTACAACTTGTGCACAACACATTTAGATATATTATATACAATATATAATTTACAGCTGTTTTCTGCTCATAACAAAAAACAGAATACTTCATGTTTGCTCAGCTAACACATCTGTATAGCTACATCATGCCAATTTGTCACATATTTATTTAGATATGCAGGGTATTGTGAATTCATGTAATCCTTTATTAAAGACCCTATGTAAGAGTACCTTGGTTGGTCGCAGGAAACAGATGGCCTTCAAATGCTTCATGCTATCTCGATTTTGTGAGTCAATCCTCTCAAACAGGTAGACCTCTTTCTGCAGGATCTCTGACTGTGTGTAGACCATACTCACAATGCTGGTCTAATGGAGAAAAGAGAAAATTGAGAAAATTAGTCCATACATACGAGAGAAAACAAAAAAAGCTGACTGATACCATTCTATGGCAAAGTAAAATGTATCATGTCTGTCTGTCTATTGGTCTATATCCCAAGTTTTTAAAATCTGTTTACACCAATTATTTCTTCTAGTAGACACACCTACCTAAAGGAAGAGACACCCGCTCATCAATTGCTGTATATTTTGTTTTATTCATCCTCTAGTCCTTCATCAGTGGTCAGTTTCTGGCCAAAGCATGTAGTTACAGTGATTGATTAACTCTTCTCTATCCAGCAGTGACCACGTCAGTGACACTACAATGCTGAGAATTACTCACCGCCCTAATGATACCTGCTATGTGGGGGTACTGAGGGGTCCTTTCTAACCTATTGATAAACTAATGAAAGCTAAGCAATTACGCTGAGAATCAAATGATAATCTGTTTTTGTAGAAACACAAAGTGCACAATCATGGCAAGTGGAAATGAGGAAATGGGAAAATTAGTGTAGATTGTAAGCGAGTGTACATTTGAGTCTATATATATGTGAGATAGATAGATAGATAGATAGATAGATAGATAGATAGATAGATAAGCAAGAACAGTAGACATATTACATGTTAACACTAACATCACTTAGACAAATGATATCTGAACTATGAATGTATTTAAAGTGTTAACTCACCGTTTCTTTATCCATGAGAAGGACCTTCATTCCCGGACCGCTGCTTTCTATCATTTTAGAGACATACTGCTTCACAGCTAAAGTCACGTTCATTTTGCACGCGCTGTGTCTGTGCTCCTCTAAGTGTTTACAGAATCTCTCTCCGTTTCTCAGAGGGACCGGGTCGTTTGTAAAAGTTAAATTTGAACTCGGGCTCTCTGACAGATCACCAAGGATCAAAACGAATGTTTACAATGAACAAAAACTCCCAGTAGCTCTCCTGACACAGGGATATTTCCGGTTTACAAAATATATTGTAAGACTGATCTGGAACCTGCTGAAAATAGTATTCACATTAAAGTGTTCGAGAGACATTCAACCATCAACTGACCTCAAAACAGCTCACCCGTCTAGACAAAATAAACCCACAATGCACTGCGACAATGTAGCACCGCGTAAGAAAGACGCCATGTTGGTGAGGTGAAACGTTATAGTATAAAAAATATTATAATATTATTAACAATGTATGATTCAATTAATTCATAATGAAATACGATTAAACATTAATGTAATATTATATATTTACATTTTGTTTCTTTGAAAGAACACATAATGTGCATTAATAACATACTTAATAATGTGCATTAAAACATAAAAATTTTATTAACATTCTCTTTATTTTAATCATGCCAATAGCATTATTTACTGCACAATAATGACAGTTAACTATATACAAAGCTTTGTATGTTATTATTTCTCTTAGTGGTTATTTCTTTCTCCATGTTTCTGGAGAGGAAAATCCCTTATTTAATGTGTTACAATCTTTAAAATATTGACCCAGTATCTTAAAACAACTGTTTAGTTTCTGGATAAAAAATCCTAAATACTGCTCAAACTAAAGACATAAGAATCATTATTTCAGTGAAATAAAAAACATATTGTGAAAATGAGTCATTGTTTCGAAATACTAAGTTAGTACGTACAGCTACTGTAAACTGAGAAAGAGAAAAACTAGAGTCAAAATGTTCTTCTCTGAATGGGCATTAATCACCCAGATACAGACAAAAGTTAAGACACCTCAATTGGACTACATTATAAGTGAAATCTTAGAAAATGCACAGGCTACACTTTATGTTTTATTTATAAATCATTGAAATCATTGAATTATAAATTTCAATAAATAGTCTGATCATGCATAACATTATTACCCTTTCCTTGCTTCATGTGGATGCAACCAAAAAAGACTACAATGAGACATACAGATTCAATACCCCCTGAGTCTGAGAGCAGGAGGTGAACAATGACTCACAGGAGGATTACATGGCTATGGACAATGTCTTTTACTATGAGAAAGAAGATAAACACAGAGGAAACTGGGGTGAGGGAAGAAGGAAAGAGGTTGCAGGTGTGTTTGTATGTGGATGGGAGGAGTGACGTCAGTAAGAGGACTGAGGTTCATCAAAGAAAGAGAAGGTGTTTGGATGAGGAAATACAGGGTCCCCAAATTGAACAATACATGTTATGAGGTTGTTCAAATCAGTCTGATCAAATCAGGTAACTCAACACTGTTGAAAGGATATCAACACATCTGTTACTAGTAGAACACCAGCACAAATGTACATTAAGGTGAATCTGATGTTAACCAGAGGAATGGTGGAGAGCAGGAGAGGGTGACAAAAGATATGTTATAGGAAAAGCAAATGGGACAAGACATAGTGAAGTCAAGTCAGCAAGTAGAAACAGAAAATCTAATTCAGGGCTCTTAGAAAGCATTGGAGGCGAGTAAGGGAAGAGGATAGTTTAAGGTACTACAGAAAGAGCTTAAGGGTAAGCTTGCAGAGAACTTGAGGAAAATGAGGAAAAAGAATGAACATGCTAGGGCAGCGTTCTTTAGGAATCCTTTTAACTTTGTGAAGACATTATTTGTTAAGGAGAAATCTGGAAGTATAAAGGTTGGAAAGAGGAGTTAAAGGAGCATTTCAGTGGTGTGTATACTGATAAGGATAAAGTAGTGTAGTAAATAGAGTTGCCAGTACATATTCTACCAGTAGGTAAATAGAACAGCAAATGAAGGTTAGCCAACCAAAATGGTTTAAGATGTGGTGCCTCATGCAAAGGCGAATGGTGAGGGAGAATGGTGAGGATACATCTCCTGAAATTTATAAAAAGCTTTTTTCGATCACAATCATGAACTTCACATTTAATGTGGAGGGTAAGATTTTCTTTAATGTGAGACTTGCTGCTTATTTGACAGCAAACAAATTAATTGATACGTCAGTACAAAAGGCAGGAGTTTCTGGCTTTTAAGGATGTTTGGGACATAGCATCACGATCTGTCATCAGTTTCAGACAGCAAAGAATGAGGGTAGAGATTTACATGTAATTTTCCTAGATGTAGCTTATGCATTTGGCTCTATGCCATATAAATATGTGGAAAAGATTTTGAATATTTCCATGTGCCAGATAAGGTTACTAGACTTGTTAAAGCATATTTTGAGGACTTTCAGTTTTGCTTTAGCACAGGGGAATTAGTTATATCATGACAGTGATTAGAAATAGGTATCATGGCTGGATCTACAATTTCACCATTAGCATTTACAAAGATGCCTCTAAGTGGGGCCTCGTAGGCAGGGAGAGGTTGCATGATGGTACTCTGCTCCCTCCAGATAGGGCTTACATGTATGACATTACAACCTTAACAACTACTGTGCCTTGCACATGGTGGTTGCTGGGGAAGTTAAATTATAATCTAAGGTTTGTTAGGCTGAAAGTCCCTACAGTACTGGAGAGACTGGTGAAGAGTTTAGGTAGATGGTATAGCGCACCGCTAAATGATATCGAGCAAGCTGTGGGACTAAAGGCTGAATTGGGAAAGGCTATTAATAGCATTGATAGATCATGTCTGCCAGGGAAGTTGTAATTGTGGTGTCTGCAGTTTGGCTTACTGCCTCGTATTAAGTGGCCATTGAAAGTTTATGTTGATGCTATAATGAAGAGGCTAGGGGTGCCACAGGGTTTAGGTAGCGTGGCGTAGTATGGGAGAGGGGTACTGGAGTTACCACTCACAAATTTAGCTGAGGAATTAAATGTGCAAAGGTGAGTCACAAGATGAATTTGTCAGGATCAAAGGGTGTAGAGGTAAAAGCAGAAGCGCCAGTCACTAAAGCAGGAAGGAAGGGAAATCCGCAAGTGGCAGTGCTGGTAGCCAGAAGCTCATTAGAGCTAAGGGATGTGATAGGCCAAGTGCAATGCTGAAGAGCAGGCTTTGGGTCAGGCAACTCGTGGAATGCATTTAGTAAGGCCACATTACCAGCGAGATGGCAAATGATGACTAGATTTATTCACAAGCAGGAAGAGTAGGCACAGTACCCAACAACACTCTCACTTGGAGGGGTTGGGTCTGGGACGCCAGATTTCATTGCTGTGCCTTCTGGAGGCATCATGGGCTTAATTCAGCAAAACACAGACAAGGGGAGGTACCTACCTGATGACCCCTGTGAAGAGCTAGTGATGCAGTGGGTGGTTTGGGTACTCATTGGCTGGGCTCAATGAGAAATTCTAGTTGTTAAGGATAGCTGGCTGTTAAATGGGACATTAATGGTCACAGAAACCTTAGCATTTAGGTGTAGGATTTAAACAACAAGTTTTATGGCTGTAGGTTGGAAAAGAGTGGGGTGGGTCCTATGTGAAGCTCTAATAGATTGGCGTAGGATATTTTACGTCTTATCTTGTGTATGGTAATAAGAATTTGACAAGATGTGCATATTTTAGTTCTAAAATTACATACTTGTAATTACATACTTGTCCACCTTGTAGATGTACAGTCAGAGACAGTAACTCATCTGTTGCTGCACAGTTTGTGTTGGTTATCCTCAAGTCCTTCATCAGTGGACACAGGATGCTGGTGGAGGGTAAACATGTTTGGTTGGTGGACTATTCTCAGTCCAGGAGTGATACAGAGGGGTTTACAAAGAGAATGATCAACCACCCTAATCATACCTGCTCTATGGTGGTCCCAAAAAATTATGCAGAACAACAGATAAAGTGCTGTTTGTAATTGTAGAACTACAAGTTCTCCTATGTGGTAAGCGGAGCTGAGAGGATGGGCAGTAAGTATGGAAACAAGGAGTTGATCATAATGTTACAGTTGATCGGTGTAAATGATAACTGTGTGATAAAATTTTACATAAGTTTGTTCTTTATAGAGGGTGTGCATTCATTTCCACTTAAAGTCATTAGATCAGGACATTTAAAGTTTGCCTAGGACTGTTTAAGGGATAGTAGTTAACATGTTTTAACAATGACAACAGAAGTTTATAGATATTCATTACTGGTATGGAAACAGGGATGCATATTCAACATTAAAAGAAGGACTAGGCATACAGTGAAATTGGACTTTGTTCTCTAGAGTGTAAGTGCAAATGTGATTTGTGAAATATTTCCATGTTTATTCTTAGTTCTAGACCTAGACTCTAGGTACTTTGAAAATGCAGCTGTCATCATAAAAATGTGTAGGAAAGATTAATCAGACACAGAGCAGACCAGTGTTTAGCATGAGCTCTGGTAATTCTGCTGGAGGCATGTACTGGTGATGGCAGATACTGCTATGCGATGCTGCCTGGTATTAGTCCTCTTCTTTATAGCCCACAAGCTTAGCACTGACATCCCACATCCTCATAGCAGCAAGATCATCTTTAGCCTCAGGTGCTGGTTCCATTAGCTTGCAGTCACTGGCATTACAAGATATAAAAATAACATAATCATAAAAAATACAGTTTTGAAGATATTTGTTTTCTGTATGAAAATTGAAAGTAGTTGATTTCAACAATGTGGATATATTAACATGTGTGAAATACAAAAAAAGGTACTGAAAGAAACAAAATGGTATTTTGATCTCGGTTATATCCTGATACATGTTACATGTTGTCACTGGCATTAAAACAATGCCAACGTGCTAAAGAAATACATGTATATCCATTTTTGTTGATTTGAGCTCACTACATAAACACAGCAGCTATCCTTCCCTGTCCTTTGGGAAAATGTCATGATTAATTGACCAATAGAAATGCTTTAAAATTATTTGGAATCAAATCCTTTTACATTGACTTCCACTAAAATTTAAGAAGGGTTTTCCTTCTCCTATAAAGCTACTTTTTTCCAAGATAAATGTTTTTGTTTAGACAGTCATTATATCAAGATTCCTGGCACACAATCATACAGTCAGCCACAACTGAAAAAGCAGACACCTATTTTCTAGGTTTGTGATTATGAATTTACCTAAAATAGCAACCACTTAGTTTTTCCAGTCCTTCAGTGATGGCACAGTAGATGGTGGTCTGTGCTCCCTGTTTGGGGGTCTTCATTAGCAGGATGGAAGGAGCAGACAACAGCGCACTAACCACAGGATGCCGCATTTCCACATAACGACCCAGCTTAGTGCGGATCACTCCAGGGTGCAAAACATAAGTGGTTACTCCAGAACCTGACCATATAAAAAACAAGAAAACTGTAAAGGAGCACATCAATGACTCATACACCAAAAAAAGTCCAAAACAGAAGAGTCAGTGTTTAAAAGACAGAAGAATTTAAAAAATTCAATATTAAACATTAATGTTAGATTAGCAGGAAATAATCTAATTTTAATATTTTTTTATACATGTAGTATAAACATAATTTTTTTTTTATTTCTAATGCAGTTTGCAATGTGGAGGGAATTGCTTCAAACCTTTGGTACGCCGAGAGAGTTCTCGAGTAAAGAGCACATTGGCCAGTTTGCTCTGCCTATAACTGACCAAAGAGTCATAAGGTGTTTGGTTGAAATTGAGGTCATCAAAGTGTATCTTTCCTAGAGGACAAGAGGATTGACTGATTAAATAATGAATATATATTAAGTATTCAATAAACATTACTTTAAAATCTAACTGAAGAGTAGAGAAATGCTTAAAAATTCAGTTTAATAGGCAGGGCCTGTTACCTCCTTTGTGAGCAATGCTGGACACATTAACAACACGGCTAGGGGCAGAGTTCTTCAGCAGGTCGAGTAGCAAAATGGTCAGGAGGAAATGACCCAAATGATTGACAGCAAACTGAGTTTCATACCCATCCTCTGTGAGACTGTAAGGGCACATCATCACACCTAATGTGGTACAATAAGAGTCACTGTGTGGTCACCAAATTCAAAGCTTTAGTAGTTTGTTATTAATTCAAATACATTTTTAATTAATATATTCAACAATCATAATCTATGTAAAGATATTAAGGAACATTTCAAAAGTTTTAGTTACAGATATTCTAAGAAAGACACACTTGTTGACAGTCTTGTTGTTCCTTTAACAATACGACTGACATTAATAAATAATTTCAGTGTTCAAAATGGTTTGATAAAATAGGTTTTATTAATTTGTTTTATATATAAATTTTGGTCTCACCAGCATTGTTGATTAATATGTCCAGTCTGTCTTCTGTGGCAATGTATTCATGTGCAAAGTGTCGAACTGAATATAAGGAGGCCAGGTCTAAGTGACGCACCACCACATTGCCATTTCCTGTGGACATGCGTATCTCTGCTGCAGACTTTTCTGCTCTGGTAAGGTCTCGACATGCCATCACAACTCGAGCACCTTAAAACAGGTAATTAAACCAGGGTAAATACTGAATAATAAATTGCAAAATATTTCAGGGAATGAATAAATACAAATAAACAAACCAATACAGATTTTAAGGAGCTCAAAACTGTCTCCATTTATAATAGCTGATAGATGGATTAAAATGTTTAATATTTATAACGTTTTAAAACATGAAGTCTTTAGAACCATCAAGATGTATGCTAGAAACTGTACAGTCTTCAATATGAGCACTATTCCCTTGCTTGAGATATAATTTTATTACAATTTAAAACAAACCTGTCAGTCGTTTATCTTCAACTTTTATTTATTTATTTTTTTTTACCTAAAGCGATATATCCATGAGACCTATGATATCTGCCAACTGATATGTCAGAAACACAGTTTCCAAAGTCTGACTCACGGTGCCCTCTTTAATCTCTTCCCTAGGTTGTGTTCGAAAACATACAGAACCAAACTATACATATAATAATTGACTTAAAGATGAATGTGTGCAGTTCTGGAACATTTCTGGCCATGCCATTACGTGATTTCATCCTTGTAATTCACAACATGCTCTCTTTTGTAGTTATTCCAGTCCATTTTTTAAGATATACATGTTTTTGCTTGTTTCCCTCGTTTTGTTCAGTTACTTTGTGTAAATCTTTTCTCTGTTGTTTTTTAATTTGACTCAATCTGTTTGTTCTGTAACAAAGATGTCTTCCAGCAAGCAAATGCATTCTGGCTCCTCTCTTGCCACAGCAAAGTATCCTGCTTTCAAATATAGTTCTCACTTTTTATAATGAAGTCAAAATTGTGTGTGTGTGTGTGTGTGTGTGTGTGTGTGGACACCTCTCTTTGCCATGTCCCGTGCTGTCTCTTTTCCTATTCCAGTGTTGGCACCAGTAATGACCACTGTCTTCCCATCTAATCTCACACGACTCTTGCATACTCCACCTCCAATCCATTTTCTTAACAAAACCAAACCTGCAGTGCAAGTAGCACAGAAAGAGTTATATGTAAGATTTGTTTCTCAGCATCCTGTCATTTAAGTACAAAAATGGGGAAAAAACCTCACTGCCTTGAAAACCTAATATAATTGTTATTTATCATCACTGTCCAAAGAAACATGTACAATTTAAAAAATAAAGTTGCTACAAAAGGTTCTTTGAGCAATGCCATAGAAGAAACACTTTTGTTTTCCTTAAAAAATAAATAAATAAACATATTTGCTAATAACATATAAATAGGTAAAAAACCTTAAGACAGAGTGATTTATTTTAAATCTTTAAAAGGTTTTTAACTCTCATACATCTTTTCAACAAATGTGGTCATTTATAGAACCAAATTATTTTATAGCATTGCTCAAAGAACCCTTTGTAGCACCTTAATTTTTATAAATGTATCTCATTTGATGGCAGCATATGTCTTTTTAAATACTTACATAAACCTCCACATTAATGGTACATTCACACATAAGCAAATCAACCATGCCACAGACACAGATGCACTGTGAGCTGAATAATGAATAACAATAAGCTGAAGCATGGACTTAAAACCACAGCAATGTTTAACGGCATTTTGAACCATGTAAGACAAATTTAGGCCCAGAATTTGACTAAGTTTCTGGATAGAAATGAAAGTCTTTCTATTTGTGTAAAAGCATTTCATGTTGCATTTGATAATGCAGCAGGGAACTGTGTTAAGTAACAATGATTTGATAGTCTATATGGCTACATTTATCACAGAAGCATAGCATAACAGTTTATTTTACAATACTGAGGGCTTGAATGTTATGTTCATTCAACAGTGGTTTCTGAATATTCCAAAAAGTTTTTTTCTTTGGATTCCTAGAACACTTTTGTAATATTGTGTGTTATAGATTGAGAAAATGTTGAGAAATATTCTGTTCAAACTAGTCAAACTAATTCTGTTCTGTTCTAGTCGTTTTTAACAAAGAAAATGCCGCTAAGAAGATTAAGAAAGTCTGGTTCAACGCAGAACAGAATGAAAATGTAATGCTCCCTCGGATCTTTACACCATGGGTCGCTGATTCGCTCATTTCGCTGTCAATCAAAAAGGGATTCAGCCTCAGACAGATCATCCAATCATCATGCAGAAGCTGAGCGTCCGGGCCAGCCGAGGCCAGCCCACTGCCCCATAGACCCCCAGAGACGCTGAGCGTCCGATGGGCGGGACAAAGCCCAGCATTTATCCAATCACTCGTCTCGTTTCCCTGCACTTCGCTGCTTCTCCATTATACTCTGTGGACGCTCAGCGTCCACACTGTTTAAATCACTGTGAATCTGCGCGAATGATTGAGAGGAAAGCCGCGTCTTTACCAGTGATAAGAAGCTGATTCTGAACAAAAGTTAATCGCGTTGTAGTGCATATTTATTCAATGACATGTACACACAACAGTATATATTTGTTCACTTATTTTTGCCATTTTATGGGAAGCTGAGCTTCCCTTGCAGTCTTAGAGCAATCGACACTGATACACACCCAGTAGTGTACTAGGGGCTGTGAAAAGACACAGTCCCTGAGAAATAAGCAGCCATCCCCAGCACCCAGGTAGCATATTTGTCATTTGGGTGCTTTGCTCAAGAGCACCTCAGCAGTGTGGATTAACGGAGGAGGACAGCACTGTTCCTTCACAACATATACCCCCAATTTTCCAGCTGGTCATGGCTATTCCAAGCCTGCTTCTCTAACCATCAGGCGACAGATACCCCCATGTTTCACACGTGTTGAGTCACAATCTTTGCTAGCAAAGTCTGAAATATTGGCGGATGTTATATTTATACTGTTTTATATTCACTTGATAATTATGAAATCTTTCAAAATGGTGTAATTGAATATTCTATTCAAAGCGTCTTCCAGGCATCAACTTCAATATTACTGTTCAGTAATACTGTGGTTATAGATACACTATAAGAGTAAGAGTATAGTTACAATGTAATATTAAAGGTCTGTATATGAAATACAGTTGATATGAAATACAATCTTATTCCAATGAGTATATTCCCTAAATACAGCAAACACTGACTTCCTTTGATGGTTAATCTACTCACAGAGAACAGTTCTTAGAGTAAATCTCTGCAGTCAGAGACACTGGTTCCATATGGAGCTAGAGCCTAGCCTTAACAGATAAGCTCAAATAATCTCTTCATTATGGAGGGTTTACTAGTGGGTTACTTGATACTGTAAGGATTTTGTTCATTTCTTTTATTTTAAATTGTGGGGTATTATATTAAATATATCTTTAGTTAAGGATGGTCATTATGTGTGGTGCTAAATATGATTTTTTAAAATCTAGTTGAATATACATTTTGCATAGCATTATGCAAAGATGTCAGAATTTGTATCTAATATAAACTGCTGAAATACATCTAAGATCAAATATGTAACTTAGTTAATTCAGGAATGTCTTTATAGCCAAAACAAAGTTGAAATAAGATTCATTATCTTTAATTCAGAACCAATTGCAAGTGTATATCTACTATTCTGTTAGTGAAAATCTCCAATACAACACATTCTTATTAAACAAAAACATAAACCTAACCATAGGTTCCATGTGAAACAAGTGTAACTTACTAATAGCTGTGGCTGCAGTAACTGCCCCATATTTGGCCAGACGATTAGACTTCAGTTCCTCCCACAGATAACCAGCAGAGATATACTGATTCATGTCATATGTCGAAGAAAGCTATCAGTGCCGTCATCAACCAGAGCTAACTGACCACTGGCTCCTCATTTAATGTGCCTTGCGAATTGTAATATGTCCGTCTAGCACAGAGTGCAAGTAAGTCTAAGCACCTCACACTGTGGCTGGGTTAAGGTTTTATAACCAGATTAGAGTAAAACCAGAGAGCACCAAATGCACAAAACCAATGAACATTAACTTTTGATAGGAGTTTGATAGTTGAAAGTTGCTAACATGTTCTTGTTTCATTCATTGTATGTCATTTGCCTATTTGAAATTCTGTACTGTTAACTACTGAAACAGAGGTGAAAAGCAATGAATGCAACAAATGCTGATTAAATGCAGTGTCATACATAACATAACTAACTATACATAAAATAACTGTACATAAGTTTTAGTTATGCTCTAACAAGTTTTCCTGTAAAATATCATGTTTCTGACATATCTGACACCTAACAATGGAGTCAGAGTTATGCTGCATTCAAGTGATGTTGGCCTTATCGCAACAAGTTTCCCACCAGGAGGAACCATATGAACAACGGACATACGGACACAACGAAATTTTCAATGCAGTATGAACTGCCTGATTGCCCATGTTGTGATGTAAACATTTTTTAACATGGTAGAATTGTTCATCAACATTCATTAAATAATGATGTACCCTATATATTTAATTTTAAGAGCAATGCCATTTTTTAAACACCTACAATGAACACGTGTTGTTTTGCCATATTTATGTTCAAAAACATCAGTAGAAAAACTAAAAACAACATAACATGACAAAACACCATAAGAGCTCCCATTGTTTTTTTTTTTTATGAGTAGTACCATGGAGAAAGCCACCACCCGACTTGCACTTGAAAGCAGCATTAGCGGACAACTGAAACTTGATGATGGGCGGCACCTCTGGGTGCCCCAGTTTCCTCTCACAGTCCAAAAACACATGTCGGTAGGTGGATTGGTGACTCAAAAGTGTCCATAGGTGTGAATGTGTGTGTGTGTGTCACCCTGTGAAGGACTGGCGCCCCCTCCAGGGTGTATTCCTGCCTTGCTCCCAATGATTCCAGGTATGCTCTGGACCCACCGCGACCCTGAACTGGATAAGCATAATGAATGAATGAAACTTGATGATGATCTCTGTTGATGTCCTAAAATGGCCACTGCAGACATACATTGTATAGAAGGAAAAATAGAAAAAAATAAGTCTAAATTATATCTGTGCATGCGTTTAACATGTACAGGATAATGATGCATATAACACAGTTTTATTTGTTTAATCCCAGTTCTTTGCAATAGGAATGAAGTATGCCAGATGTGTTTTCCTTAGTGACATACCAAACCAAAGATGAAAGAATACCACACAATGAAATTAACATGAATAGGACTTTTTTTGTTGTTGTTGTTTTTAAATCCAAATAACATTTGATTTAGTGCCATTTTACCCAATTTCCCCTCTTGCTGAAAGTTAGAACCTGCTCTGATGAACATTCATTCATTCATTATCTGTAACCGCTTATCCAGTCCAGGGTCGCAGTGGATCCAGAGCCTACATGGAATTAAGACATGAATACACTCTGAAGGGGGCGTGAGTCCTTCACAAGGCAACACACACACACACACACACACATACACACTTATGGACACTTTTGAGTCACCAATCCACCTACCAACATGAGTTTTTGGACCAAGGCAGGAAACAGGAGCACCCGGAGGAAACCCACGTTGACACAGGGAGAACACACCGAACTCCTCACAGACAGTCACCTGGAGCAGGACTTGAACCCACCACCCACAAATAATTTTTCATCTTTGCCTTAAATAGCTTCTGAAGTAAGGACAGTATTTAAAAATAAGACAGTATAAAATTACTATAGTTGGTCTAAAACAACAAAATTTGAAACCTGGCTTGTAATTTTAAACATGTAAAGTTGAAGTAAACAAGTAAAAAGGTTTACAGAGGGCTATTTATCCAGCATTACAAAATTATTTTAGCAAACTTACCTCCACTCTGCAAATGCTTTATTATTACAAACACAATTGCATGAATTGGACGTTGCTCCAGCACAGTGGGGTATGTATGGGGACTTCATAATCCTCCAGTCTGTGCTGGGCATCAGGCAAACTTAAGGCTCACGTGCAGATTCTCCAGAGAATACCATTCTGTTGGTGATTCTCAATATTCAACAGGCTATACCTGAACAATATAATGATTGTCAATGTGTGAGTAATCATAATAATAGTTAATATTATACTTACATATGGTTCTATTACTATACACATACTCATTTATTTGGGGAAACAATCTTCATTTATGTAACTAATGTAAACGTACAGGTGCCAGGAACTGCAGCATCACTTATGAAATGCTAAATTATCATTGGAAGCTTACAGCTAATGGATTTCAGCATAGACTGCACTTCCTTTAAGAAATGAAATATTAATATTTTACATTCAGATGTTTATTTTCGCGAGTAGCAAGTTTGATTTGAACTGGAATCTTAAAATGGTTATAATCACGTAAGAGTCACGTTTTATGACATCTAGGTATGAGATGAACACTGCTTTTTAAGATGTAATAAATATAAAAATACCGGCCAATAACTATGTAGTTTTGATAAAATAACTCGACATTTAGGAATTCGTTGGGCACGTTTGTGCGTTTGTGGGAAAATCCCTCCATGAATCTTGGCGTTGTGTCTGTGGATGATCTCTCTCTCTTTCTCCCTTCTATATCTCCTCAGATCCCGCCGCCATCTTTTTTTTAACCTGTACCCGGGGACTAACCGGGCTAGCTCTTAGCTGCTGCTGCTGTGGCTAAACCACATAGAAGAAGATCCTAAAATTGTTTGTGTTGCTTTGGTTTATTTAACTTAATACTTTATTATATATCAATGTGTGAGATGTCTCGCGTTCTCGCGCTACAAACCAACAGTTCGCCGTTCCACCAAGGTATTTAGGTTGATAAAAGACAGCAAATTTAGCTAGCTAACTGTCTTGCTAATGTTAGCTGCCATCAGCAATGTTAGCATGCTCTATGCTCCTCTTGTTCCTGTTTGGCTACCTATGGTGACGTTAGCACACAATTCCAACACATTATAACATTATTAGTATAGGGATTTATAAGAAAATAAGGAGAACATATGAAATGTTTATATTTGTATACTTTAAGGTGTATATTTAGGTGTATTTAATGCCTGTCATTTTTATTATGTTCTGTGCTCATTACACGACTAGTTTGAATGTTATCTATCTTTCATTGCCAGGGTTAATGTCTTGAGGATTGGTAACAGTAGTGTATGCTTGGGATAATATTATTAACCTGCATGCATTCCCTGCCACTTTTTGCATGCACAATTATTTATGCCCGGTGGGGATTGCTCCATATGGCTTTAAAGAACACTTTAAAGGATATCTATTTTTCATGTGTTTTGTTGTTTTTTTACTATTAAGTTAAAACTTCCAGATGTACTTGTTCTGTTGCAAAGTGTACTAGTAAAATATAACTGAATATAAATAATATGACGATTTCAATATTGACAATATCCAATCTAACTTGTTGTCACTGTGAGGTTTATGTTTTTTTTTTCTTTGTCTATGTGACATAAATAAGTGTTGTCAATGTTTTCTGAATACATACAATCGCCTGGTACCACATACACATATGCAGGATTTGCAACTTGTATCACTGCTAGTAATTAGACTACAACGTTTGTTCATTTTGTGAAGTTGGAATAAGAGCGTTTATCCCGCCCTGTCCTGAAGATCGCACCAATCCGTCTTGAGATAGGGAGAAAGGGGGATGGGGGCGGGGAAGTGACGCTAAGAGAGCGCTCACTTACCGCCGCCTGGAGGAGAATAATCAACCACTCTCTCTGCCTCCACAGATCACTGTTTATTTCTCTACACTGAAGAAATATCTCCAGTTACGAGTCTCAGCGGAGCGCTGCTTTCCCGCGGGTTTAACACAAGTCTAAAGCAGTGTGAGAGGTAAGGGGTTCACTGCTCGTGTCACCTCGAAAAGAACCGAGCTGAGCGCACGTTTTAAACCTGAGTTTAACTCCTGTGTCCAGAGCAGGCTATAGCTAACCTGCTAAAGCTAACCCGTGTAGCACAGCTGGAGGAGGGGTCTGGGAGCAGGAGGGTGGGTACCACATGCAGCTAGCCGCACTGCTAACGCAGTAAACCTGGAATACAAACACTGTATGTGTGTACGGGAACTGCATATAGCGACAGTGACTGTGAAAACTGTCCCCATCATACAGCATTACACATTTTGGTATATTACCAGTACATTTATGCATGCAATGAGAAATATTAAGGACTTATGATTTATTTAAATTTAAGTCCTGTTTTTTTCACTCACATTTTAATCTATTTATAACATGATGCAATTTTATTTATTTTAAAGACGTTCTTAAATGCAGTTTCACAATAGTTCAGTGTCCCCGTTTCACATTCATGTTGCATAATCTTTTAGTAACTTAATATTTCAGTTATGTAAACATTTGTACTCTTTTTGACTTATTGCTTATTAAACAGTATGAATTTAAAGTTACATGTGTGTCATTTTGACAATTCAAAATGTTGATTTCTACAGTATTATAATCTCTCTCTTTGTGTGTGTTTGTGTGTGTGTGTGTGTGTGTGTGTGTGTGTGTGTGTGTGTGTGTGTGTGTGGGAGAGAGAGAAAAAATGTAGGCTTTATGGAGCATGGCTGATACGTTTTTTATGCAGTGTGAGGAGGAAGAACTTGCTCCGTGCCAGAGCTCCATGAATGGGGCATGTCTTACACCGGACATAAACACTGCAGGTCAGCAACAGTGAACCTAGTGCTACAAGTTAAAAACATAGTAAAAGTATGTGATTAGTGCTTGTGCTTGCACTGCCACACCCCTAATTTGCATTCACCCACTTAAGTGTGCAATGCTGCAGGGTGTCCCACTTATTTAATTTTCCCAAACAAGTGTGCTCACAGATGCCTACTGTGCTCATTTGATGCACCCCTTCGTCACTTTTGTGAAGAGTATCTCTGTTACTAATGCAAACCTGTGATGTATCTCACAGAAAAACAAAAAAATATATGAGTGTAATTATATTCATCTTAACTATAAATTTAACAATAGTGATTTTTTTCTTTAATAAAACTGATGTGTTTTAAATTATGTTTTTAAAAATGCTGTAGTTAGGGGAAAAGGCCCTGTTCAACTTGCCATTGTGATATAAAGGTTGATAAACCAGACAGTTCCTGACAGTTTGTGATCATTTTTTAAGGTTATTTTCTGTTCATATCAAACTACAAAACTGAATGACACTGTTGAAATGCATTCAGGCAACTCGTTAAAACATGAAACCATGAGTAATCATTACAGAACCTGACAAGATTACATTTTAAAGGAAACTTTATTTGCATTTTATTAACCAAAAATCATATATACTTTGAACAGGAATAGTGCATTGCAATGATCTAGTTTTAGTCGTATCCTTTTCATTAATTTTACTTACATTTTAGTTATTTAAATATTTGAGTTTAGTTTTAGTTGACTAAATGTAAAAATATTTTAGCCTAGTTTAAGGTATTCAATTGAAAAAATTATTTTATTCCTGTATATTTAATGTTTTTTAGAGGTATTATTTAGTGAAAACTTTCATAAACAATAGCTTAAACATATGTTACATACTGTTATTTTATGGTAGGAATATGGCCACTTCCTTTTAAATACATTCATTCATTCATTATCTGTAACCGCGTATCCAATTCAGGGTCACGGTGGGTCCAGAGCCTACCTGGAATACACCCTGGAGGGGGCGCCAGTCCTTCACAGGGCAACACAGACACACACACACACATTCATACACTTTTGAGTCGCCAATCCACATACCAGCGTGTGTTTTTGGACTTTGGGAGGAAACCGGACCACGCGGACACAGGGAGAACACACCAACTCCTCACAGACAGTCACCCAGAGTGGGAATCGAACCCACAACCTCCAGGACCCTGGAGCTGTGTGACACTACCTGCTGCGCCACCGTGCCGCCCCCTTTTAAATACATGTTGCATTTATTTAACATTAATATTTTAAGTTCTAACTGCGCTGCAGAAGAGGGTGGCAAGCTGAGTGGACTCCAAGAGTTTCAGCTCTGTGAATTATTAGCCGATACTTGGTATGAGCAACTCCCATTATTCTTTGGCAGTCAATGCTGACTGGACATTAAATATCTGCCCCATCTTGCCAGACTGAGGAAGAAAGATATTTTTAAGATAGAAATTGAGACTCATGTAATTTAGACCGAAGTCTCCTGATATGTCTAAAGCAAATACCTTGCTGTTCAGAACAAATATGTTATATAGCAGCAGATACTACAGGTCTGAACAGAGAGCAACACTGTATATAGTTTACATACATGATAGGTTGGTTTTTGATTTGTTGATGAAAAGTGTAATAAAATTGGTTATAATTCCTGTTTTCAAATTATAATTTTTATTTGGCTTTTTTTCCTGCTGTTGTAAAAAATAGATGAATGACAATGACGATTAGTTTAATTTTGTCAATTTTGTTAATGAACATACTACTATTATCTTTTTGCATTCACTTAGAAAATCTTTGTTTTTCCAGTGCAAGATGGATCTCTAACAATCTCTCCAACACCCTTTGGCTGTACTGCAGAATCTCCTTCTATTCTTGCTGTTCAGTCTTCAGGAGTGACAACTAATGATGGTACTTTCTCTCGCTTGCTCATTCTCTCATATACATATACACATACAAACACACACAATAATATTTAAAATTTTGAGAATTAATATATTTACCCATTTTGATTTTGATGCTAGCTACACATTCTATAAAAGTTTGGACAGTGGCAACAAAAGACTGGACGCTGTAAAATGCCATAAAAAATGTATTAGCTTAACTAGCATCAGGTTAGTAACATAATTGGGATTCAAAGGGGCTGGGTCTTTCAGAAGTAAAATGGCTTCTGCTAGCTTGAGCTCATTTAAGATGGACTGAGGGGAAATGAAAGTGTCCAGTGGTATAACAAAATTTGAATTTCTTTTTGGATCCCTTCACCATCCCTCTTTAGTGCACATGGCATAGGTGGCTTGCACATCTGTGAAGGTCCTGTTAATTCTGAAGAATATATGCAGGTTTTGGAGCAACATACTCTAAACTGCGTCTTTCTCTGGGAAGTTCTTGCTTATTTTAGTAAGACAAAGCCAATTCATATTCTGCATTGATTTCAGTAGCATGGCTCTTTAATAAAGAGTCCAAGTGCTAAACTATTCCAGAACTATCACTCTTTGTAAACCAATTTGTGCTTTATGAAAAGATAAACAGGTTAACAGGGACTTGAGCTGTTCAGCTGAAATCCTTTGTCAGGCAAAAGTAGTAAATTAATAAATCTTCAGAAATATAGTCATTGGTCTTCTTAGTTCCCAAATATTTTATTGCTGTCCAAAACATGTATCTCAATTTTTGTTTACTACATCATTTTGTACAAAGCAGCTGTCATTTACATTGTTTGAAAATTTCTTGATAAATGGAACAACAGAAATGCCACTTTTTATTTTTATTTTTTTTATTTTTTTTTTAAGAAGAGTCCCAGAAGAGTCCCAAAAGTTTTTGTCAGCTGTGGAATTATCCTGAGTATGAATAGTTAATGTATTTATCATTATTAAAGAACAAGTACTGGTAAGAACTACACAGTTACATAATTATAATATATATTAATTATTCAATTTATTCAATGTGTTTATAATTAAATATATAGAACAAAATAATTCATTAGAACATATCAATCTTTTTGTGAGAAGAATTTTGGAAAGAACAACTGTCCTCTCTGTCTGTGTATACAGAAACTATATCGCACAACCCCAAAACAAACTTGCCTACGATGGCATTTTAGGACCACTTGTTAAATTTAGAGAATATAATTTTAATAGTTTGATATGAAAGTAGTAATTATTTTAAGATTATTTCAAGAAGTAATGTTTTGAATGTTACATCATAATATTTAATGTATAAATGTATTGCACTAACAAACTCCAGATGCCTACAAAAAAAACATACACAAATTATTCCCTGTGGATCAGAAACCATGATCTTTAAGGCTGTAGTTTGTAGTTTGTAGCTGTAGTTTAAGGCTCAGTTTTGGAACAACAAGAGAACTGTGGGTTTCCTCTTTGTTGTTTATTTTTCCATCCTTTATAACATTTATAACACTTTCTTTTAACTGGTCTGGTTTGTATTTGATATTAAACTACAGTAAATTATATTTCATTTACTTTAAGATTCCAGTTTTCAGAGATTCAATACAAGTGCTTTTCAGTAAAAAAAACTGTTTAGATGTGTATGTGGAACAAGATACCAATGGGTAGTCCCCAGTGATTTCATATTTTCAAAATATTATGAATTCAATCTCAAAATCTTGTATTTTATTTTTTAATAAGTGGCCCCAAAACTGCTGTAGTTAGAAAGTGCGTAGCTCAGTTTCCCCTACCTTATTGTTGCCATGGGAATTAAGGGGGTAGCATCACACAAGTAATCCACTGACTGACACAGTGATCCGCCGAACACAATAAACTCAATTTTTTGTCAATGCCCAGTGCTGCACCCTGGCACCATGTTGCCTATGCCTACCACTGATTGCTGGCAACAAAATAATTTTGATCAAAAAACATTTAAATACTGTCTTAGTATTAATTTCAAATAATTATAAGGTTTAAATTATTTGTGCATTGTTGTATTTGGTTTTTAATCTACATTTTGCTCAGTGTCCCGTCTTTTTTTGGAAGTGCGTGTGTGTCTGTAACTGAGCTGAATCATATTGGACGAGATCTTTCTCAGTTTTCATGAGTGTTCAGTGTATCATTTTGTTCTTGGCATAAGTGTTTTGAAGTTCATGATTTATTGTCCGATAAACAGTTTCACACCTTTAGCTAATAGAAATGTTTAGACATATCTCAAAAGCCCGTTTCTCAGCTCACTTTCACACGTAATCCCTTCCCTTGTATTGCCATTAAAAGTGCATGCTTGAAAGGTACTTTTGGCTTGAAATGATTTTACCTCCCAGATTAACAGGCAATGTTCTGCTGTTCAGTTTCTGATGTACCAGAGCAGGTTTCACCCAATGTTCTGCAACAGATTCAAATGGCAGCAACTAGCACTGATAAACAGTCCCTCTACATCACTTCACAGGTTTGAAACTTTTTGACATATTTCTCTCTCTATGAGATGTGCATTTATATTTATGCAGTTCCCTAAAGTTCTACTTTTTTTATTTTTTACTCACCCAGGAACATTCAAGCATACATGAGAACATTACAAGCCCTGTAGGTTATCTTCTACCTACTTCGACTGGCCAATCTGTGGCTTTTCTAACTTCTGGTAAGGCTTATAACATTTGTTTTTTTTTTCTCCAAACAGACAAGCTCTAAAAATAACATAGTTATTGAAGACAAATCTTTTCTGCTATTACCTATAACCTTTATCTGCTATATTTTTAATGTTATGTGCTGTATGACATGCTTTTTGACATCCAGTCTGTATTCTTTAGCTCATACAAGCCAGATCATTACTGCACAGCTTGCTTCCGCATCAAGCTCATCAGAATCAAGAGGTCCAGGAAAATATACTACTGTTCAGTTCCCACTCAGCCTCACCATTCATGGCCCATCTGGCATACAAAGCCTTACTGCTGTAGCTGAAGCTGGGATGCCTGCACTTTCAACTACCAAACTCCTCCCTCTGTCTTCACCAGCTGACCCAGGTATCATTTTAATAAAGTTTTGGAACATAGTAGCTAATGACTGTAATATAATTTTCTTTTACAAATTCTGCCATTATGAGTGTATTCATGCAGGCCTCTTCCTCTGTTAACTCATTGTTTCTCTGCTCTTGTTGTAAATTTCACTGTGTGTAGCAGCAGAGACCACCACTCCACATTCACCTGCAGTTGTGAGCCCATTAGTGCAGGCTCCAGAAGTTCCTGAGTCACTGCCGAACCGCACAGTTACTGAGGCTGTGCCCTCTCACACAGATCCACCATCTGTGACCACCCAAAAGGTTCCAGTGGCTGTTACCACCCAAAACTTTCCAGTGGCTGTAATCACACAAAAGACTCCAGTGGCTGTATCCACCCCAAATGTTGCTCTATCCAAACAACAGGGTCCAGTGGCTGTAACCACCTGTAAGTTTCCAGTGTCAATGTCCACCCACGCAATCCCTACCGCAGTGCCTTCTGTCAAGGTTCCTGTTGAAGTGCCCAGCCATAATGTTCCCTCATCAGTGTCCACTAGAGGTGGGCAGTTAACAGACATTTTTTGTACATTGTGATGAATTTTGTTGTTGTATGAACTGTGCGTTTTAAAAAAAATTGCATTATGGATATTACCAGTAGTTAAAGAACATGTTAGAAACATGTTACATTACCAAAAGGGCATATTTAGTCTTGTTCAATTGGATTCAGTGCCTTTTTGTATGGGTTGCTTTATATGTTCTCTACAAGTTTTTTTCACATGATACATAATGTCTAAAACATGTGATGCTATATTTTTACCAGCCTTGGTGTCCACCCATGCAGTTACAACACGACCACCTGGTCTTTCAATCCCAGGCACAGTACCCACCCAGGCCACTTCTTGGGTTCCAAATCAGCAGGCCCCCAAGCCACAAGCGCAAATCTCTTCTTCTCATGCAGTTATTACAAAAGGTGAGAAGCCATTTATCACTTGTATGAAAGTTAATTTATTTTTATATTTATAATCATTATTTTGTGCCATCTTGATAATGTTTGCTGAAGTCTTTTTGGAATCAACCTCTAACACTTTAATTCTTTAAAATCTGTTTATACATTGATTTTAGAGGTTGCCTCTAATGAATCTTTGTTTTTTACAGTATTTCAGGGGGCATCCAGGCCACCACAAATCTGTTCTGTCTGTGGTGCTTCTTACAAAGTTGTTCACTCACTTCGTGGCTACTTGTGTGTAAGTCTGTCTTTCCCAGCACACACTCAGATGTTTAGGTCATTATATGTAGTAATCCTTTAAACCAAAATTTTGCAAGGCTCACTTCTCTCATGTAGTCATGTTCATGTATTTTGACACCTTTTACCATCTGTTTCAGCAATGCAATCAGGAGCTCATAAAAAATTTTCAGGCATTGTCTGTTCAGCCCAGAAAAAGAAAGGCAAGACGAGTCTCACAGAGAAGCCCTGTTGCTCCTTTATCATCTTCTACCTCTGCTAGTGGCTGGCAACTTTCAGCCTCTCCTCTTCATTCTCATACTTCTCTGAAAAATATTACTACCTCTGAGATTCCAGAAGGAGTTCTCAGTCCTGGCACTGGGGACTATGACCAGTATGGCAAGCTAATTATTCTTGTGGAAGACTTTTTCTATGGAAAGGACCCTGGTCAGCCAGTTCTGATAGAGAATAACCAAGTGGCATGCATGATGAAATGCCATCTCTGTGACAAAAGATTGAAGAACAACATCAAGTAAGATACTAGTGGAGTTTGGGAAGGGTGGCGAAAGGAATGGATTTTGATGGGGAATTATTTTAGTAATATCAGTGTTTAGTGAATCATGAAAGCTGTTTGAGATTTAAAGGTCAAAGTATATTGAGCTCTTCAGTTTGTGTGAGTTTAGATTACTGGTTTGGGTCGTCTCTTGAGTATTTATCCCTTTTGAAGGCTGATGAACCACATGAAGCACCACATGGAAATGGATCTCCAGATGGATGACATGGATTGCCACACTATGTGCCAGCATTGCTTCCGGAATTTTTCCACACCTTTCACTTTACAGTGCCATGTTGAAACTGTTCACAGCCAAGTAGAATGCACAGGTGAACTGTTCCTCCTTTCCACTGACATTAATGTGCTGCTTGTCAATAATATCTACTGTAGTTCTTGATTTATGTGCTGGACCATGTGAAATATTTTATCTGAATCCTCTTTTTTTCAGCTTTGTGTAAAATCTGTGAGCTTTCTTTTGAAAATGAGCCACTCTTTCTGAATCACATGAAAAACACTCACAAGCCTGGTGAAATGCCATACGTGTGTCAGGTAATCCTACTTTTCCTCTATAAGGAGTTCTGAATTCTATCTGCTGTCATATATTACAGTACCCTTCAGATTGATTTTCTGCTATTGTTAACTATAATTACAGTTTGAAGTTTGTGAAACGTATTACACCATGTGACATAATTTTCTTGTCTTTTTAGGTTTGCAATTTCCGTTCCTCCTTCTACCAAGATGTTATAGCTCATTTTAGAGAGCTTCACAAAGACACAAACTATCTACAATGTCCTTATTGCCTGAAAGTGTTTAAGTACAGCAACAGTTACCAGATGCACTACAGCAAGCATCAAGTAAGCAATATAGTACCTGATGAGAATCTAGATCTTTTCCACATTGTATGCTTTTCTTGTATAAAGATGAGTGCCGCTTTTCTTTTCTTTTCTTTTCTTTTTTTTTTTTAAACCAGTCCTCAGAGTCCCAAACAATCAATATTTTACAATAATCCCATATGTTTTGCAAGTTGAACTAAAATAAGAGACTCTCTGAAACATCCTGAGGACTACTTTGAAAACCATTCTTTTAAATTATTTTATGTGTAAACATCAAAGATGTGTAGGATGATGGATAGCATTACTATTTTGAATTGAATTTTGAACTTGAGTTGCAATAATATCTCTCCTTACATACAGAAAAAGTCAGTACAACATTGTGACAAGTGCAGACTGCAGTTCCTGTACTCAAAAGAAAAGGCAGATCATAAGACATTATTTCATCAGACCCATCTCAAGCCTGTGCAACTATTGGGGCTTAAACCTGGAACCAAGGTAAAATGACTCCCACCCTCAGAGTAATACACATTATTGCATCCTGATGTAAATACAGTAAGTCATCCACATACAAACTTTCAGCTTGCAATCTTTCTAAATGCAGAAGTCTGTGTCCATTTGTTTAAATAATTTAATTGTTAATTTCATCTGGGATGAAGGGAACCACTATGGACTCAAAATGTTCCCCTGACATCAGGTGTTACATCTTGCCCTTCATCTGCTGTTGCTGATGACTGAGCTCCACTCTATCCCACTAGGTCCTCCTGCTCCTCTAGCCAGTAACATGTTTCCTTACCACTCAAAGCCTGTCAGAACTGTATGCTGAAGGCAGACTTACTTTGTTGGGCAGGAAGACTAATTGTTTCTGAATGGAGCTCATTTGTATGTAAAGGACTATATGGATTTTCATTATTCTGTGTTTATGTAAAAACATTGACTGTGATGATGATTATGATGACATTGTTTGCTAATTTTGTTTTGTTTAAACTAACCACTAATGTGGTTATACTTCCTAATTATAAAAGAACATGCCTACTTTTGTTAGGATTATCTTGAGCAAATGTCCTATGCTATAAAACACTGACATTTACTAAGAGTTGAAAGGGGGGAAAAGTCTTTAGCATAATAATATCCATATCATGAATTAAGACAGCTTATTGTGGAAGTTTGTATTTACCTGTTTAATAGATTAAGACAGAAAATCTTATTAACCTTTCTATTATTTATTTGTTTAATTTATTTATTTATTTTGCAATATGCCCCCCAGTTTAAGAACCTCTGCTGTAGTGGTTCTGTCTGAACACAGTATGCAGAGCAACAAATTGTCTTCTGCAATTGTTCAATGGTGGCACAGTGGCACAGCAGATAGTGTTGCAATCACACAGCTCCAGGATCCTGGGGTTGGTGGATCATGTCCCTCTCTGGGTAACTGTCTGTGAGGAGTTTGTTGTGATCTCTCTGTGTACGCGTGGATTTCCTCCGGGTGCTCCGGTTTCCTACCACTGTCCAAAAACACACGTTGGTAGGTGGATTGGTGACCCAAAAGTGTCCGTAGGTGTGAGTATGGGTCGCCCTGTGAAGGAATGGGGCCCTCTCCGGGGTGTGTTCCTTTTCTTGCACCCAGTGATTCCGGGTAGGATCCGGACCCACCGCGACCCTAAACTTTATAAGTGGTTACAGACAATGAGTGAATGAATAATTGTTCAGCTACAGTGTGCCCCTTTATGGGCAGTGGGTCTAAAAACAAGGAGGTGGTCATAATGTTATGGCTTATCTGTGTATATACACACACAACCAAAGAATTCCTTTATTTTTATTTGACTGATAAAATACAAAGGAAACATTTTCATGTTTTCACTACAAAATCTATATATTTGCTATGTAGATTGGCCATAAAATGTGTCCATAGGTGTAACTGTGTGGTAACCTGTGATGGACTGGCACCCTCTTTGTGTTCCTGCCTTTTGCTGAATGATTCTGTGTAGGCTCCAGACTAACTGTGACCCTGAACTGGATAAGCAGTTTCAGACAATTAATGAATGAATGAAATATAAGAAACGATAGAATGTTACACCTGCAACACATTCAAAACAAGCTGGGACAGAGTAAGTAATAAAATAAAATAAAAAATAGGTATTTTTTATAGAAAATTCATAACAACTGGAAAAAATACAACCTTCAAGGCAAATGTCCACTTGGGCCACAGATTTGCAAAATATTTGTAGTGGCATGGTCACGTGCCCCGACAATTGGAAATGTGGACCCCTGGTTTTTAGTCCACTGTTATGTACAATAATAAAACAACTTAAATGAAGATTCCAGCATATAATCCTTATTTCAACATTAGCAGATGAAAATGTGGTTGTTTATCTTTCTGTCAGGTAACCATTCGAGCCTATACTGTGAGGAAGATAGATGACAGCTCTAGCTTCCAAGCATCTAACATGAATGCTCAAGCTCCTGCTCTGAAGGTCATTTCAAACCTTGCACCTTCAGTTCCTGTGCCTCAGTGTGCTTCCCAAAAAATTACACCTACTAAGAGGAAGCCTGTCGAGAGCATGCTGGAAATCATGACTAAGTTTCAGAGCCAGTGGTACGTGAGTGTGCTGATGTCATTTTTTTTACATCATTACATAGAATATGCTATGGTTATGCATAGCAAAGGGTGGCTATATCAGCCTCTCATCACTTACCTTGTTTCTTGCCTTTCAGTGAACCAGCAAAAAAGCGCTTTTGCATGGAATGTAACTTTGAGATTCCAGATTTTTCCAGTCACTTTCCAACGTGTGTTTACTGCTCTTTGTGTCACTACCGCACCTGCTGCTCCAGAGCTTATGCAAACCACATGATCAGGTGTGTGAGCAGTGAAAGAAAAATAAATATATATATATATATGGGAGAGAGAAAAATAATGTGAAGGTTTACACATATGTAACTAACATCCACAAATAGTATTTATAGGAAACAATACTGTAGACTGCAGTGGCTAAATGTACTCATTAAGCTTTTCTGTGTCTTGGTAGTAACCATGTTTCTCGCAAAACCACGACTAAATACCTGAACCTGTACAAGCCCTGTCCAAAGTAAGAGACTACCATTTTCTAGGTTCTAAATATTTTTTTGCAAATATGCTGGGGTGATTGATAATAATCTTGACATCTGTGGGTTGTGGTGTTGTTTTTGTAGGTTAGGTACACTGAGCTGCTATACATGTGAATACACCACTGAGGTTGGAGACTTGATGGCCAAACACCTGGTTGCTCATCCTGCCCACCATTCTAGCCACTGCAAGTTCAGTGGTGAGACAGGGAATTTGATTATTCAATGTTTATTCAATAAGTGTTTGTGCTAATGCATTTTGGAAAGGGCTCCAAAAATAACCTATTGTTTAAAAAATAAACATGTTAAATTTAAACAAGATACTAATATTTAATTCGTTTTCTTTTCCTCCAGAGGGATTTTCCCGTGGCTACAAAAGGTAATTTGAATTCAGTATATTTTTCTGTCAGTAACATTTAAGAATTGTATTGGAATTTTATTGGAAATACATTGTATTCACATTTATTTCTGTAGTATTACAAAATCATTGAAATTAATAAATGAAATAAAATATAGGCATACCTTTGATCTATTTCTGTACTTATTAGGAGTATTATTGTAATACTCATTCTAAGAACTGAGGTTAAGAATTAAGGTTAAAAGTAAAACTATTTGGACATTTGAACTGTTTGTATTACTACCTTTATTATACATGGTTTATTTATTTATTTATATATATATTTTTAGGTTTGTCTACATACCAAGTGACCTGATTCGATTTGGGCAGAGGCAGAGTACCGGGACATTTGTGCCTCTTCATTTATTGCAAGTTGGTCAGGATGCACTTTCCAACCCGAATAGACTTGCAACTCATACTACTCAGGTCATTAACCTCCCTGTTAGATCTGCTCACATGCCATCAATTCCCGTTCAAGTACAACCTGTTGATCAAAGCACTGTGCCTGATGAGAACTGTGGGACAGAACCAAAAGATTCAAATTCACAGAACAGAGGGCTTTTAACAGGTGCCCGAGCTCAGTCAGAAAATACGGTGGGAGGATCCCTTACTTTAGGCCAGCTCAAAATTATATTCTATGCCCTGTGTTTTGGTGTTCCTCAGGCAGCTAACCACTTTGACACTCAACCAAAGGAAGTCCAGTCCTTGATATGTAAGCGTCAGCTTCAACTTGGGCTACTGAAAAATAGAAAAGGGTTGAATTCTCGTGGAAGTGATCAGATGGCCGAGTGGGTGTTGTGTCAGCATGAGCAGCAGCTACCTATAACTGAAGGGAACCTCTTTTCCAAAGCTTTGGAGATTGTGAGCAAAGAAGGTGGGCCAGGGATCTCTTATGAGTGGGCAGTGGATTTTCTGTTGCAGCGCAACCTAGGTTTACAGGCACTGGCCACGACTAGGCAATTACTACCTCCTAAAGCTCAGGAACATGTGCAATATTTTACTCAATTCATGACCAAGCAGGTCACATCACAGGGCTTTGGTAAATCTTTCATTGGTGCGATGGATGAGCTCTCTATCTTCATTGACATAGAGCAGTTAGACCCAGCCTCTGCTGATTCCTCGTCCATGATGTCTGCTTTCAAGTTAGTTGATGATTCTGATCCTCTTATGGACATTGTAGTTGTAGGCCTAGCTGATGGAACCATTTTACCAACAATGCTCTTTCTAAAAGGTGAGCCCCCCAGTCCAGATGCTCCATCCTTGCCAAACATCATTGTCTTAGAGGCAAAGCCAGAGGGGTTTTCAGATGAAGAAAGACTACAGCTATGGCTTGACAAAGTTTGGCGTCCACATGTGGACCCAAGTTCTGGAGGGAAAGGGTTGCTTGTTATGGACACTTACCGTGGACACATTTCTGATGACTTCCTGGCATCACTCAACAGTGCCAATACTCTTCCAGGCATAGTCCCTCGTTCCTGCTCCTGCCATTTGCAGCCTCTGGAGGCCTGTGTTGGACCTGTGCTGCGAGAGTTCCTGCAAGCTCGCTGGAGCCAGCATGTGATGGAAGCACCACAAGATCTAATTGGTGCTGAACCCACTGAACTGGCTTTTATGCTTGCAACTTGGTTGATGGAGGTGATGGATGTTATATCAGCAAAGCCAGAACTTCTACAGCGTAGTTTTGACCATGTGTTGAGCTCTTCCTCAGAAATGAAACCTGCAGACCTTTCTAAGTTAGTGCATACTCTGACAGAAGCACTCATTTTCACTACATTTCAGGGCCAAGAAGCTGAGGAAACAGTGTATTTGGAGGAAAACAGTACATCAGATGTTACTTTTATGAGCCCTTTGCCTTCCCCACCAGCCAATTCCCAGGCTCTGAAAAAGATCTTTGAGAAAGACAGTGATCTAGAATCCTTCCATGGTTTTGAAGATGCTGAAATGGCAGATTGCTAATTTATGAAAAAAAAAATCCAGTTAAGTCTGTTGCTCTAAGCAGGTCAGTTTTATGACAGGCTTTTTGAACAATATTTTGCTCTGATTAGTTAGGTTTTGGAAGATGTGGATTTATAATGCGCCTTCGGACTATTCCTTTTACACAATGTAAAACAGAAATATCGGGTCACTTGTAGTATTGTTAAAAATTCATTTGGTGAATTAATTGTGTGTTAATGGTGCACTATTTCCAATATCTGCCATTTTGACAGTGAAATAAATTTTGCCATTGAATGTATGTGTAGTTCAAAAATAAGATTGTTCTACATCTTTTAAAATAAACTGAGAGCTGGGTCTTAAGCTGCTATTGGAGGAAGTTTTGCATTAATTTTAAGGATATTAAAACACAATTAATTGACAAAAAGTCCTATATACTGTACCTTTAAAACATATCCCAAAAATACCTTTTCTAACAAAGTACGACAACTCCATAACAATGCGATCATGTTGGCTGTTTCACTACTGAACCTTTTTTGGTTTATTTTTGTTTAAGTTTTTATTCATCACTACGAATACTCAACACCGTCCATGTTCAGAAATATAAAATGCAAAGGAACAAAACAACCCTTTCTGTGTCAGTTTAGAAATGACAATGAGAGTTGGGTCGAGGGCTGGGTGTTCATATTTAAAGGGCTGTCTTATCTACAATTAATAAATATACTTTTGTATTCCTTTGTACGTTTTCAAGTGGTTGTTATAAAATAAATGGATAGCTTTAGAAATATTCAATATATTTTTGTTGTTCATGTGTGCAGTGGGGCTAAAGTGCTAGAACATGTTCATTTTCCTCAACATGTTGGAGTGTTTTTTATATCTTTGTAAAAAGTCTTGTGGATGTTCGATAGACCAGGCCCCTCTCTTTTTGTCAAAGGTATTGCATGATATCTGTCCTCTTTCAGCAGGGTAATGCCCAGATCGTATTCCGATTAAGCATCTAAGAGCAGACTGAACAAGTCCAAAAACCTTTCAACAAAAAAATATAAAAGACCTGCTGCTAACATTTTGTCTAGCACAACCTTGTTTATGAATGGCTTACATTTACAGACAGAAAAATCACACACACATTGTCATTTTTCTAGTTTTTATTTTGTGTAACAAAAACAAATGGAAAACATTGATTAAACTAGGTGTAGTCTCTGGTGGTGTAAAGAATGTGTCCACAAAACTGGAATAGCCTTCATTCAAACCCACTATAGAGGGATAAAAAAACAGCAAAATTGTAAAAAGACATTCATTTAAATAGCTTTTCAAATATAACTACAAACAAAGAAGTAAACAACTCTTCAAATAAGCTCCCAAACCTCAACTGAGCAAAATAAAAGGAACATAATAAAACTGTTGTAAATGATGAATCGTGTTTCATTTAAAATTAATTAATTAAAAACTGCATCATTTCAACTCACCTGACCATGTGAGCAATATCCCAGTTTGTTTCTGATGACAGTGGCCCAACAATCTCAACACCTCCTTCTGTCACAATGGCAATCTCATGCTAAAGAGAAACAAATGATCATTGCAACATGTAAAAGACCCATTTTTAAAGGGATACATATTTCAGTATGTAGTGATTAAGACTGGAAATGGTCCTTACTCTGTTGTAAGATCGAGCATCCCGATAGTACAACACTTTGAGGCATCGCTCTATCAGCTCCCTGGCCTCATCCTTGGTAATTTCTACCTTGTTCTCCAACACCTCCCTCATTAAGGGCTGTAAAGTTGAATAAATGTTTTTGTGACTGCAAAAAGTCATTGACAAAAAATAGCTAAACAGTTAAGTGTGTGCAATTCTAATGGCCAAAATGACCATTTCTATGCCATTCTACTCACCTGAGCCAAGTAGGCACCAAATCCTGTTGCTACTGTTGGGGCTTCGTATGCAACACCAAGCTTGTCAACGTAGCCAAGGAAGCTGAAAGTGTAGAAAGCACAACAACCAAATTAAACATTTAGATTTATAGTATTTTGGCAGATGCTCTTATCCAGAGCGACTTACAAAGTTAATAGTATTATAGATAGGACAACGCAGTGTCAGGAGTCTTGCCCATGGACCCTTATTGGTGCAGCACAGACTGGGAATCAAATTGAGGTCTCTCAGATGGGAGCCAATGGTGTTACCACTGCACTAAACTAACCACAAAACCATTCACATGCACACATTAGCTAAAACATTTAAATGATCATAGTGAGTCTACAAATATTGTTCATTTTATGTACACCTCTTAAAATATAGGTGCACTTTATAGAGATTTACAATTAGAGTATAGTCTATTTATTGTTCTGCATACATTTGCATCATTTCACCCTGTTCCTCAAAATGGACTACCACAGAGCAGGTATGGTTGATTTGGTTGGTGGATTGTTCTCAACACTGCAGTGAAGTTTTTAAACCACTTAGTGTCACTGCTGGTCTAAGAATAGTCCACCAACTAAGAATACCAAGCCAATAGTATGGTGTGAGATCAAATTTTTAAAAATCACAAGAAGGGAAAACACCTTGCGCTAGACAATTACTTGTGCGCACACACAAGCAAAATAATGGGATGGGCATAATCACTCGCGCACACAAAAGGAATACTGCCCGTGTGCTATTAAAATCAGAATGTGGTTAAGCTAACTTCTGCCAAAACACAAATTAGCTACCCAAAGTAAAATTTACTGCTTTTTAAAATATAATTTCTATATAGGATTTTGTAAAAGAATCAGTTCAGTGTTTTCCTGTAGCTGTGAATTAAGTGATTCTACTGTACAATGTAATTTTATATATGAAAAAATAGATCTCCACGCATCTCCAGGGACCCGCTCCGGGTGACTGTGAGGAGTTTGATGTGTTCTTCCCGTGTCCTCCCAAATATGTTGAAAATTAACATCTTTACATTAGTCAGTCTGAAGTAATCATATTTTTTTAGTAATCATATTTTAAGTTTAATATATTATCAAATGCATTTTCTTCCTTATTCATTAGACCCTGTTTTTATTTTTATTTTTATTATTTAAATTGAAACATTTGGGGCCGCACGGTGGTGCAACAGGTAGTTTTGCTGTCACAAAGTTCCAGTCCATGGGTGCATTGAGAAACCAACGTCTCTGAGCAGGTGCAGTGTTTAAATACTCCAGCAGCACTGCCGTGTCTGAGCCACTGTTTTAGTGAAGCACACATTTACACACAATAATCATGTCATTGCACTGCTGCAAATGATGCACCACCCATATAATACCTGCTCTGTTGTGACCATGACCACCAAAGAACAGAAGCAAACAATAAGACTAGAGCCTAATTTTAGAACTACTAAAACACACCTATATGACTAGTGGATCTAATAAAATGGAAAATGGACATAGAAAAAAATAATTTCCATATTTTGGCTGACTGGTCTAAATGATTTTATTTAAATAGTGATTTTTGCTGTGGATAAAACGTATTTTATTACCAAAATCTGAACCTAACATAAGTTGATTAGATATTACTTTAATTAGAAAACAGACAAAATGTAGATTTGATTTTAACAAAGGTGAACACTTCAACTATAAAATGAGTGAAATGTTATCTGTTATCTTTGGTGTTAGTAAGTAGATTCTGCATGACGTAAATTTGCATACTGTTGTGTTGAATTAACTAATGACGAGAATTTATAAACCTTTCTACTCATGTTTACACTAATTTTTTAATCACAATATGAATTCATTTAACTGTAATCTATTCAGACGATTCTGATTTTGTATTTTTAATGTTTTTCAGCCAGTTCAGTGTAGTGGACTATTTAAGTTTTTCACCACACGCTTTGTATGTTAGCAGAAATACCAATGAACCACAAAACTATGACCCCAGAAGTGTGTCTGACATTTTAGAAATGACCACTGAAATCTTTTCTACCTTTCTCCGTTGTAGAATCCACCAATTACGACAGTATTCCACAGTGGGTTCATCCTGCTGCGCCGATTGTACATGACACGAGTAAGCCAGGAATGAATGGCTTTGGGACTGTAACTGTGGCCATCTCCAAGAAGCTCCTCATCAATCCTGGAAAGATGATACATAAGACAATTACATTTCTGCTTTGCTATGTAGTAGTACAGACATTTATGCCTTGCAGTTAAAAGGTTACACAGAAACACTTTAGCACTTACACCATCTGTTCAATCATCTGTTTGAGGTGCTGGTAGTCTGCATAATCCCCAGAAGCTCCAAGGATGGTGTTGTCATTGACTTTCATGAGACGAGAGATGTTACGGAATCGGGCCAGAGAGCCATAAGAACCGAGCATATCAGCGGCAATGATGACACCACCTGTGAATTTCACGCCCAGTACTGATGTCCCCGTCACCATCGGGTTACTGGTAAAGAAGACAGTAATGTTTAAGACAGTAAAGATGACAGTAATGTTTAAAATCCCAATTATTGTTATTTTTGCATGTACATGAACCAGTTGCAATTTGTATTTTCATGTTAATATTTCACTATTTCTTTATAATTTAGATTTAAACACTCTTTTGTTACCGTTTTAGTATACTTAAAATAATACATAAACAAACCCTTATGATACCCTGCGCTGTGTAATGCCACATTTGAAAGTCCGTCTGAGCTTGGCTTAAACACACCTTAGAAGCACAGCAGGAATTTAAAATGGGCTGAAGTGTGAAGTATATTCTGAATTAAACACTAAATCAAATTAAAGCTCTGAATGCCATTTAAAATAAAAAATAATCCAGCTGATTCATCACAAAGCCCTCAAAAACTTTGTGGGCACATTTCCCATCTCCACTGACAAAAATGAGGGAAAAATATACCAAACTAGCCTTTGGTTAAACGGTTTAAAAACAACAACCACAAAAATAAACAAATAAATAAATGTTAAATATGTTATTTTCACTGGAGGAGACTAAGTAGCTCTTTCCTTTTTTATATATATTATTATTTATATATATTATTTATTATTTTAAACACTAATATAGGGACGAGAATAAAAAACCTAAGAAAGCCGTCTGCTTTGACATGTTATGTATAAGTACTGAGAGGCTGTTGATGTGATTTGTTTCCCAGAGAACTAAATGACAACCTGGAGGAGCTGGCTAACGTTATTAGCATCGGATAAACACTTAGCGTTAGCAACAACGCAATCGGGTTCTGCACGGAAGAGGGTTTACGTTAACAGGGTCCCACTTTATTCATGTAAAAATCCTTACAGATCAATAATCCACCGCGTGAACTGATCTAAACAGTAATGTAGCCGGTAGCTGTGTACGTTTCGCAGCGGCCGCCTCCTCCATGATGATACAGCAGTGTTGGTAAAGTGAAAGTAGCAGACGTGCCTTCTGACCGAGCCCCAGAAATTAACCTTAGAGAAATACAGACTATCCCGACTTTAAAACTTACAGTGTGTGTTTAATGGGCCCGCATCCTGGAGCTGTAGTGTGGCCGGCTCCTGGAAGACTGTAAAACTGCCCAGGTTTCGGTCCGTTCTCCCAGAAACTCATCTTCACTCCACTCGCCTCCATCTTCAACTGCGACTTGGGCGGAAATGAGCTCAGAGCCATAGAGGAACCACATCAGTGCGGCGGCGTCCCCAGGCCATAACACAAATTCATAGGTGACCTCCCTCCCTCTCCCTCTCCCTGTGCAGTGCACCCTGTAGGTCACGAAATAACGGCTATACACAGATATTGCGTTATTTGTGAATATGTGTATTTATTCAAATGCCCAATTACTCACGATTCTATGTATAACGTTTAGTGCACCATCTGTGCGCAAAGCCGTTATTGTCATGACCCGGGAAGTACACTATGTAGGGAGCATATAGCCGTTTGAGATTAGGCCACAAATATTTCATTATTTAAATGTAACATATTTAAAAATAGTTAACACGTAATATATGTACAGCAGTGCTACGGTACATTTTATGATGTTTAACTTTTATAATATTTCTTGTAATATTTTTACTTTATGTAAAAAAATCCAAAGCATCCGGAGGAAACCCACACAGACATAGAACACGCCATTGATTGAACTAATGCTTGATTGATTGATTGATTGATTTCAAATATTACTGCATACGTCATAACAGTTAACATGAACTTTTTTAAATGCCTAACCTTATATGGTCATTTATCCAACTCCACTTGGAAAAGCTTGGTCAAGCCAGCCCCCACTTAGATTTGGTGGAACGTCGTATTCTGAACATTACGGTAATAGCGTGCAGAGGAACAAATTTCTAAATAAAAGCCAAAAGTCAATGACAGGAAATGTATGTAATAATAAATAATTTTCTAAACAAATAATAAATGGATAAACAACAAATATTTGCTATTTTGTGGAAATGATGAAGATTTTAGGACATGACTCTCAAGTCACTCTGATGTGCCATTTAAAGAAAAGGCCCTTTGTGTAGTCCTATGTCTGTAAATTTATTTCCAAATTTAAATAATTATTAAAAAGAAACCTTTAGTTTGCACAGAACAACTTCACTTCATAATCATAGTACAACACCTGATTATGTCACTCATGTAATATGAAGTCATTCTGATGTGTCATTTCAAAATAAAAGCCCATTGAATTGTCCCATTTCTGTAAATTAATTTCCAAATTTAAATAATTATTAAAAAGAAACCTTTAGTTTGCACAGAACAATTTCACTTCATAATCATAGTACCACACCTGATTATGTCACTCACTTCATATGAAGTCATTCTGATGTGTCATTTCAAAATAAAAGCCCATTGAATTGTCCCATTTCTGTAAATTTATTTCCAAATTTAAATAATTATTAAAAGGAAACCTTTAGTTTGCACAGAACAATTTCACTTCATAATCATAGTACCACACCTTATTATGTCACTCACTTCATATGAAGTCATTCTGATGTGTCATTTCAAAATAAAAGCTCTTTGAATTGTCCCATTTCTGTAAATTTATTTCCAAAATTTAGATCATTATTAAAAAGAAACCTTTAGATTGCACAGACCAATTTCATTTCATAGTCATAGTACAACACCTGATTATGTCACTCATGTAATATGAAGTCATTCTGATGTGTCATTTCAAAATAAAGGCCCTTTGAATTGTCCCATTTCTGTAAATTAATTTCCAAATTTAAATAATTATTAAAAAGAAACCTTTAGTTTGCACAGAACAATTTCACTTCATAATCATAGTACCACATCTGATTATGTCACTCACTGAATATCAAGTCATTCTGATGTGTCATTTCAAAATAAAGGCCCTTTGAATTGTCCCATTTCTGTAAATTTATTTCCAAATTTAAATAATTATTAAAAAGAAACCTTTAGTTTGCACAGAACAATTTCACTTCATAATCATAGTACCACACCTGATTATGTCACTCACTTCATATGAAGTCATTCTGATGTGTCATTTCAAAATAAAAGCTCTTTGAATTGTCCCATTTCTGTAAATTTATTTCCAAATTTAAATAATTATTAAAAGGAAACCTTTAGTTTGCACAGAACAATTTCACTTCATAATCATAGTACCACACCTGATTATGTCACTCACTTCATATGAAGTCATTCTGATGTGTCATTTCAAAATAAAAGCTCTTTGAATTGTCCCATTTCTGTAAATTTATTTCCAAAATTTAGATCATTATTAAAAAGAAACCTTTAGATTGCACAGACCAATTTCATTTCATAGTCATAGTACAACACCTGATTATGTCACTCACTTCATATGAAGTCATTCTGATGTGTCATTTCAAAATAAAAGCTCTTTGAATTGTCCCATTTCTGTAAATATAATTTCAAATGTAAATAATTATTAAAAAGAAACCTTTAGTTTGCACAGAACAGCTTCACTTCATAATCATAGTACCACACCTGATTATGTCACTCACTTCATATGAAGTCATTCTGATGTGTCATTTCAAAATAAAAGCCCATTGAATTGTCCCATATCTGTAAATTTAATTCCACATTTAAATAATTATTAAAAGGAAACCTTTAGTTTGCACAGAACAATTTCACTTCATAATCATAGTACCACACCTGATTATGTCACTCATGTAATATGAAGTCATTCTGATGTGTCATTTCAAAATAAAGGCCCTTTGAATTGTCCCATTTCTGTAAATTTATTTCCAAATTTAAATAATTATTAAGAGGAAACCTTTAGTTTGCACAGATTAATTTCACTTCATAATCATAGTACCACACCTGATTATGTCACTCATGTAATATGAAGTCATTCTGATGTGTCATTTCAAAATAAAGGCCATTTGAATTGTCCCATTTCTGTAAATTTATTTCCAAATTTAAATAATTATTAAAAGGAAACCTTTAGTTTGCACAGATTAATTTCACTTCATAATCATAGTACCACACCTGATTATGTCACTCATTAAATATCAAGTCATTCTGATGTGTCATTTTAAAATAAAAGCTCTTTGAATTGTCCCATTTCTGTAAATTTATTTCCAAATTTAAATAATTATTAAAAGGAAACCTTTAGTTTGCACAGAACAATTTCACTTCATAATCATAGTACCACACCTGATTATGTCACTCATGTAATATGAAGTCATTCTGATGTGTCATTTCAAAATAAAAGCTCTTTGAATTGTCCCATTTCTGTAAATATAATTTCAAATGTAAATAATTATTAAAAAGAAACCTTTAGTTTGCACAGAACAGCTTCACTTCATAATCATAGTACCACACCTGATTATGTCACTCACTTCATATGAAGTCATTCTGATGTGTCATTTCAAAATAAAAGCCCATTGAATTGTCCCATATCTGTAAATTTAATTCCACATTTAAATAATTATTAAAAGGAAACCTTTAGTTTGCACAGAACAATTTCACTTCATAATCATAGTACCACACCTGATTATGTCACTCATGTAATATGAAGTCATTCTGATGTGTCATTTCAAAATAAAGGCCCTTTGAATTGTCCCATTTCTGTAAATTTATTTCCAAATTTAAATAATTATTAAGAGGAAACCTTTAGTTTGCACAGATTAATTTCACTTCATAATCATAGTACCACACCTGATTATGTCACTCATGTAATATGAAGTCATTCTGATGTGTCATTTCAAAATAAAGGCCATTTGAATTGTCCCATTTCTGTAAATTTATTTCCAAATTTAAATAATTATTAAAAGGAAACCTTTAGTTTGCACAGATTAATTTCACTTCATAATCATAGTACCACACCTGATTATGTCACTCATTAAATATCAAGTCATTCTGATGTGTCATTTTAAAATAAAAGCTCTTTGAATTGTCCCATTTCTGTAAATTTATTTCCAAATTTAAATAATTATTAAAAGGAAACCTTTAGTTTGCACAGAACAATTTCACTTCATAATCATAGTACCACACCTGATTATGTCACTCATGTAATATGAAGTCATTCTGATGTGTCATTTCAAAATAAAAGCTCTTTGAATTGTCCCATTTCTGTAAATTTAATTCCAAAATTTAGATCATTATTAAAAAGAAACCTTTAGATTGCACAGAACAATTTCACTTCATAATCATAGTACCACACCTGATTATGTCACTCATTAAATATAAAGTCATTCTGATGTATCATTTCAAAATAAAAGCTCTTTGAATTGTCCCATTTCTGTAAATTTAATTTCAAATGTAAATAATTATTAAAAAGAAACCTTTAGTTTGCACAGAACAACTTCACTTCATAATCATAGTACCACACCTGATTATGTCACTCACTTCATATGAAGTCATTCTGATGTGTCATTTCAAAATAAAAGCCCATTGAATTGTCCCATATCTGTACATTTAATTCCACATTTAAATAATTATTAAAAGGAAACCTTTAGTTTGCACAGAACAATTTCACTTCATAATCATAGTACCACACCTGATTATGTCACTCACTTAATATGAAGTCATTCTGATGTATCATTCCAAAATAAAGGCCCTTTGAATTGTCCCATGTCTGTAAAATTAATTTCAAATTTAAATAATTATTAAAAGGAAACCTTTAGTTTGCACAGAACAATTTCACTTCATAATCATAGTACAACACCTGATTATGTCACTCATGTAATATGAAGTCATTCTGATGTGTCATTTCAAAATAAAGGCCATTTGAATTGTCCCATTTCTGTAAATTTAATTCCAAATTTAAATAATTATTAAAAAGAAACCTTTAGTTTGCACAGAACAACTTCACTTCATAATCATAGTACCACACCTTATTATGTCACTCACTTAATATGAAGTCATTCTGATGTGTCATTTCAAAATAAAAGCCCATTGAATTGTCCTATTTCTGTAAATTTATTTCCAAATTTAAATAATTATTAAAAGGAAACCTTTAGTTTGCACAGAACAATTTCACTTCATAATCATAGTACCACACCTGATTATGTCACTCACTTCATATGAAGTCATTCTGATGTGTCATTTCAAAATAAAAGCTCTTTGAATTGTCCCATTTCTGTAAATTTAATTCCAAATTTATATCATTATTAAATGTGAACCATTAGTTTGCACAGAACAATTTCACTTCATAATCATAGTACCACACCTGATTATGTCACTCACTGAATATGAAGTCATTCTGGTGTGCCATTTTAAAAAAGAACTATTGTAAATGATCACATTTCAGCTATATTCACTCCGGATGTTGGAATTGTTATTAAAAGGAATCCTCCAGTTTGCACACACCACTTTCACTTTATAATGAAAGTACACCCCCTAAATATATGTCTCTCACTTAATATCAAGTCATTCTTGTGTGCCATTTCAGATTAGGACCACTGTAATCAATCAGATTTAAATTATATTCACTGTAGATGTTGAGATTGTTAATAAAAGGAATCCTCCAGTTTGTAAACACTACTTTCACTTCATAATGATAGTACAGCACATGCAAGCATCAATCATTTAATGTCATACTATTGTAGTGTGTCTAATTTGTTCATCCACTCATTACATCCAGATCACATTACTGATATAATGCACGACGCGGTTCCTCAGCGCCTTCAAGAGTAGTCGACTCATGTACCGAGTGATTACTCCAGTGTGAATCGAAGGAACTGGCGTTAGAAGCGTGCTGGAGTCCTGGCCCCCTGCCTCCGTGGACGTTGTCGCAGGGCCCCCTGCCTCCGTGGCGTCGTCGCAGGGCCCCCTGCCTCCGTGGACGTCGTCGCAGGGCCCCCTGCCTCCGTGGACGTCGTCGCAGGGCCTCCTGCCTCCGTGAACATCGTCGCAGGGCCTCCTGTCTCTGTGGACGTCGTCGCAGGGCCTCTTGTCTCCGTGGACGTCGTCGCAGGGCCCTCTGCTCCCAAGGATGTCGCTGCACTCCCTCCTGATCTCCAGGAGAAGCTTGCAAGCCTCTTGGCACGTCTGGAGGTCTCCGTGAAGGCGGCACCCGCCGCTCCTGTCTCTGTGAAGGCGGCACCAGCCGCTCCTGTCTCCGTGAAGGTGGCACCAGCCGCTCCTGGACCCGTGACTGTGGCTCCGGCCGCTTCTGCACCCGTGACTGTGGCTCTGGTCGCTTCAGGTCGTGTCCCCATAACTGTGCCCAGGCTGGTTCCTCAGACTTCCCCTCAGACATTTGCCAGTCCTGGGCATCCCCCAGTTGTTTTGATAACCATGTCTGTTCCTGTCCTGGTTCCTGTCTTAGTCCTCGTCCCTGTACCTGTGTCTGCCTTTGTCTCTGTTCCCGTCCCTGTCACTGTGTTCGTGTCAGTCCCGGTAAACGTCCTGGTCCCTGTTCCCCTGCCAAGTCTTATCCAGTCCCCTGTTAATCCAGTCCAGTCCACATTTCAGTCTTATGTCTTATCACCTGTCTCTTCACCTGTCTTGTCTTCAGTCCAGTCTCCATTTCAACCCTCTGTCCTGTCTCAAGTCCAGTCTCCTGTCCATTCCCAACACCCAGTCCCGTCACCTGTCCTGCCTCATGTCCAGTCCCCGTATACATCCAGTGTTCAATCAAATGTCCTGTCCCCTGTTCAGTCACTTGTCTTGTCTCCCTTCCAGTCCACTGTCCCGTCCCCTGCTCCTGTCCAATCTTCTGTCTCTGGTTCTGTCCTGTCCTCAGTTATGTCCCCTGTCTCGTCACCAGTCTCTGCTCCTGTCCAGTCCCATTACCCAGTTCTGCCACATGTTCTGTCTCCATTCCAGTCCCCTGTCCTGTCACCTGCCCATGTCCAGTCTTCTGTCCCTAAACCTGTTCAGTCACCTGCTTCTGTCTCCAGTTCCTAGTATTGTCCAATCCCCGTTCCCATCCATTGTCCTATCCAATGTCAAGCACCCTGTCCAGTTTCCTGCTCCGGTCCAGTCTCATGTGTCCTGTCTAGTCCTTTCCAGTCTCAAGTCCTGTCTCCTTTTCCCTTTTTTCAGTCACCCGTTCAGTCCCGTCTGCTCTCCAGTTTTGTCTCCAGTCCGTCCCCCTCTTCATTCCAGTATTTCATCACCCGTCTCTAGTTCTGTCTTGTCCCGTTTCTGTCCTCTGTCTTGTCCCAAGTCTCTTCTCCTGTAGCCTCCCTTTGTCAGCCTCCTGTCCTGTCCTGTGTCCAGTCTCCTATATCCGGTCCGGTCATGTCCCCAGCTCCTGTGTCTGTTCTGTTGTGTCTGTTGTCCTTGTCTCCGCCCATGTCCCGCCTTTGTTCCGCCTCCTTGTCCGCTGTCCTCGTTATCTGTCTCAGGTGTGTCTTGTTTGTATGTAGTATTTAAGTTCCCTTGTGTCACTTCCTGTTATCGGTCATTTGTTTTGCTCTTTCCCAGTCAAGTCATGTCGTTTCGTTTTGTGTTGTTAACTTCCTAGTCAAGACGTTTCGTTTAGTTTCCCAGTCATGTTGTTTCTTCCTTTTTCATAGTCATATGGTGTTGTTTCTCTCCCACTTCAAGTCAGGTTGTTTTTGTTTCCTAGTCGTTTCATTTTGATTCCAAAGTCATGTCGGTTTGTGTAATTCTCATTTGTAGTCATGTCATTTTGTTTTTCTCCCCAAGCCTTGTCATTTCTTTCCTCTAAGTATCGTTGTTTCGCCTCCAGTGTATCTGTGTCTTGTTTCTTAGTTTGGTCTGTCTCTGTTGTTTTCCTCAATTCATTTCATATGTCTAGTTGTTTCCGTAGTTGCCAGTCTTTGTTTTGTTGTATCTTTTGTTTCATTAAAATTACTGTGTTTTAGCAAGTGCATCCGCTAATCGTGACATTCACTGAGTGACGCCATAGGAGAAGTACTATTGGTTCCATGAAGAACCATCTTTCGGAATATTTTAAATGTGTAAAAAAAGCCACAGTCACGGATGGAGAAGCGGCCGGAGCCACAGTCACGGGTGCAGAAGCGGCCGGAGCCACAGTCACGGGTCCAGGAGCGGCTGGTGCCACCTTCACGGAGACAGGAGCGGCTGGTGCCGCCTTCACAGAGACAGGAGCGGCGGGTGCCGCCTTCACGGAGACCTCCAGACGTGCCAAGAGGCTTGCAAGCTTCTCCTGGAGATCAGGAGGGAGTGCAGCGACATCCTTGGGAGCAGAGGGCCCTGCGACGACGTCCACGGAGACAAGAGGCCCTGCGACGACGTCCACAGAGACAGGAGGCCCTGCGACGACGTCCACGGAGGCAGGAGGCCCTGCGACGACGTCCACGGAGGCAGGGGGCCCTGCGACAACGTCCACGGAGGCAGGGGGCCCTGCGACGACGCCACGGAGGCAGGGGGCCCTGCGACAACGTCCACGGAGGCAGGGGGCCCTGCAACAACGTCCTGTACTGGAACTGTTAAGGGTTTAGGGGGTCTGATGGGCGAACTCTTGAGGGATTTCTTTAACCATGGATCCCCCAGAGGTGCGCCCCTGTTAGCCTCACTTCCCTTGTCCTGAAGTCGGAGGCTAACAGCCCCCACCCTTAACCCCCCCCAAAAAAATTCCCCGGACCTGAAGGGGTAATCCACCAGTGAGGGGGTGACTCCAGCACGCTTCTAACGCCAGTTCCTTCGATTCACACTGGAGTAATCACTCGGTACATGAGTCGACTACTCTTGAAGGCGCTGAGGAACCGCGTCGTGCATTATATCAGTAATGTGATCTGGATGTAATGAGTGGATGAACAAATTAGACACACTACAATAGTATGACATTAAATGATTGATGCTTGCATGTGCTGTACTATCATTATGAAGTGAAAGTAGTGTTTACAAACTGGAGGATTCCTTTTATTAACAATCTCAACATCTACAGTGAATATAATTTAAATCTGATTGATTACAGTGGTCCTAATCTGAAATGGCACACAAGAATGACTTGATATTAAGTGAGAGACATATATTTAGGGGGTGTACTTTCATTATAAAGTGAAAGTGGTGTGTGCAAACTGGAGGATTCCTTTTAATAACAATTCCAACATCCGGAGTGAATATAGCTGAAATGTGATCATTTACAATAGTTCTTTTTTAAAATGGCACACCAGAATGACTTCATATTCAGTGAGTGACATAATCAGGTGTGGTACTATGATTATGAAGTGAAATTGTTCTGTGCAAACTAATGGTTCACATTTAATAATGATATAAATTTGGAATTAAATTTACAGAAATGGGACAATTCAAAGAGCTTTTATTTTGAAATGACACATCAGAATGACTTCATATGAAGTGAGTGACATAATCAGGTGTGGTACTATGATTATGAAGTGAAGTTGTTCTGTGCAAACTAAAGGTTTCTTTTTAATAATTATTTACATTTGAAATTAAATTTACAGAAATGGGACAATTCAAAGAGCTTTTATTTTGAAATGACACATCAGAATGACTTTATATTTAATGGGTGACATAATCAGGTGTGGTACTATGATTATGAAGTGAAATTGTTCTGTGCAATCTAAAGGTTACTTTTTAATAATGATCTAAATTTTGGAATTAAATTTACAGAAATGGGACAATTCAAAGAGCTTTTATTTTGAAATGACACATCAGAATGACTTCATATGAAGTGAGTGACATAATCAGGTGTGGTACTATGATTATGAAGTGAAGTTGTTCTGTGCAAACTAAAGGTTTCTTTTTAATAATTATTTACATTTGAAATTAAATTTACAGAAATGGGACAATTCAAAGAGCTTTTATTTTGAAATGACACATCAGAATGATTTCATATGAAGTGAGTGACATAATCAGGTGTGGTACTATGATTATGAAGTGAAATTGTTCTGTGCAAACTAAAGGTTTCTTTTTAATAATTATTTAAATTTGGAAATAAATTTACAGAAATGGGACAATTCAAAGGGCCTTTATTTTGAAATGACACATCAGAATGACTTGATATTCAGTGAGTGACATAATCAGATGTGGTACTATGATTATGAAGTGAAATTGTTCTGTGCAAACTAAAGGTTTCCTTTTAATAATTATTTAAATTTGGAAATTAATTTACAGAAATGGGACAATTCAATGGGCTTTTATTTTGAAATGACACATCAGAATGACTTCATATTAAGTGAGTGACATAATCAGGTGTGGTACTATGATTATGAAGTGAAATTGTTCTGTGCAAACTAAAGGTTTCTTTTTAATAATTATTTACATTTGAAATTAAATTTACAGAAATGGGACAATTCAATGGGCTTTTATTTTGAAATGACACATCAGAATGACTTCATATTACATGAGTGACATAATCAGGTGTTGTACTATGATTATGAAGTGAAGTTGTTCTGTGCAAACTAAAGGTTTCTTTTTAATAATTATTTAAATTTGGAAATAAATTTACAGACATAGGACTACACAAAGGGCCTTTTTTTTAAATGGCACATCAGAGTGACTTGAGAGTCATGTCCTAAAATCTTCATCATTTCCACAAAATAGCAAATATTTGTTGTTTATCCATTTATTATTTGTTTAGAAAATTATTTATTATTACATACATTTCCTGTCATTGACTTTTGGCTTTTATTTAGAAATTTGTTCCTCTGCACGCTATTACCGTAATGTTCAGAATACGACGTTCCACCAAATCTAAGTGGGGGCTGGCTTGACCAAGCTTTTCCAAGTAGAGGCTGGCTTGACTTCAGTATTTTACTGATAAGAATATTCCCCTACTCGAAATCCCACCCCCACCCCCACAAACACACACACTACCACTACTACACACATAACACACCTTTATATACTTACGTTTTACACAGCAAATTTTATGGTTAAAAACAGTTGAGATTATTAAGCTAATTAATGATTTACATTAGGGATGTCATAATAACAATTTTGCTCACATATAATTTGTTACTGCTGTGACCCTGAAATGGATTAAGTGGCAAAAAAGATGAAAATAATGATGATGATAATTTGTTGTAGGGCGGCACGGTGGCGCAGCAGGTAGTGTCGCAGTCACACAGCTCCAGGGGCCTGGAGGTTGTGGGTTCGATTCCAGCTCCGGGTGACTGTCTGTGAGGAGTTGGTGTGTTCTCCCCGTGTCCGCGTGGGTTTCCTCCGGGTGCTCCGGTTTCCTCCCACAGTCCAAAAACACACATTGCAGGTGGATTGGCGACTCGAAAATGTCCGTAGGTGTGAGTGAATGTGTGTGTGTCTGTGTTGCCCTGTGAAGGACTGGCGTCCCCTCCAGGGTGTATTCCCGCCTTGCGCCCGATGATTCCAGGTAGGCTCTGGACCCCCCGCGACCCATATTGGATAAGCGGTTACAGATAATGGATGGATGGATAATTTGTTGTCTGATTTAGTACTGCAGCAAAAAAACATTTTTATTAACACAAACTTGATATTAATGCTAACAAACCAAACAGCTGTCATGTCAGGATATGCTTAAACATTATTTACAGGTTTTCTTTTTGTTTTTAAATCAATATTAGCTAATTTCAAGCAAAAATGTTGTGACGTCTGCACTGTTTGATTAGTATTTATTTAATCAAGACATTAATGGAATATGGCTGCCAAAACTGAACATTATGCATGCACGTATAACTAAAACATTTACAGCAGTAAAGAACAGATTAAATATTTGCAAATATTTTTCTGTCACAGCCTCTAAAATTGCACACAGATGTAGCCCATCTGTTGCTCTGCATAATTTGCCACTTTGACCCTGTTCTCCAATGTTCAATACACTTATTTATTTGGTGGATAATTCTCAGTGCTGCAGTATCACTTGTGTGGTGCTCATATGTTTTTTAGAAGGTGAATGTGACCTTTCAATATCAGGAGCTGTTCACAACCCAGCCAAAACCATAAAGGTAAATTTTTCCAAAGCTTCTGCATGTAAAAGGATTGGTTAGTTGGCCTTGAAGTGTTCATTTCATTAAAAACTGTGATGTCTTGTATAGACTGTAATGTAGTGCTACCTCATATTATTCCATTTTTTTAGAATAAAAGTCCCTAGGTGCAGAATAATGAAATAAATGTCATGTGGATTTTGAGATCATTTTTAATGGATTCAAAACTGAAACGTGTTGTCATGAGGGCCATACTGGAAAAAATGACACTAATAGTGTATGGATAAATGTGTATCTAAATGTAATGCATGAAGCTGATTCAGAAATGGGACACTGTGTTTAAGCCTAAAATCATTACAGAAACAAAGTGTTTGTCATTTTCAGCTGATCTGAGACCCGTGTAGACTCCTTAAATTCCTTAAGTCTGCAGATTCTGTATTTTCCTGTTTTTGTTCTTTCTATATTAATGTCCTCTGTTTTGTGTTTCCTCTATCTTCTCCCTCTGCCATCTGGAAGCAAGAACAAAATATGTCGTGCTGTGGCTGTGGACAGACGTCTGCACTTATCTCTTAGGAAAAATTCTTAAGCAAATATTCTTGAGGGTTTCTTGGTGTGCCATTTGTTCCAGTTTTACATGTTAAAGCAAAATATCTTTAACTAGGCTATGTTGCTCTTTAACTAGGCATTGCTTCAAATGTTACCTGTCTTAGGTGAATAGCCTACATTTGTTTTCTCATTTGTGCACTGATCACAACTTTTATGCCTCTTCAAAGTGTTATCTAACTTGTTTACAATATGATTGTTGGAATCAATATTTAACTTATTTTGGATATAGAAACAACTTCAAAACAAGCACAAGTGTTGCCTAAAAGCATAAAAAAGTGTTCTACATTCATAGTTGCTGTCAAGGCTACTACTTTTAGTTAGAGAACATACTTTGTTCTATTATAATTGCAGATTTTAAAATCGTGTTGATTTCACAGGCCCCATTTCATCTCCAGGAAGGTTCTATAATGAAATATCACAAATATTCACCTCTTGTTCTGGAGAAGAGAATGTAATGTAACTCTAGGGGGAAAAATTTAAAACACTGTTGTATATTAAAGATACTGCGTGTACCTTCAGTGACAATAATTTACCTTTTTTTTGTGAGTGTAGGAATATAACCTAAGATCAACATTGCTGTTGTTTTTTTTACAATTGCTAAAATGCATTTACCGGTACCTAAGATACATTTTCAAAACCACATTTTGTTCAGTAAATACCAAGTTTTCATTTCAACATTCAAACAAAACTTTCTCTACATACACTAACTTTATCAAAGCACAGTAAATATGCTTCAATATTAAGTCACACTTTCAAAACACTGGCACATGTTTTCTATCCAAGCCGACCATATAATCAATTAGAGCAAAACAACTCTCAAAATGTAAAACAGTTGATGGCATTACAGAAACAGAATTGCATTCCATCTTTCAGTTCTACCAGCAAACAATAGACGTTATGACATCCACTGTCTTTTTCCTGGAAACCACTACATTTTTCGCTTTAGTGTCAAATGTATGAATTTTTGGTAACATACTATCTACAGGTGAATGACTAATATTTACTGTATGGTAGACAAGAATAGTTCATGACAGACTTGGTGCAGAAAACATGTTTTTAAAGGTAACCTCTCAGAAAAAAAAGGTACTGTACAGGTACAGTATTGTCACTAAAGGAACAAACAGTGTAAATGTAACTTTACAGTTTTTCCCAAACCTTTAAACACATTTCCAGAAACGTGGCTCAATTTGTCAAAACTCTAAACACAAACCCAGAAGAGTTTATTACTTTGTCAAAAGGCCACATCTCTCTGGCAAAATGAAACACAGCACTCAAAACCTCCAAAATCTCTCCTCAAAACTCATTCCTTCCATTAATGCTTTACACACAGCTATTAAATGCTTATCTCTTATAGAGCAAGTTCTTCAAGTTTTCAGAATTGTGTGCATAGTTCTATTTTTTTGTGTACACAATGGAGAAAAACCATAAAGGTACAATAGTGGTTTTACTTTACTAAACATAATATAACTGTAAAAGAAAGACTTGAAACCTTTTACCCACTCCCACAATTAGAACTAGAGAAGATTATCACCTCCGCAAACTGTACAACTTGCACACTTGATGCAATTCCCACAAAGTTGCTCAAAGAAGTACTACCAGCTATTATTGATCCTCTTTTAACTATAGTAAACTCATCGCTTAGTCTGGGCCATGTACCCAAAGCTTTTAAACTAGCAGTTATTAAACCTATGATCAAGAAACCAAATCTTGATGCTAGTACACTGTCTAATTACAGGCCTATTTCTAATTTGCCATTTCTGTCTAAGATCTTAGAAAGAGCTGTGGCCCAACAACTTAGTTCATATCTACATAAGAATCATATATATGAAAAATTCCAATCTGGATTCAGGCAACATCATAGTACAGAGACAGCTCTAGTCAAGATAACAAATGATCTTCTTCTTGCCTCTGATCAAGGCCACGTATCCCTGTTGGTGCTTCTTGACCTAAGCGCAGCCTTCGATACAATAGACCACAATATTCTCATAGAAAGGTTAGAAAACATGGTTGGAATCACAGGGACAGCCCTATTATGGTTCAAATCTTACTTAACGGAACGTTATCAATTCGTAAAAGTAAACAATCTAAATTCAAATTATTCTAAAGTAAGATTTGGAATTCCACAAGGCTCTATTTTAGGACCATTATTATTTACATTATACATGCTACCGCTAGGCACAGTTATAAGAAACCATGACATTAACTTTCACTGTTACGCAGACGACACACAATTGTATATTTCAGCCAAGCCCGATGACAAACACAGATTAAAGAAAATAGAGGACTGTGTAAAAGACGTGAAAGGCTGGATGTTGCGTAACTTCCTCCTTCTAAACAGCAACAAAACAGAGGTCCTGCTTTTGGGTCCAAAAGTGACAAGAAATAAATTATCAGATTTAATTTTAAATCTAGCTAACTTTCCAGTTAAACCTGGTTCAGCAGCAAAAAATCTTGGTGTCATAATTGACCCGGATTTATCATTTGATCAACACATAGGTAGTATCACTAGGACAGCTTTTTTACATCTTCGCAATATTGCTAAGATTAGAAATGCCTTATCCCTCCAGGACGCAGAAACATTAGTACATGCCTTTATTACTTCAAGGCTTGACTACTGTAACGCACTACTGTCAGGATGCACCAGCAGCAATTTAAGAAAACTTCAACTAGTTCAAAATGCTGCAGCTAGGGTCCTCACTAAAACTAGAAAATTTGAACATATCAGCCCAGTTTTATCATCACTTCATTGGCTGCCTGTTAAATTCCGCATTGACTACAAAATTTTGTTATTAACATATAAAGCTCTACATGGGCTTGCTCCTGAATATCTCCAAGATACAATTTCCTATTATGAGCCTCCACGTTCACTCAGATCTCAGAATACTGGATTTTTAAATGTTCCCAGAATTCAGAAGGCCTCAGCTGGGGGAAGAGCCTTTTCTTATAAAGCCCCCCAACTCTGGAATGATCTTCCAGAAAATGTTCGGGACTCAGACACAGTCGCAATCTTCAAATGTAGGCTAAAAACTCATTTGTTTAGTTTATCATTTGGTAGCTAATGCTCCCCCATAGATAAAGGCGGCAGATCCGGGGGGTCCATGGACACAGGGAATTATAGTATACTGAGACGCTGGTGCTGTCGTCCCGCCGCTTCTCGCGATCACTCAGGTTTGTTGACGGTGGAGCGGAGGGATGCCAGTGTTTCAGGATGCTCCCGTGTTTGTGTGTCCTCCTGGTTCTCTCCTTTTAGTTAATGCTGTCATAGTCAGATCTGCCGGAGTCTTTAGCCACACTCTGGAAATTTTCATATTTTCTACTTTACAAACACAAAACAGTTAAAAACTAATTCCATCCCTTTACATCTTTCCGAGTAAACGACTGCCCACCTGTCTGTCTGGACACTGATGGATGACTGTCGAGATCCTCCTCCACGCTTCAGACCAGCTGCCCACGCTCCAGCAACCACCAAGTGCCTTGAAGCTGTCCCTACACTGAAGTTCTCATGGACTACTAACTATCATCACCAGTAGATTGACCAGAGGAGGATGGGTCACCCCTTGTGAGCCTTGGTTCCTCCCAAGGTTTCTTCCTCAGCTGGGGGAGTTTTTCCTTGCCACTGTCGCCCCTGGCTTGCTCACTTGAGGGTTTTACATTTGTCTTCACATTTCATGTCAAATCTTGTCTTACTGGAATTCTGTGAAGCTGCTTTGTGACAACATCAGTTGTGAAAAGCGCTATATAAATAAATTTGATTTGATTTGGTTTTAGAGTTCAGTTGTGTAAAAATTCAATTATAGAAGTCTATAAAATAAAATAAAAAGTCCTAGAGATGAAATGAAACAACTATATAATATATATAATAACAACAATTATAATAGACTGTGACATAGACATACAATTATGTCCCCTATCTAAACCATAAGGGATAAGTACCATTGAGGGTACCACCACAGAGAGAGCAAAAGGTACCACAACAGTGACAGTTTTCTGAGTGTAGGGTCATGAAATTTCTACAAGTAAACAACAAAAAATCCAACATACATGGCCTTTGGTCCCAAATGTGTAAAAATGAAATGCACAAATACAGTAAAAAAAAAAAAAACAACATAAAAATGCACAGTCCTTTTTCAAGCTCTCCCTTGTCCTGACATTTTTTTCCTCTCTCTGTTTCTGTATGTGTTGTATACCCACACTGACCAGACCACTCAATCCAGAAAGACCCTTTGGATGAGTCCATGTCATTGACAGCACTTCAACACCAGCATATGTCTCAGTTTAGGATCAGGTTTCATTTCGGGCGTGCTGCGCGCAAGTATTTGCAAATTAGTCAAAAAATATGCATAGCTTTAATTTTGTGAAAACAACATGAAATATGTTAATGGTATGGTTTACAACTGATGGATGTTGTGCTAATTGTGTTTAGAGTGTTTTATAATTTTAACCACAGTGAACACTGTAGGTGTGAACAATGTCAGTGTTAAATGTGAACAATGACGTTATACTGTTTGAACAGTAATGAGGTTAGATGTGAACACTTGAAGTGTAAAATTAACTTGATCTGGTGTGGATTAACATACACACTGAAAGTGGTAAATCTAACATTCAGAGTTGATTTCTCATTGATCATTTTGATTTACAGTATCAGTACTAAATATGTATACCTGTGTATAGTGTTGAGTTTACTCTGTCCCAGAGAGAGATAATGAGTGTGTGTGTGAGAGGGAGAGATAATGAGTGAGTGTGTGCGTGTGTGTATAAGAGAGAGGGAGAGAGAGATAATAAGTGTGTGCGTGTGGGTGTATGAGAGAGAGAGGGAGAGAGAGATGACTAAATACTGAACATATAGTACTACCTGAAGATTTTATTATAGTGAATAAATTACAAAGTGTGTAAATAATTCATAGTAGCTTCTAAATAGTTCATCATTGTACCATTAAAAATCTTAGAGAGAGAGTACACTTCAGTCTTGGGCTCTTTGTCCCTTTCTGCAGGGTTGTTTCGCGGGACCACGCTTCTGTTCTGTTGGTTGCTGTGTTGGGAAGATGCTTCCCCCGAGAACGTGAGTGCCGTGCCTTTAAAACGTAACTCAGATAATCAGTTTAGCCCTGGGGACGTTGATGGTGTATTTACACTGTGCGCCGATATATTTGCATTGTGCGGTTGTTCCTGACAGCGTAGAACCGACGATATCGATGAATTTCTGCAGCACCAGAGTGTAAACTTTGTGTATTCTCCCCTGAAATACCGCCTCCCACCTCCTCCAGCCACATCTACTCTCCTCGCGGTCCAGCGCGCGTTGAAGTGCAGATCCTCAAGGCGCTCGGGATGAATTTCGAGCAGCTCTTGGTCATCGCCGGCGGCTTCGGCCGCTTCCAGAAGACGCTGTACGTATGGATTTGTCTCCCGCAGATCCTGCTCGCCTTCCACATGATGGTGAGTGTGTTCACGAGCGCCACGCCGCCGCACCGCTGCCTCTCGCGCGCGGACGCTCTCCAGCTGCAGCTCGCAAACCTCAGCGACCCGCGTGCCACAGACCACGAGCGCTCGTGCAGAGCCAAAACGGCGGGAAACCAGAGTGTGTCAGAGTGCGAGGCAGGGTGGGCGTACAGCCACGATGTGTTCGAGACCACCACAGTCACTGAGGTAAACTTTACTCACTAAATTACAATATATAAAAGAGTTAATTGTATGTATTACACTATTAAGCATTCACTGGGTGGGGTTAAGCTAACTTTCTTTCTGGTCAAATTAAAGGTGAGAGACCCTGCATTCTCAGGGACCAAATTAGGTCAAAGGGCAACATTGTAGTTAATGATGAAGTTCAAGTTTAGGCCCTCTCCCAGCCCTATTCAGCTGCAAGTGTTATTCAGATTATAAATCATACTATGTTCACAGATTAAACCCTTAAAAACTCTCTGTTCATCAGAATGGCATGTTGTGAAGTTCCCCTTATAACTTAAAAGTGGCTTAGATGTAACCCTGCATCCTCACACTCTTTCAGTATGAATATGCAAATAGGCCCTATCTCTAGCTCAGCCTCTTGCGCCCTCTAGTTAACCTTAGACTCCTACCACAAAGTCTTCGTCTCTACTCTTCAATTTCTGCCTTTAAATCCCAGCAAAAGACCTATCTCTTCTCTCAGTACTTCTGCACTCTGCAGGCATAAGTGTATTCCTCTATTTTTTTTCTCTTTCTTCCCCTCCTCTTTGTGTAAAGCGACCTTGGGTATTAGAAAGGCGCTATATAAATCTATCAAATAAATCAATCCTCTTGATTTAGACACCATGTGTCACCCCCATTGCACAGCCAATCACAGCCAATCACACTGGCCATATGTGTTATGGGGGGGGGGGGGGGGGTAGGACTCGAGTTGAGAACATGATACAAACCTTTCTGCTCCTCTAGGTTAATGAGATGTTAAGAGATCTTTTTTTTGTTGAAGGGATCAAATTATTGGTGGGGACAATTAAAAAATTTCTTTATATTGGTGGTTACACATCACTTCCATCCATACTAATTCTACGCCTTGGATTATCTCATACCATGGCCTCTGTTGCTTACCTCATACAGCTGATGGTGGGTAGGCTGTGATGAGTTGTCAGTTTCCACATTGCACTGCGAGTTCATCACCACCTTGTTGATATAACTCACTTGAAGGTTCAATACTCATTTATCAACTTTGGAAATGAAAACAGAACACATCTCTGTATGATATGATATATACATCAGGGTTCTCTTCTGCCTTTTCAACAAAGCATAATTGTAATGATTCATAATGACTCATTATACATCTATGACTGTGTGGCCACTTCCAGCTCCACATCCATCATCAGGTTTACTCATGATACTGTTGTAGTAGGACCGAACTCCAACAATGATGAGTGGGCCTACCTGAAGGAGCAGATAGTTGACTACAGCAGGTAACAGACAAGGAGCTATCACCCTCTGAGGATCAACGGTGCTGCAGTGGAAGTGTGGACAGCTTCAGGTACCTTGGAGATCACATCTCGCAGGACCTGTCATGGTCATGCTACATCAACAATCTGGCAAAGAAGTCCTGTCATTGCCTAAGGGACTTCAGACTGCCCTCCAAGGTCCTGCGGAACGTCTACTCATGCACCACCGAGAGCATCCTCACAGGGAACATCACAACCTGGTTCAGATACAGCACCCAACAACATAGATGGACACTACAGAGGGTAGTGTGCTTGGCTGAGGGCATCAGCCACGTCGTGCTTCCTGACCTCTAGACCATCTATAAGAAGCAGTGCTGGTCCAAAGCCCAGAAGATAGTGAAGGACCTCAGTCATCCAGGTCTAAACCTAGACTTCATCCAGCTCACACTGCACACCCAATACAGGACTGTTAACTGCTTTTATTGCACAGACCTTTTCATTTGTCACTTCATGCACATTATTCAGATGTACGATATTTTATCTTATTTTGTCTTTGTTGTACAGTTTTAACGTTAATTATTTTTAGTTTAGCCCTGTGAAGGACTGGCGCCCCCTTTAGTGTGTATTACCCAATGATTCCAGGTAGGCTCTGGACTCACCGCGACCCTGAACTGGATAAGCGCTTACAGATAATGAATGAATGAATATTTTTAGTTTAATATTGTTTACTTTGAGAATGTATATATATTTTATATTATTGTATTTTATTATATTTCTATTTCCTTTTTCTTTAACTTCAAAGCATTTCACTGCAGGTTGTAGCGTGTATTACTATGTATGTGACAAATAAACTTTGATTTGATTTGATTTGATTATTTGGTTTATTATGTCAGAAACCATGGCTGACTGAATTTGTCCATTTGAGTCATTAAAACATTGCAATTTCAAGGCAAAACATGTTCAGTTCTGGCGTTGGTTGTTTGTTTCACTCTTGATATCACTTCTAGCATTGAACTACAGTGAAGTGACTATAGCTATGCAGACTTACTTTAATAATAATAAAAAAATCAGTCTAATAAATGAGGTTCAGCATATTTAAATTTAATTGAAGTTAACATCTTTTCAGTTTATTAGTTCTTGGTTTATTTGTGTGTGTGTTTCTAAAATGTTAACCCTCAGCCTGCTATGAATGTTGCCCATATTTTTAAAGCAGAAAGAACAGTCATCCTAAGACTCATACAGTTGAAATGGCTCAGAGTAGCTCCCAAACTTAGAGTCAACAAAAGGCATTAAAAGACAAAATATTTTTTAATCCCTTTGTGGTGAAGTCAGAACACCACATTAGACACTTTAATTAGAGTAGCATGTCAACTAGTAAGGAAAAAGCTCTGGAGGAGACCACATTGTATGGAGGCTGGAGCCTAATGTTTTGAAAGCATTTACTGGAAGAAGGGAGGGGTGTTTGCTCCATCACTCTTTCAGAAAAACAAGCCTGCTTTTAGGTGTTAGATGTAATCTGTAACCCAAACCTGTATTTAAGCTTGTAGATATCATGCGTATTGAGAAAACCTTGCATGTATTAACAATAAATATTAACACTTAATACAGAGTTTTCTTGGCTAATAGTACCATTTTGGTTATTAGCTAGTTTTCCTTGTGTTATTGGTTGTAAAAAAGACTACTGAACCAAGGTGCTCCTCAGTTAGCAGCAGACTTTACCATAATCCAGCACCAAAATTTCAATGCCCTCAAATGTTTATACTCTTTATGAGATACAAAATTAGAGATTATGAGAATTGTTGGGATGCTTGTTTTGTTAATGGCAATGTGTTCAGTAAGTGATAACAAGTTTCTTTCCTCTGTGATTATTTATGTTTGTGCCTGTAGTGGGATCTAGTGTGTGACAGGGCTAGTCTAAACAACATTGGTTCATCCATCTATATGCTGGGCTTACTTATTGGAGCTGTTTTGTTTGGAGCAATGGCTGACAGGTAAGTTCAGTTTATAAGATTTTTAATGGTACAATGATGAAGTATTTAGAAGCTACTATGAATTATTTACACACTTTGTAATTTATTCACTATAATAAAATCTTCAGGTAGTACTATATGTTCAGTATTTAGTCATCTCTCTCTCTCTCTCTCTCTCTCTCTCTCTCTCTCTCTCTCCTCTCTCTCTCTCTCTCTCTCTCTCTCTCTCTCTCAGGTTTGGAAGGAGATTTGCCCTGCTTTTGTCTCTTGCCCTTCAGACAGTGTTTGGTGTGGCTGCTGCTTTTTCTCCAAATTTCTTGGTGTATGTGATTCTGCGCTTCTTCATAGGGACCACCATCTCAGGCATAATCATTAATGCCTTTGTGTTGGGTGAGTCAGAGTAACACATCACAACACTTCTCATATTACTGTTTGTATAGCTGCATGCTTGATTGCGCTTCAGTGTTAAAAATATCCACAATGTCGATAAATCACACAACAAGGATTTGTATATGAACAAGGCAGTAGGGCACATGCCAACATAAATGTACCCCATTAAAGTCATTTAAAAAACAAAATCAGAATAACTGGATTAAGTCTCATATTGCTGTCATTTCAAAATCATTTTAGCAGAGCATGAATGAGTCAATAGACATTATCAATGGTGTAAGAGAGTTTGTATATGACAGTTAATTAAAGTAGGATATTTTGTCTTTTTACTTTAAAATTGCCATGGGGATACAGGTGCATCCCAGTAAATTAGAATATCATCAAAACGTTTGTTTATTTCAATAATTCAGATAAAAAAGTGAAACTCATATGTTATATTGATTCATTACAAACAGAGTGATCTATTTCAAGCATTCATTTCTTTTAATGTTGATGATAATGGCTTACAGCCAATGAAAACCCAAAAGTCATTATCTCAGAAAATTTGAGTATTATATAAAACCAATTTAAAAAAAAAATTTAATACAGAAATATTTGCATACTCAAAAGTACGTACAATACTTGGCCTGGGCTCCTTTTGCATGAATTACCTCATCAGTGTGGTGTGGCATGGAGGTGATCAGCCTGTGGCACTGCTGAGGTGTTATGGAAGCCCAGTTGCTTTGAAAGCCGCCTTCAGCTCATCTGCATTGTTGGGTCTGGACAAGGTGCTAAGTCCTGCTGGAAAATGAAATCTGCATCTCCATAAAGCTTGTCAGTAGAAGGAAGCCTGAAATGCTCTGAAATGTCCTGGTAGATGGCTGCACTGACTTTGGACTTGATATAACACAGTGGACCAACACCAGCAGATGACATGCCTCCCCAAACCATCACTGATTGTAGAAACTTCACACCAGACTCCAGCAGCTTGGATTGAGTGCCTCTCCACTCTTCCTCCAGATTCTGGGACCTTGATTTCCAAACGAAATGCAAAATTTACTTTAATCAGAAAACAAGACTTTGGACACTGAGCATTAGTCCAGTCCTTTTTCTCCTTGGCCCAGGTAAGAAACTTCTGGTGTTGTCTCTGGGTCATGAGAGGCTTGACACAAGGAATGCGACAGTCGTGGCCCATGTCCTGGATACGTCTGTGTGTGGTGGCTCTTTAAGCACTGACTCCTTGTGAACCGACCCCCAAATTTTTGACATCTGTCACGTTAGCAGTCTTCCCCATGATTCTGTAGCCTACTGAACCAGACTAAGGGACCATTTTAAAGGTTTAGGAATCCATTGCAGGTGTTTTGTGTTGTTTATTCTAATTTTAATTTATTAAGCAACACCTGTATGTGCAATAAGCAGCAATAAAATATTAATACAAGGCATTAAAAGTAAAGTAAATTGTTAAATAACTCAACAAATGTCTACGCTCAGCAAATAAAAGTTGGGTATAGTTATAGTAAAGTTGAGTATGGACAAAAAAGGCATTTAGACTGCTCCAGTACTTTTGGAAGATTTGGACTACAATTTGGGAAATTATAGGATGCCTTAAATATGGTATATAATTGAAATGCTTTTGTCAGGCCTAGACACTTCTGTCTTCCGCTTTTGGAATGTTTGGATGCAAACTCTTTAGCCTCAGTTATGAAATCTGATGTGTTAACATTAAATAACAGTGTTAGCGTAAGGTAAATAACATGACAAAAATGACTGGAATAACCAGTTACATCTTTCCTATGTTTCAGTCCTAAACTTGTAGTCAGTCCTTTTCCTTCCTTATTCATATCCAAATCCCTGCTCCACAATCTTCCCCAAAAACTGTACAGGGACAGAATGGACATCCACAAAGAGACGCATGCTGGCTGGAATCTTTACTGATTATTTTTTTGGATTTGGCTACATGCTGTTGGCTGGTATGGCTTACTTCATTCGAGACTGGCGAAAACTACAGGTGGCCATTTCAGCACCAGGATTCCTCTTTATTTTCTACATCTGGTGAGAGTACAAAAACACAACATTATTTAAATATAACAAGTAGCTGTTTCATACATAATACATCTAGGGTAATCTAATTCACACGTTGTCTAGATGTCTGTATACTTAATATACTGATTTGAAGCTCCACAAACAATCTAACAGTAGACATGGCTTTCAAGGTTACTGCAGGCTCCGACCACCCAAAACATTTTAAATAATTTACAGCCTTACGTATTTTGCCCAGTCATTTCTTTACATCTTTCTAGCTTGCTGGTTTGATGTTTGTCAAGCTACAAATCATTTGTCAGTCTACTGATACACCTAGCTCTATTTTGAAAGGAAGTATTTTATTTCACAATTTTTGAACAATTTGTTAGAAAGTAGTTAAAGTAGTTGAATTAACTGTATTAGGTCTGATATTTTTCCAATAAATGTGGCATAGGAAATGGACTGTTGAATACACCATTGTTAATAAATTAGGGTGCTTAACCCATTCCACCATTCGTTCTTCCTTTATATAAGCTACTTAAATCTCCTCTTTGTCCCTTTCTCATGCTTTGCTTAAGGGTTCTTCCTCATTCAGCTCGCTGGCTACTGATGAATGACAGAAAGGAGGAGGCTATTGTTCTCTTGCGTAGAGCAGCCATGGTCAATGGACGTCCATTCCCTCCTACAGTGCAGGTAAAACAATCTCTCTCTCTCTCTCTCTCTCTCTCTCTTTCTGTGTGTTTGTGTGTGTGTGTCTGTGCATGTGTGTGTATGTGAGAGTATGTTGGAGAAAATCTAAGCTCAAAAGCTTCCTTTTCACATCACCATGACAATAGGCACCACCCTCTCCAGGCATCTGGCCAATCAGGGACTTAAAATGGGTGAGTTCCCCTGGAGGTGACAGAATAAAACTCACATTAGTTCAAGTTTATAGTTCACATTATCAGACCAGTAGATGGATGGGTGTTTTCTTCAGGTCCATGTTCTGGTGTGGTGTCAGTACTGGCTTTTACTGACATCTGCAAAACCAGCTGTCCAAATAGCAGCTTGATAATCTTGCTTAATATTTTGTCATGCACTTATTATTTGTACATGTCCTTTTGTTATCACAATTTTAACAAATGCTCAAAAGAGACATTCAAATGAAAACTGAACAGTAAATAATAGAGCAAGTGAATAAATATGATATAAAACCCAATAAAAGTAAAGGAATCAAAAAATGAGTGAATCAAATAATGATATATTATTAACTATATAAATAATTATATAAACTTTAAAAATATTCTAATGTTTCTAACATAGTGTTAGATATTTAAATAGATTAAATTTATACAATGGCGGCATTGTGGTGCAGCAGGTAGTGTCGCAGTCTCACAGCTCCAGGGATCTGGAGGTTGTGGGTTTGATTCCCGCTCCGGGTGACTGTCTGTGAGGAGTTGTCTGTGTGTGTTCTCCCCGTGTCCGCGTGGGTTTCCTCCGGGTGCTCCGGTTTCCTCCCACAGTCCAAAAACACACATTGGTAGGTGGATTGGCGACTCAAAAGTGTCTGTAGGTGTGAGTGTGTGAGTGAATATGAGTGTGTGTGTTGCCCTGTGAAGGACTGGCGCCCCCTCCAGGGTGTGTTCCCGCCTTGCGCCTAATGATTCCAGGTAGGCTCTGGACCCACGGCGACCCTGAACTGGATAAGCGGTTACAGATAATGAATGAATGTTTGATCTCAGACCTTATAAAGAAAAGTAAGATGACAATAATACAGGCACATAAATATTGAAACATTGCAAAAGTTGTTTTTTTTTAATCTCTGAAACCATTCAGGGCGGTATGGTGGCGCAGCAGGTAGTTTCGTAGTCACACAGCTCCTGGCACTGTGAGTTCAAGACCCACTCCGGATGATTGTCTGTGAGGAGTTTGGTGTGTTCTCTCTGTGTGCTCAGAGCTCTTTCATCCAGGTGTTCTGGTGGAAAGGAGGATTGGCTACTCGAAAGTGTCCATAGCTGTGTCGCCCATTTTGAGTAGTTTGGTTACATAAAGTTAAGATCTTTATTAGTGAATGCTTGTTGATCTTGTGACAATAATGGAATTTGTTATTGGTCCAACACAAATTGAATAATTAGAAATGTCTTAACAGTAAAACATGATGACGTATGTGTGTGTGTGAGTTTGTGTGCTGTTGTTGGCTCTGTTGCAGTTGGACAAGGGTGATGTGATGCAGGGGCAGAGTCAGCACTCAGCTGCAGATCTCTTCCGTACTCCAGAGATGCGAAAAAGAGCCCTCATCCTCTTCTACATCTGGTGTGTTCTGTAATTAAACAGAGCTCTACTAATGAGAAGCCCTAAAGTTTTTGTTTTCTATTATCTAACATTATATAATCATTTACTTCTAAAATAAGTACTTAATAAGAATAGTGTATAATTAAATATTGTGAATGAGACTCCAAAAGTTTTTTTTAATGTAAATGTTTTCATTAAACCAGAATTCCAAACTTCTTACATTTCTTTGGAATTAAATGGCTAGATAAAGCTACTCACATGTTTTAATGTTTGATGCTCTGGTCTTACCTTACCTTAGAAAATCTTAACTCTTGACACTGGTGATAGATGCCAGATTTCTGAACCATATAATGTCTGTAAAAGCTATGTTGCAAACAGTTGCCCTCAAATGAAAAATGTATCTCCATTTTAGTTGATTTTTACTTTTTACTTTACTATTTAAACACCGCAGCTTTCCTTTATATTTTGTGAACATGTCTTGATGAATGGACCAATTGGAATGCTCCAAAATGACTTCCAATAAAATCTTTTTACATTGACCTCCATTGAAAGTTAAGAAGAATTTTTCTTTTTCCTGCGAAGTTACATGTTTTTCATTATACACTGAAGATATATTACCCATATAATGAAAATGCTAATATGGTCTTATTTATTCTCTTGGTGTATGTGTGTAGGTTTGTGAATGTGCTGGTGTATTATGGGCTGTCTCTGGGGGTGTCTGACCTGGGTACAGATTTGTACCTGACTCAGTTTCTGTTTGGGTTGGTGGAGATTCCTGCAAGGTCTCTAGTGCTGCTCGTCCTCCCCTGCAGCCGCCGACTTCCTCTGAGTATTTTCCTCTTCATTGGGGGTGGAGCCTGCCTCCTCATGCTTGCCATCCCAGCAGGTGAGCACACAGCTGTGGCTTGTTTATCTCTGTCAAAACAAGCTTTTTCTCTAGCACTCCTCTAATCTTACTTCTTATCTGCCCCTGATCTCCTGTTCTGATGTTCTGTCTTTATTATTATAAGCAATTATTTCTAAAATGTGAACTTAATGTAAAAATCTGGATGGTTGAATGGCAGCACCATTTTGCTGCAGACATATCAGTGTGCAATTTGTTATTAATTTATTTTGTATAAATTATTTGAAAGAAATGGCTGACAGTTTAATTTAAGAACCAATATTATCTGCACACTTTAGGGTGGAACTGTGGCACAATATGTAGTGCCACTGTCACACAGCTCCAGGATTCTGGGGTTGTGTGTTTAAACCTCACTTACTGTGTCTGTGAGGAGTTTGGTGTGTTCTTCCTCTGTCTGTCTGGGTTTCCTCCCGTTGCTCTGGTTTCTTCCATAAGTCCAAAAACACAGGCTGGTTGGTGAATTGGATATTTAGAAGTGCCCATAGGTGTGAGTGTATGAGTGGCTGTATGAGTATGTATTGCCCTGTGGTGGATGGTGCCTCATCCAGGGTTTGTCCCTGCCTTGTACACAATGATTACGGACCTGCTGTGACCCTGAATAGGATAAAGTAGTTACAGAGAATCCCACCTTGTGCCCAGTGATTCTGGGTTGGCTCTGGACCCACTGCGACCCTGAACTGGACATTTACAGAAAATGAATGCATTAACAAGCCCTTTCTGAGCTGATTTGAGGTGTTAATGCAAGATAGACACCATCTATGTCAAATAGGATAATGTCTATTATTTGTCTCATGACTTGTTCTCTCTCTTTCAGATTATCCTTATATACAGACTATTTTGGCCATGACTGGGAAATTTGGAATCACAGCCTCTTTTGCCATTATCTATATTTATTCAGCTGAGCTTTTCCCAACTGTGCTTAGGTATGTACTCAACTACATTAGTCCAAAACATCCCCTTGTTGGATATTCACTATTCCTTGCTGATGTAATACACATTGACTGAATGTGCACACATTCGGTGGCCCAAATATAAACGTTGGGCTATTTTTGGTGGAAAAATCAAAACCTTTAGTGGTTTAAACCTTTGGACCTTTAGTGGTTTTCATTGTGCATTTGAGTAGGAAACTGTCAATTCAAAACACAATGAAAGCTGAAAAAATGAAATAATGGTTCTTCCCTGAATTCTATTCTATATTTTTATTAAGAAACAAGTAAATAACAGCACATCAATAAAAATGCTATTTTTATTGTTCAATAATACAATATAATATTAAATCAGATGATTTAATGATGATTAATTCATCATTTTAATGATGGTGAGGTAAAAACTTTTTGGTACTCTCCCCTACAGACAAACAGGCATTGGTGTGTCCTCAATGTTCGCACGAATAGGTGGAGTTTTAGCTCCAATGATAAATCTGCTTAGACAGCAAAATCCTGTTGTGCCTGTGCTGATATTTGGTTCCACCCCGCTGCTGGGTGCCGCTCTCGCATTGGCTCTACCTGAGACAGCCAATAAACCACTGCCAGATACCATTCAGGATGCAGAAAGGTAAACACATTCACACTTATCTAACAAAACTGACCTGAGTGCATCTGGACAGTACTAGTAATACATTTAAACTCATCCACAGCATAGTCACTCACACAAATTACTCCTGAATCTGGAGATGTACCCCCCTGGAGAGCTCAGATCCTAAATATGGGGCTATAAGTTAAATGTGTCCAAAAGCCTTGTACAAAATCTGGATTGTGTTCATTGGATTATTACTGAAGCTACATTTTGTAGAATGATAGATGTCCAGGAACAAGACTGAGCACTCTTCTATAAGCATTTACATGTAGTATGCACTGTGTACATCAAAACATAGGCTTATGTATGATTTTCATATATACAGTACATGGCTAATAAGCCATAACATTAAAACTACTTGTTTCTGTGCTCATTGTTTTATCAGCTCTGATTTCCATGTGTGCAATTTGTAGTTCTACAATTGCAGAATGTAGTGCAAACTTTGTTAGCACCTGTTCTTCAGTGGTCAGGACCACCTCCAGGCAGGCAGGTATTACTGTAGCAGTGGATCATTTTTCAGTTTTGTGTTTTTTTGCAGTGTCTGTGTGTGTTTCTTCCACTTTCCTCCCACAATCCAAAAACACACATTGATAAGTAGATCAGGTATTTAAAAGTGTCTGTATGTGTAAGAGTGTGTTTTAAACAGTGATGGCTTTGCGCCTCATCCATGGTGTGTTCCTGCCTTGCACCCTGTGTTTCCAGGTAGGCTCCATACCCACCGCTACCCTGACCTGGATGAAGTGGTAACAGACAATGAAGAAATGATTGTAACAATACTGTCTAACACACTGTTACATTAGTGTCACTGCAGTACAGAGAATCATCCACCACCCAGATCATACAAGTGCTGTGGTGGTTCTGAGCATTGAAAAATCTGGTGACAGGGACTAGGAAGTAGTATGCAGAGCAATAGCTTGACTACAGTAGAATTACAAATGGCACGTATATGGAAAGCAGAGCAGATAAAATGGACTGCGTACAGAAACAAGAAAGTGATTTTCATTTTATGGCTTATTGGTGTATTTATGGAAATCATGGCTTTAGTATTCCCTCTACTGCTGAGATAAGCCTATTCATTACATTTCTTCTATGTTGTATGTAGAAATAACTTATCTGGCCTCTCAAATTAATACTTTATTTTTAATTATATAATACATTTAATATTTATGTAGTATGTTATGTTCCTCAGACTATTTGTGCATGCTGCTTAGTATTTTAACATTCTCTTCTTCCTGCAGGTTTACTTCCAAGAAATATGACCAGGATTTCCCTGTAGACTCCAACCAGTCACCAAGCAGCACTGAGGGCCAAGAGTTGCAGTGCTTAACAAACAAGTCTCCATAGACACCCCCTCATGCCCCCACCCCCACACACAAAAACACACACACAAAAAAAAAAAACAACAACCAGGAAATATTTTGTTTATATCCATGATGGAAGGACTCTTGGAGCCTGCAGGACACACAGACACTTCTTCAGCTTCCAGATTAGCACTGTTTTTATATATGTATATATTTTCCAATAATGTGAGAATTGCTTGAACCTTTTGTACTGCATTTTTTGAAAATGTAGCCTAGGTCCAGATTTTTTGTATATATTTATAAGAGGAAAATGTTCAGAGGACAGTGTTTTAATTCCTTTTTAACCACTGTTATCCACACCACTCTATGCAACAATAAGGTGCACAGAATTTATTATTAAGCTCTTTAATATATATTTTCAAACAGTGTAAGCAGATAACTGATGGGCATCATGTAACTTAATTTGAATGTTTCCTCTGAATTGATTTTACACAGCTTTTGCTGTAACTTATATTTTAATATTTATACTGAGTAGCTCCCAGGACATAACTAAGCTGTACATTAATTTAATTTGGAAAATTTGAGGCCAGGTTTCTTGTGAGTCTCTGGGCTATGCAATTATCTACAGGATCCTGCATGTGGTTGAGTTCATACCTTTTAGGTCTATATTTAAAATGTGGGAAAACAACCAGCAAGATCAGTTCTAGAGTGTTAGGCTCAGAAACCTCAGTGTGATCCAGCCTAAGAAGCCAAAGTGGTTATTCATCAGTGTTACCTGTGGATTATTTGCTGCCTCCAAATTTAGAATTGTACGCAGAGAAATGAATGTCCTGCAAACCAGACAAAGGGGGGGGGGGCAGAAACAAACAAAAGGCTTGTGACATCACTTGGGTTGCTGAGCATGTAGCCTTGAGAATTTATTATTTACAACTGCCCTCATGAGCAATGCCTTCCTCACTACACCTGGCAGGCCACTGCACAAGTTTCAACCAAAGCATTTATATATATAAAAAAAAAAGTGAAATTTGAAACAGGCTTCTTAGTACACAATAGTTGTGGCTTAGTAGCAAAATTCTTGCTTGACAACTGCTTCATCCTGTTCAGGGTCATTGAGGGTTCAGTGCATGGAATCATTGCGTGCAAGATAGAAATACACCCTGGACAAGGTGCCAGTCCATTACAGGGCAAACACCTGTGAACAACTTCACACAGTCAACACACCAATGTGTTTAAGAGTATGGTGAAAAAACAGTGCATGCAAAGGAACCCCACACAGAGGGTAATATTATGAGAGATTATATTAAAAATATATATCTATAGTTTCAAGGCTTCTCTCTAATGATTTGTTTGTGTAGAACTCCCTGCTTACTGAGCATGCTGCAGTTTTGTAGATTACTTTGGTATGATGATCTTGTGACTTAACCTCTGACTTTGGCACAGTACTAATTTAATATACAACTAAGAATGAAAATTTAGTTTATAAAATTCATTTATTTGGGGAAAAAAAAAACAACACACTAAAATACAGAACAATCTACAGCAGCATCACATTATCTTCACTGGTGCTGCAGCAGACAGCACATTACATATGATATGCTAACATATATATAAAAAGGGCCATGTTCTGATACAACAGCAACAAGAATGAAATGATTGTTTACAAATCAGATTGTGCTCAACACTTTCCTGATTCATCCTGACATGGCAACCTGCTCTAATACCAAACAATGAAAAATGATCAAACTGCAAATATCAGAGGCAATTACAATGATAAGTTTCCAATAATGTGGAGCTCCTTTGGAAACACAAGCCTTGCCATACCTGTACAATGAATTACATTAGGCCAATGTAACGTATGTTGCATCAGTGGCAACCCCACAGTTGTTGTCTTTCATAGACATAAGCACATAGCCACTGTTTCCCCAGTATGTGGACCAGGAGTTCTTCACTAGCCAGTATGACTGGTTATCCTGTACTCCGTATCCCACCGCCAGCACAGCATGATCCAAGTCATCAGTCCCATTCTCTATTAAAAACACATCCATCATACGCAGATTAATGAAAATATATGATTAATTAATTAACTTATCCCCACCCCCCTCCACTCAATTATTCATTTGTGGTAAATTTTTGTAAATACATCATCAGTTTATCAGCAAATATGACCCCCCAAAAAATAAGCACTTAACATCCTAGAATTATACAAAAAAGAACAATTTCAAAATGTGTTTCCAAGGGATTTATGTGAAACATTCAGCAAAGTTTAAACAGAAATATGATCAATCATCAAAATTTATCAAAAATGATCAAAATATGCTCCTCTGGGCTCTCTGAGAACAGTGTGGACATGGCCCAGTCAAGTAATGACTGTGCTGTCTTGTCATTTTATACAAGAAAACAGGACAGCCGTTCATGTATGAACCTATGGACATCTTTTGTATGTCTGTGGTGTGGTTTTGTGTGCTCATTTATGTTAATACATATGTTAACAAGGGGTGGATGATATCATGATATTTCAGGGTTTTTTCACAATAGTGATATCCTTGTCTATTATAAATCAATGAAAAATATATGTAATATATTTTACATATATGTATTATAGGGGGAGGCATGGTGGTGTCACAGTCGCACAGCTCCATGGTCCTGGAGGTTGTGGGTTCAAGCCCCACTCTAGGTGACTAAGGATTTTGGTGTTCTCCTCTTGTCTGCTTGGTCTGGGTGCTCCAGTTTCCTCCCACGGTCCAAAAACACATGTTGGTAGGTGGATTGGTGACTAATAGGTGTAATTGTGTAAGTGAATGTTTGTGTCGCCCTGTGAAGGACTGGGGCCCCCTCCAGGGTGTGTTCTTGCTTTGCGCCCATCGATTCCGTGTAGGCTCCGGACCCAACGCAACCCTGAACTGGATAGGCCATTAGAGATAATGAATGACTATTAAAAGTATTAAAATGGTTTTATTTATTTAAAAGTTTTATTTTACTACAAATGTAATTTCACCAATTCAGAGCGACTTTCCACCATACTTCACTGTGCCTAAACACCCCTTATAAAGTATGCCATATTATAGCTAACTGCATGATGTCGTTAGGTAAACATGTTAGGATATCACGATATTGACTTTTTAAAGTCATGACAATACTATTATGAACAATATGATAATGGCACAGCCCTAATGTTAACAATTGTATGAACTGTATACGTTATATACTGTCTGCAAATTGGTGCTTTATACCGCTGCTACTCTGCTGACCGAGTGTGGCTTTTATCCCCACTGCTCCTTTGCTGTACATGTCAGCCCAATGTGGTTGCTATCTCCGCTGTACTGCAGACCGAGAGCATCTTCCTTCCCCACTGTTACTCCGCGGCTGATATGCCGTTGATATGCCATTAAACACATTTTGTGACCATTATAGCATGGATCTAAACATTATAAAAAACAAAATAATGGTGCCTTTGCACTGCATGGAACCTACACAACTCAGCACAGCTCATTGGCTTTTCCCCAGGCCAAATATTGTCCCTGGAACCAGGCAAGTTCAGTCCTAGCTCACTCCGCATTCCAACTGTGCCAAGTAGGTACTAAATGGTGATGTGTAAACCCTGCACAGCGCTGATTGGCCAAAGAGACATGTCTAACCCTAACCACAAAATGCAGACCTCACTCAAATCCAGCACAAACCTGCTGTTTGTAAAATCTCTTAAGCAACAGTAGCTTTTACATTTATTTTTGACTTACAAATGATAGCTTGTAACTTTACCTTGAGATGTTTAGAAGAGGTTTATGCGCCTCTTACGCGAATACACAATAAATAAACAGCACCTAAAATTTCCCACCGCTGTTATGGTTTTCAAAGCTAGCGATTCCTGGTACAGAGGGGGTTTTGCAATGTTACTGGCTCCATTTCGTGGGGAGCCCTGCCAGTGGAAAAGCGACAAGCTTAAAGCATGATGAGGTGTGTAGAGCTGGACCCATGTGGTGGAAAAGCACCATAAAACGAAATTGAGAAACTGAGGACTCACTGCATTTGGGTTCATAATACACTCCATAACTGTAGAAGGTGAAGGAGCGCTGAGAAGCATCAATGCTGACTGCCACAGGGCCATTTTTAAATAGAGCAGCCTTCAGAGCATCCACATCTCCACTGGTGACATTAGTGTAACTCTTCACTTGAGCAGTAAGAAACGATGAATTGTAGTGACAGAATCCATTCTGAAACACAAACAAACATCCTTATCCACCCCACCTCAGATAAACAGATCAATCATAACATTTTCATAACAACCTCGTTTCTACACTCCATTCCACTGACAATAAAAGAACACCATAGTTCTTCAGCAGTATTGCTGTATTTTATGCACTTGTACCAATGCATTACACACTAAAAACAGTGCCACTGCATCTATGAGAATATTGACAAAAAACACCTAAATAACAGGAAGGGGCAAAGAAATATTCAGAGCAAAAGATTGACTGTTACAGAAGAACTACAAAATGTATGTCAGTGGAGCTGAGTGTATTTCTCATTTTCCAGTATTTTAAAGTATTCATGCTGTGCAGAATTAAAGGTTTTGTAACTTTTAATAACTCATTTAGTCTAAAAGTTGTCGTTTCCAAAATATTTGCTTTAAACCTTTTTTTTTTTTTTTTTTTGTTTTTTTTTTAAATTGTGCTTTGGAATGGAGGTCGGAGCATCAATGCCCAAATATTTATACCAAGCTAAATGATCCAACTGCAGTTCTGTACATTTTAATGTGTATCTAGTACTCACCATGCCCGTGTATCCTCCATAGCTCTCTGCAGTCGAGATGCCACCATGTTTCATGATCCATTCATATGCCCTCCACTCCTCTCCTCCATCACAGCCATTATTACCAAAACCCCATGTACAGTCAACTAGCATCTGCTGAGACAAAACCACCTGCTCCCCTGTCTGATAAAGAGACACAGTCCAAGACAAGCAGATAAATATTTGCCCAATAACCTGTCAGTTTGTGTTTTATTTTAGTCAAGGGATGCAAGAGAGCTTAAGCAAATCAATGGAGTAATCGCATCAGGGTTTATTTACTTTTGTTGCACACAAATCTTGAGTTTGTACACAAATCTGATTTCAGTATAAGTCTGTCTAACCTGATGGTTTAAGTAAACAAACATTTCCAGAAAACTCACGACATTTTGTAAAAATGCAATGAAATTTGATTTGTTCATTCTCTTGAAGCTTTATTTTACAGAAAAAAGGTACAATGAAAATTTCACTGAATTTTGTAAAACACTTTTTAGAATTTGTTGCCAGCAACACAGCAAAAGATTTGGGACAGAGGCATGTTTATCGCTGTTACATCAACTTTCCTTTCAAGTACATTTTTTTTTATCATTTGGGAACTGAGGATACTAATTGTTAAATTTAAGCAAGTGGAATTTTTGGCTTGATACAAGACTGCTTAAAAGTCCATGGTTGCCAGATTCTCCTCTTCATGATGTGCCACAGGAGAGTCACACACTCACTATGTGTCTATGAAACCATGTCGCTGCAGCACTTACGGAATGAGATCTACCATGTCATGCTAAAATAAACATGGTCCTCCAAGTGGGATGCCAAAATTATCACATATGCAAATAATCCATGCCCCAGTCACTGATGCACCCTCCAGATCATGAGATACTGCTTATTGCACCTACCATTGATAACAGTCTTGATGGTCCCTTATGTCAATTCTACAGAAAATACTGACTTTAATTAAAACAAGCTGAAACTAATTCCTCTGGCTACAGCACACATTTCTACCATCTTTTCAAACAGCTTAGAGCAGGGGTCAGCCGCATGTGGCTCTTTGATCCCTCTGATGCGGCTCAGCTTTTGAAAATAATTAATGAGTATTTAATTAAAATGTATTTTATTTTGGTTCATTTACTTTCAAAATGTAATTCTATGGAGATTATGGCCATCTTGTAACATCTAAAATATTTTTGTCGCTCTTAATACACGTCACAACTTCCAATGTGCGGCACCCGCCAGTGTGCGGTTTCTTGAACTTTGACAGCTGACTGCACGGCGCCAGTAAAATAATGATGGCATGCAGAGAGAGGACAGCATTTTTGTTTGCTGCCAGTGGATCATTTAAGTTCTGCGTTTTTTTTCTTCCCATTACTACAAGGACTCAAATAAACATTGAGTATTTTACTTAACCGTCAACCCGTTTTTTTTTTTCGGAATTAAATATTTCATTGCATGCAGAAATGTCATTTCACTTTCTCTGCAGTCGTTCATTGATTTCATAAATGAAACACAGTATAGTTTGTTTATACATAGCACAAAGGAAAAAATAAATAAAAAAAACCTGTTATGCACAGTGTTATTCCATTTAAGTTTTCAAAGGGGTTTTGTGGCTCCCAGTGTTTTCTTTACTGTGTGAAATGGGTCCAAATGGTTCTTTGAGTGGTAAAGGTTGCCGACCTCTGGCTTAGAGGTTCTGCATAGAAATTCTCCTTGCATAAGACATTCAGGTGGCATTTATTTTGCAACCGTTTTCAATACTCCCAAGCCTATGTAACTATATTTAATCACTGTAGTGTGATAGTTTCTTATGCAGTGCCATTTGAGAGCTAGAAGGTCACACTCATTCAACATTGGTCTCCAGCCCTACTTTACAAGGAGTGGTGTTGCTCCAGATTTTATAAACAATAACACATTATTCATTATTTGTAGTGTTTAAAAGATGTCATGGGATGAAGTTATGAGCAAGAACCTATATTTGCTAGCAAAGACTGAGCCTTTGGTCATTTAAACTGCTCAGAGGGCAATGCTTTAGAAACATGAAACAAATGTTCCACAAAAACTTCATATTTTTTGTCTGTGTTTCCCAGACATCAAATTGAATATTTGTTAATGTTAAATACACTCATGGTCAGTGAATACACTGGAAACCTTGTACACATCAGTTAAATAAAAGGTTCAAGAGAATTTAAATAAAAATACAGATTCTAATTATTAAGTTGTATTTTACAAAATGTTCAGACTTTTCTGGAAAAGTGGTGTTTATATTTTCTATTTAAATGTAATACTTTTTATAACAGTGTACTGAATTTTGTTGCATTATACAGAAACTGATCAAGATTGAAGTGTATGTGCATATGTGCCATATTTACCTTGAGAAACAATGCCCCTTCAAGTGCTCCAGTGGTGGCAAAACTCCAGCAGGACCCACACACAGCCTGGTCCTTTACAGGGGTCACCGCACCTACACACACAAACTCAGGATTTTAAATTAGTTGAATTATTTTCACACTACAGTATAGCGTATAATCATGGCAAATGAAAAATCAAACCATACAAAACCAACAAGCTTGCAGTACACATCCATGAATGTACAGACATGTTTACAAAATAGCACACCATAGAGCCTCCAGTCCAGGGAATCCGGAGTGGCAACAGAGCGGAGCTCAGGGGGGAAAGGCTGAGCATTATTAAAGGTTTTTTTCCCTCTTTTTCCTCTCATCACAGCTAACTCAGCCTGAGATCGATCAGCCAGATGATTCACAGAGAGAACATATGACAAGCCAGCCCTATTCATGGAGTGAACATACCTGAAAAAGATGAAGAAAGGGAACCACCACTTAATGACTTCCTGATTTGGTGTTAGAACAAGGGTGGTGTGAGATACAAAAGTAAAATGCCTCCATGCACCATTGTTCCTCACCGAATATTATGTACAAAGTTGTGTTCGCGTTTTTCATGCTCCTCTTCAGTTTCATAGTGGCGCTCATATTTCTCCTTGAAGTGTCCAAACAGCCGATGAACATGTCCAACAGGAGAGGTATGAATCAGATCCTGAATGGGATTAGCTAAAAGCCTGTGCTCCACACCTGGACCAGGAAACGGGCCACAGTCCATACCTTTCCAAAAAAAGCAAGTTTGGATTTAAGAACAACCAAACAGACAATGTTCATGCCAGAGAACCTGTGTGCCCTTGAGATATAGAAAAAACGTTTTTGTGCTTTTGTATTTATTCACCTTCTGGTAGGCTGAAGTCTTTTGGGTCAGTTTGCTGGCTGAAGTCACTGTAGTCGATGAGGTATTTGTCATAGTGGGAGCCCAGCAGAGTGTTGTAGCCCATCATCTCATAATGGTGAGGCACAGCCACTGAAGCATCTCCTTCTGAACGAGTTACCCACAGACGATATGTGTTCTTTTTGTGGCCGATAGTAGTTACGTTCTTCCACACTTCACACAAAACACCCGCATAGTATTCCATCTGTTCAAACTGTATACGGACACAGACAGCAGCAAATGCTATTTACACAGACAGGATTTCTGTGATTAACCTGTAGTTTGTAATACATTTTAAACAATTAGTGGGTTAATTTCCTCACCAATAGCCACTGATACATGTTACATACTGAGTTATGTCTTTATTTACTATAAATTAAGCAAAACATCCACTTTGAAACTAAATGTAGTGCCAGACTACTCATTTACATCTTCTGTTCAATTAAACACCCAACTAAAAACCCCTCTTAACAATTAATATTTTTACATTTTTACTTTAATACTACTAGTAGTATTAATAGTAATTATTGTTATTTTAATACAAGTACTTAAATATTAATGTTTCACCACTACTTAAATAGAAGGCACAGCTCAACAAAAATTCTGGTTTTACATACAGACATAGATGAAGCTTCCTAGAACATAGCCTCTACAACAAAAATCCAAATTTAATACCTGAAAGCCCTGTACATTGGGCAACGCTCCCTGAGGCTGAACAGGTTCTTCTTTTGTGCCATTAACTTGGAAGCACTTCATGACATTGAATTCTGTCTCTGTTGTAACTGGTGTGATCTTGTAGCTGACACCTTGAGGCATTGCTTTACCAAGCTGATAAGTACAGACCTGGCCTGCAGAAAACAAACAGATCATTGCTCTAACCATCTAATCACTGCCATGATTTCTGCAGTGGCTTTGAGCACCCAAGAGTATGCAATTCCACAAATACTGTTGACAGACATTTTAATATTCAAGTTAAGAATAAAATGGCTTATTAATTACTGGTGGAGAAATGCACAAAGGAAAGAAAACTTGGAATGTGGCCATCTATTAAGTACATAGGCGCTCTAACCACTCTTTCGTTCATTCATTCACTCATCGTCAGGTTCATCATCAAGTTAAGGATCATGGTGGGTCCAGAGCCTACCCGTTATGCCACTGTGCCACCCATTCTTTAGTTCATTCATTCGTCTGTAACCACTTATCCAGTTCAGGGCTGCAGTGGGTCTGGAACCTACCCAGAATCACTGGGTGCAAGGCAGGAACACACAGCAGGAGGCGCCAGTCCTTCACAGGATGACACACTCACCTGCAGACACTTTGAGCTGTCAATCCACCTACAAACATGTGTTTTTGGACTGTGGGAGGAAACCGGAGCACCCGAAAGAAATCCACACGAACACAGTGAGGACAAACCCAAATCCTGGAGCTGCGTGAGCTTTAAGTTCTAGGAGATATAGTATTTCTCCCTGAAAATGATTGCAATTACACATGTTTATTTCCCTTGCGTGTATTGAAACAAGGGGGAAAAAAGCCAAAATATATAATTTCACATAAAGACTCCAAAAACAGGCTGGACAAAATTGTGGATAAATAACAAGCATGTGATGCTTGTTTAAACTCACCGTTGTCAAGTAAGAGGTATGGACTATATTTATTTAAAAAAAAAAAAAAAAAAAAAAACCCACACCCTGAAACCAGATAAAAAAAAAGAAAAGTTGACTCAATCTTTGCACTGTGTTCCACACTATGCATGGACAACAGAAATAGGGGAGAAGAACTGTCTGAGGACTATCATAGAAAAATATCAACTATGTCTAGGTGCAAGGTCCATCTCCAGAGATCTTGATGTTCCTTTGTCCACTGTGCACAACATAAGACGTTAACCCATGGCTGCATACAAGCCATCATGAAATCTGAAGATTACCAAAGGGTTTTGGGTCACAATGTAGGACCCAATGTCAGAAACAGGGTTGCAAAATTCCAGGAATTTTCAAAGTTGGGAAATTTACCATTGGAATTAACTGGCAATTACACACACATGTCCAGATAATTTCTAGATACCTGACACTCACCACTACTGAAAGCAAACATCTGGACCAAAGGACTAACTAAAGTCAGAAGTTTTGACAAGGTTCATATTTTTTTTTTATTGATCGTATTTGCATTGAAACATTTAAGCAATTATTAAATCAAGGTGTAATCTCACAGTTGCATGCTATCTGGTAAATCAGAAAAGCTCAATGGACAAATTCATTTAGGAGACTAGTTTACCAAGGCTAGAAGGTTAGCTTACCAAGGCAAACATACACCAACTACCTATATTTTCCGCTTCAATGGGTTACTGTAACCAATAATTATACATTCATTGTCTGTAACTGCTTTTCCAGTTCAGGGTTGCCGTGGATCCGAAGCCTAGCCAGAGTCATTGGACGCAAGGCGGGAACACACCCTGGAGGGGGCCACACACACACTTACACCGAGTCGCCAATCCACCTACCAACGCGTGTTTTTAGACCTTGGGAGGAAACCCAAACATACACAGGGAGAACACAAACTCCTCACAGTCACCTGGAGCAGGACTTAAACCCACAACCTCCAGGTCCCTGGAGCTGTGTGACTGTGCCACTACCTACTGCACCACCATGCCAAACGACCAAGAATTAATACTTGTTATTTATTTAACATTTTGAAGACCATTAGTTTTAATGTTTTTCCACTTTGTCATTTTATTCAACAGACAAATGCCACATTCATCAACTATGACATCACAGGTAACAGTCATTCTTGGTATTAATGCCTTCATGTCTGCTGTTGATAAAAAAGGTACATTGAAGATTTGATATAGTTCCTTTAAACTATCCAATATTTCCTATTAATTCCCAAAAATTCCATGGAAAGTCTACATTTTGAAATATTTCCAAAGTCCCTGAGCTAAAGTTCCCATTGATAGTTACCAGTAATTTACTGGACATTTTCCACCCCTTTGCAAGCCTAGTCAGAAAGCTGGGTTTGAGCCTTAGGTCATGGATCTTCCAGCAGGACAATGACCCACAAACTTCAGGTGTGCCAAAACTTTTGGCCATGACTGTATATATAGCCTAGATCTAATGCTAAGGATTGGTTCTTTAATTTAATACAGCAGCTCAGCATAATGAGACAGAGACACTGGCCTGAGGAAGTTTGAGTCAAAGGGGATTCCACAGATTTTCATGATTTCTACACAGATTAATTACGGAGCTATAGATTCAGCTTATTTTAATCAATGGGGTTATAGGAATCAATTAGTCACAATAGTTACAATGCAAATATAGCTATACCAAAAATTACATCATACATTTACAGGTTTCTGTTGTGTCTGGTACCACCACCACTGCGAATAACTGTTTCACTGGAAATGAGCACTTTATAACAAACGGTCTTAAGCAGTCATGTTGTAAATTAAGTGCGACTACAATCTAAAATGCATTCAGTGAGGAGGTTTGACTCTCAGTAACAGTGACCCCAGCAAAGACCATTTTATTTACCGTGATAATAGTCAATGCGACTTCTCCTCCCCTTCAGGTCAAACCAGGCTTCAAACGGCTCCTTAATCTCAGCATAGGGCAACGAGATCACACCTAAAGAGGAGAGCATAATTCTCAAGACCCATCAATCAAATATAGACACTTTATAAAGGGGAAGAACCCATGGTACGAAGGCACTTTACCTTTCACATGATACATGTCGCCGAAATTGGGAAGTGTTCCGCCGAGGAGCGGAGTGGCCTCCAGGACTGATAGAAAACATGCGCTCTTCGTTAACACCCTCCACATTCAGTACGTTCACTCGTTTACACAACACATAGCAGGGGTTATTTATGTTTAGAGTAAAGGTAATTACATATACAACGTAACGATATACTGGGTATAAGTCGTAAAATCTGCTACAGACATTAAGCAATGGAGTACACAACGCTAAGAGTAGACCGTACTAAAATACTGATAGATATAAACAATAACTCATACCTGAAATGCAGCCAAAGAACACAGCTATACCCACAAAGCCCATGGCGAAAACAGGGCAGTAAACAAGCCGTGGTCAGCAGGTCACAATCACAAACAGTCCACGGGGCTCCTCTAAAGTTCAGTTTGTTAAAAACACTCTCCCGCCAATGAACAACTCTGCGCCGCAAAATTGGCCAATCAGGATTCACCGAGGGCGTGGCTCCTGAGTCATATGACTTCAGTTAAATGTTTCTCACATGACTGCAGTCAGCTGTTCTTTTCCAGCGATGCGTCAAATTGGAGAAAATATAAACCCGTCAGCGATTAAAAATGCTAGGGTTTTATTTCTGTATTCTGCAACATATTATATAATATACGGCATCAAAACAGCCACGGCCTATAATCTTTAATTTCAGATGAAATCTTAGTTGAGAGTTGCAGGAAAAAAAAGTTTCCCATTTTGTGAGAAACCTCATTATACTGGATTGTGAGTAATAACGTTCACCAAAAGCCCAGTCCCAAATGGAGCATTAAAACTTTAAGTGCAGATGGTTGCTATCTACAGCTTGGTTTTACTTGTTTCTAAACTGATAATCTACACTGGCTCAATTCAGATTTCAAACATAATGCATGTCAGTGAGTGCTAACACAACTGACTTTTGCCTTTATATTCTTAATGATTTTTTTTCTCCAATGTTGGCCAGACTTGTATGTAATCTACCAATGACCAAGGGATATAAATGAACAAATCAAAATACCTCTTTATAATGAAAAGTAAACTCAGAAAATTCAGCAAATGAAATAACCTCATTTTGAATATATAATGGCGGCACGGTGGCGCAGCAGGTAGTGTCACACAGCTCCAGGGACCTGGAGGTTGTGGGTTCGATTCCCGCTCCGGGTGACTGTCTGTGAGGAGTTGGTGTGTTCTCCCCGTGTCTACGTGGGTTTCCTCCGGGTGCTCCGGTTTCCTCCCACAGTCCAAAAAACACACGTTGCAGGTGGATTGGCGACTCAAAAGTGTCCGTGTGTGTGTGTGTCTGTGTTGCCCTGTGAAGGACTGGCGCCCCCTCCAGGGTTTATTCCCGCCTTGCGCCCAATGATTCCGTGTAGGCTCTGGACCGCGACCCTGAATAGGATAAGCGGTTACAGATAATGAATGAATGAATATATAATTAAAAAAAAAATATATATATATATAAAGGAAATAAGATATACTGCCTTGCACATTTTGTTTTTTCCTTGTTTTAACACACCCATTGCAACTCTGAAAGTACTTGTTCATTAACTGATGAGTTGAATCAGGTATGCTGAGAGAAGGAAAAGCAATGAATGCCAGCTGAGGCCCAAATGAAATTCATTTTGTCCTACCTCAAATAAATAAGTCATGGGAATGCACAAAACTAATTAAATATAACCTCAGTTCTGTTTATTTCATTGCTATATATTTTGCCAGTTCTTAAAATTCTGGATTTGTTATAAAAAAAAAAGGCTTATAATATGTTTTTAAACAAGTTTTCATTTTTATTTCTACTCCTATTTACATTTTGTCCAACTGCCAATACAGTAGAAACAGAAGGATGACATTCTCGATTATTGCACAACAGTATCTCCAGTATAGCCAAGGCTAAGAACAGAACGAGACGCCACATTTTTCTGAAAGCCTGAGTTTCTGATTGCCATGTCCTTGCTCATGTGTTGAAACAAAGACAGAAATAGCTTTTTTTCTTGATTAACTTGAACCTAAATCAATACACACTTCATAAGTGCCCAAAGAGGAGTTAGGTGAGGGAGTGTTAAAATTTACAGTTTTGTACAATTATTTAGTTACCTCTGGTCAAATGACCTGTTGGAAATTTAAGAGAAAATAAATGCATATATTTTACAGTGAACACACTACACATTGCAGTTTAACTGCTGAATTTTAGAAGTGGAAAAAGTAACACATAAAATGTGCACCTATCACACATTTTCACAGTGCAATATTTATCACAAATATGTTCAATATGTTGTGTACAAGAATTCTGTATTTTAAGTTTGTTCCTCTGAGAAAGTTTTGTGACTTAGAACATGAGTTTTGAATAAGAATGTTCAAATTATTGACTTCACTTTTAAGTCGACTTCTCAAACTTCTATTAAATTATGTCTCAAATTTTGTTAAAAACTTACAGTAGGAATGTAACATATTTAGAAAAAAAAAACTTTTTTAGAACAATTTCCTGTAACACCAGGATACCTAAACAAACAAAAAAATAATAATTTTTCATATGTGCTTCACTGACTCCTAGATTGTCTTAACAACTATTTACTCTCTTTCTAAGAATGACACTGAAAATAAAAGAAATTACAGAGTTCCATTCATAAACAAAACTGCATTGCACAGGCACGTTACTCTGAGCACAGCTGGAGGTTGGTTCTGACTGGCAGTGCAGCATCCACCCAGCTGTTTGGGTTTCCAATGACTGTGTTCCACACACTCATCTCCTCTTCAGTGGAGTCCATCCAACAAACTGCCTGACCATAACTAACACCTAGAGCACACAGACACATATGCACAGATCCTCACATGAGCTAAGAGATAACTCGTTTATAGATTTATTTAACACTTTATTTAAAAAAAAAAACATTAACATGCTGCGTGAGATCATCTCATTTTAAACTTGCAAATATGTTAGACATTTTCTGTTTTGATTAGTTTCTTGAGGTGAAATATGGTGAAAGGGGCCAAACAACTGTAAATGTAAATTGTAATTGTAAATGTATGGAGCTGAGAGCATGGAGAGCGAGTGTATAAACAAGGAGGTGGTTATGACTGATCTGTGTATAAGGAAAATATAACATAATAAGCCTTAAAATTTTCAAATGCAAACTGTAAATACTGATGGCAAAATCACCTGCTCCTGCATGACTGAAAAAGTAACGCCCCTGCTAAGCCTAATAGGTTTGTGTACCTGATCCGATGCTGAGGCGCACTCCTCCCAGGCACTTGGACGAGTTCCACACAGTGAGCTCTGTGCAGGCCTGAGTGAGGTCACTGGGCTGAAAGCCGTCATATACCATTGTGTGGTTGAACACAGGACTGACCGTACCACGGACCACCCGTGTCTGCTGACCGCTAACACCGGTCTCATCTGGCAAAACCACACTGCACACACCACATGCACATTTTTTACTTCCCCACAAATGCACTTAAAATGACAAGGAGCCAGAGATGCTGTGTGTGTGAATACCTTTTAACATAGGTGTTGGGAACACCACGCTTTGGAGGAAGGAGTCCAATGACCTCTCTCAGCCAAATATGCACCTCACCAGTCAGTGGGTAGCCTCCTCCTATAGGATGCATTCACATTAAGTTTATCACAGATTCATTTAAAGCACATGAAACATATAAAGTAGAATTAATAGCATTTTAATATAATCTCAGTTTATATGAATGTGCAGCTACCTTCAGAGCCAGATGGTATGGATTTAACTGAAAAAAGAATTGTTCCTCTGCTGATGATAGCATCAGGATTCATTTGTACCTGAGACAGAGAAAGAGACAACAATAAATGATACATTTAAAAGTTTACTGAAACTAAACAAAAATACATGAACATATGTATACACACACACACACATATATTTATCGAATAATTGTCTTAAAAACTGTTCCAAACCAGTGGGCCACAGATGCCACCATAAAAACATGTACAGTATTGGGTTTCATGGGACATGATGATGGCTGTGGTTTTGTATTTGTTAACCGTTTGTGCTGGGGCATTATACCTATTTGCTCAGCGTTAATGTAATTTTTGTAAATGGCTCACCCTGGGCTGGAGAGTGTACCAGGTGGGTTGACTCCGCCCCCAATCCCAATGACTAAGCCCCACCTCCACCTCCCCAAGAAAGAGATTCCTCTTCACACGTTCCAAGTGCCACACAGACACACTCAGCACACGTGCCTGCAGCTCTGACATACGCACTTTATACTGGGAAAAGATGTTGTAATTGTCAATGTGCAATATATATATGTATTTTTATACAATACATACTGTTTAATTGGCTGCATTTACAGTTTGGCCATTTATACATTTGCAACATTAATATTATGCAAAAAAAATATTGGTAGTACTGCTGAGCAATTTGTGATACTGCTAACCATCAGGGAAAGCTGTAGAAAAGCTGTGAAATTCCCACATCATTTTTATGAAAATCCTCGCATAATTTTTTGGACACCACCATGCAGCCTTTTTTACAACCATTGGTACCTCAATGTACTTTGGCTTAATTCAAGCACAATATACTCAGATCAGCCATAACATAATTACCACCTTCTTGTTTCTACACTCACTGTCCATACTGTCAGCTCTACTGTCCACAGGAGCACTTTGTAGTTCCACAATCACAGACTGTTGTCCATTTGTTGCTCTGCTTAGTTTGTTTGCACTCTTTCACCCTGTTCTTCAGTAGTCAGGACCATCAAAGATGTGACAGAGGTTCAAGCATAGCAGTGCCGATTGTGTTTGTAAACACTGTGTCCACTCGCTATCCGCACTGTTAGACACACCTACACTGTTGGTCTACCTTGAAGATGTAAAGTCAGAGACTCACAATCTTAATCGGCCTCTTGTTCTTCATCAGTGATACCTGATCAAAGGATATTGTTGGCTGGATTTTTTTGGCTGGTGGACTATTTTTGGTTTTGATCTCTGAAGGAGAGTGACAAAAGGGGCAAACAAAATATGCAGAGCAAAAGATGGACTACACTCAGTAACTGTAGAATTACAGAGTCCTCCTGTATGTTCAGTAGAGCTGAGAGAGTGGACAGTGAGTGTAGAAACAAGAAGACCATAATAAAATGGTGGATCAGTGTATATTGTTCAAAATTTATTTAAGTTCCTTTAATTTTAAGTTGCTTTAATGTCTTTACTTCACAGTGAGATGTGGGGTCTTACTTTAAGGATTTCATCATAAACAGGATTCAGGGTTTTCCGCTTTACTGAGGTTTTTCGTTTACTGCGAGATGTGTTGTCTGGGAGAAGGTAAACTTTTACATACCTGCAGCGAAACAGCAAAGCAAGGAACACATTGAATTCATCAGGTCGTAAGCACTCCAAAGGGCTGTGTGTGATAATTATAACTTCATCCACTGAGTCATACTCATTTTAGCATTTGTCGACTTAGACAGTGCTTGCATATAACACTGAGATCTAGTTCTTTTAATTGTAAATGTCCAAAGAGGACATTTCCGGGTAAAAAAGGAAGTCTGGTCATCCTAGATCTATTCAACTGTCTGTTGTTGCTGTTGTCTGCTTCTCCTCTTCTGTGAAAAAATTTATATATGGCTCCATCTTTGCATAAAACAGTTTCAGGTTTCATTTATTAATGCAGCAACAGACTGTGTTAAGTGACAATGATTTTCCAAAATACTCAAGGGCCCCTGTGGCTATGTTGATCAAAGTAGTCTGACAGAGTTTTTAAACAATAAAGCCTGAGGGTACATGTGTGAACTGTAATGCATGAAAGACCTACATTATTTGCAATATTGCATTGTTTGAACAGATTGACAATTTTTGCATTAAGTGATGAGCCAACAACCTTTTTGTTTGCAAATACTTATTTGAAGTGTGTTACAGGCATCAGATTCTAAATTTATTTTTTAAAAGCAACAGTGAAGTTGGTCAGTCACGACTTTGCATTTTTTTAATGTCCCACATTTTCTCTAAATTAGGTTTGTACACAGAAAAGAGATATTAAATATTTTATGTAACTATATATTTTATGTACAGCTGAAACTATAACTTTAAAACACATATTCAAATACAATATACGCATTATATCATATTATGAATATAAATACACCACTGGAGTCAACACACATATACGTAGTTACTAGTGTACACTTACGGGTCAGAACGTTTTTTGTGTGCTGGAGCCAGGTCCTGACAACGACACACACGAACATGAAGCTCCTCTTTTTTAGGGTCATAGTGCAGAGAGAACTGAATCTTCCCTGTAACAGGAACATCTCCAAAATCCCCCATACTGTAGAGACTCATCAGGCTTCCAGTCATCTACCACAAACAGATCATTAAGATGCTTTCTGAACTTCTCATGATGCTCATTCTCTTATAAATCTCTCTAAAATATTGGATGTTATTTGCTCATCAGTTTCAGAATGACTTAAAAATTTACAAATGCAATGATGGTCATAAGTCAAAATATTACATTTAATGGCTTTGTCCAAGGTCAGTATTAATTCAAAATTATTCCTCTTCAATATTTTATTTGAGAGGTTTGTAAATTGCAGATTCCATGTAAAGTTGCTGTTTGTGAATTAAGCCACATGCATTAATGACTACATGCCACATACCATATGACTGGAGTTCAAACTGTTGACTGAGCCAAATTTGGTGTTGTCCAGTTCAGTGCTGCCTGAGTCAATATCACCTTCTGAGTCAACCTATAGACAGACATATAGAAAGAAAACCTGAAACAAACTATTAAATATGTGCATTATACAGTACCCCATTCAAAAGTGCTGAATGTAGAATAAAACTTTACATTACATAATTATTAAATAATTAACACATAATTGATATATAATATAGTTTTGCTTCAGCAATAGTGATATGTGATTTTAGCAACAATACATGAGCTGAACATACTTGCTGTGTTGGGGAAGTGTTCTGCAGTGCTCTGTCTTCTACAACCTCTGAACCTTCAACACTTTCTGAGACAAGGCAGAGAGAAATGACAGAGAAGTACAACAAAAAGGGAGGATGAGAACAATTCTCAGCAATTCAGAACAAAACACCTCTACGGTTTCTTTTAATGTTAAAATCAATGGTGTGTGTTTCCTGTTGTGTAAACCTATGCAGAACCTACCTTCAGGTCCTGAACTACCATCTGTGTTGTCTGTATTCTTCTGAAGGAAACAAGTATGAAATTGTAAATACAGAAATATGCAATACACACTATCTTTATTCTTACATACATAGCAGCTGTCAAACTGACCTTGGGGGAATGTTTCGTCCTGGGCCGTGGTTCAGGGGGCACACTGAGGTTGGGACTGGAAAGGTAAATTTTATATTCATCTGTTTTTGATGACATTACTTGAAGCTGATATTGAATCTGAAAATAATCTTTGTAAGACCAAGAGCTCCTCACTAAAATCATATTAAATGCTGAACTGAACTTTGAAGTGAATTTTTATGTGGCAGGTCCATATATGAAATTTATATTTGAGAATGTCATTTCCCCAAATTACACCAGACAAAACATTAGTGATCTGTCTTTTTTAAGATAGAAAGACAACTAATACTAAAGGTGTTCTGAATTAATAATAAAAAAATACACAATTACTTTCAAATTCATAATCTCATCTATTACTTTTATATGACTGAACCACTAATAAATAATTTATTAACAATGAATTCACTTTATAACTGAATTATACATGACAATTTACCTTTTTAGTTAATGAATAATTCGTATTTGCACAAAAAAACACTATTCAGCTGTTTTGGATGCTTTTAACCTTCACTGAATAGGCAAATTAGGCAAAACAGAAGAAAAAAAAGCAAAGGTCACACCAACCTATTTCTCATTTCTTCCTCTTCTACTTTTTTGTCTGTTATTTCTGTATATTTCATCACTGCTGTGTCCTCCTCTGTACTTTCTTCTTGCGTCTCAGATGAATTCTGTTCTTTCTGTTCCTCAAACATTGACATCACAGGCATATCTGCAAAATAAAATACACACTATATACAGGTGCCACTCAATAAATTAGAAAATCATCAAAAAGTTCATTTATTTCAGTAATTAAATTCCAAACATGAAACTCATATTGATTCATTACAAACATTTAATTTCAAGCATTTATTCCTTTTAATATTAATATTAGAATAATCAACATAAAACACCTGTAAAAGGTTTCCTAAGCCTTTAAAATGGTCCCTTAGTCTGGTTCAGTAGGCTACAGAATCATGGGGAAGACTGCTGACCTGACAGATGTCCAGAAGGCAGTCACTAACACCCTAAAACGGCATCCAAGCATATTAATAGAAAGTTGACTGGAAGGGAAAATTGTGGTAGAAAAAGGTGCACAAGCAACAGGGACAACCACAGCCTTGAAAGGACTGATGAGAAATTTGGGGGAGGTTCACAAGGAGTGGACTGCTGCTGGAGTCAGTGCTTCAGGAGCCACCACACAGAGACGTATCCAGGATATGGGCCACAACTGTCGCATTCCTTGTGTCAAGCCACTCATGACCCAGAGACAACACCAGAAGTGTCTTACCTGGGCCAAAGAGAAAACGGACTGGACTAATGCTCAAAAGTCTTGTTTTCAGATGAAAGTAAATTTTGCATTTCATTTGGAAGTCAAGGTCCCAGAGTCTCAAGGAAGAGTGGAGAGGCACACAATCCAAGCTGCTGGAGTCTAGTGTGAAGTTTCCACAATCAGTGATGGTTTGGGGTGCCATGTCATCGGCTGGTGTTGGTCCACAGTGTTATATCAAGTCCAAAGTCAGCGCAGCCATCTACCAAGACATTTCAGAGCATTTCATGCTTCCCTCTGATGACAAGCTTTATGGATATGCAGATTTCATTTTCCAGCTAGACTTGGCACTTGTTTTAATAACCCCAGTATTACTGTGTTTGATTGGCCAGTAAACTCACCTGACCTAAACGAGACCTATTGAGAATCTATGGAGTATTGTCAGGAGGAAGATGAGAGACACCAGACCCTACAATGCAGATGAGCTGAAGGCGGCTTCCAAAGCAAACTGTGCTTCCATAACACCTCAGCAGTGCCACAGGCTGATCACCTCCATGTGGGCATTGATGCAGTAATTCATGCAAACCAAATATTGAGTGCATGTATTGTACGTAATTTTCAGTAGGCCAACATTTCTCTATAAAAATCATTGTTTAAATTGGTATTATATAATAATTTTCTGAGATAATGACTTTTGGGTTTTCATTGGCTGTAAGCCTTAAACATTAACATTAAAAGAAATGAATGCTTGAAATTGATCACTCTGTTTGTAATGAATCTATATATGAGTTTCACTTTTTGAATTTAATTCCTGAAATAAATGAACTTTTTGATGATATTCTAATTTATTGAGATGCACCTGTACAAGCAAAAATAACAAACAAGAAACGAGTTTAAACATTAATCAAATAGGACAAAAATGCACATCTTCCAGGAGAACTGTTGCAAATGCTTTGTTATTCTTATTATAACTATTTCTTATTGTATCAAATCTGAAACCATTTCACACAGAAATCCAAAAATGAATAATGAACCATGAGAGTAAATTAAATAATAAGACCTTTGCCTCGTTTTTTGCGGCGTATGGAGGAGTGGACAATGTCGATCCCTTTGTTTTGATAACGTTTGGCCCGCTCTTCATTAAACCATGCTCCACTGAGAGAGCGCAGACGCACAGGATCGGACTCCACTTGCTGTAGCTTGCTGAACACACACATACATTTAAAGACATATAATCCTATAGATTGTATATATACACAATACAATCCACACACACACATGCACACACAATTAAAATACCTTCTTCTTAAAAGCACTAAATTTAAACCTTAAACACACTTACCAGATCCGACCCTCCTCTCGCTGGCATAACTTAGCATCCCTCAACAGTACATTTAAAATCATGGTTTGTTCCACTTCGGTCAGGTGACTCAAATCCAGTTGAGCAGCTTCTTCCTCCATAATGAACTCTCCTCACACTCCAGGGTCTGGGAATATAGGAAATCTCTCTTAGTTATACACACAATGTCCTTTTAAACCCTGCCACTGTAATTTTATTCAACAAAAAACCAAGAACTTATATTTCAGACCACAGCTCAGGAGGATCTGAGTTTGAATTATAGGGGCCAACTGTACACTCAGATTTACACATGCAAACATCACCCTCTACTGCTAAACAAGCTAAAATATACTTTCCTAGTTTATAAAGTATTTAGACTAGCAAAACGTAAGTTAAAGGAACTCTGCATAACATTTCACTTAAAATTACAGCTTCAAAATCCTTGTGATGCTTTACTGACCTGCAACAGAGAGAGAATAGAGCCTCTATCATATGTAGACTGGGCTCAGCACTGCAGAAACGGCACTATGTAACTTTTGTAACACTATGTAACTCCTTTCCCCTTCCCACCAAATCCATACAGTTTTTATAAATATAAATTGAATGGTGGGGGTGGTATAGTGGCACAGCAGGTAGTGTCGCAGTCACACAGCTCCCTGTGTCCATGTGGGTTTACTCTGGGTGCTCCATTTTCCTCCCACGGTCCAAAAACACACGTTGGTAGGTGGACTGGCGACTCAAAAGTGTCCAAAAATGTGAATGTGTATCGCCCAGTGAAGGACTGGGGCCCACTCCAGGGTGTGATCCTGCCAAAATTCCCTGATTATCCAGTTCTACACAATCACTATCAGATCTATCCTCAATATACCCAGGACATTCAGGCTTGGATCCTGAACTTTACAAGAAAACCTTGGCTCATAATCAGTATAGAAAAATCACTAAACACAGTCTCCTAAAACTTCAGGACATCCACAAGAGCACGGATTTAGCTGACCCTCTCACCCTGGAATTTTTTCCCAGCCATTTCCCTCTTGAACATAGTTCAGGGCCTTTAAAGCCAACACCACCAAACACTCACACAGTTACTTGCCCAGATCTGTGGGTGCTCACCAACCACAGTGGACACTCTGTACTGGAAGTGTAAACCTCAACTTCCTGAGGTATATTTGCATATGACACAAAACTTCATGTTATTTTTATACTTTACTAAAATACCTACAAAATACCTTCCAAATGCTCAATATCAACCATTGTCTACAAAACATTTCTGTCATCTTGTCTGTCCAATATGGATTTGTTATTGTACAGTTTGCAGCTAGTGGCTGAATTTTAGATGTGCATTTTCATACCTAGCACATTTTTTTTTATTAAAATTAATCAACTTCACGTTTTGCCTGTACCTTCACAGATTTTGACTCCACATCTTCATTAATTAGAACAGAGATAAAGTTGACAACCTACTGATTAAAGATAATATAAATATTATTTATAATTCTGCAGCCTATCAAACAAACTGAGGACAAGAGCATGCTTTAGGCAAAATGTTATTTCAGGCCCAGCAACACAACCTTCGTAGCTGTTTAGTAAAGCCCACAAAAAAGTTGCTTAACAACACACAAAAAAGCGGGGAGAGTAGCACAGAGTGAAACATCACATGGTAACCGTGGACACACACATGTGCACAGAATAGGAATCAGGCTTTAGTTCAGAAACAACAAGTAAATGTAAACCACTCTTACATACTCTGATGTAAATAACAAACAAACAATAAACAAAAAATTATCCCTTACCTGGTGCTTACTGTGAGTCACTTCCATGGCCCCACCTTTTTTAACTCCCTGCCGATGATGAATTGTGGGTACCACAGTATTTTATTCCCACTAAAGTAATCCATTTACACCCGAAAATAAAAAAAAAACTCAGCTCATCAGAGTGAAATATTTTTAAGTTATTTCCAGATCGGTTACTTCATAAATCCTTAAAAGTGGCTGTAACTCTACACCTTTGCTTTATTTGAGTACCTGTGGATTTATGAATATGCAAATGCTCCCATCCTCTTTGGAAAATAACCACATGCACAGATGAAACAGGTAAAACAAAATAAACTTTTACAAGCTGGGAAACGCCAACGATGCTGACAGAGAGCAGCAGAGAGCGCGCGCACCAACAGAAGTAAGTAAACAAACAGGAGCCAGTGAAGGCCAACGGCTCTCATTTTACTGACTCAAATAAATCATCGAATACAGTTTTTGGGACGAAGAAAAGCTCCACAAAAGCCTGTTGGTGTCACTAAACACGACACAGCGCCGTCTACAATTATGAAATATATCCTTTTAGTTTTTGAGAACTATTTTAATATAGTATTTTAACCCTGGTCTATATTTACAGCCTACGTTTTATACAGTACATAACTTCAATTAAGTTCACGTGACTAGTCTCCCACGTATTGGCCGAATGAGAGTGCAGTACAATGAGAGCTCGTGCACCTGTTGTAACTTACCCCGCTCTTCCGCAGCACAGACGAAACTATCAGCCCACACAGCCCGGCTCGTAGAAACACGCGTTAATTACCTTCAGGACATTTACGGATCCCGGTTGGAGTCTTCTTTAAGTTTTGATTTGGTGCTCTTGGCAGCGCTGGTGTTCTGTTTGTGGCTGAAATGACGGCAGCGCCCTCCGTGTCCGCCCCTGCAGGCTCAGCGCAAAATCTGAACCGGATTCCACAGCATTCAACACCGAGGCTGTTTACTGTTCATTAATTCACCTCATGTCTCATGGTTAGCTCATTCCTCTCTCTTTCTCTTCCTTTCTCTCTCTCTCTCTCTTTCACACACACACACACACACACATGCCCAAAGATATATATACATACATTATTCCTCGAATAATAATAGAATGAACCTAAACCAACGGCTGGCACAGTTTTTATAACTGCTATAGAAAATCTTTGCCAGTTGCATAGTCAATCAATGCCAGACGTTGGGGGGTTGAATTAGATTTATCAATTGTAGAATTATCCTTTCAGATTATTACCTGATTTCATGACATGGCTGTCACTGGCACTGCAATAAAAACAAACAAATAAACAAACAAAAAAAATAAGTTTAGTAGGTTCAAAAGACGTATTGTCAACAACAATCAAAAATGTCACTTATTTTTCATTTGAATGGGACCAGTGCAGTGTGGAAATGTGTATTATGGTCTGATGAATTAAAGTTTTTGATTGTTTGTGGATAATGGTCGATGTTTGCCCCAGGTCAAAATAAAAGAAAAAAGTGTCCAATATATTACATGGCTAAATTTCAAAAGCCACAGCCATGTTATGCAGGTGTTTTAGTGTAAACTGCATGTCTATGAAGACTTAATGCTATTTAAATTATATGGACAAAAGTAATAGGACCAACCTACAAATCACTTGAAATCAGGTTCCTTCCAGTCCCATTGCTGCAGGTATATATTTATCCATTTAGTTTTGCTTTACAAATTTTTGTAAAAGAATGGGTCCTTCTGAGCTCACTGAATTCAGTCAATGACACTGTAATAAGATGCCACTATTGTAACAATCAGTTTGTGACATTTCTTCTCTCCTAGGTATGAAAATGAAAGCATTTAGGAACCACAGCAATTCAGCCTCAAAGTGGCAAACCGTGTACGGTTATAAAGCAAGTTCACTGACTGCTGAAATGCACAATACGTAGTACATTATACAAAAGTATTGTGTGTTCTGTAGATCTCACAAATGCCCTTCTGGATGAATGCGCAAGAAGTCCCACAGACACACTCCAAAATTTTGTAGAAAGCCTTCATAGAAGATGGAAAATGTTATAAATGCAATGGGGGAGTAACTCCTTATTCATGTGTATCGATTAAATTAGATTGTCATAAAACCTCCTGTAGGTGTTATGGGTAAGATTCCCAAGACTTTTGTCCATATAGTGTATGTACAGTTTGGAGTAGCCTATGCTGCCTTCTATACAGCTTTTTCAGGAGCTTAAATTCTCATTTGAATGTAACCACTCCAAGCTACATTCTGCCTGCCTGGCTTAGTCATCACAGTGTATGAGTGATAGACTACAGATACCTCTTTCATTGAAAGTGTGTGGTATATTATGGAGTGTGAAAAGTAACAGGACCTGTATGATTGCACAGCTGACGACTTTGTTATCTGATGTTACCTGGAAAGATGATGTAATACAGTTATAAACATGTCCTACATTGTGTATAGCATACTGCAGGTATTATATTTTTAATGGGTGTATATTTACAAAGCCCACAAAAATCTAAGAAACATTAAATAATAAACAATACAAACATAAAATATTGTGGGGTTTTTTTCCATAATGTAAGGCTACAAAGTGTTAGTAAACTTAAATTTTCTGGAACTACGTTTAGGATTGTATCCTCATCCAATTTTGAATATACAGACATCTATATTCACAGTAAAATCAGTTCAAAATGTATGTATTTGCCAAGCTCATAGTCTGTAGTATCAGCATGAAAAGAAAGGCATTAGTGACATGGTGTGTGTGTGTGTGTGTGTGTGTGAGAGAGAGAGAGAGAGAGAGAGAGAGAGAGAGAGAGAGAGAGAGAGAGAGAGAGAGAGAGAGAGAGAGAATTTGTGCATGCTGTTGAATCTGCAGCTCTGGAACACTAACCGTAGTTATCAGTCCACACCTGCTAAATACACAGCCATTCACACAAAAGTACACCCAGTAAATACACAGAAAAGAGCAAGAGCATTATGCAATCATTATACACTTATACCGGGAAATTCACCAAAACCAGAGGCTAAAGTGATATATAGTAAGAATCAGGGTTTATGTTTTTCATATTTATCCTAATATTTACATATTCCAGATTAATAATAATTACCCCCTGCAGTGAGCTAGCATATTAAATAGGGCTGTGCATATAGATGTTTTGTTTGTTTTTACTAATTGAGAAAAATGCCTTAATTGGACTGACACAGTCATTTAGCAAGAATGTATCATGAGTACTACTGAAGAAAGTGTAAACATTAAGGTGACTTCCTATTTTCTGTTTGACATAGACTAAGCTTAGATTGGGAACAGATTAATACAAATCTTGAACTAAATATAACTCATTTCACATTAAATTTAACAGCAGAGTTTCTAAAATTACTAAATTATTATGTTAAATAGGGGGACAACTGGTAGTTTCGCTGTCATACAGCTCCAGAGTCTGAGGTTGTGGGTTTGAACCCCACTCTGGGTGATTCTCTTTTAAGGAGTTTGGTGTGTTCTCCCTGTTTCTGCATGAGTTTCATCCGGGTGCTCCCAGTCTCCTCCCACAGTCTACATATATATATATATATATTTCTTTTTTTTTGATACCTAAGATTTTATTTGTTATCGTAGTAGATATAGAATATACATATTATCCATATTATACATATGGATTCAAAATAAATCCATAAAAACACTGGGGTTTGGAATGTGTTTATTAAACGGGGTTGTTTTTTGTAAAAAGTCACATACATTTTCAGCATTTTTACACACTCAATATTTGTGCGAAAAATCAAAAATATTATTCCACACAGACACATTGAAACATTCTCTCTCTCTCTCACACACACACACACACACACACACAGACACACACATATTCTCATATACACATCAACAGACAACTCAAACAATACTGCAAACAGATATCCAAATTTACCACCATTATCTTCTGCCACTCATAGAACTACACACACACATCCAGTCCCATCCCTCACATCCTTGAGTGTGTGCTCATAGTTCATCATGAGTGGCTGCTTCTTCTGATTTCAGTTTGAACTCTTCCTCAGTGATCCGCCCATCCTTGTTGCGGTCCTGGTTGTGATACATATTCTCTATGATACGGTGAGCATCAAAGCCAGGGGCCAGACGACCTTTTCCTTCTTCCACTTGTTGCAGAATGTAGTCTGAGAACTAGAGGGACAACAGAAGATAAACAGATAAAACAGAAACTCTATGGACACATGCAAATGTTCTTGTTGCCTCTCTTTTAATACCTATACCTACTGGCACTGTTAGAGGATTGTAAAAGAGTATTAGCAGCAAGTTAGCAGAAGGTTTGATTTTTGGTTGTGATGGCTTTCATATTGCATTAATCTTACTATATAGTTTTTTAATTAAAGATACAAACATACCTGTATTATCAGACGATTATAAAATTAAAGTCTACAGCCATTTTTTGAGGGATAATATATATTTTACAACAGCAATCTTTTTGTTTCCTATACTATTATTATTTTTGCTATTAGTATTATTTTATTTATTACTATGTCTTTAGTTGCTCTTGCCTGGGAGGGCCAACAAAATTTTGTTGTATTGCTGGCACAGTTGTATAATGACAATAAAGTTTTCTAATCTCTAATCAAGTCTAATCTAAATTTGCAACTTAACAGGAGAATGACAAACCTTCTTTTCATTTTTCTTTCCACATAAGTCAATACAAAAAGCTTATATTCCAAGTAATTTTGGAGCATTTCTATTGATGTTCAATTGATGTAGTAAATGTTTTTCCATTGAACAGCAACGATACACAAAAACATGCACTCTACCTCAGTGGGGTCAACTTCTAAGTCCTTGTTTCTGTCCATTTCTTTGAAGAGATCGGGTGTCACATCATTATTCCATACAAACATGTAGCCATCAGGAAGACCCTCCTCAACCCCCACCAACTCAATCTCAAACACCAGCACAGCGCTGCCAGGGACCTCACCATCTATAAATACACAAAATAAACACATATAAACAAATGTCATTACAAATAAATTTTTTAAGCAAAAAATTTAAGCACCCTCTAGTGGTTCAACCAGCCACTGCACACAGAACCAAAACCAGTCCCTCCTGACATCCCTTCAACCCCTGCAAGCAGCCAGTCATTAGCTTGATTTCCAACAGTGCATGTTATGTATATTTTGACATGTTTGAGTTGATGAAACCAGCAAATATCAAGGTTTTATACCATGACTCAAGGTAGACCAGGGTTGTCAAATATATGACCATGACTCTGGCATGTTCTAAAATAGAGACTAATTTTGTCAATTGTAAATTAATAGAAATATCCCGCATTACAAATGGAAAGGAGTTAGTCTCTGTTATTCCATTAGGGGCAAAATAGCACAACAAAATCTGGGCCTGTCCATATTTGATAGATAAATGTGACAAGCTAAGAATTTGACAAAACGTGTCTCTTTCCATAAAAAAAGTTAACACACAGCTAATACAGATTCATTTTCAGCAGATTTATTTTTTGAAACTTCTAGTTCTTGCTTAAATGGACACTATGTAATATTTAGCCTCTCTTTCCTGCTGCTCTGGGCTCAGCAGAGCAATTGTGTCAATTGTGGAAGAATACATTTATTTCAGTACATTAATTAATTCATTCATTGTCTGTAACCGCTGATCCAGTTCAGGGTCACGTGGATCCGAAGCCTACCCGGAATCACTGAGCACAAGGCATGAACACACCGTGAAGAGGGGCACCAATCTTTCACAGGGTAACATTCACTCACGCACTCACACCTATGGACACTTTTGAGTCGCCAATCCACCTACCAGCCTGTATTTTTGGACCGTGGGAGGAAACCGGGACACCCGGAGGAAACCCACGCGGACACAGGGAGAACACCAATCCCCTCACAGACAGCCACCCGGAGCAGGACTCGAACCCACAACCCCAGGATCCTGGAGCTGTGTGACTGCAACACTACCTGCTGCATCACCGTGCTGCCCTTATTTCAGTATAGTGCCTTAAAATGAATTACACAAGTGGGAACCCCAGGAGCAAATAAATAAAACCCAAAACTAACCTAGTGTTCCTTTAAATGTTGCAGTTGTGTCAGGCTCCAGAATGCAATTGAGCCATCATTTCAGGTGGATCTGGAAATCTACTAGCTAACTACAAAGCTAACTACATCAGCAATACTACAACTGATATATGTTGATACATGCTTATTGTGACTTAACAGGTCATAATATATGGAAACAATATTAAACTAAGAAAAATTTCATAGTTAAAGGAGAAAACATTTATGCTTTTTTGTTCTCTTGCGCAGCCATTTTGCCAGTGATTCACAAGTCATTTATAACACTCTGTTTGAAGCATGTCTCTGAAAAATCTGCTTTTGAAGGGCCATGTAGCCTTAATTCTATGCCCTATTCAATTATCCCAAGAAGAACTGAGACACCCTACCCTTAGGCATAAAACAGCTACGTGGTAGGAGCAAGGGGTGAAATGGGATTGAGAACAATTCTTACATTCTTGCTATGAAAATGGAATCCAATTAATTTCTAACTACCTAGAGTAGTGCTGAAAGAATATGATATTTAGCATCATTCTCAGATTCATCATGCTGAAAGCACAATGATTTTCAAGGGCAAAAGAAAAGATAAAATAAATGAAGTGCTGCCTGAGCCGAAGAGCACCTGAATATTCAGTAAAAAAAAAAAACATGCAGAAACAAAGATGCCACACAATATCATTACACAATGTATGCCGTCCAGGCAAAGTTACATGAGTGGGAGTCACACCTGGTAAACTGAGACACTACTAATTTTCCCCATATGAATGATATGTGCCAATCAATATGCTCAATAGAAAATATGAGTCGATAGAAAAACTAAATTATGAAACTTCATATGCATTTCATACTATTTCTGTACTAGAGACGGAAATTTAAATTTTTCAATCACTATTCACTGTCATGGCTTTAGATATACCTGTGGACAACAGACAAATTGCAGTGTGATTTTGAGTTGAAAAACAACTTTATGACTGTGGATGCATTCTTTAAGATTATTTGGCCTGCATATCCCAAATTGACTGCTTTAGCTGCCAATATGTTACCTATGTTTGTAACTATATTTGTGCTCAAGCGTTCTCTGGAATGAACATCAGTGAAACAAAACTGTTAGTTTCTCAGAATGTATTACCTGATTTTAATAAGTTAAACAGGTGCCAAGTATTAGGAGAATTATGATGTGTGATTATATTTTAAAGCAGCCTAGCTTTCCAACATAAACTGAATGCACTGAATGGCAAGTTTAGCCTTAATAACTATTACATAATATATACATGATTAAGATTAAAGTAATTACATTTATATGCAGTGTTATAAGCTTGTTACCAGAAATTGCCAGTCTTACAAATAATCAAGATTTGGCTAAGCCCAATTAATTACCTAGTGTTGAGTTATAAAGATTACTCCATGTTTGTGAGGGAACACATGGTAAAAACATATTTTATAATGAATTGCAGCATTTTCATCCATCCATTTTTTATTTTCAGTTTGTGGATTCAGAATATACCTTAAATATAACACCTTATAAATTGTGACATATAAGAGGAGATGTTGTAGTAGTATAGATTAACACTGAGTTGTTTTTCTTGTTTCATTGAGTGTAATGTTTTGGACCTCATTTGCCACCTCTGGTCTCTGTGTATCATTATAAGATACAGAGGTATGTGTTAACGAATAGTGTTTTTCAGATATGAAAAGAGAGCCTTACCCACTCCTCTTTCTCCATAGCCAAAGTGAGGAGGTACAATCAGTTTGCGTTTCTCCCCAACACACATCTCCAGCATTCCCTGCTCCATGCCTGGAATCACCTGCCCTGCTCCCAATACCACATCATAGGTCTTTCCATATTTGTGCCTATACACACACACACACACACAAACACACACATGAACCACAGAGATCTAGTACAATGAGTTGTAATTGTTTAGTCAATGTTGTAAGAAGCATAGTCCAAAGTATCTGCATCAATTACCACCAAAAAATGCTTATTTAGAATTTTTATTATTTACTTAAAATATCAGATTATTATAATTGTATATTTTGGCATGAAATAATTTTAATGAAATAATCTTGTTTTTTGAGCACTGTTTATATTTGGTGTGTGATTGTGCTTTGGGTTGCTTAGGTTGCTTCCATGTGGCAGAATCACATTATATATTAAAATGACAGTACATGAACACACAGTGTGGACATAACAGAATAGAAATAATCGATATAGACGATTAGAAGTTGTTTTACTAACGAGGAGTCGATGTAAGTTCCATCCAGAAGTGTGGCATTGTAGTGGTATTTGACAAAGTCACCACGTTTGGTCATGTAGCTGCACTGCTCTGGCTTTTCACTGGTCATCTGCACTGTGTCAGATGGGTTGTGAAAGTCAATTATGTGGACATCAAACACCAGCACGGCAGAACCAGGGATCTTGGTGCCTGAGAGAGGGAGAGAGAGAGAAAGAGAGAGAGAGAGAGAGAGAGTGAGAGAGAGAGAGAGAGAGAGAGACAGATACAGAGAAATAGAGAATGTAAGAGGATTCTGTGTTATTTGAAGTATAAGCTAAAATGCACAGACTGTACAAAAACATTTGAAGTAAAAAGAAGGTCTCTAAGGCTTTGGAATCTCTGTGCAATGCAATAATATAATAATAATCTCTGTGCTATGCAATGTATAATTTATATATTAATATGTATACAGAGAGAACGAGGTCTCTAAAGCAGTAAGATTTAAGTTTTTAGTTCACATATGCACAAAAAAAAATAATAATACTGACCTGTCCCCTCCTCTCCATATGCCAAATGAGGCGGGATGGTGATCCTTCTGCGTTCTCCGACACACACACCCAGAAGACCCTGGTCCATGCCAGCTATTACATAGCCCTTCCCAATATATGTGTCATATGTACGATTCCTTGAGTAGCTGAAAGACATTACAATATAAAATATTAGGTGTCACACTGATCAGATTTTAGAGGCAGAAATAAGGAATAACACATTTTCTTAAAAAAAAAAAAAAAAAAAGATCAGATCACACACACACACACACATATATATGTAAGAATATACTGTGTTATTTAAAAGTACCATTAGCCTTGTCAAATCTATAATTATTCACTGCTTCTATAATGCATGTATGTACATATGTATGTATCGCTCTCATTTTCTCTTATCTCTTTATTATTTATCTCTATTATTTATAATTGATCTACATTTTTGTAGTGTAAAGCTCCATATGATAGGTCAATCAGTATTATCTGTAGTGACTGGAGAGAAAATAAATATTATATAGGAGGGATATCCTATTACTTCAACATGGCCTTGTGCATACCTGGAGTCAAAGAAAGTCCCATCTAGCAGTGTCCCATTATAGTGGTAGCGCATAAAGTCTCCTTCTTTGCTCTTGCGAGGGCAGGAGTCTGGGAGATTCTGGACCTCCACTGTGATTTCATCTTTGGGATTATGGAGGTCCAACAGAACAACATCAAATACCAGAGAAGCCTGACCAGGGATATCACTGCCTGGAAAAACAGAAAGAGGACAGAATGACACAAAGGCCATACTACCTGAAGTTTAAAATGCCTAAAAATATACTGCAAACATTAACAATACAAGATTATGAAAAACTATTATATTTATCAGTGCGTCATATTATAACACTGACAAGTGCCATCATGTCCTACATTTCTATATATAAATATATATAAAATTTATAAGACACATACCATCTCCATGTTCTCCATAGCCAAGTGAGGGAGGCATTGTGATTATGCGTTTTTCTCCCACACACATTCCCAGAAGCCCCTGGTCCATACCGGCAATCAACCAACCAATCCCCACATATGTGTCATAAGTCCTCATGCGAGTATGACTGTAAAACAAAAACATAAAAAATATCCAATTAAACAGAAGAAACATGTATAGGGCATTGTTAAAAGGAGAATTAACTGTGCAGAAAAAAGGCTACCGTTCTCATAAATATATATTAAAACTGATAAATATAAACAGTACTTTTAGGCACCAGATATTATGAGATTTCAAAAGCTATTTATCTGAGTAGTACGTGTTTATTTGCTAAAAACAAACAAACAAACAACAAATACCACCAAGGTTATTGGTTTAACTTTTTCCAAATCTCTCCTCATGGCAGTCCATATTATTAGAGGTTATCATCCAACACCTAGTTTTACCAGTTAATGAGTAATGATTTTAAATGTTTTTTTCATTAATTCATCCTTTTTTTCATGAATGAATGAATGAATGAAAAGGATTTTAAATGTGTGCTGTTTATTTAACAAATTCATACAATCAAGGAGAATCTGAACAAAACATTGTTTTTCAAACTCACTCAAATCTACTACTATATAAAATTATATATTGTATTTACTGTGATTATATATACATTTACACAAGCACCACGCTTACTGAGAAGGCATTAGTTTAAATATATATAATTATCTTAGGGGCATAATATTTTTAATTAATACTTTGCTACTGCTCAATATATACTTAGTCAATTCTAACAGTTTATGGCCTTTATCCTTTTACCTGGAGTCAAAAAGTGTTCCATCAAGCAGAGTGCCATTATAATGGTAGCGCACATAGTCGGAGACCTGAACACTGCGGTCACATTTCTCTGGCTTGTAATAGGTCTGAATCTGCACTTTATCATCAGAGTTCCAGATATCCAGCAGCAGCACATCAAAGTGTAAGATGGAATCAGGAGGAATGATGTCACCTGTAAGAAGTCAGAAGGGTTATGCTCCATGTCATGAGTCTCAAAAAGGTCATGAGTGAGAAAATCTAGAAATATACTCGTCATATACTTTAGATCCCCTAGATGCTGGTATTATTTTCTGGCAAAGGCCCAAAAGTGCGGAAAGTCATTGTCAAAAAATTGGAAATACACTTATGCACTAATATGGTGGCATATAGATTTTTGTGACAGAGGCATATGAACATGCAAAATTCCTAATACTGCCTTTATTTTGGGTGGTATAGTACATTTTCACTTGACTTTGGTTTGTGTTGTTATATAAGTAATATAATTATTTATACACACTCATGAGTGCACAAGACACAATCTCCCTAATCTGTGATTTGTTTCCTTACTAACTAGTACCAACATGTGGACATGGCTCAAAATTCCATTCAGAAGTCACTCCCTTTAGAAGTCCCCACCCCCCAGTCATTCTCTCTCTCTCTCTCTTCTTCTTCTTCTCACTCTGTCTGTCTCTCTCTCTCTCTCTCTCCCACCCCCACTACTATCACCTTCCTCTCTGGCCTACACAAACACCTCTCCCCATTTAAACTGCCTAAGCCCCACAACCACCTCTGATATCCCCTTAAAGCCGGGTTTATGGGCCAGGGCCATTTGGCCAGGTAACCACAAACAAGAGAGATAAATAATAAAAGGATAAATAAATAAAAGGATCAGATGATATATATATATATATATATAACTGGTCTCCCTCCTCCTTGTGTTAAACTTTTTGTCTAGACATGTGAGTGTATATGGTATATACATATTATTTAAATTTACCATAGCCATTTTTCCCATAGGCCAACTCTGGGGGGACTTTGACAAGGCGTCTCTCATTTACACACATGCTCAATAAAGCTTTGTCCATCCCAGCAATCAGCTGACCTCGGCCAACAAACACATTGTATGTGGTGCCACGGTCATAACTGTAAAAAAAGAAGAGGGAAGGGGGACAAATTGAGACAGAAAAAGAGTTAAGTAGTGAAGGATATAGGCAAACAGAGGGGGGGGTCGGTCATATCAGTGCTGAGGAATGGGCTGGTGTGAAGTTTCAGGAAAAGATTTTCAGGACCACCTTGTTCTTCTTGTAATTCATTCATTCTGTTGTTGTGCACATGTCAATTTGTTTTACTGGGAAATGATGAAGAATGATAAAGCTGCAGTTTGGCCTTCTGTCATTGATTACATTGCTCATTCATACATAGGCAGTCCACCCACTGGAAACTGTGTGCTTTGAATTTACTTGGTCCTGAAAAGTCTAATGGATTCCATTTGTATTAATTTAAACGACATCAGCAAAAAGACTAGCGTTCACTTATCTTACTTTGGGCAAGGACCGTTATAGAAAGTATATTCAAAGCCACATTATTAGTTTACAACCCTTGGACTCATTCAGAAACTCGCCTGCGTGGCAAACAGAGTGTAATTGGCTTTTACTTTACAAGTTGCGGATGAACGTCTGCCTTAGGCATGCTGAGATTATCTGAGGGATTTTGTTATTATGTTTTACCTGGAGTCAAACTTCTTGCCGTCTGGGAACATGCCGTTGTAGTGATACCGGACGAAGTCACCGGTTTGCACGGCCCTGTCGCAGCGTTCAGGCATGAAGGTCTTCTCCACCACGATGTCATCTAACGGCACCGGCGGGGCGTTACAGGCCACAAAACTGACGAGAAAAGCAAGGAGAATCATCCTCACAGTGAGTCGCTGTGTCATTTTCACCGGACTGTCCTGGGGTCTGTAACCGTTCTCTTCCCGAGCGCTGCTCCGCCACAGCCCCCTCAGCGCGCGCTCTATCTCTCTGTGCAGGAGGACGCGTTTCTCTCGCTCTCTCTCTCTTTCTCTCTCTCTCTCTTTGTGCAGGTCTGTAGACGTGGTATCGCAGGCCGGTTTTTTTTTTTTCAAAGCCACTAAAAGTTTTCCTCGGGCTTTCGTGCTTTGCTTTACTGCACCCGTTTTTCGGAAAAAAAACGCCTCCTTGTGGAAATCGGCTAAAAGCTCATGTGATTGGCTGCGGCGCTCCCGTCTCCCGTGCTGTAATTGGCTGACAATTCGTCAATCATTTACCCCAAAGAACTGAGCAGGCTATAAACATCAGGATTGGCCAGTGGCGTGCTGTTTCCTGCCCTGGGATTTTACAGTATGTCTTCTCTGGCCCTGCCCATATTCACACATCTCCGTTAGCTACTCGTCGTGGCTTCCTACATAACTAACTACATTTAGAATGTTTTAGTGACATGTTTTATTATTAATAATGTTTCTGTGTGTTTTATAATTCGTGTATCAGTTTACTAAGTCACAGTGACGTGCATAAACCATGAGTCTGTTCTGCAACGTTAGATTACATGAACTTAGAAGAGAACCTTTCCTATAAGACACATTTGACTGGAGAGTTATCTGGAGAAATTGAGTTTTTTTTGCCAATAATTATAATATAATTATGTAATTATATTATAATATAAGATTATAATTTTGTTTTAACTTTTTAGCTAAACTCAAGCCAGACAAACCAACCTGTGAAGGCTTTTCCCACTTCAGGTCAGACAACCTCCTCGAATGTGTAATATACTAGGGCTATAGTAGGTTTCTGAATGCTTGAAGTATACTGACCAATCCCAGCGTAGAAAACGGAGTCGATTGACCAATCCCAGCGCAGGAGACAGAATACCGCTAGACGCCGTGGCAGTGTATCTCATGAAGCGCAGGACTAACCGGAATGCGGGTGGGAAAGAATAAATAACATGAAGCGGTATCATATTACTGAAGGCAATCGCGCATGGGCGCGGGAAACGCGCGGCTTTTCCTACGTGGCAGAGCGGGGAGGAGGAGGAACTCGGCGATGGGGGTCGTAGGAGTAGATTAAAGATGGCCAGGAGACCACAGTATAGGAGAGGATCCAGGCTAATGGTTCTGGCCTGTACAGCAAAATCCCAAATGAGGAACAAGCTCCTGGACACAGGATGTCTTTAGATATGAAACAAAACAAAGCAATACAAATCATTACTTCATTGACCTCTGGAAGGTCACGTTTAATTTTACTCTTTACACTGCGTTCACTAAAACGTGTAGTTGTTACTTAAACTAGTGTAGTCCATGCATTTTTCAATTTCCTGTGAAAGGAATTAAGAGTTTACATGAGGAGTAATTCAGACTGTATGAAATGCTCTGCTCTTAAAAGCGTGTCGGAGGTGGAATGGTTCACTGCTGATGGGAACCAGACGTCAGATGCATTTAAGATACCAATTTCTATTATGTATTTTTGAAGTAATGTTTATGTCCTAAATCATATATTTAATAGATTAAGGCCAGTGCGACATGTGCAAAATCAACACTGTAACAGTATAAATTAAGACCAGGACAAATAGGTCGTAGAACTGTAAATAAATGAGCTGGGTTTGTGTTGTAGGCCTTGCTTCTTATCAAATCTAATCAACAGTGTGGGGTTTAGCTGTGTGCTGTAGCCTGGCATTCCCCTCATAAGGCCCAGTTTCTGAGACTCATTAATCTAGTGTCAGCATGTGCTTACTACATTTATGCAAACAGTTTGATCGTGTAGGGCTAATTGGCATTAGTGACATTTTAGTGGAAAACCGAATAAAAATGGTGTTATAATTCAGATTTACCACAGGCCTAAACACTACCCTGTGACCTCGCCCTCCATTTATTTATGTCTCCTATACTGTCGTTTACAGGTGTATTTAACGAAGAGATTAAGGTAAAGCAGTGCAGATGTTTGAGGAAACGTATGGAGAAATGCGCTTTAAAAATTAAAGCGCCCCGACAGTAAATGAAAATGTAAATGCCTAGGTGGAGGGGGCGGGGTGGGAATGGCAGCTGTGTGAGGACGTGGAGAGCCAGCTCTCCCCACTTCTCCCCCCTTCCTCCACACTTTTCTCCTCCTCCTCAAACTTTCGTCCAAACTCTTCCATTGTGACCAAAATGGCCTCCTGTCCGCCGTATCTGGTGCTCTCTCTGCTTCTAGTCTCCTTTCTCCCGCTCTCTTGGGCTCAGTATGAGAAGTACAGCTTCCGCAGCTTCCCGCGGCACGAGCTGATGCCTCTGGACTCCGCGTATCGCCACGCGTTGGAGCAGTACAGCGCGGAGAAGTGGCCGGACACGGTGGAGTATATGGAGGTGAGTCTGCGCCTCTACCGGCTGCTGCGCGATAGCGAGGCCTTCTGCAATCTCAACTGCAGCTCCGTGCGCCTGGATGACGAGAGCCGCTTCGAAGACTTCGCCGAGCTGCGTGCCTTCGGGAACGTGATGAAGCGCGCGCAGTGTCTGAAGCGTTGCAAACAGGGTCTGCCCGCCTTCCGCCAGACGCTCCCGAGCCGCGAGACCGTGGATGAGTTCGAGAGGCGCGAGCCCTACAAATACCTGCAGTTCGCATACTTCAAAGTAAGTAATGCGCATGGACCAGTGTGAAGTGTGTGTGGTTGCATTTAGTGCCAAATGTTTTATTTACTGGAATATTGTTATTGTATTTTATTGTTTTGTATTTACATTTTGGTCGTATGAAACCACCATAACATGGACATTGATTCTATTCTGAATATCAAACCATACATGAGTTTTCTTTAAATGGATTTTAGATTTCAAAATGTAAAGATATGATCATCTAGTTTGGATGTTCTCGACTCCTAGCAGGCCCCAGTTTTCCAAAATAATGTAATATAATGTAATGCACAATTATTTGTCATTGTACAACATACAAATAAAAGTGTCTTCCGCATTTAACCATCTGTGGCAGTGTACACACACAAACACTAGTGTACTAGGGGCTGTGAACACACACCCAGGAGCTGTGAGCAGCCATCCCCAGCACTCGGGGAGCAGTTGTGAGTTCAGTGCCTTGCTCAAGAGCACCTCAGCCATGGACTGAGGGAGGAGGACAGTGCTGTTCCTTCACTCTCACTGCCCCCAATTTGTTGCCAGTCGTGGGAATCAAACCAACAACCTTCCAGTCCTAAACTCATTTGTATCCTGAGCTGTTTCATGCAGTAAGCTGTCTCCAATATGTGGAGACATTTCCACCTTAAGTAATCCCAAATAACAAAAATAAGTCAATATTACTCAAACCAGAATAGCTACATCCTTAATTCAATTCATGCCTCTCAACCTTTGGAGGTTTCTTAGCCATCTAAACAACTTTTCTCTGCCATAAGCAGAGAGTGAGAAAGCTATGGAGTGTATTTTTTTTAATCAAAAATATGCAAAAATAAACCTGCAAACAAAATTCTTAGAATCATAAGGAGAAAGTATGTTTTGTGAATGCAAAACAGAAAAAAAAATCAAAAACATATTCTTAAAAATTATTTACCTCCCTTCTAAGACCTTCACACCCATGAAAAGTGTTCTATAATTAAGAATAAAAAAAATCAAAGACCTTACTGACAAAATGCAAATGGAAATACGTATTAAATAACTACAAAGAGTAACAAGGCCACCATGTATCTTTTAAAAATAGATTTTATGTTGATATATTGTTTCATTTTTTCTTTCACAACATATACTTTTTGCTCTTGATGCTAAGAATTTTGTTTGCAGATTTATTTTTGCTTTTGTAAAGATTTTCACACAAACCTTACTCCATAGAAAACCTATCATCCTTTTTTTTTGTTTGGATCGGAATCCAGCGCGCAAACAGACTGGAGAGCCTTTAAGAATCAGTTTTGTTCTAACATGCTTTCAGAAAACATGACCTGGGGCAGTGGTACCTAAAGAATGCAATGGAATATATGCTGACTGTGTGTGTGTTTGTGTGTTTTAGAGCAATAACCTGGCCAAGGCAGTGTCTGCTGCACACACTTTTCTGCTGAAGCATCCTGATGATGAGATGATGCAAAGGAATATGAATTACTACAAGAGCCTGCCAGGAGCTGAGGAGCACCTCAAAGACCTAGAAACCAAGTCATATGAGGCAAGACATACACACACACACACACACACACACACACACACACACACACACATACACACACACACACACACACACACACACACACACACACACACACACACACTTCTGTAAATCTTGCTTTTAATAATTATGGGTGTCTTGATTAGTTCATTCCATACCTTTAATAAATGACCGGTGGGCACAATTTTCAGCTAGTGCACTGTGCACAATTTGAGGTCAGATGGTATATATTAGGTTGGATATTTATTGATTTATTTATATTACTTTTTTATTAATAGCTAAGGTTCTGGAAAGGTGCTGCAGCAGCTTTGTTTTCATCAATCATGTAAGGTGTATATAATATAGTACTCAGAGAATATCATTGCTCTTGTTCAAAATAAATATGTGCTTCCTCAGATTGTGCATTTTATCAAGGGTTAACAGAATCAGTATTGAAAATCTGAGTGAGCACATCTTTATTTTGCATGAGAGCAGCAAAAGAGTGAGCATTGCATAGATAGTGCTCACATATTTTTATAAGGACACAGTTGATTGGAGTAACAAAAGCTACCCTTTGTGGAGCAATTCCTAAATGTGTCCAATGTATGTGACTATGTGAGGTACAACCTTAGTGTGGGGTTTCTTTCATTCTTGTTGGCTTGGAGATCCAACAAAAGAAGGTTTTGATAGCAACTGGTCACTGCACTTTGGATACACAGTCATATGCCTCACTGTGACTGACAGTAAATAGATTTTTTTTCTTCCGCAGGCACTGTTTATTCGATCAGTGCGGGCATATAACGGTGATAACTTCCGCACATCTGTGTCAGATATGGAGTTAGCACTCAGAGACTTCTTCAAAGTTTATGATGAATGTATTGCTGCCTCAGAGGGTTCCAGAGAAATCAAAGACTTTAAAGATTTTTACCCATCCATTGCAGGTTGGTGTACACTTCTCTTTCCCCACAATTAGAACAAACATGAGCTAAACCCTTATTTAAAATATACTGATTTTTTTCTATCCATTTGTCATTTTCGTCTATAACTGAATAATGAAGAGTTTTTTTCTCTCTCAATTCTTGCTCTCTCTCTTGTTTCTCACAATCTCTCTCTATATATTCATAGATCACTATGCAGAAATTCTTGAACGGAAGGTCCGCTGTGAGAGTGAACTCACACCAGTTGTTGGTGGATTTGTTGTGGAGAAGTTTGTGGCGACTATGTATCACTACCTTCAGTTTGCGTATTATAAATGTGAGGCTCTGTTTATTTTACAATTAAAATCTCAATTGAAATAAGTGCTGTGATAATGATTTTATATTTTTAATGTCTTAATGTGTGTGTGTGTCTGTTCTTGTTTCCAGTGAATGACTTGAAGAATGCAGTGCCATGTGCAGCTAGCTACATACTCTTTGACCCCAATGATGAGGTGATGAATAATAATGTGGTGTATTATCAGTACCACAAAGAGAAGTGGGGGCTCAAAGATGAGGACTTTCTTCCAAGACCAGTCAGTATTCCATATTCATTTTATACTAGGGTTGTGCACTCTGGCATATTTAGAGAACATCCATAAAAATGAATGAATATATATATCCATCCATTATCTGTAACCGCTTATCCAATTTAGGGTCGCGGGGGGTCCAGAGCCTACATGGAATCATCGGGCGCAAGGCGGGAATACACCCTGGAGGGGACGCCAGTCCTTCACAGGGCAACACAGACACACACACATTCACTCACACACTCACACCTACGGACACTTTCGAGTCGCCAATCCACCTGCAACGTGTGTTTTTGGACTGTGGGAGGAAACCGGAGCACCCGGAGGAAACCCACGCGGACACGGGGAGAACACACCAACTCCTCACAGACAGTCACCCGGAGCGGGAATCAAACCCACAACCTCCAGGCCCCTGGAGCTGTGTGACACTACCTGCTGCGCCACCATGCTGCCCTGAATATATATATATTACAATTAAATATGGTAAAGAAAACATAGATTGACATATTATAATCCACAAACTTAACCTGGCTAAAAAAATAATTCCATAAAAAGTGTAGGTGCTCACAATTGAAAATATTCCCTTTACATCAGAAATGTTATATCCTCTGAGAGAGCACAACAAATACTTGATTATTGTTTTCAGTATTTTAGTAATGATACCTGGAAAGCTTAACACATACTTGTTCCATATGCACACACATTACGTTTTAACAATGCTAATAACCAAACAAACAAATTGGGTTAAAAAAAGTTTATATGAGTAATGTTTTTACTGTTTTGTGTTTCCCTGGTTACAGGAAGCAGTACGGTACCACAATCAGACGACCCTGCAGCTGCAGCTGTTAGCATTTGCCAAAGACAAACTACAGCAGGATGACGAGGTCAGCAAAATAGAAAGTGTTTATGTCTTTACCATGCAACTTTTAACTATGAAGAAATTTGAATAAAGATTTGTTTTAAATAAACCCATTACAAATGAGATAATACAGACTTTTATAATTTGATTAATCACATTCACAGGTACATTATCATCAGTTCCTTAATTCTATTATATTACAATACAGTCTTAGATTACTTTTATTTACACCACAAGGTGTAGGTAAGACTTTTTTGATATCTCACATTTGTTTGTTTTTCTGTGCGCTGGAATTCAGATTATCCCTGTTTTTGGAGGACTTCAAAACTAACTCTTAAATCATCATACTTACCTCAAACTGTTGAAGTATTTCAAGTAAAAGATGTTGTACAATAGATTGTGATCTATAAACATCAGTATAAGTCTTGGGCCATATTTTTATTGATTGATAATCTGTTTTGGAAAATTAAATTAGACTTCTATTTTGGCATCCAGTAGAGCCAGGTGCAATCATCCAAAATTTAGGCCAAAATTACTAAAACGGCTGTAGTCACTGGGGAGCGCAGAGTGCTCATATTTTCAATTCCACTACTGCCCTCTAGCGGCTGAACCCAGAACAGGTTTTTTTTATTATTATTATTACGTTCAGGAGTTGACATACAGCAAAGTTTTCAGTCTGATCTGCCAAAGAGTGTATTGACACATTTTTTTAATAAATATTTGTTTTCAAATTTTTGAATAGTTTACCGCAGAGTGACCAAGACCGGTTCCATCTTCCTCAAAGATATTTTAGTTTGTTAATGTCAGTGTGGGAGAAAGAGAGTGGATTAAATGACAGGAATCAACCTCAGGTTGTTTTTAAAACTTTTTTCCTTTCAGCATTCAGTGATATAATTACTTGTCCAGTTTATATACATTTTTAAAATACGTGGCCCATAATTTGTGCAACTAATTACCTGCAACCATTGCAACTCTCTCTCTCTCTCTCTCTCTCTCTTTCTCTTTCTCTCTCTCTCTCTCTCTCTCTCTCTCTTTCTCTCTCTCAGGGTGAAGTTTTGGAGTTTCTAGATGAGTATCTTGATGTTGAAGAGTAGAATTACGATTAATTGTTTTTTGCACTGAATATAAGAGAACCAGAACATGAGGAAAAGAGAACTATGATCTATGAGTATTGTCCAATGTGAGTATGTTTGCTGTATTTATTTCTGATAGTGCCTTTCCAATATGTGCCTACAAACCTCATGGTCAGTATAAATGCATTGACAATCATAAGTACAATGCAATTTCACTGCACTGTCACTGCAGTCCAGAGGAATAAATCAAAGAATCTCATTTGTTTCAATTTTATAATAAATTAGTGTTCCTAAATCTTTGCTGTCACTTTCTTTTCTTTAGTTTTATGCTGGAAGCATGAGTATGAATTTATTCCTTGTATTTCGCTTTTCCACGAATCTTCATTTTCAGCGACATTTTTGTTGACATTGTTGACAATCTTGAAGAATTCAAATTACTTGTACGTAAATCTCCCCCTAATGACACTTTAATTTTGTATTGTAGTTTTACATATAATTATGAATATATTGGTTTGAGATTCTTCCATTCTATAATTAGCTTATGGATCAGCTTAAAAGTGCTTGTCACTGACATTACTTTAAGGTTGTCCTACCTCATTCTAAAGGATTTTGTGTCCGTCTGATTCCAAAAGATTTTTGGCAATTTGTAACCTGACAATATTTTGATAGAATAAAAACACCAGAAGAAAACACACCAAATATGTGTTGGAAAATATATAAAAAAAGAATGTCTTTAGACACGAGATATCTAAACTTGGGCTCAGAATGAGCAGTGTGTGGATACTCTAGTACCCTGACTAAATTTAACAGCAAAAGACTAAACAGTGGATGTTAAGTTCAAACATTAGAATTTTAAATGCGACTGTGGCACTCACAAACACACACACACACACTACTCATTTTTCGCTGCTGAACCATTAAGCCGTGATACTCTTCTCCTCTCTCTCTCTTTCTCTCTCTCTGTGTGAACTTTTCCTACTATGGTGTGATAAACTGCACAGATACTCCATGTCCAAACACTTTTAAATGAGCCTCTGTTCTCTGTGTGTGTGTGTGTGTGTGTGTGTGTGTGTGCGCGTGTGTGTGTTCATATGTTTGAATGCAACCATGAACATTCATTCTCAGTCTTTCTGATCTCATTGCACTGATCATGTGTACCTCATGTAAACCAACACCACAAAATGTACACTAGATATTCCAAATACCAGATTGTGAGTTATAATTTGAAAATACACAAATACCCTCACATTCACAAATCCAAATACAAGAAAAATTCTGAATTACTAATGACATTGGAATTTATTTATAATCAGTCAGTTAGTTTGTCATATTTACGTTCAGCTGTGTCATGGCCACAACAAGCTATCTGACTTGGTGGTGAACAAAAATATGGTAATCTAATACATTAAAGGATATGGATCAATTTAGGCAACAGAAAATAAGAGTAATTTGCTGCATGAAATAAAATAACAGAAAAACTAAAAAGGTACACCCAATGGAAGCTTCATGTCACATACATGATATGTATTCCTGTAAAGTAATAACAATAGCAATAATAATAATAACAATAGCAATAATAATAATAATTATAATTATAACAATAATAATAATAATACCTTTGGTATATAATCCAATATGATTAGGTTCTTATTTTGAGGAATGACACTTTCTCCTTAACATTAACTCTAGCAACAAGCTGGGAGTGTGTATAATCACAAGGCAGTGTCATGTACATAGCGTACTCCAGACTGCTGGGGCTGAAGGACATATGATAGAATCTTTATATAAAGCTGAAATGTAGTTTTAAATTAAGACCCACTGTACCTTCATTCTTCCTCAAAACTTGACATTCATCTTTTGACTGATGTCATATGCCCAGGGCATGCTTCCCAACATTCCCCAATAAATACCTACGTTATAATACTGTTCCAGAATAAAAAGGGTGTGGGCAAGTTTACCCGTGTGAAAAAAAAAGAACATTCTAGAATATTGTCCAAGGAAAAACATTTATCTCCATTTTTGTGACTTTTTAATTGACTACATCCTTTGAACACAGAAGCTGTCATTCACACTGTGTGAAAATGTTATAATAAATGGACCAATAGAAATGCTCCAAAAATACTCAGAATTAATTACTTTTTTATACCGACTTCCATTGAAAGTGAAGGAAGTTTTTTCCTTATTCCATAATGTTACTATATTGAAGATACATGTTAATCTTTGGACAACAATGATATGCTGTATTTGTACTGTACATTTAGCTCTCCAGTCCAGCACTTGGATTTGATGGTGTTGAAAGTATCTCGTTTACAATTGATTAATGTTTTGACAAAATGTAAACAAATGTTCCTGTGAGATAAAGGAAGTCAACAACACAAGAGCAAAATGACATAATATCAATAGAAGTTACATCAACTCCAATTGTTTGGACAATGTACAATATCTAATGATATTAATAGAAAAATAACAAAGCTATGGAAGTAAAAGAAAATCCATGTGGCTGCACAAGAATTCTTCTCCTAAAACAATATTAGAAAGCAATGCTGGCTTAGAATAACAAATATACAGAGATTTGGATGTTTTGTGGCCAATATTCAAACAGCCAACATGCTGATTAAATACATTTGCAGAAATTCAGTTTCAGTTAGCCAAGTAATTCTAGATGTATTACTATTTATTTTATATAATCTCAGCGGTGTATAGAGACCTACAAATCTCAGAGTAACTTCAGTACGCATTCTTGAGCAAGTAATAATGGAGTCCTGTCGTTGACAACATCAGAATGTGGTGAGAACCTCATAAAGGTTTTTCCAATATATTGCATAAAGTGTTTTGCACATGAAGTTAAGGAGGACACATAAAGTACGTTCAGTATTAGAGAAAAATTGTACTGCGTCCCACACAGCAAATAATGTTTAATTCATCAATGTAAAAACTCTTCTAAAATTACAGTTTACTTTTAACTCACTCAGACAAATCCTGACCAAAGAAAAGCTACTACCTGGTTAACTCTGTTTAATCACAACAAATGGCAAAAACGGTCAGTATCTTTTGCTAAAATTGGAAGCAGCAAGACAATAGATTAACACCCCAAATCAGAAGAGGTTAACAGCATCCACACAGCCATAATTTAAACAATAACGCAACTAGAGTTAAACAGACAGTGTTAAGTCACAAGATTTTTTCCAAAGTGCCATATGGCTATATTTATCAGAGTAACATGACAGTGCTGTCTGAGGACTTAAAGGCTGCACGCATTCAACAGTAGTTTTCAGCCTTGCCCGAGAAAGACTGACTCACCAGATCTCCTGAATCTTTCTCCAAATGGTACACGGGAGGTGGTGAAAGATAATCAAAGTTTAAAGGTTTAATTTAAAGGTTATGGTAGTGCTTTTTTGTTGGTTTGTACCAGTAATAAAGACCATTGCACATCACCATCTTAGATCATAATGTTCATGTAATAATTCTATAAATCTTTAGAAACTCTAATGCAGGTTTAAAGCATTATGAAAATACACACACACACACACACACACACATATATATATATATATATATATATATATAATTTTTGCTGATTTCACACAAAAGTCAATCAGATGCACATTCATTTCCTCTCGCCGGAATGTCTGCAGACGCAAACTTAGCCTAACACCTATGTGTAACACTTAGACTTCCAGCACACAAAGAATTCACTTTCACATATCCTCTGAAACACCCCTCACACTCACACAGTCTCACTCACTCACAAAAGCATCTACACATAGACAAGCATGTTAACACTGAAAAGACGCCTTCAATGCATGCACAGACTCACACCTAGCCTCTCAAATGCAGTCCACACAATGAAATTAAATTTACAAACCTAATCTACAAAAAAAGAAAACAAGGCATCAAAAACAGAAAGGCACAACACAGACATGACATGCAAATTGTGAAGTAAGTATGAAAAAGGTAAAAATACGTATTAACAAAGAAAAGAAGCAATACACAGTTTCTAGCTGATATTACCCTTTCTAGTGTGAAGAGAGCTAAAGCTTCAGGAACTTAAGTCCCCATACTGTGTGAAGATTAGTGTTTACGGTTTGATCATAATGTTCAAACATGTATGGCGTTTGTGTAAGCTATGTGTCTTAGGTTACACAGTCTGCTGGAGCTCAATACATTGGGTTTGTCTGTTAGTTCCATTAAGCTGATAGTGAGAGCTCTTCTGCTGCCTTCTTTTGTAACACCACACACCCAAGGCCACACCAATAATCGCTGCTACTATTGCAATGATGATGGCCGCAATTGTTGGCCCATGACCAGCTACTTGGCAAGGATCTACTCCACAAGCTCCATCCTTGGCTTTTTCATGATGATCCAGGCTACGATCTGGGTCCCCCTCCATAGCACTGTGATTGTCATGAGCTTCTACAGAGATGTCGCCATCAACAATGGGAGTCTTTTCCAGGAAATGTCCAAGATCTTCAGTTTCCCAAGTGAAACTGCTGGTGGGCGTTTCAACATTGCTAAAAATGTGGACTTGTTGAGTAGGTGTGGTATCCAGTGATGCCATGCCTGAAGGTGTAACAGTGTGTTCAAATCCCATTCCTTCTTGACCGTTGCTAACATTCTCAGGCGCAGAGCCAGGTGTATACAGCCCTGGTCTTCTGTTGATAATAGTGTCATCTAGGCTAGCAGTGATCTGAGTGAGGCTGGTGAAATAAGTGGGTCTTATCTCCACATCATTTGTTACACCATGAAAGATCTCTTTAGATCTATCGGTCACATCTTTGGTTTCCACTTCCACTGGTGTCTTGGACTCTCCTTCCATGTCCACTGTTATGGAGTCCTCTGTCACAAAGTAGGTTTCTTCTGACAGGTCAGTCACTCCATCAGACATCTTTCCTTGTGGTGCATCAGTCACTCCTTGTTGCCTCTCTTCATGACGAAACATTCCGCCATAATCCTTCCCTTTGGCACCTGCAGTTACAACCTCCATCTCTTCTTCCTCCTGACGATTAGAACTTATTCCATAATCCTGTCCTTCAGGTTTCTCAGACGTACCTTTAGTACCATTCTCCGGATGGCTTTGGATAACTCCTTCAACACGTTCCCCTTCGAGGCTGTGAGTCACACTTTCAAACTCCTCCAACTTTGAATGGTCGCTCTCAGCACCCACTACTGGCCCTACCTCATCTGTTGACCCTGCACCTAATTTCTCCTCTTCTTGCGGAATAGGGTATCCATCCAGCCATGATTCTTCTGTGCTGCCCAAATTGTGACCAGCGGCCTCATCTGTCAAAGGTGGAGTTATGTATTCTCCATCTTCTTCTGTGGTATTCTCTGCCTTCGGCTTGCTGTCTCCTGTTTTAGCTTTGATATAATTCTCATCCAGGGTAGGGGCTTTAACTGATGATTCTGTACTGATGGAGGGGTGTCCTTCCTCCTGGAAAGCTTCTGAAGGGAACCAGAACATGTGTTTCTGACTGAGCTGAGACACCGGGGGCTCTGTTACAGACACTGCAGGGTCTTCCTCATCTGTGCCCTCCTCTTCCTCTACCATGACTGGCTCATCCTGCTCAGGCTCAAATGTAGACTCTTCAAACTCAGTGATCTCTGTGACTCCAGGCATTAAACTCACATGATGCACCTCTTCAAGTCCATCATAGAGATGACGGTCATCCGGGAGCTTGTCTTCATAGTCAGTGAAGGACTCAGCATTATCTGTAATCCATTAAGAAAAATTGTATTTATGATTCCCTCTCAGATGTGCAGTACATTAATTATAAAGATTGAGAACTATGAAAACTGTAAACAAGGATATTTTGCATTTGGTTTATGTATTTCAGCTGTTATCATTTAACTAAAACACATGTAAACATGTCTCTAGACTAGTTCTGTATTCCTGAGAGTAGGGGTGGGCGATATGACCCTAAAATAATATCACGATATTTTAGGGTATTTTCACGATAACGATATCCTTGGCGATATGACAGAACAATGAAAAATACTTCTATTCATTTCAAGAGCACACTACTGCAACAAAAATGTATATTATTATTCATTATATTAAATATATATAATATATATTAAAATATTAAATGGTTTTATTTATGAAAAAGTTTTATTTTATTACAAATGAAATTTCAATCATTCAGATCCACTTTCCACCATACTTTATTGTGCTTAAATGACTCATGTAAAGAACGTATGCCATATTATGGCTAATTGCCTGATGTCCTTAGGTAAACATGTTAGAATATCATGACGTCATGATATTTTTAAAATAATTTAAAAAATTCTGGCAATATTATTGTGAACGATACAATACAGCACAGCTTACATTTTGACATTTTACGTTTTACATTAAATTCTTTCTCATTATGGAGCTCACTTATATGGTTCTATCATCATTGTATTGTGTGCACTCTCACCTTTGAGACAGAGCTGCACAAGGCCATACCACTCTCCACAGCTGTCACACAGCAGGCTAAAAGCCGTCTCCCCATTGGGGAGGGTGTGTCCTGGGTTACAGGCATACAGAAGCTCATCACCCAGCTCCAGTCCTGTCTGTCCCTGTAGGTGTGTGTTAGGGAACGAAGGGGGTGCACCACAGGGAGTCCCTTTAGTAAAAACAAATGGGTGTTAGATTATGCAACCAAGTGACATATTATATGACCCAATGACATTGTTACAGTGTACTTCTCTAGACCACTTCCTATCTCTCTTTATCCCTTTTATAATTATGCATGTAAGACATTTATGTAATCAAATTTTCTTGTGCTTTGTCGGTAAGGTGAATGATATCACATTTAAAAACAAACAGTTTTCTTGGAATGAAATCCTCAAATCTAAAACCATTTTTGTTTCTGCTACAGAGTGTCAGCAATAACATGTCTAACTACTTTAAAGAGAACAGGCAGGTTATATCACTGTAAGCTGAACATGTAAACTAATGGTTGTGATATAAAGGATTATAAATGAACAATAAGCTAGTTTTGCTGTTTAGTTTTCAATTGTAGTCAGTTATTTTGGTCAGTTAAACTTATCTTCAAGGATTAAAACTCACCAGTATCTTTCACACAGAACACAGCCAATTGCTCAGCTGTCTCTGATGTCACATTCTCCACACTCAGGTCCACAGCCTGTAAACTCCCTGCCACACTCCTGCACACTGTGGTCCTGCATAGAGGCAAAAGACAGATGAAGCTTTGTTAGAAAGCCAGAAATGTAACTTAAGGTACAATGTTGGTGCTTGTACTCTTTTCAATTACTGGTAGTTCATTTTATGTCACAGCTAGTAAGACATTGTGCATCAATAAAATATAATGACCCATTAAAAATAATCAGTGTCAGTGAAATTATAGACAATAACAATATGAATATAATCTGTAACCACTCTGTGATGTAGCTTTTTAGATATTTCTCCCCAGTTATGTATAAAAACCACATTTAATTTGAATGACAAAGGCCATTCCATTTTGAACAAATGACAGAAAGAAAGAAGCTGTATTAAAGAGTTATGTTTCTAATGCTAATAAGCAAAGCAGAGTGAGATGACCATGAGAATTTGGGCTGGACTTGAGTGGAAATGCCTTGTCCTCCTGTTCATACTCTCTCTCTATGTGCCATTGAGAAATGAGTCTCCTGTAGCAGTGTACTCTTAAGATACATTAAGAGAGGCTACTGGCTTTTGTTCTTCACATTAACGGTGATTAAGGGAGATGTTTTTGCACGATGGATACAACATATAAACAAAGGAAACAAAATAACTATTATGTTAACATGAAAATACTAAGAAGAATGCACTTCTTAGTATGGAATGGAACAATTCTATTCTTAATTAGATATTTATATTTGTATTTAATTATTTTTTTAAAAGATTGATTTTACTTGTGTGAGCATTTGTCTCATTTTGTATAAGAGTACATATAGTGTATAAGAACTATACCATGGCAAATAACATCGTTATTCCAAGAGCTCACATTAATATGCATAAAATGTGCTCTTATGCCACTCTTATGAGCTGAGGAAATTATTAATTTACAATTAATATATTAACAGAATATCTAGGTTAAACCTTGGAACAACATGGATCTAAATAGATATATCTTTGTGGCTGAGGGTAGATAAAAATGTATGGCTTATGGGGTGATAGTGTAAAATGCAGTGAAAGTTTGAGTGTGTGGGTGTGCATGGAGGTGTCATAATATGGCTGTTGGGAAACTGTGGGGACCGAACATGAAGATCCACTGGGGACAGTCTTAAGTTATCTTGGAAACAACCCATGATTTAAACAGGCTTCAAGACCGTTGTGAAAATGCTTAAGAGTTCACATAATGGTCTATTTGTGTGTAATTTATGAGTCATCTATGATTAATATGAGGGTTATTTTTATTGGACTGACACTTCTTTTGGGTGGACTAGCAGATACACTTTAACAAAAGATACACAAGGTCAAAACCCCTCAACACATACACACAATCACACACTCCAATAGCTATGGTGATCACACAGATTTGACTTGGATTCAAATTCTCAAAGAACAATCTTTGAGATGCGGCGCTACATACCCCCAGCAAACACCCTCTAATACATTTTATCAAATTCACTCCCTACATCATTTTAAATATTTCAAGATATTCAGGACACTATTTAACCTCACACTTATAAACGTGAGTTGTTGGTTTTTTTTACTGGGATCTAGTCCTTTTAAAGGACTGTTGGAGAGAAAATATGATAAGCCTTAGCCATAAAGTTAAAGCAAAGGGGGAAAAATCTACATTAAGAAACAATCCAATCCAATCCAACTTTATTTATATAGCACTTTAACACTTTCACACCAAAGTGCTGTACAAAAATAAAATACAAAACAATATAACAATACATTACAGAGTACAAACAAAAACAAATGCAATCAGCAGACCAGGTGATGAAAGCTAAGGAGAAAAGATTTTTAAGAAGTGATTTAAGAACAGACAGTGTGGATGCCGGTCTAATGTACAGGGGCAAACTGTTCTATAACTTAGGGGTTGCTACAGCAAAAGCATGGTCCCCTGTAATCTTATAGCTCGTTTTGGGCACATTCAGGATCAGCAGATCAGGGTTTTAATAGCTCTGAAAGATAGGATGGGGCAAGACCATTTATGGATTTAAAAGTAAGTAATAAAATCAATGAATTCATACAGTACATTTATGACTATAGTTTGATTTGAGCATTTTGACAGTTTACAGTTCACAAGGAGTAAAAGAATTGGATTAAATTCACAAGGTGGCAATTACGCTGGGATTTGAGCATTCAGATAAAGGAAAGTATATTAACTGTGGAACAGCATGAGCAATGAGTGAACATTAATGTATTCCATGACAGCTCTACAGATCCTGCTCTCCAGTGGCCTGAAACGCTTGAGGTGCAAATGGAAACTTTCTACCTGAAGTCACAAACGCCATTCTCTCTCTCTTCCACCCATATCCTGTTATTCTCACGTTATACACACGGTGTTGTCATGAATGAGAGATATAATAGGTGTAAGAGTGTGTGCAACTGGGAATCTTACCCAATGCTAGGGCCAGTAAGCCAGCCATGAGCACAGGCGGAGAATGCACACTCCAACACAGCATGATGGAGTTCAGTTCCTGAAGCCACCCGTGCCTCCTGAATTTCACATGCACGAGAAGCAGCTTCAAACCCTGCATCTGAACCATTCCTCAAGTCCAACAGGAACACACGGCCTGTGAAAAAGATTCAAATGAGAAGTGTGAGGAGTCATGTCTAATTGTTAAGTAATGCTTCAAAACTTATCACTTTGGTTGGATAAAATTATGCCAAGCTAACAAGAGTAACCATGATTTTATCTCTCATTTAAGAACTAATAAAGTCAAATGAGTCCAAATTTATATTTAGGGGCAGGTTGTAGTCTAAAGGATGTTGTCTAACTTAATGTGATGCCAAACAAAAGGTAAGAACAAGAATAGGAATGAAGGTCAGCTCCAAACTGATCCCATGACTCCAAGGTGCAAATATGAAGTCACATATACACACAAACACCACAGTCAGCACCATTCCGTAACCCCACCCCAACCAACACACACACACACACACACACAACACGCTTACTAAAAGAAGACAGCATTCACACAAAAACCTCCACAAACGCACACCACCTTCAACATCACTTTCCGATTTAGTCACAGTTTCACACATAGGACTAAAATAACAGTTGAAGGGAGTCATTGTGGTGAACCATTCCAACAGTGTCTTCACTGACCCTTCTGACAAATCCACCCTAAAAACATCAACTCTGTTTGATTTGCTCATCAAATGGCAAACATGTTATAGTTTATGGGTTAGCAACTGCGTAGAGGACTGTCTCAAACAATATTTATCCATTTAATATTTTAATTAAGAAATCATACCTGAAATGTTCTATTAAAATATCTTACTGAAAAATAAACAAGATTCACATTTGTTATATAGACGTTTATCACAAAATATTTCTACAAATGCCCTGAATACTTTAAATTAAACATGTTGTTTTATTTGCCGTATCATTAAGACTCAGTAAATATGTCCTGACTTAATGTGCTCCATTTTGCCTTATTCAAGAATAAGTGCTGGACAAAATGCTGCTTAATTTATATATATATTATATATAAATACTTTTTTAAAAATTATATAATTTTTATATTAGCAGGTAGATGTATGGACAGTTTGATATAAATTTATTTACAGAACTATTAGGTCGTACTCTCATACTAATAATAATCACATAACATCTTCAGTCTCAAATGATACATTACTAAATTCCTGTATTAGTCTGACACTAGGTAAAAAAAAGAGAAGAAGACAGTTTAGAGATTCAAACCATGGGGCTGGTGTTAAACAGTCTAACATCACGTCTCTTGGCATTGGATCATGGAATACTGCTGTGACCCACCTTTTGCCGAGTCTGTCATCAGTATTTCTTTGCTGTTAAATATCACAGTGACGGAAAGTGTGTGACCTGGATGTGATGGCATTAAGTGTTAAGAATGAGTTTTCTGTGATGGTGCAAAATTTGGATGTATATTACACTATGATTAGTTGCTTACTAAATTAATGCCAAATACCACACTTGTTTCTAATCCTGGAACCATGGAGCTGTATTTTTCTCTGAAAACCATTACTCCTCTGAAGAAAAATATAAATAGGTTAAAGTAAATCATACTCATACAGCCATTGTATGGAGCTGTAGTGATATTTGTAGTGAATAAACCTGCGGACATTTTTGCAAAGACAATCGACCTAACAACAAAAATGTTTGGATTACGAGACAAAAGCAGAGCACTCAGAGGAAACCCATGCGGAAACAAGGAGAACACTCCAAACTCCTCACTGACAATGATCTGAAGCAAGGATTGAACCCAGCTCTACATGTGTCAACATTGTCTCCTTTATGTGCTCCATTCTCCTCTCACAATCCAGTAAATGACCAGTTCTTCCAAATTGTCTACATTGTCCAAATTGATTGAGTGAGTGCATAGATTTTAAAAATTCTAACATCTTTCACATCAGCAGTGGTCACATAATTTTGTAAAATGTACTTGACACATAAAACATTGAATTGAAACTTAATAGTAAAGAAATTACTTTATTTAAGTCTGGTTCCCTCTGAATTTGAAAGAAAATATAAGAATAGAAAATGAAACATTAAAATAGAAGAACAGAATAGAACAGCTGCACTCAAACAAAAAAAATTCCCAGTTTCTCAGCCACACAACCCACATTAATCTTGGCCATGGCTGCCAACACTGGGCTGGAATTTTGACACAGAGCAAAGAGAGGCAGCTAGATGTGATCATAATTAGACGGCACCTACACTGAAACAGGGCCCAGCTCTGCTCCTAAAAACACACACACAAGATTTTTTTGGTCTAACACACCACCTTCACCCCACAAAATTGTAGCTGAAGTGTGCTAAAGTAGAAAGGGCTAACTGTGGAGCCTTAGGTCTGAACTCAGTCCCTGACACACCTTACAAACTTTTTTACCCAGTGACTGGACAAGTTCAAGCCATTCAGTTTTGATTATGAAGGCAAGAGTATATATATATACCCAATATATATGAAACAAACAGTCACACACTCACACAATTAACAAACATATCATTTAAGACTCGCGGAGTTAGACTCGCTGGTTTGTGAACATTTCCCAACATGCACACACACACACACACACACAAACATAAGTTGAATGAAGAACTCACCGTCCGCGCCAGAGAGTCCCGCGCTAAAACACGCCACGAGTGTGAGGAAAAAAGGCAGGAGCGCGAGCGATCGATCACTCTGTTGTCCCATAGCGCGAGAGCCCAGGTGACTGAGAACTTGAGGATGAGAAAAGGATAAGGCTGCGTCGCGCGCTCCGCGAGTGTGTTAGATAGACAACGGTGCGCAAAGAGGACAGACTCAGCGCGCGGGCACGAGCAGGCTTATGTGCGCAAGGAGCGCACTTAGTGCATTACAGAGGTGCTGGAGAGAGCGTGCGAAAACTCTCACTGTGCTGTTAGTAAATACGTCATCCTGAGAGCAGGAGGAGCCTGGAGAGGAGAAGAGAGGAGAGGAGAGGAGAGGAGAGGAGAGGAGAGGAGAAGAGAGGAGAGGGAGGAGTGGACTGGAGAGGAGAGGAGAAGAGAGGAGAGGGAGGAGTGGACTGGAGAGGAGAGGAGAGGAGAGGTGTGGACAGCCGAGGAGAGGAGATAAATGGAGTGGAGTGGAAAGGAGAGAGGAGCAGAGAGAATAGGAGGACAATAGTCAAGAGGGGAGAGTAGAGTAGAGGAGGGGAGAGGAGGAGACAGGAGAGGAGAGGAGAACAGAGAAGAGAAGAGGAGTGGAAAGGAGAGGAGAGGAGATATGAGGACTGGAGAGGAGGGGAGTGAAGCAGAGAGAAGAGGAAGATAATAGCCAGGAGAGGAGGGGACAAGAGTGGCCAGGGGAGTGGAGAGGAGGGGAGAGAAGAGGAATAGGATAGAGGTGAGGATGAGATGAGAGGTGAGATATTTAAGCAAGTAAAATATTAAAATAATGCATAGTAGAGACAATTAATTGATTTAGGTTAAATCAAATTAAATACCAAACAATCTGGATGTAAATTTGTGAGTTGAATATACTATAGTCTAAAAATAATTAACTGAAAATCTGCTGTAAAAAAAAACAATACAGACCAGACAATTATTTGTTTATTTATTTTAAAATGTAAATAAATTTAATTACATTACAAACCTTCTGAGGTAATAGTGCTTGCATCAAAATATAAATTCCAAGAGGAAATTGATCTATTTTTTACTTTGTTGAATAAAAGCCAGGATACATCTGAATCCCATGAGTGCAATGTTTGGTTAAAACAAATTTAAAGGCAATGTCTACGATTTGCTCCACATATTTTAAGGTGGAATGGTATGTTTAAGGGATAGAAAAATGACTGTTGTTTGTGTGTGGCTGAAGTTGAATTTGATCTGTGTTTACTTTCATGCAGTTAGTGCTCTCCCCAATCCAGAGTCAGAGGGGAGGAGTGGAGAGGAGAGGAGAGGAGAGGAGAGGAGGGGAGTGGAGCAGAGAGAAGAGGAAGATAATAGCCAGGAGAGGAGGGGACAGGGGTGGACAGGAGGGGAGAGAAGAGGAGGGAAGTTGTTTGTGCGTGGCTGAAGATGATTTTGGTCTGTGTTTACTTTCATGCAATTAGCGCTCTCCCGAATCCAGAGTCAGTTCCATCTACAGCAAAAATAAGTCAGTATTACCCGCCTATGGAGCAGGAATAAAGCAATATCCTTTGTCTAAAAACCTTCCAATTTCTGCTGTGAGCAGAGAGGGGCAGTCTAGCATACTGGACTGAGACCCTGTCAGTTTTTTACTCTTTTACTAACCCTGGGTCTTCCTAAACACATTAGACCAGCTTCCAACATGCAGACCACCTGGAGAGCAGCAAATGGTGAAGAAACATTCATTCATTCATACTCTGTAAACTCTTATCCAGTTCAGGGTCCAGATCCTACCCAGAATCACTGGGCACAAGGCAGGAACAAACCCTGGAGGGGGCACCAGTTCTTCACAGGGTGACACACGCTCACACATTCACTCGCAGCTACGGACACTTGTGAATCACCAATCCACCTACCGACGTGTGTTTTTGGACCATGGGAGGAAACCGGAGCACTCAGAGGAAACCCACATAAAGTGAAGTCACAGACAGTCAGGTAGAGGAGGGCTTGAACCCACAACTGTGTGACTGCAACACTACCTGATGCACCACCCTGCCACCCTTGGTGAGGAAACATCTTCCAAATTTTATAAAGTATTACTTTTTATTTTTTTAAAAATTTACGTAAAAAACAACTCAACAATTTCCGGAATGTGAAAAAGAGACTGAGGGAGAAAATGACACGTTGGTTATCTCAGTCAATGGTAGATCTGCTGCCTTCTGTGAAGAGCCGAAGAAATGAAAAAATATATTTTGTATTTGTCTAAGGAAAAGGAGTAAAATGCAGAAAACACCAACTCTTATGAGTAAAAATTTTAAAAAGGTTTTCAAACTTTTACAGGTTCTTCCACAAAACAAGTCCAGACTGATTGAAATGACCAATGAAAATTTGGCTAAGTGCTATAGGGTCATAACTTAGGTTTGTTAAAGTATCTATGTACTCAGTTATACTTTCAAAATATAATATACTATTTTGTATATCCTGTATACTTTTTTAATTAATGCAATAAAACATATTCCTTTAAGTAATCTTTTCTCAAACAGTTTGCACAGAAACAAAAGGTTTCTGTTTAGGAACCACAGCAACTCAGCCACAAAGTGGCAGACCATGTACAGGGTGTGTTCAGTTACACTGAGTGCTGAGGTCCCCACTGCCCTGCTTACCCAATAACTGCAGATTTCCAAATCTCCTCTGGCATTACAATCAGCACAAAAACTGTGCAAACAACCAGGGTCTTAATGGAATGGGTTTCCATGATCGAGCAGCTGTATGCAAGCCTTAAATCACCAAGTACAATGCTAAGCATGGGATGGAGTGGTGTAAACATGCTGCCACTTGACTTACCAGAAGAATGTTACCAGCCTGACTGCATTGTGCCAGCTGTAAAGTTTAGTGGAGGAGAGATCATTCTATGGGGTTGTTTTTTCACAGGTTGGTCTAGGTCTCTTAGTTCCAGTGAAAGAACATCTTAATGCTTCAGCTTACCAAGACATGTCTGACATTTATTTGCTTCCAACTTTGTTGGAACAGTTTGGCAAAGGTCCTTGTGTGTTCCAGCATGACTGTGCCCCAGTGCATAAAGCATGAGTTAAAATAATAGTCGTGGAAATTTACTTTTGAAGAACTTGACTAGCCCACACAGAGCCTTGAACTCTGCCCCATCAAACACTTTTCTGATTAATTATAACAGAAATTCCAAGCCAGGCTCACTCGTCAAACATCAGACTCAGACTCTGATGAAGGGCAAAAACTCTCACACACTCCAAAATCTTGTAGAAAGCCTTCCCAGAAAAGTGTAAGCCATATTAATTGCTGTGGAGTTAAAATGGATGAGTCTGTAATTGTACTTGTGCAAAATTACAAATTGCACCTGTATGGTCTGTGAACCTGAGAGAATGGACAGTGGGTGTATAGAAACAAGGAAATGGTCATAATGTTTTGGCTCATCAGTGGGTGTATGCACGCGCTGGAATAAGGAGTGTGTGTCATTTTATGAGCTGACATGCTGTTATATATTACTATATTCATAACATGTCATCAGTGTTTTCACGCTCCCTTTCAGACACAAACACACACAGACACACACACACACACACACACACACAGAGAGAGAGAGAGAGAGAGAGAGAGAGAGAGAGAGAGAGAGTAAATATGAACAACTTCATAACTTTTGTTTAAAGGTTTAATAATGTTGTGTCTGTTAAATGTTAGCACTTTACTGAGTTCTAATCACACAAACTGACTTAAAAATAATAACTTAATAAAAATGGACGAATTAACAGCGACAGTCCATGGCCTCATTTCCGTCTTCTGGCGCCCTCTGCTGTTGTACAGTAGAAAACCACGTCCAATGTACAGATGATCCTCTAGCTGAAAAAGTAATACTCCAGCAAGGACCTACGCCAATCACCCAAAAGGCGAGGACGCAAGTGAACGGTCATTTATTGAATTTGACTTTGGAAACAGGAAAATTGGGCAGGTGTCAGGATCTGAATGGCTTTAAATAGGGCCAAATTGTGAGGGTCATTGGGTTTAGGTCTGAGTATCTCCAAATTTACAGGTCTTGTGAGGTGTGCCTGGTATGCAATGTTAATACCCAACGTGCTCTAAGGAAGGACAGCACAACAAACAACAGGATCAATGGTTCCTAAGGCTCATTGATGTGCATGGGGAATGAAGGCTAGTCTGTGACAATTAATCCCAGAAAAGAGCAACTGTGGCACAAGTTCGGATGCACTCACTATGTGTTCTGACCTGTCTATCAAAGCCAGGACCAAGCCTTGTGCTACTTTTGCTTGGTACTAATCATACCAGGAACATCCCCATACAAAAAACAGATGCTCTGACACAGATGTCTATCTATCAAAATGAGGCAGTTTTTAAATGTGTTTAGACCATTGTGCTTGCCCATTCTAACAGATCAACCTGACATTGACTGTTCACTGGCTGAATAATATGATTCACACATTGACAGGTGCAATTATAAAAGGATAATCAATGATATTCATACAGCTCTCAGTGGTTCTAATGTGAGAATGCTTACAGTAATCCTCTATTAGAGATCAATTTGGCCTTAGATGTTCATGGCAATAGGCTAGTTATTCAGTTTTAATTTTGGTGTGTGTGTGGGTCTGTGAGAGAAAGAGAGAGACAGAGACAGAGACAGAGAGAGAGAGAGAGAGAGAGAGAGAGAGAGAAATACAAATATTTAGCATGTATGTGATGAGCACCAAAGCTGGGCAGGTGATTATAAAAGATTATAATGAGTTTCCAGTGTACACAGTGCATTACGTTCACTGCTAATGCTGGAATATGTTTGAAAACTGTCTCAAGTCAACAGCATTCATAAAAAAATTGAGATATCATTTTTAAAAATAGATAAATCAGTGTGAAATTTGTGTTGCCTAAAGCGTGCTGTCAGCCTGCATATGTCAAGACAAGTCAAGTCTTGCATTATTGTCATTCCTCTCATCACAGCCAGGTGCTGAGGAATGAATTATGCTACACTTATGATAAACAGTATACTCCCCCTGAACACCATGTTCTCAGCAGACAAGAGATAAAACACAATACAGGCAATAAACTAAAATACTGTTCCTCAAAAAGGTGGAGTCCAGTTTGGGTCTGGACATGAATGCATCTTTTAAAACAAAATACTAGAGGACAAATCACTCCTAGCAAGCCTGGACATTTAACTTGATCTCCTGTTACTTGACGTTCAGTCACAGAGCTTATAAAACAATTTGCAGGGTAAAAATGACATCACTTAATAGGCAGTTAGCTTGTGCTTGTCAACAGCTGCTTAGCCAATTCACAAAGTTAAGCTAACATCACATAAAACCAAAATATTATCTTCACAATTGCTCTGCACAAAAAAAGGGAGAGTTAAAATATTATTCATTCAGTGAACATCACCACTTCATCCTGTTCAGGGTCTTGGTGGGTCTGGAGCTTAACCAGAATCACTGGCCGCAACACAGGGCATCACAAACTCACACGTTCAATCACACACTCACACCTATGGACACTTTTGCATGGTCAATCCACCAATGTGTGTGGTTGCACTGTGGGAGGAAACCTGAGCACACAGATGGAACTCACACAGACACAGGGAGAACACAAAAAAACTCCTCACAGTCACCATTATACTGCCCCTAGCTAAAAGTCTCAGTCTAATGATAATTGTAAAAAAAATGCCTGTGTGAAATAAAAACCTGACTTATGTTGTACTGACCCTTTATTGGCCCTCGCCAACCACACAGCAAATAACAACAATAGGTTAAAACGTAAGGGCACATAGCAAATCATACTGAGAAAATATATCAATAACTGATTAATCAGCAAGTCCACAAATGCAAAACCTATCGATGCCCACATCATTTGAAGCAACCGGATTCACAGAGTAAATCTTATGTAAAACGTGATGAGAAATTCCTTTGGCTTTATTGGTCAAACAGCGCCCTGCTCCAGTGTATGTCCTCAGCGAAGACATGTAACAAAATTAACTCGTTAATCCTCTCATCTCCTAGAACGTAGGGAAGATACCAGTTATTACATTGTTATTAATGAGGCCACTGGTCATGCAAAAAACGCTAGTTCCGCGTGAACGCAATCAAAACAATGAACCATGCGGGCTTTTCCCGCAGAAATGACGTCAGAGCGCCGCCCACCAATCCGCTGGCAGCGCCACCGAGCGCAGGCGAGCTTAACCGGAGCTTTGCTAATGCGGAGTTTACGGACCCGGACCGTGGGCTAATTCAGTTCTGTTTTCCCGTGCGTCGTCTAACGGCTCGTCGGGCACCAGAGAGGTTCATGTGTGAGCGGAAACGTCGGTTCGCGAGGCGGAAGTGAGGTCGGCGCAGCAGCGGCGGCAGTGCTGCTCCTCGTCCATGTTGTTATTATTGTTGTTGTTTTGACTGGGGGATGGTTGGCGGACGGCGGCCAGCCCCCCGGATCCCTGCCTCCGGTTCCCGAGACACGCACGCGAACGAGCCGTAAGTAGGCCACACCACGGAGAGCGCGCGCCGCGACGCCACGCTGCGGAACCTCGAGCGAACGAACGAGCAGCAGAATAAAGAAGCGGCCCGTCGTCGACGCCGTTGCGTTGTTGTTGTTGGTGTCGACGCCGCTGCGGAGATGAACGGCATCGCCAAGAGCAGGTTTGAGGTAAGAGGCCTGCCGTGCCTTTTATTTTAAAGAGTGTATGAAGAAAACGGACACGGGCGGTGGCGGCTCGCGTGACTGACCGACGATGTGTGTATAAGTTATATCACGAAGCCTAAGCTGGCTTCTTATTGGAATTTTCCGTTCCACCTTAAATGGTGCAGCAGTTACACTCTGGCGCCTGTGGCTGTGAGTGTGCATATCACGAGGCTGGAGTTGGCTTCTTGTTCGCCAGCTTTTTAATCTCCCAAAATGTAGTTTCCACATTAAACGATGCAGCAGACAGGGCGCCAGATTATAACAGCTGTGCCTTTTAAGGTGGAGCGGAACATTCCAATAAGAAACCAACTTCAGATTCATGTCTTTATCTGTGCTTGTGTACGTGAGCGAGAGGGCGTATGTTTACATGTGTGTGTAAAAGAGAGGTTGTGTTTGTGTGTGAGCGAGCGCGCGCTCAGGGGCGACGTGTGTGTATGTTTTTACGTGTCGTCGTCGTTCGGTTTTTGTCTGTGAATGGTAATCCGGGTCTAACGCAGTAGCGGGCGCGAGGCCCGAATCCGTTTAGCGTTGGAATTGGCCCGCGCGCTCCTTGGACTTTAGATCAACGCTGATAGACGGGCGCGCACCCGCTGTTCGTGATAAAGGCGATCACAAACGAGCGAATGCAGTGCAGCAGATCAGATTCATGCCGTCAACTTTAATATAGGCTCTGTGATGAAGTGAAGGACATGGCGGAGACTGTGTAATGTAGTTACCAGGGGCATGTCTATTTTCTGTTGATAATTGCTGTTTCTCTCTTTCTCTCTCTTTTTATGCCTGTCTGGCTGACAGTGTGACTACATTTAAATGTCCAAAATGATCCAGACAACTCTTCAAATCAGCCTTATTTTTAAGTTCCACCCATCACTGAGGCAGACGGTCATTTGATTACACAGTATAGCACACTCAGGAGCAGCTGTATATGAACTTTAATACATCATGCCCAATGGTAGTGAAGCCCTATTGTGCCCTGGAATTTTTGTTTTCTGGAGGGATGGAGCACCATCCGATTTACGTTTGTGCCTCTGGGAGACGTTCTTATCCTGAATGCTCTAGAGTATAATCCTGTTATAAATGTATGTTGCATGATTAAATTGGTGAATGTAGCCTTAGGAGTCTTGCATTTGGATTTGGATTGTAATAGTGTGCTTGCCCAGGCGGGAAATCTCACCACAATCCATGGCATAGACGGCAGTATTATGTCTGTGTGCTCTTTGCTACTCTCAATACCTTTTGGAATTATTCAGAATTATTCTGTCCATGATCCAGAATTAATCATCCAACACATTACCTGACTTTACTAATGCTTTTGCGGTCAAATGCAATCTAAAGCCTTCACAGAAGGTTAGAGGCTGTGGCTGCTGCAAAGTATATCCTGGGATTTCAGAAGAAACAATGGATGAGAGAACTTTTGGACATAAAGTGTACTGAAGCAGTGAGATTGTACCCCATTATCCAGATGTTTGGGAAAGTATCAGAGATTCCGACATATGGTGTAAAGTTGTGGGTCTGTACTGTAAAAACGACTTACACCAATCAGTAAAATGTGAAAAAATGTAAAATCCCCTCTTTGTATTTAAAGTCATTGTCCATTATACTGAGTCCAGTTTTCGTTCTACATTTACAGGCTATAGTCATTTGATGCTCTTTATACTTTGTACAATTTTTGTTGGTCATTCTCCAGTCCTTCATCTGAGCTCACAAGATGCTGTTGGCTGGATATAATAGTTACTAGACTATTTCAGTCCAGCAATGACACTGAAAATGTCCAGCAGGACTGCTTTGCCTGATTCCAGAGCAACACACACTATCACAACCATCACTGAGAATAGCATACCAACTAAAGCATACCTGCTCTGTTATGGTCCTGAAAAAGGGCTAATATGAATTTAGAGAAACAAATGAACTAGTCTTTAATTGTAGAAGAGTAAAGTGCACCTTTATGGTCAGTAGAGCTGATAAAATGTACAGTGTGGTAGAAACAAGGAGGTAATTTTTTGTATATGCTTCTCTTTGTATACATTCCCCAGGTATTCTCAAACAGTGATGAAGCCCACATCAACAAAAAACTTCCCAAAGAGCTCCTGCTCAGGTAAGCAGTGTCCTTATTAACAGCCCGGTCCGCTGTGTGTGAGTGGTAGATGTCAGATTAGATTACATTTGTCAGATTTCTGTGTTATGGACCTTATGATCTTTGATTTCCCAGGATATTCTCCTACTTGGATGTGGTTACACTGTGTAGGTGTGCCCAGGTTTCTAAGGTATGTTCCCCAAGAAGTTATGAGTCGGTATTTTAAAATGACCGTATTTTAACAAAGATTCATTATTTTTCCCTCTTCTTTCCTTAACTGCGGATGATTAGGCATGGAATGTTCTAGCGCTGGATGGAAGCAACTGGCAGAAGATTGATCTCTTCAACTTTCAGACAGATATTGAGGTGAAAGGGCAGTCGTATAGTGATCTGTGCAGTGTGTAAAGTCTGTGTGTGAGGCAGAGTGTAAATGTAGATTGCTTGTTCATAGCAAACTATTTGCGGTCAGTATTTGGGCATCGCATTCCTTGTTGTGATATTTGTGTGTGTTGGGAATGGTCACTGTGTGTATAGGATTAGTACTGGGTCAGTAGGCTTTGTTACTGAATCCATAGACTGTGACGTCACCCCTGATCCTCTTTCTCTCTCTCTCTCTGTCTCATTCTCCCTCTCATTCAGGGGCGTGTGGTGGAGAACATTTCAAAGAGATGTGGTGGTTTTCTGAGACAGCTTAGTCTGAGAGGCTGTCTCAGTGTGGGAGATGCCTCCATGAAGTGAGTTTCATTCATTTTTGTGCAGCACATTTGAACATGAATGGTTACATCAAACAGCCCTTGTCTTTTCATCTTTGTCTACAGAAGTGTATGTTGTAACTTTTGTTTAACTGTATACTCTGGGAAAACTGTTGAAGATTTCTTTGAGACTATTCACATAAACATCAATATATAAATCACTTTAGAACAGATTTCTAAGTATAGCACCCAAAAAAGTATTGTAGTGTAGAGTCATAGCTAAAATGTAGACACTCCTTGTCCATTTGCATGTTTTGTTGATTTCCTACATTGAAATAAATTAGTATTTTGAAAGGGTCTTTCTTTCTTTTTCTGTCTTTCATAATGTTCTGCTTGTTTGCTGGAGCTATTAAAAAATATCAAATGTGTCAAAACATTTGCATAAGCCACATTTCAGTAAATAAACGTTAAATGTGCATTAAGAGGTGTTGTCTCTGTAGACCATGTGTAATTTATTTAACTTAATAATACTTTAACACTTGGTTGATTTTACTATACCAGCAGAATGTTGCAGTTCTGGAACATGTACAGACTGGTAAAGTTTTTGACTGCTTGAGGGATATGAGGAAGACATGTGTCTCTGTTTAGGGCTTTCCAAACTAATTACTGATGCTTCTAGGCATTTTCAGTGTTTTTAATTCTACTGACATCTGTTGTAATCAATAAAATTCTGTTATGCGAGGCTGAACATGATGTGCATGTTGACAGGACTTTTGCTCAGAACTGTCGTAACATAGAGCAGCTGAACTTGAATGGCTGCACCAAGATCACAGATTCCACCTGCATCAGCCTCAGCAAGTTCTGCTCCAAACTCCGCCACCTAGACCTGACCTCCTGCGTGTCCATAACCAACCATGCACTCAAGGCCTTAAGGTGAGAAGCAGTTTTTCACTCTTCAGGAAGATAGGGATGTAGCTATAGGGGAATGTGGGCGGGGCCCAGTCTTTTTCACTTTGAACACCATATCCCCAGATTTTAAACTCTCAATTTATCATGACCAATTTTACTCAGATCCTATAGCCATGTCAATGTTGATACAGCTGCATGTCACATTTAGTCATGTTGCGTTGTTGTTTTAAACCTACTCTGCAATGAACTCTGAACAGGAGTTTTTACCTTAATCAGCGGTTTTGACAGATCATGGGAACTTCCCTGAGCTGTGCTAGTTCCTAACGAAGGTTATAGTTATTGCAAGCTTGGCTAAGTTGATAATGGTTACAAAACACAAAGGTTAAAACTGTGGGGGAAAACAAGAAACTCGTAATCTTTAAACATTTGTCCCACACATCTATCTAACCAGTGGTCCTATTAAAATTCAGGCTATGTAGTTGCATGATGATCACAGGCAATCTCAGGCAGTGTGGCTGAAATGGCGCTGGCTAATACGAGATAAGCTCAAACAGTATTGAAAGAGTTGGTGTTCGTGTGGACTCTGCTTGTTATTAACACTGGAGTATTTCTTGTATAATTCTTCGAGGGGTATTTTCCCCTATGTAGGTAAAAGGTTAAATGGTGTGGTCACACACTATCATTTCAAGGGCTCTTCCCAGCCATGCTTGAGTATTTAATACATGTCTGCTTTGGATATTTTTGTTTTTGGCACTTTGATTATAAAATGGTTGGTCATTTGTGTTAAAAACTAACTCGGGGCATATTGGATAAAACGACCAAACCTCCTGCTGCAAGCTCCTCTGGTTATCTTAGGAGATTCCACAGTCCATTACACAACGTCCCAGCACGACATAATCTCTTAGTGCACTGCTACATTATTTAATCTCTTAACTCCATTACTCATTTGTTAAAGGCTGAGAGTTAAGTATTTTGAGAGCTCACTGTCAAACAGGAGAATTTCAAGGATCGTTGGCTGTAAGGATCTTTCATGATGTGTTTTGAGAATGACTGATTGAATTCATGGTTGAGATATAACTTTTTTGAGAGTTTTATTTTTTTCTATTGGCTTGAATCTCAGTCTCTACTTTTTCTCTTTGTAGACTCTGAGGATTTATAATATGACTCAAACAAACAGAATGTAGCCTAACACAGGTGAATGTTTAGCCCAAACAGAGGCCATAGCACAATTATTAACTTTAGCCATGTTAAACTTTGTGGATACCTGGGGCAGTGACTGCAAAGTTTTATGAGCATTGTTGCTCATGTACACACGACTCACACAGGGTCTCAGTCAGTTTGTTGTAAAATACATGTAATACATCCAAAATATATTCCTATTGTCGGTGTGAAATGTTGTATTGGACCTTATTTCATATTCAGTATAATTCTGTAAAACTACAACAAAGGCAAAATAATTCAAACTAGATTTAATTCAAATTAAAATGTAATTATGCCCATTATTAATATAAATCCAATTTAACACAATATGAAGAAAGATATGCATTGGAAAACATGGCACAGGCTCGGTAGAGAATGCACATTTCAATGTAAAATGATGTAGTTCTATGCAGTGTCAAGCACCTTAAAAAAAACAACAACTACATTTCAAAGTGTTAATTCGCATAATTGATGGCATTTATTTTTATTATTTAATTATTTTACATGGACCATTGACTTGGTAACATACTTGCCCAGTTACATTAGAAATGAGCTCTGCGTTCCTCACTCAGAAATGTGTTAGAGCAGATTTGAGATTAAGAGTGAGTATGTAAATGTTGCTGATGGACCAGAAAATTTAAGGCACTAAAGCAAAGAATCAGTGTTCACCAAAATTGGTGCCTGAAATCAGTTGCAAGAATATCATTTTCATTTGTTGCTATAGTGAATACTATCATAAGTCTGAGGACTATGCAATATTAAATGATTTATTATAAAGTTCACAGGGAAAATAGTATTGGAATATTTAAATTTTGTGGTTTAACTTTGAGAGCAGAAGGAAATGTGGTATTTGAAAAAAATCTCAAATGGTATTAATTTACTCAGTGTAAATTCACATTGGAGTGGGCAAACTAAAAAGGCATTTTTAAAGCATGACACAGCTTTCTTGTTCTATAACCTTTTTTTTTTAAACAAAGCCACAGGCATTGAATGAAAATGTAATAAGCAATAATATGCTTTAGGTACTTGCTTGCAAAATAAACAAAAATTGCATGTGTTGTCAGAACAATGGGCTGGCCACCCCAGAATTCACATAAATATTTGTCCCCTGCTCACTTTTCCAAACCTGAATTACATGCATTGTTTTATTGGTTTATTTGCTTTGATTTGATGGGATAATTGGCAGAGCAGTATCTGACCTGCACAGGAGTATCAATACAAATTTTGTGGTCTGTGTCTTTGCTGCTCTGCACTGGTTGAATAGTAAATACTTTACAATATTTCATTAAGTTTGCTATCATTTGATGCAGCTGTTTGTCTTTTTATGTCATTTATTTTTAAGTAAATAAGATACACTTTACATCATTACAGGAAGGCTCCACAGCTTCAGGTCTATAAGCCTTTTGTTCACTCTCTTGATTCATTTGAAAAGTAACTTAAATGAAAATTCTGAGGTGTAGCCCATTTTTGTCCTTAAATACTGCCTTGAATGTCATAAAAACAAACAAAAAAGTCTAATAAACCCACACATGTATTTGGACTGCAGCACATAAGTGGGTGGCCAGATATTTAAGTAAAGTGTAAAAGGTACTGACAAAAATATCTCCTTGGTGCTATATATTTTTTCTTGGTACGTTTTAAGCGGTCTCTCTTTTCTGTATATGTTTACTGGAATGCTATATGAAGAAAAGGTCTGTGTGTGTGTGTACATGCATATATATTTCATACACACACATTCATGCTTTATAAATGTATGTATGTGTGTTTGTTTTGTCTGTGCCATTTTTTTTCATTTTATTTATGGGGTGTCTTCCTTTCAGTGAGGGATGTCGGATGCTGGAGAATCTGAACCTATCCTGGTGTGATCAGATCACCCGTGATGGCATTGAAGCGCTCAGCCGTGGCTGCACTGGCCTCAAAGCACTGTTCCTTAGAGGCTGCACACAGGTAAACACACAGTTTCCTGTGATATGTTTAGAGGTAGTGCAGTGTATTTCACAAATAAAAAAAAATAAAAGTGTTGGTTTGTGCATGAATGCCCTGATGTGTGTGTTTTTTAGCTGGATGATACTGCACTGAAGCACCTTCAGAAGCACTGTTCGGAGCTTGTGACAATCAACATGCAATCCTGCACAGTAAGGCTTCATTGTGTTCTTGGTAGGGATTAGAGCACAGAAGTGACACAAAAATTCATTTAAATTTAAGTTAATGCAAACAATGTTAAACCTCAACGTTCTCTAGCCAGGCCATGCTACGCCATCATGATCCCATAACCAGTGAAGCTTGCCTTGTCTACAAAATCTTTTTTTGTTTTGAATTGCAACAAGAACTTTTCACTTCTCTTCTTTTTTTTTTTTTTTTTTTTTTTGGTCTGTTGCTACTTTAAATTTTGCTCTTTTAACTTATAATTCAAATTATAAAATGAGGTGTATGTTGTACATTATTCTCCTTTTATAATCTATTGTCTAAATTTAATGGCTTTAATGGCCATTAAATTTAGTTCTACATGTCATTTTCCATAAACTGTTAACACAAACCCAAAACGATGCACATGGGCAAATATCAGATTTTAATGCCAAAATAAAGTACTTGATTCTAAAACCTGTTATCTTTGATTTTCATCAAATGAAACAATATGATATTGCAGTGATTTAAGAGGTCTGTATTGAACTGAAAGCTTCATAGTGAAATTATCAATTTTAAAGGGCCCATGTACTATACCTATATTGACTGAATGATTAATGACATTTGAGTGATATAATGTATGGAATCATTACATTTTAGGTGGTAATTTTCCAGACAGTCTATATCTCTTTTAATTAAATAAAATATATATATAATTATTATTATTAATATATTTTTTGCTATGCCATTAAAAATGTGTGTATGTATATGTATATAGATAGATGTACACTGTTCTGTTATTACTACCTTGTGCCTCCATCAAACCCCCGTCTTTTAGTTGTCAGCAGATAAGTAGAGTACAACTGACAAAATTAATCTGCTTCTAAAAATTTCCATTGAAATACCTTAGCTTTGACTTTTAAGTACAATGGGCCTAACAAATATGAAAGAGATAATACCGCAAAAATTGACATGGTTTGTTTGTGTCCTACAGCAAATAACAGATGAGGGCTTTGTGAGTTTGTGTCGAGGCTGTCACAAGCTGCAGATGGTGTGTGTATCTGGCTGCAGTAACATTACAGACGCCTCTCTGACTGCACTGGGACTCAACTGCCAACAGCTAAAGTAAGGCTTTAAACACACACACACACACACACACACATACTCACAAGCACTCCTGCACGGTTTCTGATGCACATGTTTAAATTTGTCAGGATCCTGGAGGCTGCCCGCTGCTCTCATGTGACCGATGCTGGTTTTACTGTTCTGGCAAGGGTGAGTGTGTATAGACCATTGTGCACACACACCTCTATCATGAAATTCTTAAATGATGTCTCGGTAACAATGTGACTTGGGGGACGACAGTGGATTATCTTCCATGTTTTGTTTTTCAGAATTGCCACGATTTGGAGAAAATGGATTTAGAAGAATGTGTTTTGGTAAGCTGATAAATCAGGCAAATTTTTTGCTTTGAGAGTCATCTGTTGATAGTGCTGCTGTTTATAACGGTAGTAAATGTTGCATACATATTCAGGTTTGGTATACATTTTTGGTATTTGGTATATTTGGTATACATTCAGTCACATCTTTGATCATTTATCTGGTGTTTTGAATGGAGCACTAACTCTGTTTATCAGTTTGTTTTAGAAAAATGCATGCCATTATGCAAAACAGTAATTTTGTAAACCTATAAGCTGTATGTTATTAACAAAAAACAAAACAGTAAATCCTTTTTTTTTCATCAAAAAGTCAACATGAAAATATTAATAAACATAATAAAATATTTAACATCCCTTATATATCCTAGAACATTTACATTATACATAATTCAATTGGTGATTCTGTCACAATTCATAATTGTTAGTGCACCTAAATTACAAGTAACCATAGGTTTATATGTATCTTTTGTAACTTGTCTGACAGGTGTTATAATAGACTGCCTCTGTTTATTTTTGGTTTGTGTGTTTGCATTATTCACACTTTTTTTTAAACTCAAATGGGGAAAAGGGATTAAAATGTTTTTAATGTCATTATACAATGTACAAATCATTTTTCTTCTGCATTTAACCCATCCATGGCAGAGAGCACACACTCACTAGTGCACTAGTGGGGTAGTGAGCACACAAATACCTGGAGCAGTTGGCACAGGTTTAGGTGCCTAGCTTAAATGAAGTGTGTGTGTGTGTATGTGCCACCAGCATATACTTCTGGACATTAAAAGCAAGCAGGGAATATTAATGCATAAATCACTGCCTAGGCGAACTGTTTAGTATGCCAATCTGGACCAAGACTTGCCTGAGGTTTACACAATTTTAAGTACAAAAAGTGGTATGGAAGTTATGTAAACAGGGCAGACACAGAGCTGTGTAGGCTAAGATAACAGTTATCACAAGAAAACTAGCATTTCCGGTTATCATGCTGATTACTGTTCATTCATAAACCTGATTATATCAGACATTTGTTAGCGTCATAGCGAAGTTTGGGGAATTACTGTAGGGGCTTAAACTACAAAGATAGACAATATTTTCTAGCTCCTGAATTGTGGTTGTTGCAGTGGTACTCATCACTGACATGAAGTAGTAACCTATTTAGTGTTTTGTGTTTGTGTGACATTTCAGGTAACTGACAACACACTGGTCCAGCTTTCAATCCACTGCCCTCGGCTTCAGGCTCTTGTGAGTGCCTGCATGTGTGCTTGTATACTAGTACTGAGACTATAAGAACAATCAAGGACATGCTTTAATTTTCTGTTGGTGTTTTTGTGTTCCAGAGTCTTTCACATTGTGAGCTGATAACAGATGATGGGATCAGACACCTGAGCAGCAGTGTGTGTGGTCAGGAGCGGTTGCAGGTGGTGGAGCTGGATAACTGCCCCTTGATCACAGACATCACTCTGGAACATCTGAAGAGTTGCCAACGCCTCGAGCGCATTGAGCTCTATGACTGCCAGCAGGTCACCCGCGCAGGCATCAAGCGCATCCGGGTCAGTCGTCCACTGTTTCATGCCTAAACTGCCATATTCCTGCAGCTCCTTTACTCCTACTCAGCCAGATTTGGGAAATGTTCAGTTAACTCTAAGGTTCACTGGCATGTCAGAATAAAAAATGGGACAAATATGACTCAAGGTCTCATTAGTGCCTCTTTTCACAATATAAACGTATTGATCAATTATTTAATTTCCCTCCATCTTGACAGTTTACATTTGTGTTTAAAATGACTCTTATCTGTCATAAATGTGAACTCTGCAATGAACTGCTGACACTGCCACAATGACTGTCAAGTAAGCAAGTTAAAGCAATATTCTGATTGGATTAAGCTCAATGTATTTGCACATCAGTGTGCACTGCAGTCAGATTTATCACTGCCATGTGGAAAAATCATGGAGCTTATTAATAAATATGACTGAACCCAATGTGTTCATTATATGTAGTTAACATGTTATTGTCTCTCTTCTAGGCCCACCTACCTGAAATTAAGGTCCATGCCTACTTTGCTCCAGTGACGCCCCCTCCTTCAGTGCATGGAGGAGGTCAGCGTCTCTGTCGCTGCTGTGTCATACTCTGACAGAGGGTTGGTTTACTGAGGGACCCCATAGAGAGTGGAGCTGTCAGTCAACCTCTCAACCCTACCCTGGTCCTGCTGGACACCACTGCTAAACTCTACACAAGGGTGTGGCTGTGGAAGACATGGATTCTTCACTGAGTGTTTGCCTGGCAGCTGGATGGAGCTACATAAGTTACCTGAGAAACAAAAGCAAAATAAAATACAATGCGACATGAAAAATAATTTCTTCGTACAGTTTGACCCATCGGAAATACAATAAGAAAGTGGAAGAGCCACCTTGTAATATATCTCATATTTGGATCTATAGAAAAAAAACTTTGTGGAAGTACTTATTGCAGTATGACATGGAACTACTGACCTACGGATGTTCTCCAAGGCCTCATGACAACCAGACAGTATTTGCTTCTTGCCCCTCTGTCACCAATAGGAATGCATTCCCTCATGAAGGGAACCAATAGATTAACAGGAAGAGCAGAACGGGGCACACCGTGAGCATCTTGTGTTAGCTGTGGGAGATTTTTGGAGATTGTTCCCACAGTGTGTGAGAGAGAGACTGCTTCAAAATTGGGAGCAAAAATCTGAGGCTTCTGTTCAACTTACAGTTTGCGTGTGTGTATGAGAATGTCGAAATATAGAAAACAACAAAGTATATAACACTACAACCAAGGAACCCGTGTTTAAACTGGAGTCAAATGGTTCTCATTTTCTGTCAGTGCTCACCATTATTTCAAGAGAGAGGGGGAAAAGACATAATGAACTTGAGAGCGTAAAGAGGAGAAAGTAAGATGAGGATAAAGGGATGGAGAATGTAAGTAAGACAAAAGATTTGTTCAGCTGATTGGGCACTAGCAGTGGGAGTGAACCTTAAGAGTGACAATACTGTTCATATTTACAAAATTCATTTATAGACTGAGGGATTTCTAATATGAAAAGATGAATCAGACTCTTAGGTTCTAAGTGCAATATTGCAGTATCTTGAAGGCCTAGACTGTGTGTTGTATGTGTCAGGATTCACAACACTCCAAATTCAATCATGTTGGCAATATGTAATGAAAATATTCTTTTAAAATAGCCTCTTCACCCACATAACTATTTCCTTATTGCTGCAAGCTACTGCATATTTATTTAGCTAACAGACCATTGCCCAGCATGTAATTTGCCATAATGACCAACACGGAGGGTGCACTTTTAAGCCAATGCCGCCATTATAGCTCTTGGTGTCATTGTATGACCGTTTTCCAGTGTGCACAAATCTACATACCATTTGTAATGTAGTATTGAGCACTAAATAGACTTTTCTAAATGTTACTAATTAAGATGACTGTTGAATCGATTGCCTAATCAATGATGATGTCTTTTGGGTGTGAGTGCCTTTGATTTTGCAATGCCAGAATGAGCGTGGGAAATCTAGATAAAAGACTCAGGACTGTATTGTGATCCTTCAGATCTTTTCCTTCCCTGCTTCATAGAATTTTTTTTTAACATTAGCTGCCATCACAATAATCACCATCGTTGACAGGCAATGGACCATATGCTGCGACCAAGTCACGCACCCATGTTTGATGGAATTTTGAAGTCGCTTCTGAAGGATAAAGAGTGAATCTGAATTTGACATCAAAGAAAAGGACAACCCCCTCTCTCTTTCATTTTGACAAAGAGTTGGAAAAAAACAAGTTACCTGATTGTCCTCGTGTTCTGGTGTTACTGTGACATTTCTTTAAATAAAAGATCTGAGCAGTGTGTCACATTCTGTGTGGTTTATGCGGTATTGTTCTTTTTGTTTCAATGATTTCTGAATAATGTATGTCTTTTCAGTTATTATTGATAGTCCTCTAGTAACTATTTTTTTAAAAAAAAGTCCAATGCATATTTTCCTGGGGTAAAATTTTGATTTGTTTTGTTTTTTAGCGTTAAATGGTTGGTAAAGATGGTGTAAGAGGATCCTTTGATGAGTAAAGTGATACATTTACAACATTTCTGAGATTGTGAATGGTAATGTGTTAATGAGTGAAGGCTTTTATATCCCTGATCCTTGTTTTCAGAATGTCTGGTCACCTCCACCGGCTTACTCGTTTATTCTTGAGCTGTTTCATAGCTGGCCTCCATGTTGCACCCTCTGTAGTTTAGTCATGTTAAACATGCTGCTGGGAATTACAAGCACATTTTATTTTTCTCCTCTGTACACAAGGAGGCAGTATAGCTCTACAAATAAGCCACATTTCTTTTCTCTCATTTCTTCACACTTCTCCCAAATGAACAAAAAAAAGCATGGTTTTCAGTTTTTGAGTTCTCATGAAGCTTCCTCTATGTGGCACCAACTGCTAAATGTGAAAGGTCAAGTTTCAAATCCCTAGACTGTGCATAAGAATTTGGGTATTGAAAGTCAGAGGAAAACTCCAGACTGGGAAAACCCCCTTTTTGGTTTAAAACAAAAATGTGTGTGTGTGTGTGTGTGTGTGTGTGTCTGTGTCTTCCCAAGGCATTTTCCAAATTTCTTTGCACCTTCAAGTAAGATCATCAGAATAGTTGTCTGGGATTAAGAAGTCCCAAGACTATTATTGTTTACTGCTATTTCTGTTTTAATTCCCTAAGCCCCTACTGTCTTGTTAGGACACATGGGATCATGAACTGAAATGCCAAGGCTGTGACCAAGATGTATCCTTCTCTGGGTTTAAGAGCAGTGTTACAACTGCCATTTTCCTGCAAGTGACGAGGTGGTTGTCAACAGGCCAAAGTTGTCCTGTGAAGACCTTTACTTTGACCTTAGATTTGGTTTCACCTTTTGATGCTCAGTAACCCTCACGTCACACTTTGATATAGATTGTGCACCCCAGATTTACAATTATGACTGGAGATTACAGCCATACTGTACACCTGTGTGTGTGTGTGTGTGTGTGTGAGAGAGAGAGAGGGTGTGTCTATTAATATTTAATAAACTTGCTTGCACGTGGTGCCTAATAAGCATATCATTTCAGGAAAAAATTTATTGAAATAGTGGCAGTAAACTTGAGAATATTATAGAGACAGGGATATGTTTGAACACCCCCCCCCCCCAACTTGGTCTTGGTAGTTTGTAATAAAAGCTATTGTTTATGGGATTAATTAACTAGCACCTGATACCGACCAACAGGAGGTGATTTCTGTCTGAGTGTGGTGTCAGTAACAAACTTCATCCTTATACTATATTAGGTTTTTTAAAATTATATGCTTCATATTTCAAGATCTACATCAGCCAGTTGGCAACAAACAGAAAAATCCCCAGTGCTGTCTTAACACCCACAGTGATTATATTTGTGTCACACTGACCTTAAATAAACAATGTAGGTGTTATGTTACCATAGTTGTCTGTTATGCATGCCACGGTTTGAACTTATGCTGCTTAAAGAAAAATTTACCATTTAATTTAAATAAACTAAGCACATCTAACAACCTTATATCTAACAACCTAAATATTGTTCCACCTTAAATTGTATTGGCAGAAGTACCTTCAATGGTAAACCTCTACATAGAGAAAACAGAATGTATAGTGCACAATTATATCATTAATATATTTGGGTCAAATCCTAATATTTAACCCCAATAAAGTGATATAATGCCTCTCAGCAATTGGATTTAAAGTAAGTTATTGTGGTGAATGTTGTTAAGTGTGCCCCACCCACCTTCAGAAAAAAGTATTTTTGGGATTTGGGATTGGGAATCTGACAAGAACAACTATAATTACACTGTCCAGAAGAGAACATGGCTATATTTTATTCCCACATACAGTGAGGAGGGCAGTTTTAGGAGCAGAATACAATTGGACAGTTGCAAGAATTTGTAAATTTGCAGTTGGACAATTGCAAGAATTTCTATAATTACAGCTGAAATGCAAAGTCTGTGCCCTAAAAGTTCCTTTTTTTCAGACCAGTTTTACAACTGCCATTGTGCCTCAAGTGTGCAGTTAGTAAAATGGAATTTGAGGGTCAGTCAGTTTTAGCAATGTTTCGAATGATTTCTTAGATTTAGGCTTGCCAAACACATTGGGGGGGGCACAGCAGTTTGGTATGTTCTCCCCAAATCCATTTGGGTTACCTCCGGGGGGGGGGGGGGGGGGTCTGGTTTCCACTCACAGTTCAAAAATACACATTAATAGGTTGATTGGCAACTCAGAATTGTCCATATGTGTGAGAGTTCCCACCTTGTGCTCAGTGATTCTGGGTGGGCTCTGGACTCACCTCGACCCTGAAATGGATAGGCAGTTGCAGAAAATGAATGAATTAAAAATATGTTGGGTGGTGTGTTCACAGCAGGGCTTCTTAATGGATAAGCGGTTACAGATAATGAATGAATGAATGAATGAATAAAAAATACCATAAAAAATGTACACATCTACTGTGAGGACTCCTCCATACGCTGAATCCCAAAAAATGAACATGTGTTAAACAATTTGTGTTTAGGCGAAGTTTTAGGGAAAGCGTTAGGCTAGCTGCAGTTACGGTGTTAATATAAATCCCCAGAAATGTAATGTAAATCTACCTGATGTCCCCAAATTTCCCTGAAACATACGTGTGTGGCTATGTGTGAAGGTAGTCTCTTCACACACCAGCAGAGGGCCTCAGTCCTCTATCAAACGCTCAGTCTCGGATAAAAGTTTAAGTTTTGCTTACGCATCTGTGCAGACGTCGCAGTTAAGCCGTGTGGTTGTATATTTTATATTCTGAGTTAGTGCTGAAATGTCATTCGGTGTTATGGAACTTTTTCCATTATCGAGGGGGAGTGTGTTGTTTTTTGCACAGGCACTGTGGAAGGCTGCAGTGCGGCGCTGAAGGACCACTAGGCCTCGGCCCTGCTGTCAGTTTTTGTCCGGAGTTGGGGGCTGCTCTGCTCTGTGGTCTCTGACCAAGCGGAGAGACGGCGACACCGGCGGAGGAGCCGTGAGATCCGACAGCTGTTTCTCAGAACTGTTTGGGAACTGAGAGTAAATAGGAGCTCCAGGGGCGCCCCACGGATAGGGAAAAACGCCTCGCCGGTAGAGAGGATCAGAGAGCCGGGGAGCGAAGCGGGAGAGGCGGGCTGGTCTGAGGTGATGGCGGCTTCGAGGGAGCAGAGGAGAGGCTGCAGGGCCCAGGCCAATCGCCAACAAGTTTAGCTTCAACCAAGAGCGTTATCGGAGACACAGTTACTGAGGCTCAAGACGCTTCTGCGGCTTATCCCTGAGCCTCCGTGCAGCTCACTCGCCGTAAAGCCCATTTTCCCGCTGTTTACTGCCGCTCACTTTAAACACCCGTTGTGTTGAACCACTTTTCTGTTTATTCCTACCTTTGAAACTTCTCAGAAGTTGTTTTATCTGTGTGTTTGACAAACGTTTTATATTGTAGCCGAAAAAAGAAAATTGTTCGGTGATATTTAGGCTACTTGAACTAATTTCTGTTCTGGGACCTTCGCCACCTACTCCCACTCTCTCTGTGAGAGACGCCGTTAGCCAAAGGACTGTTTTTGTTGTTGTCCACATTTCCTCCCCTGTAGTTGGAGCACACACGAACCCCGCTGTTCACCTCGGAGCGCCTCGGCAGCTCCGACCAGCTCTACAGCGATGGAGGAGAACGACAACATGGATTATTTTTACCAGCAAGTGATGCAAAAGGACGTGAGCCGGCGGCTGCAGGTCGGTCCGGAGCTCATCGACTACCTCCAGGACCCGCAGAGGTCCGTGGACGTGGAGCAAGACAAATCGCGGCTCGACAAGACCGTGGACGAGCTCACAGGCTGGGTCAACTCCAGTAACTACAAGGTGCCAACCTCTTACTGCTTTTTCCTCTGCTTGTTTCGCTCTCATGAATGTTTTTTAGGTGGAGTCTGAAGCAATGCTGTAACGGACTTATTAAAGTATGAGTTATTCTGGCGTATCCGTTACTAAAGACTGGCTACATTTGTTCGGAAATTACACCTCGTTTAAAGCTGTCAGTTACTTCTCGTTCCAGACTTTAAATCATTTGTAATAATGCACTTTCTAGGCTCCTGTACCAGGCTGCTCCACTGAATACTCCTCTTGTCGCTTTGACCTGAGGACACAAGAATAAATCTGTACTGCATTTGTAATTCCTGTATTTTCAAACATAAACTATCACATCTGTCAAAGTACAGTTTTTGTACTTCAGTTAACAAGCCCCAAGGCTTTATTTTGTGCCTCTAGGAAGGTTATGATTCAGGAATACGTGGCCCAGGCGTAGCCTGCATTGTTTTGTTGTGACCCTGCAGTCAGACACGGTGCATCTGGACCAAAGTCCTCAGTTAAATCTCATTCCAGTCCCTTAATCTTATGAAATAATGCACTTTCAAGGCTTCTAATCCTTGCAGCTCGTTAGGAAACGTTTTCTCAGAATGCTTCACTCAATGTATTCCTTTTTTTGTTACTCCAGTGTTAGGAAAGTAAAATACACGTGCATCTTATGTGTAAGGCCTGTGGTCTCCAATTTGATTGTATTCTAAAATATAAGGTTATTGGGTATTTTTAGGTCCTACGTTTACTTGGTTGTTATTTTTTGTGTAAATGGAAAATGTAGAGCATCTGTGTCCTGGTGTATTGGGGGAGGGGGTCATTGGGGTATTGTTCTGAGGCTAGATGACTCTGTGTGTTTTTAACAAGACATGCAGTCAATTCTCTTTTGTTTTTAATTCATGAAGATAACTAATGCGACAAAAATAGTAATTAATTTATTTATTTACTTTTATTTATCTGTGCACTGATGTTTGTCTGCTCCTTTTTTGCTGGAGCCAGTGTACATTATCACTGCATTAATAAGAATTTCTTAGCTAAACAGTGCTGGTAATTCACAGCTGTTGGTTTAAATGATCTATAGATGAGATGTCTATGGTTATTGAAGGGTCTTTTTCCCCACAGCTATAGATTGTGTGTTTAGAAAAACCAACATCGACTTCAGATGATTCATATAAAAATATGTAGTGAACTGTCAGTACATGCTTGTGTTTTATAGATAGAGTTATTGAAAGAGCATCATTTTAAACCACAATAATACAAATGGACTTTAATGAAGCTCCTTCTTTTAGTGTGTATTTTGAGACACACTTTCCTGACAAGTGTATTGAACGAATACAACTTGTGTACATTTAGAAAATAATAGGACTGGTCACACCTAGTTTTTCTGTACTAAAACTCAGTATTTTAAATGCCCTCTCCACCACCCATATTTATCCGTTAATGAAAACTGAGCTAACTCTGGCATTCAGCGTGCTGTGCTTCACTTTGAAATACTGTACAAAAGGTAAATGTTTCATAGTTTCTGATTTATGAGGGCTTTAAACTTAAGTTTGGATCTGGCTATATGCTGTATAAACAGTAAGCACTGCTGTGCATTGGAGGCCTATATTATTACTGTCCCACCATGAATCTCATTGTCCTTGCAAGAGGAGGCTGCAGTGCCTCTTTAACATCAAGCTCAAGCAGGTGTTTTTCTACCACAGGCGCTTTAAACGCTTACATTTTAATGTGCTGACAGAGTTCTCTGTGCAGTAGCATGAATTAAAGTTTAAAAGAGCTAAACGGACATTCTGCTGATTTATAGAAATCCTGTACATAACTTTAGACATAACCTAATTCATACTCCTTCTCTCATACTATCGAATAACCCCTTTTTACTGTGTAATTTTGTTTTCATTTATAACACCATTGGAAAATGCCAGCTGTGAATGTTACACAAGGAATGGACCAGTTTAAATGGTGCAGAATTATGTAAAAATACAAGCTGTGTTCCAAAGTTTAGGCTACGTCCAATGTCAAAAACCCTTCAAATACAGCATAGAAATGCAGCCTATGTTTGGAGCTATTTAAAGGGAGCAACCTATGTATGTTTCATGGCCCTCAGTTACCCACAATTCTAAAATTTAGTCAATATGCTTATTGGCACATTACAGTACTATATTTAGCATATGTTTTATTTAGCAGTATTTTATTTTGAATCCCAGTTTAAATTTTAAATCCTTAAGGTTGAAGTATGAATGTATAAGCAGACGCAGGCTGACTGCAGATTGTGAATAGTATTATCTTGCATGATAATATTAATAAGCAAACACATTTAACTTAGTCATGTTAGTGCTTCAAAGTAGATAAGACCTTACTGGTGACATCACGGTGCAGCCTCCTTAGTCCGTTCCATTTGTCTGACTTAGGTTACTAAGGAGTGTTCATAGGACATGTCCTACCCTGGCCACAGCCTAGGCTTTGTAATGCAGCTACAGTTACACAAACTGCTTCTCCAGTAAAGCTGTTATTATAGTGATACCATATTTGGAAATTTTATTGTACAGCAACGATATTAAATATGTTTAGGTATTTTGCTCTCCTGCCCACCTTTTTCTTTCTCAGGAATCTCTTTGGCTGCTTTGACTAAAATAGGTCATAACTGGAGCTCTTGGGATGTAGTGAATATTTGATTGTTTTTCTGGAATGTGGACTTCCATCCTGCACTGCCAAGAAACACACTGCAGCAATCCTACCAAAACCCTCAAATACACACACACACACACAGTCTTCCAGGTATAATGTGTCTACAGACACATCCAGAAAGACATCAGGAATGCTATTCACAGGAATTTCTCTTAGCATCTTAACAGCAAAGAGAGTTTCAGTATTGCTTTTTCAGGCTTCTCTGTGGTTCAGTTTACAGGGGTGTGTGTTTCAGCTGTGTGTGTATGTGTGTTTTTGCAAGAGAAGACAAGCTGTTGATGAGTCTGCATTCTCTATTGATGTCTTTTCTTTGCTTGATGTTAGGTTGCACTGCTGGGAATCGATATTGTGAGTGCGTTCGTCGATCGGATGAGTGAACGCTTCCGAGGATATGTAGGCACAGGTAAACTAATGTGTGTTACTCATGTATTCCCCTTTGTCTTGTATGCGCCATAAGTCACTAAAGCCCCTTTCGTATTCTGAACATGTGACATTGTTGGGTTTCTTTAACAGTAAAATACAGGCTTTACATTATACACATATTCTGCTTTTTAGCTGCTGCTTTACTCAACATGAAAAGCTAAGGCTTATTTAATTTCTGATTCATATACAGAAATCCCTCCTGTGACATAGGAAGGCTAAAAAAAACCTGTAAAACTACAAACTTCTTTGTCAGCACTGCTGCTGTTTTCTTTGGCTGAGAATCAGCAGTCCACACACTGTCCTCTAGAATCATACTCAAAATATTGTTGTGTCATATCCTCATGCAAAACTATATGACATCAGTAATGTATGTCGGTGTAGCTGGTAGTTTGTCAAGTACAACTGAGATTTATCTCTTCAGAAACATCCTGAAAAGGAGACATTTTAATCACAGCTGCCTCAGTTATGAAGGGGAATATCACAGTGACTCAGTACTCGTAAGATGACATAATCTTTATTTGAATGGCCCTCTCTCAGCTGTCTCAGCTCCCCTCCCTTTTATTTACCAAGGAAACCACTTGTTTTACTAGCAATAGAGCACCTCGTCAAATGCACATATGTTGCATACTTTCTCTCTAAAATCACTGACTACAAAAATGAGATAAGATACTTAATGTCTCTCTCTCTCTCTCTCTCTCTCTCTCTCTCTCTCTCTCTCTCTCTCTCTCTCTCTCTCTCTCTCTCTCTCTCTCTCTCTCTCTCTCTCAGTGGTCCCTGCATTAGTGGATCGTCTGGGTGATGGTAAAGATCAGGTTCGAGATCAGGCACAGACACTTATTCTTAAACTGATGGAACAGGCAGCCACTCCCATGGTAAATCAGTTTTTGTCTCTCATTATACTTTTCCTCACTGTCCCAACACAGTACTCTATGCAAATCATAAATCCTCTGCAGTGTACGTGTGCCTTAATTTCTCTCTCTGTAACCTGTGACAGTAATTCATGCAGCTATTTAGAAGTCCATCATCTATTTCTAACTTGTTAGTTCCTGTTTCAGTACATGCAGTGAATCATTTTTTTCTCTGTTTCTGTCTCTGTGCAGTATGTGTGGGAGAGGTTATTCCCTGGCTTTAAACACAAGAACTTCCGCAGTAGAGAGGGCCTGTGTTTGTGCCTGGTTGCCACACTCAATGCGTGAGTCCCCTGACACTCTCAGGCTGCATCCACACATACAAACTTGCTGTCTCTGATAGCACCACCAGGGGGTAGTACTCACCAAAACCCAGGGCATGTTACTTTTAATATATAAAAATATATTTTTATCTTAAACATATGCCATGTAGTAAGCTTTTTCCATTGTTATATTCAATATATGTATATAGTAGTGCAGTGTGATTATAGTTAAATGCTCAGAAAATCTGGAGCATATGCCCGCTCAAATCTGTATGTCCACTGCAAAATTAACAACCTGGCATCAGTTGTGGTGTTGAATGTAACTACCTACAAGCTGATGTAAAAATGTTGCTCAGCTAGACCAGATATCACAACCAAAAATTAGTCCTGCAACATTAAAATCATATTTGTTGCTGTGCCCTTTAATTGCAAGTGTTTCTATTAAAAGTAAATCATGGAAGTAGGTCTCTGTAGATTTCTCTAGACAAACAAACACACAGATATGTTTACTACCAAGGATATCTGCGCTGCCAGTGTGTTGTCTCATTGCAGCATTCGTCTTGGCCATAAAGGGCATAATGCAAATTATTTGCTTCCAGGGAGGCCACTTGGAATGAAAATTTGTAAATAATCTAAGTTTGGAGTAAAAGGAATTTTAGAATCACAGACAAACACGTATTTTTTCAAAGTTATTTTATCATCTTGCCCAAACAGAGAAGTGACTCCAGCTGAAGTTCACTCTCATTTTCACTTTTATATTCTTGCAGCTAGAGATGTACTGACAAATTGTGTACTAATGCCACAACATGACATTTATGATAAATATATCTGCACAGTGCAATATTTTTAAGCAATTATGGGCTTATTGTTTTGATATCATTTTGCATTTCTCCTTTAAGCTTTGCAAACTAGACACATGGAGTACCTAAGTTAAAATCACAGAACATATGGCTTACATACATGGGTCTAGGGATTTTATTTAGACAAGAGATCTATTCATGTAATCTCACGGACTTGGGTAGAGTGTAGATTTTGAGGATTTGGGATAAGGCAGTGTAATAAAGTTGCAGTATTTGTAATTATATTGAAGATATCAACATTCTACTCTAGCTCTTTTTTGACCCCCCCCCCCAACACACATCTGCTTTTTATCTATTGAATGGCTGACACCAATTTTGTACATAGTATATTGTAAGAGTTGAAGCTCTTGTGTTAGACACAGTCTTGCACACATTGCCGCATTGTCACTCTGAGATGTTGTCATGACAGGAGTCCTACAGGCTGAGGTAATCCTCTTACCTGTGGGCTTCACTCTCACAATAGTCACGTTAAGACAGTGATTCTTTGTTTACCATTACAAGGTGCTCAGAAAAAGGCATGCAGAAATGTGCCTTGTGTTGTAACCCATTATTGTGTTGCTATAGTATATCATCCATAGCGGGATTCCTCCTTGGTTCCGTCATTGAAGTGTGAACATTAGCGTGTTTAATTTGTATTTGTGCATTCTAGAATGTGCTTAATCTTAAATAGAAACGTACTGCAAAAGCACACTGAATCACCTCAGTCTTTGCAATGAGCATGATGTGGACCTGGGGCCATGAACACAAAAAAAAACAAAAAACATATTTTATTTATTTGAAGTGACCAGTGAACCTATATGATGTGAGGGAAAATGTGTACTGTGATTTGCTTTGTACCATTCTTAACCATCTAATTATACAGACACTTCAAAATCAGTGGACATTCATCACGTGCTATTTAAAAATATTTTTTTTTTTTTTACCTTTCTGTTCTGAAACAATTATTGTAAGTCCGTTTCTCTCTTTCAGGTATGGTGCTCAGCCATTGAGTCTGAGTAAATTTGTGCCTCTTTTGTGCACACTAACAGGAGACCAGAACCCCCAAGTATGTATTTAATTTTTTTATTGATCTTTGCATTCTTTATACTGTTTGTGGTTGTGAAGAGCAGACCAATGTAGAGACTCTGCTAGTTCAACAAGTTACACACAAAAGTTGTGGGTATGGTAAGGGTATAGTGTAGGAAGAGCTCATGCTGGGGAACAACATCCCATAAACTTAGCGAGAGTGAGTGCTGGTTTCTGGCATGTGGGAGGCTTGTTGAAGATGTTAAGTAATAAAAAGAGGGGCAGATGGAAGGGGCTCGAGAATGAGAGAGCACATCACTACTCTCCAGATAATGCATTCAGTAGGGTTATTTGGAGTGAGTAAGGCATTTGGCATGGTTGCATGTGCTGCATATGTTTGTAATGCATATGTTTGATGGTTGGTTGAATTTGGTTGAAAGTGTTGTGTACCTTCCAGGTCCGGGAGACTGCCATATCAACACTAGTGGAGGTGTATCGACATGTGGGAGAGCGAGTAAGAGCAGACTTGGGCAAGAGAGGACTTCCAGCTGCACGGTCAGTATACTTGTGTTTTCTTTTCATTTCAGTCTTTCTCTTACTGTGTCTATAACTTTTTGCCTATCAAATATGGGCACACAGTTGCCTTGTGATATTGATAAATTAGTGTTGCTACAACTTATCGATATAATGAATAAACATTTGTTAGAGTTATTTAGTTACCAACAAATACTATTATGAATCAGTTTGTCTATTTTTTTATTCTGTAGCAACACTGATAAATATTTATTCCATTTATCAGTCTGGGCATGTGCAGCGGTTCTGATTGGACAGTATAGTTAACAAATACAGAGTTTGCAAATATGGGCATCCTCCTCTAAATATTCAAGTCTACTATATATATATATATATATATATATATATATATATATATATATATATATATATATATATATATATATATATATATATATATATATATATATATATATATATATGGTTGTTTTTATTTCTTCATTGAGACATTTCCACACCACAAGGGAGCAGGAGGGTAGTGCTAATAGTCCCTCTATGCGCTCCTAACGATTCAACTTTCAAACTGTGGCCTTTGGAGGACTAAAACTAGACAATAAAAATGGCATTGACTAGCAGAGTTTACATTGATTCATTGTCTGGAATCGCTTATCCAATTCAGGGTTGTAGTGACTCAGGAGCCTGTCTGGACTCTAGCAGAATTTACAGAAAGAGATCATTTTTTGGGCTTGTTAATGAAAGACAATGACATCTCTTGCTCTAAACTGCTGTTTATTACAATCTATGCTGATCTTGAAAGAACGTTATTATTATATATTATACATGCAATACTTTGTTAAAACATTTATTGCAGCATTTCAATGAAATGTAATGAACAATGCACTTTATAAATAAAAAAAAATGATAAACCCAAATTTCCAAACAGCACATGAACACATTTCATGATGCAATATTCATTTAAAATGTGTATATATATATTTCTGTGATTGCTCGTACAGGTTCAAGCGGTGCATCTCTTTCTTTCAACTTCGTTGTCTTGTCAAGTCTAATGTCGCTGTACTATTATAATTGTTTTACATATACAACCACACATGTTCTAACATGCGCTCAGCAAAGTTAATTTATTTTTGATTTGGTCAACAGCTTCTTATTTTGAGCAGTGAGGCATGTTAGAAACATGAAGGGAATGTTTGAAAATATTCTGTACTAGAGGACTGATATCAACACAATTGTGATGAGACTTGGATGTGGGTTTCCGCACCTGTTAAATTAATTAATATGTGGATGTTGTTTAGATATTACTTACTGTACATTTTAAGGGAATTCTTCTGTATTCTGGAGAGATCCAGTAATGCCAGGACGATTCTCTGACTGGCTGCGACTCTTCTGAGCGTTCTGACTGCTGGTGTGTTTTGTTTGTGCCTCGTCATTTTCCCTGTGGAATTCTGTTGCATCACATCATACTGATATGACTATATCTGATTACTCAGGGCTTGAGAGGAGGGTGGATAACCCTAGGCGTGTTTGTGTGTCGCCTATTACTGGCTTCAAGGGTCCTGTGTGAGTGTAAGAGTGTCTGACGGAGAGAGGGTTATAGAGAAATGGAGAGAGAGGATGTATTTTGTTGACATGGTTACAGACTGAAAGGCAGGCCTGTGGAACGCGTCAGTCAAAACAAGTGAGGCAGCCTGAGGGGCAGCTGAAGCAGGGTGAAGGAGGGGAAGGACAGCATGGAGAGAGTAGGGAATAGAAGAGAGCCAGTAGGTTTGTCTGCATATGCTTGATATTTGTGAGAATTTATGTTCTCTGCATGCCAGAAAAGTATGACAAATGTGTGAGAGTTATGGCTGAGTAGTTTGGTGAAAATACACGTTTGATGTTTTGAGCAAATTTCAGGGTGTGATTTATATAGAAATTCTGAAAGATCATGGATTTTCCTCCAACAAAAAGAACAGCACAACTATTTATTTGTTTGATGCCTAATGCTGAATATATTGTAAACTTTCAGTTTACAAGCTCTGTGTTGTCAGGTTAAATTTCCCCACTTAGCACTGGTTAAGAGAGCACTGAATAATCTAGCATTATTGCTCTTGAAGTTTGAGGAGCTTAGGAGAAAACAAGGATAAAGTTCTTTTTTATTTTCCAAAATTAAGATGAGGTAGGTGCAAGCATAGCATTACTCAGAGTATTAGAGGAGTTCTTGAAGTTTACAAAGCTGGTAATACCAACATGCGTGTGTGGTTTGAGGGGGAGGGGCAGGCTCAGTCGTCTTGTCTCTGAGCAGCTGAGCTCTAGCCCCTCCCACTGCTGTCTGTTCCAAGCAAGAGGTTATGTAAAGGGGAACAGAATCCCTAGGCTGTCACACACACACACACATACTGCCATGCAGTTCTCTGCCCTGTGCTCACACACACACATGCATGGTAATTTGTAGGAATTAACAGTCTTTCCAAACCTCCTCGGACACAAAAGGAAGCTAAAGATGTCTGTGCAGGTGGGTGGGATTAATGCTCTGTCTCTCGTTCTGCTGTCTCTCCTGCTTTCCTTCAGGATTCCTTTGCTTTTTCGTGCTCGTTAAGCTTGTTCCTTTCTTCTAATATCTATTTTTTTCTATCCCTCTATAAAGCTTCATGTCTTCTTTCTGTGTTGTTGCACCATTTTGGACACAAAGGGGAAGAATTGTACGTTGGCTGCAGTAAAAAAGGGAGAGACGGGAACTGTGTGCACACGTTTCTGCGTATGTGAAAATAACATGGCTGATCCGTCTAGACTGAGATAATTTAAGATACATAGCCCTTTAGTACACACACACACACACACACATATATATATAATCCAATACATTATTTATGTGTATTACTATATGCACATTGTTAGTAGAAACTTACACTATCCTGACTTTTTTGTCTGTGGTTTGAGTTTTGTATCATGCATTAGCATGCATTATCTTTGTGTTTCTCTTTAAAGCTATAGGTAGCTTTTATAGTTTGCAGTTCCTTGCAGAATCTTAATTGTCAGCATCTCTGCTTTCTTCCAAACCCTGCCTGTTAGACCTTGGGTTTGTACATTTGACAGTAGGCATTTTCTCGATACATACTCTTGCATTTTAAATTATGTCAGCTTTACGTTTTGAGATAAGGTTAGAATATTTATTCATATTTTTTTGCATCGTTAAGGATATCAGATTAAATAAACATCCAAATGTGATCTTATCAGTCTTAATTCATATCTCAGATTAATGGGAAGAGCTGTGATGATTCCTGTGAAATGTTTAAGCATGTTTCAGCCCAGTAGACTCATTATCTGATTTATAAAAAAAAAAAAAAAAAATCCTAACATTTCTTCATACACCTAATAAGCAGTGTGTAAAAGTGTTTTTCAGTTATTTTAATAATACATATTTTTTATTATTAATAATTTTTTAATAAATGAATTGAATGCAACAGTCTCCTATATTATATGCAATAATGTGATATGCCATAATCTTCTAATTTTCAAATGTGTATTAAAAAAAAAAAAAAACAGCATGTTGCAAAGCAGCTTTTAAATTTTACGTACTAGTTTTCCAGAAACTACAAAACACTTGGTAGATTGTATGTATATATTAAGTATATAAAACTAATATTTTAAAGTATTTAATAAAATATCCTCAAAATATCTGGAAAAAGCACCATCATATACGTTGGACAGCATGAAAATTTAATGACTGTAGTGGCCAAAAGTAACATGGTTATAAGCTTTATCACAATTCTTAAAATGTCATGAAAACTTAAAGCACTGTAATAAGTTTTTGTTATGTTTTATAAATGATTTATATTGAACAACACAAACAATAATTAGTAGCCTTATGTACTTATTTAAGTAAGTTTAAACAACAAAACCTACGTAAACATTAAGCTCTCCGCACTCATGTTTTTTTGTTTGTTTTGTAAAGCTGTAAAAGTCATCATGTGAGATTAAGGTGGTAATCATTGTGGTAGGTTATATGATTAACGCATAATCAGCATTTGTAACTTCAATTTTGTTTTTGTGGAAATACATCTGCTTTAAGGCAAATTTGAGGTCCCTTTTTAAGAGGCTTGATTAGTTCAAAAGGCTACTAGAGCCCAGAGGAAAATGTGTTTGAATATAAACCGTTTAAGGCGCCATGGCAGAATCAAGCTCTGTTTAAGGTGGAAAGATACTTGGAGCAACTTCACAATTTAATGTGGGGGAAAAGCACTTGAATATTATTACACCATGAGCTGCTGCACCATTTAAAGTCGAACAGAGCATAAACTGGCACATTTCTACAGCCACACTGAACGGCATGTGTTTACAAGATGATCAGCTATGTTAACCCATAGCTTACTTTTCTCTCTTCTCCGGCCATCCTGATTTCACATTACCTGGTTTCGAGGGACCTTGACAAGTGAAATTAGGATGGGGAGATGAGATTGGGCACAACACCATAGGTCTGTCACTGTGCCATGTTCCCCTAAAACAAAACAAATCCACGATGTGCCTGGGAGACTGTTCCTAACTTGAGTTTTTCAAACTGCTGTGAAAACCACTAGTTTTGTAGTTGCATTTTCTTTGCAGAATGTGAGTGTGCTTTTTAAAAATGAGGATGGCAGTAATGTGAATGTATTCACTAATGTTGCCCCTTTTTTCTGGGAGGTATGTTTGAGACTGCTAGTGTTGCATGTGAGAGAAAGGTGTTGTGCTAATCTGGAATTACCTTCTGCCAGTCAGCTTTGTCACTGTTAGAACGTAGAATCCCACTTCAAATATCTATGTTGGCACCAGCTATAAGTGACTTGTTCTGCCCTGCAGGGTGTATTAAGCAGTTCTTCCAGATCAAATTTTGGATAATTATTGTTTTTATAGTGAGTTTTCATTGTGCTCTCACAGGGCAGCTGAAGGATTTCATCAGTTTCTTTTGCGAAATTATTGTTTGGGTATAATGTGTTGTCCTAGCAGAAACAAATTTATAATACATGGAATACAGCTGTTGATCTCGTAGAGCAGTCTGGAGGGTGCTGTGAGTTGAGAATCAGACATAATGAGGTTTTGTGTGTAGTTTTTTACTGCTTGGTCTGTCAGTAAGGGATTCCAAGAAGAGCAGTGTCCTGTTTTGCTGCTGTGAAGAGCCACAGCATGTCTTTATATCTCAGAAGAAACATTCTGTTATGACAAAATATTTGTAGAATCATTTTTTTGAACAATGATTTGGAAGTGTTTTTTGTGAATGTACTGTGTGCATCAAATCTTGCACACAGGCAGCAAAGTATCAGCTGTTATTTCACTTTTGTCTGTTTGGGTATTGCCTGTGGGGTTTGTTATTTTGCCTTAACACAGACACTCTACTGTGTCTTTGTGATGTCTTTTTGCATTTTCGATGTCCCTCTCCTGTGCAGCACAGTTTCTCCCAGCTTGAAGATATCAGAATGCAAATGTAATCAGTGCATTGTTTAAATTATTCTGCATTTTTGTTGATGTCTTTAATGAGTGAGATTTTTCTAGCTACTGTATTTTGATCCAGGAATATCTTTGGTTCATTTCGCATTCTGTAACTTAATCTTACTTGACATCATAGTTTTTCCAACAAGCCCTCTTTAAATGACACGACTGTGTTTAAATATATCATTGCATTTATTGCATGGTCTTCTCATGAGCCATATGTGACTCTGATGGATATTCAGTACATTGATTTTTCCCTCAAACTTCAATTTAGACTGTGTGAATAATATTTCATGACTGGTTCCTAGTCTGTGTGAAATGGACTTGTCTTTGAGCTAGCTAAGGGTGTTTGCTGGATATGGGATATTGGAGGATGATGTGAGATGGAGAGGTATCAGGGTATTAATGATATTTTTTTACTGATTGACACCAAGAGCCAAGTTACTAGTTTTAATTATATTTTCCAAATTAGATTTTGTTTGTCAACCATTAATTTGATATGTATGGAACATAGCTAATATAATCATTAGAGCATTTTCAATAGATAGATTTTCTATCAAATTAGGAATACAGAGATATTGAGTTAAATGCATCAGAATAAATGATAAGTATACTTGTTACACTTTTTAATGCTTTTATCACAGTGTCTGTTCTCTGAACAGCTTTTAAAAGTATTTAAATCTATTTTGTTTTCATCTGTTGAACTTGTGTGGGTTGTAGGGTTGATGACAGTAATACAGTACACTTTAATCTTTGTTTTCTTGTGGAATTGGTTAGTTTGTTTGTGACAGTTAAATTTTAGATGTAGCACATCATTCAGAAACAACTGTGATATAATCTTGGTCTGTCACTATGATATTGACACCTGTTCTGTTTGATTTACAGGTTACAGACTATTTTGAGCCGGTTTGATGAAGTGTTGAATTCTGGGAACATGGCTCTCAGCCTCAGTCAAGGTAAGGCAGCATTGACATTATTGGTAGTTGCCAATTGGTCTTATTCTCTGGTTAAGGTCATGTTAATCACATGATTTTACACCTCATTAAAAGAGAATGTTTAGTTTTACGTACAAGTCAGCATTTCTTTTTACCTGTGAAATCAGTAGCTAAAAACTTTTATTAAACTAGATTTATTGAAATTTGGTTTTGTGGGTTTTTCTGTGGGTACTTTTGTGTTTCATGGTGCTTTTTTTTCTAATAAGTGATGTCCTGGACTAGGTATCAGTATTGAAAACGTATTGGCAGAATATGATCTGGAAGATATCTGATGGCACAAAGAGAATAAATTATTTAATCCTGCAACAAATATACTCTGAAATAGCACACATCCCTAATGTGTAATGTGTTGATTCTAGCTGTGTACTTTTTCCTGTGGGGTTGTAGATTGTTTGAAAAGCATGAGCATGATAGTTTACTTATGTATATTTTTTTGTTGCTGGAATCCAATTTAAAATTAGCAAATATTTTTTAAAAGACAAAATAACTTCATATTTTATATATATATATATATATTTTAACGATATGGTTTTCTATATTGATCAATCTCTATATTTATCGTGATATTAACATTTTGTCACACTGTGACAAAGGACATGCTTCTAAAAATATAGACTGAATACCCCAGATTTTCATTACAACATATATATGCACACATAGTATGCATATTACTCAAATTCACACGGAAAGATTTCACAGGAACAATAACATTTCCTTACCTCATAAAAGTAATAATATATTTGTCTTATGTTATGAAAACATTCTTAGGGCATTACCACCTCAAGCGTTTAAAGAAGCAGAAATCATGGCTGATTTTTGGCTTTATATATATATATATATATATATATATATATATAATATAATATAAAATTGGCATCTGCCGATTTAAATGGAGTGAAAATTAATCAAAGGAATTAAAGCCGAAAAATAATTGTATTCCAAACTCATCAATTTTTCCTCATCAATGACAAAACCACTGCTTCTCGAAGCCTGAAGAGCCCACAAGAACGCTCACACAAAGTTAGCAAAGCAGCGCTTACCTTAGATAGTACCATTCAAAACGAGACTAAATCTGAGTCTCTCCGTCAAACCGATCGTGAGTAATCCTCTTGTTTGTGTCAAGAGTACTGGCCAAAAAATAGTACACATTTTCAAAAAATAATTAAAAAATGATCCCCGTGGACCCATGTCACTGCCGCATACCTTATGCGCACAGCTTTCCAACAACATGTCGATCAAGTCTGTAGACCAATCAGGGGCAGAGTTAGGACGATCAGCACCCAAGGAGGAGGGACAAACGCAGCAGAGCAGATATATTTTCAGCGCCAGACCCAGACACCGCGAGAGAGACTCGAACGGTTCTGTTTGGCAGCCACAAGCTCCGCAAACAATAATCAAGTCAATAAACATGTTTCAAAGCTTAGATGTCTTTTACTAGTTACATTTCCCCCACTGAGGACATTTAAATGCAGCAGGGGTGTGGGGGAGGTTGCCTTGCTCTACAGCCAATTAGAGTGCAGCTCTCGCCTTTTAACACGTCAGTCATTTAAAGGAACACTGTAGTCGGTGAGAAACAAGTGTAAACATCAGAAATAAACTCAGTAGATCAGAATAAAACACACCATAAGTAAGGGTTTTTGCTGTTTGGTGAGGGGTAAATGGCCACTTGGTGACGGACAGGAGACTAGTTTCTCATAGAAAGTAAAGAAAAACACTAAGGTGTTGACATTAGGTCTAGACAAGGTATATACACTGTATTTTTGCAGTAAAAGTAATTATTTTCCTTATGGAGAGCTTGGGATCTAAAGAGACACTTGGAGACACTTGGAGAGGTCTGTTCCAGCTGCAAAAGCTTCAAATCAGTATGAGGTATCAACTCCAAATTTTATCTGATGGCAGTAGACCCCTGGAGACACAAGTTTAAAAAGAAAAAAGTAATGGGACTCATGAACTCTTCAGTTTATAGTCACTAAGTCACTAACTTTTTTTTTTTCCTCCCCCAAAAATAAAAACAAGCGCCTACATTTTTTTGTGGTTTTCATAAGCTTTTGACCACTTCATATATATTTCAGGACCTCTAAATTGTGTCTTTTACAAATATGTTTTTCTGTAAAAATAAATCATGATAAAGCCTGTAGTTATTCATGGAATGGGAATATTGGCTTTACATATCAGCCATCGGCCACTACTGCTGTCTAAAAATCGGCAACGGCAATCAAAGAACCCATATCGGTCGATCACTACTTGGTGCTTGTAACAGTGGGAAAGCTAGAAGGTTTTCAGTTTCGCACATTCATTCATTCACTGCCTTTAACTGCTTAACAAGTTCAGAGACGGGGTGGGTCCGAAGCATACCCAGGTGGAAAAATTCCAACCTTGGGAGTTTTTATTTAAGAGAAGCAGCCTGATCTATGGCATTTGAGCCAATTAAATATTTTCGAGGAGAGAAAATAATTTAGTGTTAGGAAAACCATGTCAGGCAACAAACAGTGCTCTCGCAAAAAACGGAAAACATTTCCTGGGAGGAAAATACACTTTGAGTGAAGAAAAACCCACCGGATTCTCCCTGCGTGCGAGGGAAAGTTTCTGTGCTTGTGTTCCGACAGGGGTTTGCCATACCAAACAAAATACACCCCAAAACACATAGCGAACATATTTAATATAAATGTTTATATATTTAATACATACACAAGTGCTTGAATTAAACTTATTATAGTCTTGTTTACCTTCCCGTTCATGCGGTCGCCTGTTCCTTTACCGTAATAGCATGAGTATACTAGCTAGATAGCGTGCAGCTGGCTGTGTTAACTGGGAATAGAAATTAAGATTTATCGAGCTCTATAACCCAAAGCTTATTGTTATTGAATGAAAATTAATCATGAAATATATCGATATCGTTTTATCGCCCAGCACTATGGCATTATATTAAAAATGGGCAAATATTTTTCAAAGAATATCTGTTTTAACGTTTGAAGTGTTGTCTTTGCATTGTTTTCACTTAAATATAGTATTTAAATAATGTGTACATCTTGCATTCTGTTTTTATTTACATGTCTGGATCTTTGAGGAACTTAATATAAAAGTTTATTCTTTTTTGGTATTTGAATTTATGTATGCTTTCTGCGTTAGATCTTGTATTCAGCAAATGTGAGGGGAGTTGAAAAGGCATAGTTATTCTGTGAACTTGCCCAGTTAGCTGTGTTAGGGGGAGAGGGTAAGAGAGCGCTGTGCCTGTCACTGCTTTTCCCTGACACGGCGTGACAGAAAGAGAGGGAGAGGGAGAACGGGGGAAAGAGAGTGAAAGCCAATTCACAGAAGCAGTGTAGCCATGGCTGTTGGTGACGATGAAGATGGTGAGTGCTTATTTGCTTTGGTGATTTGTCAAATTGCATGCTTTGTTTGTTGAAATGTTTGCTCTCTGCATGCGTGTAGATGTCAAATTGGTTAGAGCATATGGCTAAGTGTACAAATCAGCTTATTGAAAGAGCAGGATGAAGAGGACTGTCATTGCTTTTTTTTGTACTGAAAGCGTGTTTAGATTTTTCAGGGTTTGTAATTTAAATAAATAAAAATAATAATAAAAAACCTCAGAATGCCTGAATATTGAACTTGGACAGCTTTCGTTATCGAGCTTAATCTATGTAGTAATATTCGAGTATATGTGTATGCTCATTTTGTAAACATGTTGGTTTCTGCGTTGCTGGGTTTGTCCCTGTAGAGAAGAGCATGACCTGTTTTTCAGGCCATCATGCTACCACAACTACATTTTATTAGGTAGTATTTTTATTTTTCACTGAAAAATTAATTTGCATTTAAACACCCCCCCCCCCTTAAAAGGTCCTAGGTGTGCATGTTTAGATGCATAAGTTATATAGGCATTTACTGTTTGTTTCTTGGCAGATGACTTCACTTCCTCTCTAATCCTCATTAAACAGATCAGCTTAAACTACCAATTAAGTTACAGCACAGGCAACAGAGAAATACACACCCACCACTACTACAGACACTTGATGCAGCAGTAAATGAACAGGACATCACATAATAAGATGCATTTTCAGTGTTTTGTGTCATTTGTGAGGTTTGCTTGATAGATGATGAACATCATATTCTGATATTCTGAAGCTACATTGTAGTACCGTTCGTGTTTTTGTGATGATGTTTTGTGTTAAAGGGTTTTTCTTCTTGCCTTTCCAGCTCCTCAGGGCTTACTGTTTGAACATGAACTTTTTTCCCACTGTAGTTTTTAGTGTGTTTTCTGAGCTGATTTTTCTTTTCAGTTTTGTATTAAGTGTAATATTAATCAATGATTTGTTATATGAATAAGTTAGCTCTATATACCAGTGAAATTGAACTAGCTTTGATTTGCCCACTGCTTTCTGAATCCCACTTCTACAGGGGATGTGGGTTCCCCTTGTCGCCATGGAGACGGCCTTTTGAGAAGAGCCTGCTCCCCTGCCCTGCTCCATTCACTTCCTTTCGGTCTTTCTTCCCTTCTCTTTAGCCTATCCACACTTTCTTGTCTTCTCACTCTCATTTTAATCACTCTCTTCCTCACCCTCGTTCTTGCTTTCTGTTTTTCTTTTCATCATTTGGTGTATTTGGACACACCCACTAGCCAGACAAAGGCAGATTATGCTTGTATGCTAATAACGCTAACGCCACAGTCTGAGACACAGAGCCCTTTTCATGGGCCGCTGGTGGGATCAGCCTCTGTAATGTTGACAGCCCTTGGCTTTGTAATAATGGGGTCATCCCCCGCCTCCCTTCTCTCTCCCTCTCCGTGTCCCACTCTTATACATACACTCCTACCAAAGGCTATATGTACTCTTTGGGGGCGTGGCTCCCCATCTGTGTGTGTGTGCGCGCCAAGATGGCGGTATTGATGCTAATTAGCTTAGCTTCACCAGACAGAAAGAGCTCATTTACATTCAAGAAGCATCCTCAGATCTCAAAGCTGACTGGCTGCTAAAAGATGATGTCATCACTATTCTCATTGGCTCTATGAACACCTTGTGAAGGAGGGGTGAAGGGACAAGAGGAAGAGAGAAATAACAGGGAGGGAAGAAGGGAGGGAGGTAGCTGAAAGAGAAAGCAAGCAAGGAGAGAGGTGAGAGAGGGATAATGCTGACAGGCTGCAGGGTGGTTTCTCCTTTGGGTCTCTTCATGTTTTCTTTGGGGTTTTTGTCACTGAGACCTGCTGTCATGTGAGGGCTGGCTTGGGCGTTGCCTCGGATACGAGAGAGCGAGTGGCGCTAGCCAGCAGGCATGAGGCGCCTCATCTGCAAACGCATCTGTGACTGTGAGTGATCCTTTGATGCACCTTGAGGGTGTGTAACTGAATGTACATCAGTAGTCTGAGTGCATAATGTTACTGGATGTTGAAGGGTGTTGTCCAGGGTTTGTTGCTATGGAGATATTTAATTTTTTTTCTGGAGTGAAGCACCGGTTGTTAAAGCTACAAGATGTCTGCATTCCACTGGCTGTGTTTGCCTTGTACAGGCTGTGTGTGAATGTGTGTGGGTGGATGTGGGGGTTGTTTTGAGATATGGAGGCAGTTCTCTTTGTTTAGCTCAATTATAATATCAAGTGTGAAGTGTAAATCATAAGATGACATTTATCCAAAGGTAGTTTTTCTAGTCTTTCTTTGGTTTTAACAAAGTCTAGACTAGAATATGCCCATTAATGATCTCTGTTTTTCTGCAGTAATCAATAAAGCCTATGAAGGATTGTAGTTTTTGGTTATGCTTTATTTTTTGTGTTTTAAAATAGTTGTTCTCATATGTAATGGGTATTTGTTGTTTATGCCTTTTCAAATTGGTATAGTATTATAATAAAAAAATCTGATATGCTAGTCTTCATTTGCTGTGGTAATGGAGCTAGTATTGAGTTTGCATTTCCAAGATTCAATTGATCCTTACTGTCTTTTCCTGTGTCGATATTTAACAGTTGCCCTCGTTTTCCTTCTCAGATCGCAGCTTTGATGATGATGACTCTGTGGATGGTAGTCGGCCCTCCTCAGCTCAGGCAGCTTTTAAAGTGCCGAAAGTGCCAAAGAAACCTGGAGACTCAGCCAGCAGCTCCAGGAAACCCAGTGGTACAGGAGCCACCAAAGCTGGTAAGTGACAGAGTCCCCTGGCATTATCTCAGCATTTATAGGTTTGTGCCAGTGTCAGTGACAGGGGACTCAAAAAGTCACAGTTTGAAGTTGAAAAGTATTCAATCCCTCTGCATTCCTGTCTTTCTGCTGATGATCTCTTCAGAGAGTCTTGTAAAAGTGTCCAGATGCTAGCATAGTGATTTTAAAGTCCATTTAATAGTGTGCTAATACAGCAACTGATCAGAATCTGTGGCTGTGTGAAGAAAAATGTGGAAGTTTTATTTTTGTGAAAATGCAGCCGCCAGTGGCCTTTAGTTGATATTATAACTAATATCTTGTCATTTATTTGTGCTAGTAACTACACAAATGCATCTGCTGTGTGGAAGATTTTCATGGTCTCTGCAGAGAACACCATCTGAGATTAAAGTTCACTGTAGCTATGATAGGTTTTTGTTTAATTGTCAGTTTGTCCGTTTTGAGGGAAAAAACGAATAAGGCTCAGTGCACACACAAACAGACAGTGGTGTAAACAGTGTGCAGACACAAACACAGCAAGTTAAATGACAGAAAAATACTCTCAACCGCCACAGTGCAGGAACCCTACTTATTTAAATCACGTAAAGACGAATATTGAGTCATTCAACGTCTAAATTCTTATTTGAACATAATAAAAATGATTAAACATTCAGTCACACTCTCCTTCTCTCTCCAGACAAACCCGGTGCTGCACTTATTAGCACCCCTCTAGAAACCATTCATACGGAACCATCAGTAAAACTTTGATGAAGGAAAAAATTAACTACTCCTAATAAACTTTAAGATAAAATTAAAAAGTACATAAATGTACAAATACTGAAGAGAAGTTTAGCCTATGAAATCCTATGATAAAAATTTGTTTTGGTTTCATCCAATTTGCTTTTTTTTTTTTTTTTAAGAAAGTAGAGAAAATTATCGTTTATTAATATCAGTATTGGCTACACCAAGTTGCTAAATATTGGGTATCATATCAGCCCCAAAAAATCAATATAGGTGCAAAAGAAAAGTCTTTTCAAATAAAAATAAGAACTTGCAGACACCCCCCACAAATGCTGAACTTTTTAATTTAAAAAGTCAAAATATATGGTGATTTGGAGACAAGAAGCTATTCATATATTCTCAGAGATTATATGCTCAACTCTTTATGCATCTATGAAAGATGATGAGGAAGTGTTGAAAAGTGATCAGAACTTGAATTTTTATTAATATGTTATAACATATGACTAGGTACTGGATTACTTCACAACAGAGGTGAGTAGATGGGAGCTTGTGCTAATGCACACTCAAATGTCTGAAATCTTTGAAAATCTTAAAGAATTGAATCTTGACCTCAGTTTTTAATGTAGATAAATATAATACTGAATTAAAATATTTGACAGTTTCAGTAATACTATGCTCTTCATCTGAATATAACAAATATACTGCTCCAGATGAGAAGAGCTCATAGATTGTGATTTACAACAGTAGAACAGTAGACCTATGTAGATTATTGGAAGTGTTTGATTAGTGCTACAGTAATCCTCAGGATGTTGTTTTATGTATATTTAGCATTGGTCTGGACTATATATTATTTACAGCTGACTGATGTCATTACAGGGAGCTGCCATCAGTTCATAGCATTTGATTTTAAAGTTAGTTAAAAAAATTTGCTGATGTAATGTTGCTTTAAGTTCTTGGAAGATTTTCCGTGGCTTTTTTGTTCCTATCGTTATTAGAATTGTATTGACTGAAATTAAGAAATATGTTGTGATATAATTTTTTTCCATTTCGTCCAAATTCAACAATATCTAAATAGAAACTTTACATGAACACTGGCAAAGCTGTGGGCCCATACTTATATTGTGTGGGCTGATATGCATTCATTCCAAAGTAACTTAAGATCAGTCAATAGCAATTCTCAGTGGAGCTTCTTCTACTCAGTTTTATCAAAACTTTATGGTGTGGCAGTGATGATACAGTTACAGTAAACCTAGAAAATAACTCAAAGCATGCAGGCAAGTCTAGCCTTTTTTATTATTATTTTTAGAAAAGAATATATTGCTGGGTTGAAAAGTAAATGTTGGTAATTATTTATAAACTTTGTAAACTATGTAATTATAAAACTTTCGATTAATACAAAGTACTAGATACGCCTTAGATTGCTTAAAGCATGTTAGCCAGCACAAAGTGAAGTTAATTTTGTTGTAAAGTAATCAAAATAATTCATACATATAGCTAGACGATATGGCCAGAATGTATATCACAATATATTTCATGTTTTCTGTCAGTGCTATATAATTCTGCTAAAAAAATAAAAAAAACACAGAGAAATGTGAGGCCATGTTTCTTGTTTTTCTTTAGCAAATCTAAACCTCTTGGCTTTGATGCAATTAATATTTTTAAACTAAATATAAAATCGAGCGTAATGAACTGACAGCCGTGCCCTGTAATGACTATCAGTCAGTGACAGATGCAGTAAATAATGTATATTGAAATATTGAAAATATTATATGTATAAAAATCATTGATTTTTTTTTTTTCAATATTTTAATCTATGTATCCCTAAATAGACCTATTGTTGTCTTATAGCTGTATGAACACTACATTGTAAACTGTGGGTAAAGGTTAGTTCAGGTTATAATCTCCTGCCTTGGTGCCCTTGAGTGACATGCATGGGGAATGCCTGAGGGCATGACCCCTGAAGCCTTATGGGCATCTGCCTACATTCTATTGCTCAGTAAAAGATACAGAGAGTATTTCACTGAGTAGAGGGTGTGGACAGGAAATGTATTTGCAGTGTTCAGATTTAACTGGGCTGTTTTAGCTTTTAAAGAAAGCCCTGGATTTGTTTGCTTTGAGACACAAATTTCTACGTATTATTTGCACTTTCCTACCTCAGAGCTACAGATATTCTCAAGTTTATAAAGCCTCCACATTCAAATATAAGGCTTCTTATTTGCAACTGCAATGTCTAGTAACAGCAGTTTAAGGAGCAACTGATGTTTTTGCTTACAGTGAGTGGCTTTCTTAACTGGGGAAATGTCCATCAGAATTTCCCTGACACAGGATTCCCTCAGGTTTGATGAGGAAGGTTCTGAAGCTGATGTTTTGATCAGACACTTTTTAGCTCTTCCCCATGTGTTGTTGCCCCTCCCGTCTATACTCAGGGGTTGCCAGCCCATGGGACCTGTGATTGACAGCTTCATAATGTGCAGACAGAATGTCCATTACAACTAAAAGCTGTGTGTGCCTGTGTGTATGTGCTTACGTATTTGCTGGCGCAGAGTTTTGGCATTTTTGCTTTAGCAGTGCTTGCGGTAGGCATTGAACATGTAGAAATATGGTGTCGGTTTAAATCAGATTACAGAGGATTAAGCCTTTATTTGTTGTGTTTTACCCCACCAATCATAGAACATATTACAGCACAGTTGACAATGACAAAGACCTCCAGCCAGCCCCCCCAGATGACACACACTGACATGCACACAGAATAGCAGGAACCCCTCCCTTTCCCTGGCTATGCAGTGGTTTCCATAGGAACAGCTCAGTGTGCTCAGTTGCTATAGAAACATTAGCAACCGTCAGTCACTTCTCTCTGAGTGATCATGATGCAAAAAATAAGCTTTCAGGGATGACTCCCATGAACCCAAACATAAAAAATAACACTAATAGTGAACTGTTTTGATCTTGCATTTTCATCTGTGGGAGTGTAATTACAGGTTTGTTTATTTGAATGCACTGTGTGTTTTCTGTGTAGGTGGGTCTAAAGAAGGAGCTGGTGCTGTAGATGAGGAGGATTTTATTAAATCGTTCACAGATGTCCCCACTGTTCAGGTGACTGGCTGCACACTATGAAGTCATACCTACATATAACTAAAAGTACAGAACAACAATGAGGATCTTCAGCAGCTTTTTTTTTTCATGTTTGTAGGAAATGTTTGCATGAAACGATGATAAGAAACGTGCATGATGTGTAAGTTGGTTCCCCTTTACATCTCCACTTAGATCTACTCCTCACGAGACCTGGAGGATAATCTGAACAAAATCCGAGAGATTTGCTCTGATGATAAACATGACTGGGATCAGAGAGCTATTGCAGTGAGTTTCTTATTCTCACACATACTTACACACGTTTCTCACAAGAATATAAAGTTGTGTCGAAACAAGCACATGCTTACACTTTGGACTGTTGGGAATTTGAGTAGCTTTAATAGCAGTGTTTCTTTTATATATATATATATATATATATACTTTGTGGTGGCTTTGTGGTCTTCAAATGTGTTCTATAAATAAGGTATTCATGATATTATTAGTGGAAAAAAATTGGTTGTAAACCATTGGACAGATGTTGTAATTTATCTTACACCAGTATTTGGTCAGTCTTAGGCATCTGAGAAAGTTGTATTTAAAAAGAACTTTGTAGCAATTATTTATTTCTGAACACACTAATATTAGAATAAATACAAATAAATTTAATATAGTATATGCCAGTGTTTTCGTTTAATACTCTCCTTCTCCTCTTGGCAGCCCAGAATATGCTATTCTGCAGATGAATCCCAACCTTAATGTTGAAAGGAACTATAGGTGTACATTCTTTTCTGGGTGTTAATGACCTTGCGACGTATACAGCATTAGTTACTTGGCCACAGAATCGTTATGCTCTCGAATGCACTGTATAATATGAACTTGTTATAGTAACTTACCACTAGCCCACACTTTCAATATGATCTACACTTGAGGACAATAGTAGGCAGGAGAGTATGCGTGACATTTTTTACACAGGGTTACCATGTTCCCATGGGAATATCTTAAGCAGAGTAGATGTTTAAGCTCATGCCTCAGAAAGAGCTGTGGCCAGACTGAGGTCAGAGTTTTCTAGGCCACAGAAACTGACAAAGACTGTCATTTAGTGCTTTGGGATCTTTAGTTATATCTACGTTTTGGTCTCTGTTATGTCTGCATACACACATTTGTCCTTTTAACCTTTTTTTTTTCCCCCTCTCGCTTTCATCCTTACTTCAGTTGAAGAAGATTCGCTCTCTGCTCGTTGCTGGGGCAAGCAATTACGACTGCTTCTACCAGCACCTACGGCTTTTGGATGGAGCATTTAAGCTGTCTGCTAAAGACCTGCGCTCGCAGGTGGTTCGAGAGGCCTGCATCACTGTGGCGTGAGTTATTTTCAGACCTTACACTGAAGTGCTCAGTTGACTCTTTGCCCAGCCTGTTTAGACAATTTCAGTTGGCCACCTAATTGAGTGCTTCGAAATTTGGAATAACATCAAGCGATTGACTTGTTTAATTGTGTCATGTAAGAAAAACTTTTTTTTTTTTTTAATTCAACTTGTGTGCATTAAAAGATATATATATTTTTTTTTTTTTGCAGACACCTATCTACAATATTGGGGAATAAATTTGATCATGGAGCAGAGGCCATCGTCCCTGTGCTATTTAATCTCATTCCTAACTGTGCTAAAGTGATGGCCACTTCTGGCACAGCAGCAATCCGTATCATTATAAGGGTAACAAAATCATAACTATTAAAGTGCTTTATATAATAAAACATGTAAAATGTTATGAAGTCTATACATTTACAATATTTATATTACAATAATTTGGGTGGTAAAAAGGTTTTTAAAATAAATGCAAAACTTTGCAGACTAATTCTTAAATTTCCATTTTTTTAAAAAGTGTATATAGAGAGAGTGAATATACACAGCTTATATGTAAAATGCAATGTGTAAAAATATTCAAACATGACTAATTTGTTTCCTAAAAACAGGATTTTGAATGTTGTCACTAGGGTTCTCCATGCTGTAATGACTCTGTATATATATTTCTTTCTGTGTAGCACACTCATGTGCCACGGCTGATTCCTCTCATCACAGGAAACTGCACTTCTAAATCTGTGGCTGTGAGGAGGTAAAACACTATCTCTATCTTAACATTTACATTCAGCACTAATCTGAACACATTCTCATTGCTCTCTCACTCTCTGTCACCAATTTAGACGCTGTTATGAGTTCCTGGACCTGCTGCTGCAGGAGTGGCAGACACACTCTCTAGAGAGGTATGCCAGTGCTGCTATGCCAGTGCTGCATAAGACATTTGTGTTGAGAGCCATCACTGTTAACAACATTGAGCATGTTTGCTCTGAGCCAGCTCAGGCATTTTGGAATGAATGGCTAACTGTCCGTTTATCACAAAAACAAATGTAATTGTTTCTAAGACACGTTGCTTTCCAATAGTTTTAAAACACACTGCAGACGTAACTGAGCCAAGTATAAATGCATGCACGTGTGAGATTTTATTTTTTAAAAGCATATTCATGAAAATAATTTTGGGCATTAAGCAGTGTATAGTAATTTACACAATTCATAATAAGGTTTGATGTGATACGGATGTTTACCAAACTGATTTCTTTTGATACAGTAATAGGGAATGCCTTATAATCAGTGATAAATGTCAGTAAATAAAAACAATAAATGAATAAATTAGTTTAAAGCCTTACTTGTTAGAATCAAAGTTCTGTGGCCTGAATTCATAATTCTTGATGAGAAATCCTTGGATTTGCATGTAACAGAGAAAAGGCAGCTCAGGTGGAAACTGAATTTAATCTAAGGAAAATGCATGTACAGGCAAGTGTGAACGGAATGCGCATGAAACTTATCAGGGCATTTTCTGGATTTGAGACAGTTGACAAGTGTAAATACGCCTGGTTATAATTAGCCTTTACCGTCATCAAAGATTTGTTTCTTTTTTATGCAACACTGTGTTCACTGTATGTTTCTGTGCCTCTCTATCAGACATGCTGCAGTTTTGGTGGAGAGCATAAAGAAGGGAATAAAGGATGCAGATTCTGAGGCTCGAGTGGAGGCCAGAAAGTGTGTTCTCTCCTCATACACAACACATATACTGAGTAGAAATGATATCCACTTCCTTGCCTTGGGTTAATGTAGCAGTATTGATCTCTCCATCCCTCAGGGCATACTGGGGACTGCGGGCTCACTTCCCTGGGGAGGCGGAGTCTCTTTATAACTCTTTAGAATCATCCTATCAGAGGACACTTCAGTCATGTCTGAAAAGCTCTGGCAGTGTGGCGTCACTGCCACAGTCTGACCGTTCTTCTTCTAGCTCCCAGGAGAGCCTCAAGTAAGTAAAACACACAAACACGCGTGCACACACACTTCTCTTACTGAAAATCTAATCTCTTACAACTTTAAAATGTCACTTTTAAATGGCAGTCACTATATGATCTGTGTGGTAGGTGCCATTTTACAAAATCAGCACTAGGTGCTTTACCATCCCATTTATGATCACTTATGGCCAGATAAAGTAGCTGTTTTCTGACGCATTTTTTTCCATCTCTCTAGTCGGCCCTTGTCAACAAAATGGTCAGCTGCTCCAGGAAGAGGTGAGCTATGATATGGGGTATGCTAAACCTATGATAACTGTAAACTTAGCATGGGTTCTTCCTTTTTTATTTTGAGGCATTTAACTATGCACAGAAACTAAACTTGTACCTGTTAGGCCACTGTCTACTACATTACATTTAAATGAGCAACAAATCTTGTCAACCTGAATATTTTGTTACTATTTTCTTTTTCTTTTTATTATTTTATATCAATTAAGTAACATCCAATGATTACATAAAAAGACCATTGTCAAGACTGGGGTTCCGACATTTAGGTACTTGTATTATGTTTGCTACATTACTTGTTTGTTATATTACTGATGCTCTTTCACCAATGAACTCCTGAAGAAACTCCTGAGTATCAGATACAGAGATGTTTCAGAGTGGTTCTTTCACACACTCAGCACACAGCAGACACGCACTAGCTGTGAGAAACATTACATCTTCGTTCTCACGTGCACTGTCTTGGACTTTACGCAGAATCTCTGCTAGGAAACTAGCAGGATCAAGTCCAGGTAGTGTCCAGGACGAATGTTACCCATTTCTGGGTTACCCTGTATGTGTGAAAGGGGCTAAATGTGTCTCGTGTGCATGGTGTCTGAATATTTCTGTTTTCATGTATATGTTCCTCAGTTCCGGCCAGTAAGTCATCGGGCTCCCCAGGCTCCCTGCAGCGATCTCGGAGTGATGTAGATGTCAACGCAGCAGCTGGGGCTAAGGCAAGACACAGCGGGCAGGTGGGAGGGGCAGGACGCCTCACTACAGCCCTGCCCCCAGGCTCATATGCATCTCTAGGTATGTACATGCTCTCACATTGCAAACGTTTGTCTAGTATGGTATATGTTGGGGTAAAAGTAATTGCAGTGAGCCATCCACCAAAAACTGAGTCTTGCTCTCAATTTCAGCCCCTCGTTTTTTCTTGATGTGAAGAATGTCTTTTTTTTTTTTTTTTTTTGTGCGCGCGTGCATGTTTGAGTAATTTGCGTGAGTACACTTTTTTCTAACTGGTTTGCTGTGCTACTCTTTCTTCTCTCTGGCTTAAAGATGATTCTTCTGATAAGGATGGTAAGATCATCTGAGTTGAACCCGTCCATCACCATTTAAGCTTCACTAATCTTCCAACTTTTTCATCTTTCTCTTATCTCCCGCCCCCTTTTTTCCATTTCCTCATCTTCTTCTCTCTTCTTGGGTGGCTGATTCATGCATTAAAAAAGCATTGCCCCCCCCCTCCAAAATAAAATCAAAAAGGCAACAACCATACCCCATGTTTATGATAACGGATGTGTGAATCTTGTAGTTGGTCATACTCATAATGCCTGTGTTGCCATACTCATAATTTGTGTGGTTTTTTTATTTTTGTAATTTTTTTTTTTAAGTAGTAAATATCTCTGTACCATGGTACCCTTTCCCTTGTATCTGCTGTTTGTGGTATACTTTTGTTGCCCTCTGTTGGTAAGGGGTGGTACTGCAGGCTCTGGGTACTCTGGACTGCTACTTATCCTGTGACACCTGCTGTATCAGAATGCTTCCTAAGCATTTTGCATTCTTCCGTTACTCTCTCTCTCATGCAAACTTGAGCTTGCTGCTAATATTCAATGTTTAGTCCTCTTTAATCTGCAAATGAGAAGTGCATATTTTGTTGTACTGAGATGAGGGAATAAACAAGTGATTTACAGAGAATGGCACAATTCTATCTAAAACATTTTCTCAGAAAAGTAAACGTGTTTGTGCATTTCTAGGTCGACTACGCACCAAGCAACCGTTATCGACACCATCGGGAATAAGCAGCAGTCAGGTGGACTCCAGGGGGCGGAGCCGAACAAAGATGGTGTCTCAGTCCCAGCGTAAGCATAATATATATGTAAAACCCTTGTTACACCCTACATTCTCATCAACATCAACACCCCAAACCTTAACCCACATTTACATAAATTTAACATGCATATTACACATGAATATATCTTAATCTATTGAAGACAATTAAATATCAACTCAAGTTATTTGCATTCACCTATCCCATGCTCACATAAGGCATTTTCAATTTTAGTCAGTTGTTAAACTAAATAAGTCTGGAAGATTGGTGACAAAAATATCCTCAATATTTGTGCTATTAGCAAGCTAGCTAGCGCACTAACCATCAACATTAATGACACAAATGTGAACATGGTAAAATCAGTTCCTTATATGCTTGTTAATATAATGTGGAACTGCACACTGATCTGCAAAGAAAAAAAGATTTAAAAAATTATAGCAAATGTTTGGCAAGCAACAGGGTTGAGATGTGTGTATGGCTGCAGTTGGCTATGGAGTTGTCATAGCAGTTAGCAAAATGGCTAACTTGCTTTCCCTAAACAGTAAAAACACAAAAGGTTACATGGTTAATTCAGATATCATATATTCCATGCCACATAATTATACATTGAAAGACATCAATAATTTGTAGCTAATCGGTTGGTTACAGTGGGGTGACCTGTGCTGCTGTGGTTGGTCAATCAGCTAACAATGCTGTTAAGTTGTTTAGTGCTTACACAATTATGCAGAATTGTTTTGTTGGTAAAAGGTTTTTGTTCCAAAAAAAATATCTTTTGGTGTTTAATTGCTATTTCAGCTTAAATTAATTATATTTTAGTGTCAGTCCTCTTATAGTGAAATTGCTGATTCGATCCCTGATGATCCCTAAACAATCTGATACCAGGAGTACTAAGCGGGCACAATTTGCCCCACACTCTGGTTGTGTTGGATGGCCCTCTGCCCTGTAAGCACAATTCTAACTAATGTGGGTGTTTGTTTGCTGACAGATCTGGGCAGTTGGTGCTCTTCTCTATGTGAGTTGACCTGTTGGTTGGAATTAGCAGCAGCTAGAAAACAAAAGGACATTTTGCTGCACATGTCTCAGAAGAAGCATGTGCTTTCCTACACTCTGTTCTGGGGTTTTTAGCATTGTGTTTAACTTGGGAAGGGATATATTGAGAGTGACTAAGAACTGGGATGAAAAAGAAATATAATTTACTTCACAAAATGCACTGACAAATTCACGTTTGACAAACCCTTTAAAGATAATCACACAACTGTACACAACATGCACGTACACACAACCCTACATTTGCTTGCTGTCATTTCCAATGTTCTTTTGAGACTGTGTAGAGCACAGTGTACCACAGGAATCATCCTAATCTAGGGATGTAACACACAGCTCCTTCAACTGTTTCTGTGCCTCTAGGTTCCGACGATTCTGATTGCACGCCAGGTACCCACGTCTGACGTGTTGACGAGTGTGAGAGTGTGTGTATTCAGTACTGTGCATGCTGTGTGGTATTCACTGGGTGTGTTAGTGAGTCCATTTCTGCCTGCAGGAAAAGCAAGACACACTTAAAAAGCACACACTAATTATGTTGTGTATGTGTGTGTGTGAGCGAGAGAGAGAGAGAGATTGCTAGTCCACAGAATAAACAGAAGAAATAACTATATCAATGGGACAGTTAGAGAACCATGTAGTGTGTGAAGTGTGTTAAGAAATTCATCCTTTTTTTTCTTCATGGTGGTTGAGTATTTTTGCAGCTTATTGTTGAGCAACCGCAGTGTGCAGTGCTGTTCAGCGGCTTTTTGAATCTGTGTGCACCTCACATTGCTCTCTTTATTTGCGGACCAATGTTTTCATGAATTCATGTATACTGTGTCTGCGTTGGGACACTCAGGCCATCTGCATGGTATTTATCCCATAATGCATTGCATCTTTTTAATGTGCTTTTCCTCCTCCTACCCAATGGGCCTCTTGGCCCCTCCCCTCTCTACAATTCTGCCCCTTCATTGGCTCAGGATCTCAATCTGCTACCCCTGTCGGTGGTAAGAGTTTCCACATATTTTGCTAGTCACTCAATCCTTGTCCCTTTCCACACATTTCCCTGGACTCCACTTTTCTCCTACATATTTTTTCTCTCTGTGGTTGATGGAGGCACTGACTTTCCTATCAACCCCCCCACTCTACTTGCTGCATGTAGAGTGCATAGCTTACCTGCTTGGCTCACTATGGCTAATCTGGGGCTTTTTTTCCTGCTTAAATATTTGAAAATGGATTTTTATTTGGTTTAAACTCACAGCAAATGGTTGTGTCATTATTTTCAAAATGTAATGTGCTGATGTTTGGCATTGCAGAGAAAAGTGTGGAGGAATTTGTCCATGTCTGTCTTCTTTAGTAGGACTCATAGAAAACTTTTCTGCTGTTCACTGGCAACACTTCATTCTTCCTGTTTGGTGACATGTCAAACTTTTCCCCTCTCTTTGTCTGTTAGAAGATTCTTGTGCAAGCTTCATTTTAGACATATGGGTAAAACCTTGTTTTATAGGGTTACAGAAAAACTTTTCTCTATTTGCTTAGTGGGCTAAAGCAGTAATGAAGGTTTGAATTTGACTTTCAGGTCTAGAAACTCATAGTTTGTCTTCGTGTATGTTTCCAAGTAGTATATGTCTGTCTGTGTCTTTATGTTCTTTTAGCAAAAATGTTGGTCTCACGTTTTCCTCTCCTTTCTCCTCTCACTTCTCCCTATCCCCTCTCTTTAGCGGGCTCTCGTTCTGGATCGCCAGGTCGCGTGCTAACAAGCACAGCTTTAAGCACACTCAGCACAGGTGCACAACGAGTGAGTGCAGCTCCTGGTTCCCACCGTCGCAGCAGGATCCCCCGCAGTCAAGGCTGTAGCCGTGACTCCAGTCCAACACGCCTCTCTGTGGGTAAGTACTGACATTTTTCTGTGCCTGCATCACTATTCTCATTGTTGATTTATATATTTATTAAACTACCAATTTCTGTTCTTTTGTAATAACTGGGATTTCTTTTCTTTTTGGTGCATTTGTCATTCTTGCTATTACATTTTTAAAGTGAATTATGATCCCCCCCCCCTTATTGCTTTGTTGTTATATTTGTGGAGTGTTAAAGTAGAGTGAAGATATCATACAGCAAATTGTATTCTCACATATCTTATCTTAATCAAATATGCTTTTTTCAATCAAAGCACCATCAAACATTGGCCATATATACAATGGATCAAAAGGAGGTATGTTTTTTAAGGCTTCTTTCCATCATCCATCCCATCCCATTCATCTGAGCACTGGCTGGCCTTGCAATAATTGGGCTGTGTTAAATGCTTTGAAGAAGCTGCTTTTGAGCTGCTCTCACAATAACCTACTTAGCCACATTATACCCCTGCTGTGATGTTAATCTAAACAAGGTGTTGTTCTTGTGCTTAATGATGTGCTGAATCCCATCTTAAGAGAGTAGCAGTATATGGAAGTTAGCTATTACATAGTAAACTGTAAGCTTTGTATTCTTCTTGTCCCTTAACTGTTCACATCTAATTTCGTATCCATTTCTCTTATCCTTGTCTTTTTATCAGACACTTCGCTGACTAATAAAGTGCTTGAATCTCATGCATGTTTCATCACTATAAAAGTGCATTTCTCTTTTTCTGGGAATACATGTTTTAATGTAAATGTTTAAAAATTAAGATATTCTATGTGGGGTTCCTCATGGCTTTAAACAAGGGCCCCTGTATTTCTCTTTGGAAACCAGAAACCTTCTTCATTTCTTTATAGTTGTGTTTGTGAATCTTGTGTCTATTCTATACTTTTTCTTCTAACTTTTCCCTCTTTCTTTATATTTGTGTGTTCTTTGCATTTTCATGCTTCTCTTTCACTGTTACACTCTTTTCTTGTTCGCTTTCTTCTGTCTCTTATCTTGGGGTGGGGCAGCGAGGGGTAGTCGTATTCCACGGCCTAGTGTGAGTCAGGGCTGCAGTCGAGAGGCCAGTCGAGAGAGCAGCAGAGACACCAGCCCTGTGCGCTCCTTCACGCCGCTTGGTGAGTAGCCACGGCAAACGGTACATAGAGGGGAACCAACTATTCAGATGTAGCTCTGGCCTATGGGACTTTGTAAGGTATAGATATTTTCACTGAGTGACAGCATATGTAGGCTTTGTTATTTTAAATCCTGGACTGGACAATTTGTGACCTTAATAGTTACATCTTTGAAACTACAACACCTGAACTTCTGTTTTTCTTGTTATGCACATTGGAACAAACATCATGGCTTACACCTTTAAATTTAAATGTTGGCGCAGGGGTATAGTGCAGCTTGATTGAAGGAATGCACAGTTAAATAGTCCAAGTTTTCAATTTTTATTTTGTAGTTTTGTGGCATAAATAAAATTTTTTAGTAAATTAAATGGACACAGGCAAATAATGTTATAATTACTGCGTAATAATTTTTCTTTATTTTAACTTCAAATAGATCTGCCTTTCTGATCACTAAGTGAAAAACATCCAGTTTAAGTAGACGTGGTTTGCCGCAGTCATCATTAAGTTGGAGATCATGCTTGCTGGCCTTCCAGTTTTGCTTTGTATCATGTTGCGGATGCTGATGGATGATGACACTTGCAGTATTTGAGATGATCTTACAGCCCAGCTCACTACAGAAAAGTTTTTAAACAAAAACCTTAGACAGCATTTCTGTATTACAGCTTTTTTTTTTTGTCAGAAAGTGATTACAGCTGTTCTATTAAGAACTATAACCTTGTAAATTTATAAACTATGTTTTCTCTTTTCTGGTCCTTAACCGTGGTTTAAAAAGTTTAGATTTTTGTATCTACAAATCTACAGAAATCAGATTAAAGGAGATACAGTACCAGCATAATTAAAAGTCTTTTCAAGTGTTTATTTTCTACTGCTACTGTAACAGGCAGTTAATCTTGGATCAAGCTGTTTTATGGTTGGGCCTCAAACCTTGATATATTGGATCAAATCAGTATCACTTTCTCCAGTAAAGTGGAGGACTGTTCATTATAAGCAGAAATGGACTCTAATCTTTGGGGACTGTTGTGTTAAGCATGTATCACAAATGGTGTGGTGGTGATAGTGATTCCTCTGGTGGGCTCTAACACTGGCTTGGTTGTGCGTGTGTATGTATGTCTTTATTTGTGTTACAGCTACACGACACTACTCTCGCTCTACTGGTGCTCTCCACGCTCCAGATGCCTTTGGGGCAGCAGGTGAACTGTGACCCCCAGCCTGCTTAGCCCTTATTCAGAAGCAATATTATATATGCTCATTCTTTTTAAGTTTTACATCCCACCATTCCGCTTTTTTCAGTTTAGCTTCCATCGGACATGCATGCTTTAAGTTTAGCTTCCATAACAAGAATTCTTCCCATCTCTTAGGTTTCTAATGTGGTTACACACTCCAGCAAACAGCCACAAATGTGGGGATAACCTGTGATGAATATGTAAAATCTTTGGGAGATTAGTGTCAGCTTTAGAAAGGGCAGAAAATGACCCCAGAGCAGTGACTGGGGACATCAGGAGAAGATTGGGGAGAGTCAGAGAGAGCTTTAATTAGGACAAGAGAGAAAGCTCTTCTGCATTTGGAGCTTTTTGCTGTCAGTTCATTTAGGCTGAATAGTTAAACATTTGTGTTCAGTCCTTTATCACCAATGATTTTTTTTTTGTTCTGCATTCTAACCCAGTTTTTTTTCTTTCTCCTGTTAATGTGTTTTAAAACTTTTTTTGCTATGTTGTTGTATAAGTGTCTACGTTTTCTTCCACTGAAATACTATCGATGGTAATGTGACTGTTTTTTGTGTTCATTTGATTGTATTGTGAAGTGAACGTGACCATTAGCAATGTAGACCTTAGGCATAATTATAATATGTATGTGTTTTAGGTTCAGGATTGGGGATGTCTCAGTCCAGTCGTCTTTCTTCCTCTGTCAGTGCCATGAGAGTGTTAAATACAGGATCTGATGTAGAGGAGGCTCTAGCTGATGCCCTGGTATACCCTCACTTTTTACCCACATACAGTAATGTCTTTCGCAATAGCTGCTATTCTTCCTGGATTCCTACATCATAGTGGCAAATAATCAGTGATTATTTTTTTTGATTTGATTATTCAAATAGCAAATTATTTTATTTGATTATTTTATTTATATATTTATATATTTTTTTTTTTAATGACTGTTTAGTTTTGTAGTTTCAGGGAAAATATGTAGATACATATCTTATAGAAAATTACACATAATATCCCATCATTGGTTTTCTCTTAGTTTAGGGGGAAGGGAAATGTGTCCAAATTTGTTACTGCAATTACTTGGGTTGTGATGAGTAAAACAAATGTAAACAATTTATAAGACTGTACTTTGGTGGAACTAATATTTTTTGCTGAGTTCACTGGGGAATGAAAAAAAAAAAAAAAGTTTTCAGAAACAGAAATGCATATTAGCCAGCTAATAAAGCATAAATAAATGTAAGGGTGTTTTCTGACTGTTGCACAGTACCATACACTAACATAAATGCCTGCTATCCCTTTGACCAAAGTGCTGAGTCTGTGAATAGCCATTTGCTAACCATCAGACATTGATTTCTGACTTTGTGTTAATGCTGCCAGCTGTTAGGAGACATGCGGAGCAAGGTCAGTCTCTCTGCTTGTCTGTCTGTGTCAGATCACTTTATGTCATGCACCCTACCTATTTTGTTACATGCTTCCATTTGGGTTGGTTTTTTGGGGGTGTGGCTTATTCCCCCAAAATGCTGATAGAAATTCCCTTTGTTTTGCTTCTCCCTGATCAGAAAAAACCAGCCCGGCGGCGGTATGAGACCTATGGCATGTACTCTGATGATGATGCTAACAGTGATGCATCAAGTGCGTGTTCAGAGCGTTCATACAGCTCCCGCAATGGAAGCATTCCCACGTATATGCGTCAGACTGAGGATGTGGCTGAAGTGCTAAACCGATGTGCCTCCGCCAACTGGTCTGAGAGGAAGGAGGGGCTGATGGGACTCCAGACTTTACTAAAGAACCAGCGCACTCTGAGGTGACATACAGAACTATTCAAAACCTTGGAGAAACAGTTTTCAGTTGTATGCAACTTAAAATATTATGTACTACATTCATATTTCCAGCTAATATATAGGAATCTGTTAAAGGAAGAAATAGTTTCTAATTTTAAAAGGGTAGAGTAGGTATGTAAAACATTGTAAAGATACAGTATTCCTGAGGTTGGAAAAAGGGCATCGCATGCTGTGTCTTTTGCTGTTACAGATCTTTTCGCTAGTGCAGAGGCCCCTGTTGTTAATGACATTGATTCTACTTTCTTCTGTTTCAGTCGTGTTGAGCTGAAGAGGTTATGTGAAATTTTCACCAGGATGTTTGCAGATCCACACAGCAAGGTACCTCGGCATGTTGCTTGCAGTGGGGCTTATTTAAGCGCACACACACACACACACAAACTCTGCTCTATAGAATATATAAAAATATACTTCAGCCTTGCACGAATCTCACTCTCGGATAACAAAATATCGGATTCTGCCTCACCTAGAGCCCGTTTTTCTTTTTCTTTCCTCAGACATGTAAACACACGCTCAGCAACACTCTCGCCCCGCATGCGCTCTGCACACTAACTCTCGGAGTAAAGCCTTGGTGGCTAATGGCATGTTTGGTTTGGGTTTTTGGTGGATTTTTCTTGCTCTTCACTGCCAGTTACAGTGCTCGGCTCTTGTCACTCACCGCACTTCTGATACTTCCTTCAATCTTTTCCACACGCTTGCACGCACAGAAACACAAAGTATGTATGGAATTCTACAAGAAAAACTGCTATTCTGGAACATCCCAGAATTTCTATGCCCCTCACACCAAGTCAGCGTAGAATTAAATCCTGACATTTAGGTGGATGAGAGAATTAAGTCACAGACATATGTTTTTTTTTTTTTTTTGTTTTTTTTAATAAATGTAGCTTTATTAGTATTTGCGAACACTTCCTGAATAGACGTTTTACTGGATTAATGTCAGTTTCAGAGCCATTTAAATGGATATATCTATAAGGTCAGCTGTACCTTTATTCGCACATATAAACGTACAAGCGTGCTTGAACACTAACCCGCTCGGTGTCTTAATTTGCCGTTTGAACTTTTCTCAACTCTCCTGCGACATTTCGAGTTCCTTCTGACTCTCTCCCTGCTCTCAGTGGCTGGGCTGTTGCCCTGCCCTGTAAATCTGATTGACCGCCTTTGGGCACAACCATCTCTCTGATTTGCAGCGTGAATCCAGAGGCTTCGGCACGGCAGAATCCGGTATCAGTTCAGCCTCCTTTAAGGTACATTACACATACCTGTATGCTGACAAATGCCTGACCTGTTCCTTGGAGTCTAGAGAGCAGGAACCCTTTTCTCCATGATGTGTTTCCATTACAGAATCCTTAAATACTCTCAAACAGAGTTTCCTCCTTTTGTATATTTGTATAATTTTTCTCTTCCTGTTGTTTTATTTTCTCTTGATTCTTTCTATTTTATCCCTCTCTCTTGGATTTAATATAAAAGTGTTTGAAATGGTTCAATACACTGTATTTCACAATTCTTCCAAAATGTGCAATTTTTTTTTCAACACAGTTGTAATTTTAATTCTGTAAATTCTGAATGACCACAATGGTGGTGCTGTGCACAGTGGATACTCCTGGAGGATATCAGCCACACCATGACATAACATCATATGCAGCCAGCAATACAAATGCTGTTCTCACACACTGACAACTGTGATGGTCACATGCATGACTAACTGGGGTTTATAGAATCACAGTTACTTTTTTCCTATATTACAGCCAGAGGTTTTGTAAAGCACAGATGTTGAATAATAACAAGTCATAAGAAATCAGACTTTTCTAAAATGAAACTGCATGGTCTTCCACTAGTGAAACACCCTTCAGCACAGCCTAGGACACAGTAGCCAGCAATATATGCTAATTCACAAATTGAGACTTAGTGACACATACCTCCTTAGGACACAGCAGGACTCTAAGCAAGCTTGCAAATAATATGATCATCTCACCCTCACATTTAGCAGAGATGATATCTTGCAGTATTAATTGAACTCCACTAGAGGTCTAATACTTTAGGTCAAATGTGGTCTCCAAGAAGTCTTATCATATATATGTTTCTAGTTGGCTTCGCGCCCAATGATTCCGGGTAGGCTTGCCTTCTGACAGACAAGGAATGACCAAATTAATATTTTTAGTCGTTGACGTGTGCCATGGTGAGAGGTGGAAGGATGACTGTGAAATATTCTGTATATTACTGGCTTTGTCACACTTGTCACTGCATGATTCTGACATGTGCACAGCTACAAAAGGAGTATCCATTGTTCTCTGCAGCATCAGTGAAGTAATACTGAATTTATACTGCTGTCAGAAATAAAAACAGATTTTTGTTTTAATGCCCTTGATTTACTGTAAGGGCTGTGAAAGTTGATGAGTAAACTCACTAAATTATGTTTTCTTTTCATGTCTTTCGCTGGGGTGGAACGGTAGAGAGTAAGTTCAGATCGATTTTATGCAGTTTTCATTCTGATCTGACAGTAATCTAACCATTTTTGATGCTTCTTAACTTTTATGTTTGCTGTTTCTTTAATGAATTGCTGGGGCTTGTATATAATTGTTCCTGATTTTAGTGTATTTAGGTTTTGGTGGTAACAGAACAAGCTGCAAAACTAATATACTAATAAATAACAGACTCATCCGACTACTTGTAGAACATTAATGCCATTGATTCTCTGTCCTTGTTCGTGCCTTTACCTGCTCCATTTAAAAGATAATACATTCCAGATCATTTTTGCATTAAAAACTAATCACTAATTTAAAACTCAAGAAATTATGGATTATCTTGCTAATCTGTGGATTTACATATGGACATATAATACTAAGATTTCAAAAATGTTTTAATTCCCTGAAAGCCAGGAACAATGCACAGTATGTACATTTAAACAGAAATTAGTTGTTTGTTTCCAAAAAAAAAAGCGCTTGACGAGCATTTTGCCCATAATAAAGGACATTTTCTGAATCCAGCTTTGCATCTTGCCAATTACTATTTGTATGTTTCAACAGGTGTTCAGCATGTTCCTGGAGACCTTAGTGGACTTTATAGTAGTGCATAAGGAGGATCTGCAGGACTGGCTGTTTGTATTGCTCACACAGCTGCTGAAGAAAATGGGGGCAGACCTGCTCGGCTCTGTACAAGCAAAAGTACAAAAAGCCCTTGATGTCACCAGGTCTGTAAAATGTGTTGTAAATGATCACATAACAAATTTTCTGTTCAGCAAAATATCTTATAAACCTCTCTCTCTATATAGGGATTCTTTTCCTAATGATCTGCAGTTTACCATTCTGATGAGGTTTACTGTAGACCAGACGCAGACACCTAACTTGAAGGTAAGTGCTGCTTTTGAACCTGGTTATGTGTTTTCACTGACCAGCTGAGCTGGCAATCTTCTGAGACATGCTCAATTTTTAAGGTAGTATTGTACTGTGGATGGTTGCAATTCAGGTGCTTGCCAGGGTACCTAGCAGATTTAGGAGTGTTTCAGAATAAGTGTCTGTGCTATGAGGCGGTTATTAGCTCTGCATCAATTCTTGTGCAAACCATGAGGTCACTGCTCGGCACAAGATTTCACCCCAACGTCATCTCCCCAGCACGTGTTTACTCACATTCACACCTTTATACCCTCCTCCATTTTTGTGTACTCTTCTTTAGCTGTCATTTAGTTTCTTTTCCTTACCAGTATTTTTTTCTTCCTTGCCCCTTCCCTCCGTCTCTCTCTTTCTGTGCGGGACTCTCTGACATTGACATGCTCTCCTCTCTCTCTCTGAAGCCGGGGAGAAGGCGCTGTTGCCAGTACGGGGGCAGGGCTATAGAATTGCTTCCCCTCAGAAAGCGGCGGCATGCTTGCACACTGCAGGAACATATCCAAGTGTGGAACCAAGCAGTACAGGTCAGTGAGACACAGGGGAAGCAATTCTATGGCACGCAGGGCTCCCAAAAGGCAAATCCTCTTCATGATCACAGGCCTACAAGGGCTGATTGCTTTAAACTTACTGACATCATAACCTTGACAGCTCTTACAGTTGTTATCAGTTTCAGTCCCTTTTCAAATTGAAGAGGAGCCTTTGTGAGATTGTAGAGAGTACTGGACTGAGCCCGTGCTGAAATAACTGCTCTGCTCCCAGTCAAAGAGAGAGAGAGAATGTTCTAGTATTACCTTGTTCAATGGACTGCCTGAAAGAAGCTACTTGTGTTACAAAGTAGATAATGGACACTCTGCAGGTGATGCATGGAAGGATAATGAGTGGAGCATCATTCCTAGGACATGCATTAGCTTTTATGTCTTCAATACAATGCCCAAACATTCCTCTATTCCTCCCCTAAACCTCTGTCAGCTGTCTTGTTTCATTTCCTGCTGTGTCTCGTCACTCCCTATTGTTGTGAATTATTTTTGTTAAGCTTAGCTGTGTATATCGTGATTCTGGGTCTAATTTTTGTTTTTATACTTTATGGATTATAAAAGAATTTAATTACTTATAATGGATGATTATTGGGATTATGGGCAGAATTTTGTCTTAGATGCTTAAATGTTTAAATGTTTTGTGTAAACAAGGAAGTGAGATACAGAATGCATAAAACAATTGTCATTAGCAAAAGAGATTTGGAAGAGTATAAATCCAAATGCTGTAGTCATAAATTGCTGAAAAAATGTAATGCTGCCAATGCTTAAAGTGTAGTACCTATAATAATGCTTTTTGTTTTATAATTTCTTCTGATATTAAATTACCAAATGTGTTGTAGTTTAGTAGTAATGTGAGGCCAATATTTCCAGGTGAAGGTGGCCATCCTGAAGTACATAGAGACGCTGACACTACAGATGGAGCCACAGGACTTTGTAAACTCTAGTGAGACAAGACTTGCTGTCTCCCGTATCATCACATGGACCACAGAACCCAAGAGCTCTGATGTTAGAAAGGTATAAAAGCCATTCCATGTGAAGTCCATATACAGTCATACATGTAGCATCCATAGATTTCCAGTGACATTTAAACTTCCGAATAGGTGACTTTTGTAAATCATTTTCATCTTTTGCACAATGTAATGCCTTCAGTTATGTCGAATAGGCTGCTGAGAACATTCAGGTTTAGGCATTTAATGTGTTATGTTCTTCTTTTGCTATAAATGTTTATTTAAGGTTTCTTCTGAATTGCTGGAGGATTGTGTATTGGTTTGTTGCAGGCAGCCCAGTCTGTGCTGATAGCTCTGTTCCAGCTAAATACACCAGAGTTTACAATGCTTCTTGGTGCACTACCTAAAACCTTCCAAGATGGAGCCACCAAACTCCTTCAGAATCACCTGCGCAACACAGGCAATGTAGCACAGGTAAGGCGCTTATCGGTATAAACATATGCACAACTGGGCGTTCGGAATTGCAAAATACCACCTTAAAACTTGCATGTTTAGGGTAATGGGAGATTTAGAGACCTTTCTGGAGAAATCTGTTATTGCATACAGCCTGAGGAAGTCTACATTCAGAAGAAATGTAAGATGATTTACAAGAATTTTTGGTTAAAAGACTTTAAATTCTAATGCAGATTGATGTAAGTAAAATGCTGTGGAAAATTTTATTCTGTAATATTTTAGCTTATTGGTTTGTTCATTTATGATAAAATAATACAAGAATGAAAGCAATTATATCCAACAAATGCAGAAAATGTAAAATGTGGCAAATGGTTTCTGTGGCTTTCTGTGAAGTGCAGGGATACGGATATAAACATATAAACAGTCACATTCACTTAGCAACAGACTTTGGCTGTAGGAGCAGATAGATGGTCAGTAAAATGTATGTGCTTTAAAACTGTGTTTTCAAGCTAAATTACAATTTTTTAGATGGTTGTATATGTTGTGTTTACAAAACAACAGTGAGGATATCACTCAATTTGTTGGAGAGTAGTTTGTTTTTTCAAATAGCAGAGGCACAAACAAAAAAATGTTGTACGTTACAGATAAGAAAACACAGCAATGATCCATAGCCTGGCTGCATTTTTAGTCTATAATCATACCATATCAAACATCATCTCTGTTCAGCAAGAAAAAAAGACAAATCAGCCTCACGTTTGAATCCTTTCTGTTCTCACAACTTAAAGCCTTGGTTAAGCCCTTTTTAACAATGTCTTTATAATGCTCTCTTTTGGGTTGCAAGCTTTATTTAGTTGCAGTAGCTCTCATCGGTGCCATTAGGAGCATAGCATCTTGGTTGGCCTGGTATATTGTGCAGATCCTGTTTTCAAGGCAGTGCATGTGACCAAAATACACAAAGACGTAAAGATGCCAGAAAATCTCCTCTGAAAACCTATTTATTTTTAGAATTAATATATGTTAAAATGAATTAGGCATGGCGAACCAGCATATTGACACAAATTATTGCAACAATATTTTGTCCTTCCCCTGCTTTGAATTAAAAATAAAATAATAAATAAAAAATCATAAGGATAGGCAGCACGGTGGCGCATCATGTAGTGTCGCTGTCACACAGCTCCAAGGACCTGGAGGTTGTGGGTTCGTGTCCCGCTCCGGGTGACTGTCTGTGAGGAATTTGGTGTGTTCTCCATATCTGCATGGGTTTCCTCTGGGTGCGCCAGTTTCCAGAAAAAAAAAAATAAAACACATAGGTGGTAGATGGATCAGCAACTCAAGTGTCCATAGGTATCAAGGTTAAGCGATTACAGATCATAAATGAAAAATCATAAGGACTCCTCTTTAATTTTGTGTAGTTGTATAATTTCTTAGATTTAGCATTCGTGCATCATTACTCATTTAGTGATTGCCCAGAAATTATGTTTAGCATGTATACTGGAGTAAGTCCACTGTAGCATGTATGAGGGAATCAACAGCCCAAACACTGTGTCTTTATTCACATTAAATGATTATGCCTGGAGGGGGAGGTAAAAACCTTACTAGGGACATGAACCAAAAAAAACATCAATTGATAAAACTTAGTTGACACTTTTGACAATAGAGCCAGAATGATCATGGTATGTTTGATCTGTGCATTTTTGTATGAATTGTTGGACACCTATTAGTATGAAATAACAATAATAAATAAAAAACATGTAATGTAGCATGGATTTTTTGAGATATAATTAAAAATGCCTTTTACTGAACCCTAGGCTCAGGTGGGAAGCCCACTGATGCGACACACACCAAGATTACCACCCAGTTTTTCTAGCCCGCTAACGTCTCCTACCAACACGTCACAGAACACACTCTCACCGAGGTAAATTTGGTTGTCATATAGTTACATTCTACTCATTTTGTGACTTGTTCATATTGGTAGGCTTTCCAGCCCCACTGATTCTATGTTACATCTGTTGGTGCAGTGCATTTGATTATGACACAGAAAATATGAACTCGGAGGAGATTTACAGCTCTCTGCGTGGGGTTAGCCAAGCCATTCAGAACTTCAGTGTCCGCAGTCAAGAAGACATGACTGAACCACCTCGCAAAAGAGAAGGGGATGGAGGCGAAGAGGTGAGAGGTGGAGGGTCAAGGGGCAATTAAGATTTGCCACATTTATTCATTTCTCTATGTCTGTGTGTAAACCTTGGTGATGCTTTTAGAGAAACTACAGCTTAGACTAATCTTTTCTGCACCTTGTTTAACACAACTGTCACAGTATAAACATGGTTAAACTGATGTTTTTGTCTGTGCAGGGTGGTCCTGAAACTACAGATTCGGGTCGGACAGCTTTGGACAACAAAACCTCTTTGCTAAATACCATGCCACTCCTTTCCTCGTCTCCTTACTCTGATTCTTCCTTCGGCTTTGCCCCTTTTAGTAAGAGCCTAAAAGATGCACCAGTCCAAGATGCAGAGTCCCTTACAGCTGGTGAGACAACCTCTCTGGATATTATAATGTTATTGCTCATTTTGCTAAACAATCAGTGCCAAACTGAGTTTTACTGAGGTGAAGTAAGAAAAGTGGGATAGTGCATCTCAGTACTGAGTCTGAATACATTTTATTTTACTATTAGTATTTATAGTGTAGTTTCAGGGTATTCATAATACAGTACAACTACCTGTTTGGATGTTATTGGCACTGAGGGGGGAAAGGTCACATGGCCACTCTTGTCACTGGTGGCTCCACAAGGTTTTTTTTTTCCCTCCTCCTCGTTCTTTTAAGCCTAGGTGCTTGTTTTCTGGAAGGAGAGTTCTAATTCTCGTATGGATAATGGTTTAACTGTGCCAGCAGACAGCAGCGTGGACCAATCAGAGGTGGTGGCTGAACTGCTGAAAGAGCTTTCCAATCACAGTGAGCGGGTGGAAGAGAGGAAGGCAGCACTCTGTGAGCTTATGCGGCTGATCAGGGAAACACAGCTGCATGTCTGGGACGAACATTTCAAAACCATTCTACTGCTGCTACTGGAAACTCTGGGGGATGGAGAGGTATATAATACACCAAAAGACCACCTGTAATGTTTACTGGAGGAATGAAAGAAGAAAATTTTGTTACTAATTACACTATCATTCTTGTGAACTTTGGCAGCATGTAATTCGTGCATTAGCTCTGAGGGTGCTGAAGGAAATTCTAAACAGGCAGCCATGGCGCTTTAAAAACTATGCAGAACTCACCATCATGAAAACGTTAGAAGCACACAAAGATCCACACAAAGAGGTCAGTCTCTATTTCATGAAAAATTGATACTGTGTTTTTCAGTGCTAATAATAAACGTGCCCATTCAGACTGTTATTAACAATAAGTGCAAAAGCCAATCTCTCTCATGATATGGGGGATATACCAGTGACCACGGCAGGGGTGCCTTACGTATGTGAGAAGTTTCCATTGATGTATAGATGAAGGTTGTGTTTTTAGGAACTACTTATTGCAGGAGGCCAGTTTTGAATTTAATCATTGGAACACTCGTCTTAAAACTTGTTGAACTTTGCTATCAGTCATTCAGAAATAAATCTTGTTAATAAAAAGCTGTAAAAAGAAATTCTAAACTCTGTTTTAAATCACATCTCTGTCACATTGTTGGGTTTAGGTTGTCCGGGCAGCAGAAGAGGCAGCGGCCATGCTGGCGAGTTCCATAAGCCCAGAGCAATGCATAAAAGTTCTATGCCCCATCATCCAGTCTGCAGACTACCCCATCAACCTGGCCGCCATCAAGATGCTCACCAAAGTCATTGAGCGCTTGTCCAAGGACAGCTTGGTCCAAATGTTGCCTGAGATTGTCCCTGGGCTCATACAGGTAAGAACTAATTTATGTGGCATTTATAGCACGGCGTTTTCAAACTTGGAGAGTCCTGGAGTACTCTGTAATATGTGTTTTGCTCTTCTCTCTAGGGTTATGATAACTCTGAGAGCAGTGTACGAAAGGCTTGTGTATTCTGCCTCGTGGCTATTTATTCCATCATTGGAGAGGATCTCAAACCTCATCTCAGCCAATTGTCTGGCAGTAAGGTATGCTAGTTCCATTTGGTGCACAATGGATGTAATAAAATCATATCAAATGATATTACAGCATAACACTGTGTTGTGACTATCATGTGGCTAGTGCATTTGTCTGAGGTTAACATATAAATACCACATTCTTTGTTACAGCTCTCATTTATGCCACACTAGTTAGTGCAATATATTGCTAATTAAAGAAATAGGGATATTCAAGAGCACATTGTCAATACTCTCAGTTACTATCTACTCTAACAGTGTACTGATCTCAACTGTACACACACATAAACATACACTCTCTCTGTTTCTGCAGCTGAAGTTGTTGAACCTGTATATAAAGCGTGCCCAGAGTGGCTCCAGTGGAAGTGACCCATCCTCAGACATGGGAGGTCAAGGCCTGTAGTTCAACCAGGACTCACTCATGGGACTTAATAAGGGCAGGGAGCCCAAGCAGGCTTTTTAACACGCATAAAAATACACTCAGACTGCTGTACACTCACACAGGCTTGCAGTCATACACTCTCACACGTATGGACCTACACTGCTGGACTCCATCCTTTGCCTTCACTTTACACTCCACCTGCAGTCAGAAGCCATTTGGGGCAATACTGGACTTGACTGAACTTCTTCCTCCGAAACAGAATTCAGCCCCTGTGTTTGTGTGAATGTGTCTTTCTTTGTGTAAGCTCCATCTGTGACACTGGTGGTAAGCTTTTTAGAGCTTGTTGACTGGTAACGGGGAGAGTGTGTGTGTGCGTGTGTGTGTGTGTGCGTGTGTGTGTGCGCCTGTGTGAGTTTCACTTATCTGTGGAAATCCCACCAATGAGATAAGGGGGAGAGAGGGGAGGCTCTGGGTGTCATTCCACAATATCAAGATGTTTTCTTTTGTATCACAGAGCTTTTGGGGAATTCTCAGATTTGTAAGATGCAGCTCAAAACTTCAGAATCTGAGCAGAAATATTAACAAACCCAATGTCTTGATAATTAATGGTCATATCACTTCATAACACTCTATTATATGGCATATTTTGCTTGGCTATATGCATGTCATGATTAAAAAACAACCCATTTATCTGGTAGCCTACAGGGCTTAACGGGCCTGGTGACCCATTCTCATGCCCAAGATGTCGCAGTTGTTCTGCAAAGCCAGAAGTGACTGAATACATAGGCAATATGTATCTATATATAACACAGCAGGAGTATTCGAGAAGGTTTTGTGTTGTTCAGAGGGAGTGTGGATTCTTTTCAGTAGCATAGTGTCATTCTACTCCAGTGGGAAATTTGTAGAAATGTATTTACGCATCTAAATGGCAAAACTGTTGTGTCTTTCTCCTCCCTGTAGTCTCTCTTTCTCCCCTTGTGAGGAAACCGTTTCCTCTGTTCTTTCCCTCTGCATTTCTAGAGCTATGCTAACAATGAAATGAAAATAAAGACAAAATGTACAGACATGAGCAAGCTGTTTTACCTTCATTTCTATGCTTTTACAAAACAGTGTACTTTGTCACTATATTGTGTTATATTTTTTTGGCCCTCATCCATTTGCGTTACAGACGCACAGTGATGGATTGTTATAAATACTAAATTCTGTAATAACTTTCAGAACAATTAATCTGATAAAATAACAAAAGCTGAAATCCAGTGATCTACTCTAAGAGGCCTTGTGGGACATGGGAGTTCTAAAATTTTACTGTTGTCCCCTGGTGACAACAGCATTAAACAACTCTGCAACTGGACAGGACACAGTTGTATCTATATTTGTAAATAAAGTCAGAATATGATGTAAAATGTCCTATGCCAGTCCATTAGTGCTGAACATGAGGTCCAGCTGAGTCTCTTCTTACCAACAACCACATTTATCAATCGTTAAAAAATTACAGTATCCTACACTTTGCCGCAGCAACCTTTTATGTTTATCGTCCAATCGACAACCAGCTACACCTAACAACTAAGTGTACTCATTGGGTCCATACCATGAGTACGCAAACCACCTTTCACTTCACAGGGGTCATCAGATAGACACCTCCCCTCGTCATTGTTTTGCTGAATTAAGTTGAATTTACCAGTTTACAGTAAAGGGAAATATCTGGGTTTAAATTCTGTCAATGACTCTCTAATGTATCAAAATGAAAAGGATGCCAAGCTCTTGAGCTTATTCTGATACAGGATACATTTGTTCAGAGACGTTTAGCTCCATGGTTCCAGGTTTAAATTATTTGAAAAATTAATAAGTAGCAAAGGAGTTATCAAACATCAGTTAAGTATTTTTCAGTCAAGTACTGCAGGTCAATTCAACTAGCATCTTCCTTGGACCATTACCCTGCATGTCAGGTTCACATTTGCAATAACATAGTTCACCTCAGACATTAGGGGTGGAATTATACATGTTTCAAAAAGGAAAAATCATGGTTCAGGACAGTTGGACCCCAGGACCAGGACTGAAGAATACAGCCCCCATAAAAATCGTGTAACTCGAAAAAGAAAAAGTTTTCTTTTCTGCTCGAGTAGCAGCCCTTATGATGATGATCAATGACTAAAGGAATAATAAGCATATGTATTGTGAATCAAATATGTTGGCATAATTCACTTTTTCCATTTTGCTAATCCATAAGTGCTTGGATTGTAAACTTGGCTGGCACCCACTGTCACAGTTGATAAAATGAATGAGATTCAAGATTGAAAATAGTGCTATCCAGGGCTTGGCTTAGACCTTCCTTGGGAAACAGCTGATATAGTACTTTGTGGCTCTGAATTTACATAAGCTATTAAATTATTTCTGCAGGGCCTGCAAATAACAAACAGATGTCTCGGCTACAAGGACAAACAATTGACTGAAGAGGTTAAAATGAGAAGATACTAAAAAAATTCTATTTGTTTGTCAAGGAAACTACCTTTCTGAATATTTACGCACCTTCAAGATCATTGAGGTCCTGTGAGAACGGTCTTTTGTCAGTACCAAAATTCGATTAGTTACTGTTGGTGGTAGATCATCAGTGTTATAGCATCCAAGCTCTGGAATTCTTTGCCAAAAACTTTTCGTCTCTGCTCTTCATTTTCTGCTTTTAAATCTCAGCTAAACACCTACCTCTTCTCTCAGTGCTTCTGCACTCCTCTGCATGAACAAGTGTCTTCCCTTTTTTTTGTCTCCTTGTGTAAAGTGACCTTGAGTATTAGAAAGGCACCATATAAATGTAACTATTATTAAGTTCACCAAATCACTGTTCTTCGAAGTCTTATTTTTTCTTCTTATTATTATTATTCTCTTCGCAATATTGTCAGCACTACTCTTCCTAGGGTCTTCATGCTACAGCCACAAAACTTCACATGTTCATAGATCCTATTTCAACTCAGGTTGCTTGTGCTTTTTGGAGCGATCCAAGTTACGTATTTTGGAATAAGAGCTTCCAAATTGGGAATTTTTCCCCATAGGAATGCATTGGTCAAAATTTCAATCTGCTCTAACTTGGTCAATTTTGAAGCTACGACCACAAGATTTCAGACAGCCGAACCCGGGCACACCGAGACCCATCACATAGAAAAGCAGGACCCAGAGACCCTGGTAGCAACGATACCACCTGCAGCGCCACTGTACAGCCCACTCCAATAAACTTCAGTTTTTGAAACTCTTAGTATTTTTGTATTTCACTTATATTTTTGCACTTTCTCTTTCATTATTGTATTTCTAACTTGCTTCCTAAGAACATATTTTCTTAAAAAAATAATACCATCTACTTAATAACATTTTCTTTAAGGCTTAAGACCTCCTGCACTCATCCCTCACCTTTAATCCCTCCATTCACTTAAATGGGGGGTGGCTAGGGTGTGTGATGTCATCACACTCTAGCTCCTCTGCTTGGAAAGCCTTTTCACTTTTCAGCCGAACATTTCCCCATAACTTCCTTATACTTTCACCTAGAAATTTCATTTAAATTTTAAAATCATGGCATGATCAATTATTGCTCAAAATGAAAAAAATATACACCAGATTGATCCCTAGAGTGTCCGTACTTAATTAAAAAATTAACAGGAAACTTTTTTGAGCTACACGAGTTTGTTTGGAGGGTGTACCCCCATAGAAATTCATTGAATTCTGAAACTCTCTCAGTCCTTCAGCTGTGTGTGTGTGTGTGTGTGTGTGTGAGAGAGAGAGAGAGAGAGAGAGAGCAGTTTGAGGGACACAGAAATATATAGGCAGTCTCTAAGATTTTAAAGGTCATCTTTAAGGTGGCTATCCATAAGGTGGCAATCAAAATGTATTGGTAGTCTTTTTAAGGGTTATTTGAAGTGGTAATTTATTTAATGTGGAAGTCTAATTTAATTTAGGCATTTTTAAGGTGGCCTTTTTCAAATTTCACCTTTCTAACACCTAGTGGCACACTGCGGAACAAGGACACAAGTCATACAGGCACAGAATGCCAATGCTGGAGCACAACTCTGCTGGTTTGCATCGTAATGAGGAGCAGAGCATATGTGAGCTCCCAAAATTAATCTCAAAGAACTAGGATTTTTTTCTCCACAGTTGTAGATCATTCAGCCTCAACATGAAATACATCTTCTTAAAGGAGGCCATGGGCTCAGAAATTGTCACACCCTGGAAACAAAATGGAAAGCTTGACACAAAAGGAATACTAATGCTACAGAAGTCATCCATTTTGTCATAACTCACATGTGACGGAAGATACTAAAATCCCACAGATCAAATGTAGTGTTCAGAATCACAGGAGTCTTCCAGTTTGAGGGGGTCTGTCTACACAGCAACAATACACATTTCTAGAAATTTGTAGCTGTGCTGGTTTGAGAGGATCAGGAGTTTTTAAACATTGTGTCCTATAATTTTCCACTCTGCTACACACTCCTACATCGTTGGTCCACCTTGTAGATATAAAGTCAGAGACAATAGCTCATCTGCTGCTGTAGAATTTGTGTTGGTTATCCTCTAGTCCTTCATCAGTGGACACAGGATGCCCCACAGGACACTGTTGGCTGAATATTTTTTGGTTGGTAGACTAGTCTCAGAGGTTTAAAACTCTAGCAGCACTGCTGTGTCTGATCCAATGTAACACACCCCAGCACACCACTACAGGGGCACTCCAACTCTCTTATACATACCTGCTCTGTGGCGGTACTGTGGTGGCCCAGAGGATTGTAGGACATTGTAAACAATCTTGTTTTAATGTATTGGTACTGATTACTGTATATATACAGCATAATCACTGAAGTATAGTTTAAGAACTCTTAAAGGTTAAGTATTAAAATGATAATACTGCTGCTTTAATCTTTGATATTATTCTTTTAATACTTTGATCTGAAACATTGCACAAGCTCTGCACACTCACTATTCGGCATGTTTCACTGCATGTTTTCAAGAGTTTGTGTGTGTGAAAGTGGGAATGTTTCTGAGAACACGAAGAACCCAAAATGCCCCCTCGAATGTCTTCCTCTCAGATGCCTAATGATTTTGGAATGGCTGTGTGTGTGAGTACTGCATAGCAATTCTCAACATAAGAAAAGAAATACAAAATATTCTTTATGGACATTTGCCTTGCCCCTCCAGTGCAGTCATTTTCGGACCATTAAAGTGGCAGTATGTAATTGAAGCAGAAAGGTAAAAATATGCTAAAACATGGTGTGTGTGTCACTCTGCAAAGCATGCAATATTCAGAGCTCAGTCATCCTGTTCAGGGCAGGAACACACCCTGGACAGAGCACCGGTCCATCACATGGCTTCACATACTCACCCAATCACTTACACACACACACACACACACACACACACAATGGACAGTTAGACATTTTCACACACCAACCCAGTCATTCGCATGCTAACATCTTTGGACAGTGTCACACAGCCATTTCACCTACCTAATATGTGTTTGGACAATGGGAGGAAACCGAAGTATTCGGATGAAACCCACACAGACAGAGGGAGAACACACCACACTCCTCTGAGTGCTCTGACGCCACCTGGTTGCTTGATTAAGTTCTCGGGAAAAGTGCTGGGGTCAGAAAGCTAAAGGACTTCTAAAACAGTCATGGAGCTTAGAGCTCCTCCTCCTCCTCCTCCTCAGCATCCTTTTTTTTACATTTCAGATATCCTAATGAGTATTACTGTAGGGTCGTGTTACATCTTCAGTCAGAATGATTCGCTGTCTAGCTGCTAAACACACAAACACACACTGCTGTACAGCAAAACTGCCTTCAGCCGGGATCTTTAAAAGTCATTGTTCCAGCAAAAATGGGGGCTGCAGATTGCTCTGCATTTAGTGTTTGTTAGACTTTAAACACCTTGCTGACACAACAGCCTCAATTAAGACTGAACAAACTTAATTGTGCATTATGCAGAGGACATATTCATCATGCTTCAGTGCCCATTAATGCCCACAGAATTATTCATGTCCCATGATTTATGAGGATCTGGGCATGGGATGTTTACTGAGTAAACTAACATGGACCTGCTGGGGATTTATGGGCTAGTGTAGCTGAACTATGTGGACATGGTTTAAACTCTAGCTGGACAAAGGCTGCCTCACTTTCAACTCGGACCAAGAATGGAAGGATGGACTGATGGAAGAAGGAAAGAGGGAGGAGGAGTGGATGAAGCGAATACGACAAAAAGAGGAGCAGGAGGATGGAATGATGGAGGAAGACAGAGAGGAAGTAAGAGAGGGAGGTGGATGGAGGACAAATTGGAGGAGGAGGACAAAAGAGAGTCCCAGAACATGGACAAGGAGGATGGAGTGATGGAGGAAGCGAGAGAGGGAGCAGACAGGCAGGAGGGAGCCATGGAGGGAGTGGCAGAAATAAAAAAATGAGGACATGACACACGGGTGTAAATGTAAACTAAATTTCACCCACACCGCCTCCACACTACGTCTTACTTATTACACCAAACCCCCTATACCCTTCACCCTGTGCCCTTCATCCTATAATCTACACCCTATGTCCTTGATTGTCTATAGATCTGCTGTGTATTCAGGAGACAGGAGCCTGTGCTTCATGTTTTATATCTGATCATATCATGGGCCTTGTTTGGGACACACACAGGTGTTAAGGGAGGAACTTATTCTACCTCATTTTTCTTTCAGGATTCATTCATTCACTTACTCAGTCAATTCATTCATCTTCTGTAACCAGTTTACCGTGAATGCAAGGCAGGAACACACTCAGGACAGGGCCTCAGTACACCACACCTCACCCTGTCACTCACACTCACACACACACATTTGTGAACAATGCCACACAGCCATTCCAAATAGCAGTGTGTGTGTTTGGATTGTGGGTGGAACCAGGAGTACCTGGAGGAAACCAACACAGACACAGGGAGAATCCACTGCACTCCTCACAGCGTGACCCATGGGGAGGATCCCACTCATTCATTCAAATTCATTCATTAATGTGGAAAAAAAATGAGCTACAGTAATTGGTTTTGACAGATACAATAACAGAACCAACATTTAGGTCAATGCTCAGTCCCATCTGGAATTAAGAGTATTAATAAGCAATGGTTCTACGTCGCACCAAAACGGATCTTCTGTTGTAACAATGTCCAGCTTAGAACAATAGAACAGTTTGTAATGCCATGAGAAACATTTCAAGAAGGTTCTAAATATTGTTGCAGTGTATCTCCATTTTTGTAAATTATTAGTGTACTACATAATTTGAATTTTTCGAGCTAAAAGCATTTGTTTGGAAGGTGTACCCCCTCCCAAAAGGGAGTATATTCGAATAACATACGGACAATAAAAGTCAGCAAGCAATGGCTTCTGTACTTGTAAAGTAAGTTTTACCTATAAACTGTTATAACAAAGTAACACTAAGTTTACTCCGAGAGATACATATAAAACCTCTATAAAATGGCGACCGCCGATTGCTCGTATGAATGCTCGTATGAACTCTCACACAGACTCATACACATAGAGCCTAATACATAGGAATAACAGCATATCCCACTAATTTAAGGAAGCCACGGATAAATGTGGAGTGTAAAATTTCATTCATTCATTCATTCATTATCTGTAAGCGCTTATCAGTTCAGGGTCGCGGTGGGTCCAGAGCCTACCTGGAATCACTGGGCGCAAGGCGGGAATACACCCTGGAGGGGGCGCCAGTCCTTCACAGGGCAAGTGTAAAATTCCAGGTGCAGTTTATTGAACAAAGTAGTCTAATGATAGCCTTTTAAGGTGGTAGTGTGTTTTTAAGATGTCTGTTTTTTTAGTTGGCAAATCAGTTAGGTTGGAAGACTAAATAAAATGGCTGACTTTTTAATGTGGTATTTATTTTAATGTGACCATTTCAATGAAGTTGTCGCTTACTTAAGGTGGAAGCCTGCAAAATATAATGGCAGAATTTTTAAGGTGGTATTAATATTAATGTGCCCATTTTTATGAAGTGGTCACATAAAGTGGAAGCCTAAATGAAATGGCTGATTTTTTTGCTGAGTTTATTAAGCGGCAATTAAGATGCTAGCACTACGTGACAAGCAAAATTCAAAGTTCGTTCACGAATTTTCCCCTTCAATGTATGATTATTATTTATTATTATTATTAAGGCATTCGTTTTGAGGGCTACTTCATGTGCTGGTGAGTGGTTAGAATTCGGTAGAAAGAAGCAAAGGACTTGGACTTGCTTTACCTAAATGCAAAGGGGTTGAAAGTTTAATAACTGGTGGCAAAATTAGTTCCTAACAGGTGCGTTACGCAGCGGGTTCAATACTGGTGAGGCAGGCATTTCTGCTCTAAGGAGAAGTCGATGACGACACTGTGCGGCTTTCTCCCATTGGTCAGGCGCTGTTCCGTTGCCATGCAAGAAGCGGTGTGGTTGGACACTGAGCCCCGGAGCTGGAGTCGCCTGTAACGGTAGTTTAGTCAGTTTATACCATTTTTAAGTGATTAGTTAGATGACGGAAGCCATGGTGTCGTACGTTTTCTGGCTTAATACATGTCTGAAGTCTTAACCGGACTGGTGCTCGTCATGATGACTGTGGGTTAGCGGTTTCGGACGGCGGTGGATACAGAGACGTCGTTTTCAGTGTGTGGCTCTGAGCGGGTCGAGCAGCGCAGTGCGTGTGTGACTGCGATGCAGTGACTGTAAACCTCGGCGTACTCCCACTGTTTTATTTAACAGCTCTAACGGGGGAAAGCGGTCCTTTCCTGAGCAGCTGCATCTGTATGAGAGAAGCAAAGGCATCGTGGGTTGAGGTCAATATCCCTCAGTAGTCCAGGTCGAGTCTTGTGCAGAACAAGGATCCAGGCGCTGGTCGTGTCCTCTTCTCGTCTAAAGAGGGACTCTAGGCGCTGATTTCATGGCGGAGATCACCGCGGACACAGCTCCACCGTGCCCCTCTTTCCTATGACTGGGCGCGGATAGCTTACCGCCGGCGGCCAACCAGCTGACGAACTTGGCTTTGGCCAGCCCCGCCGCCCGTGTGGCGTTAGCTCTCTGTTTTCTGTCGACGGAGAGCGAGAGAAGCTGGCGGCCCTCCGTCTGGAGTCTGATGAGAAGGATATAGGCGCCATGGCGTGGGTGCTGAAGATGGACGATGCTACGATCGAGTCCGGACTCGTTCATGACTTCGATGCCAGTTTGTCTGGTATCGGTCAGGAGCTCGGAGCTGGAGCGTACAGCATGAGGTTAGAAAGAAACTGAAATCGGCTTCTTTTTCCGCTCTACCTTCTAATGGTTCAGTGCTTTCGTTCTTGCACATCAAGGAGCTGAAGTTGACTTCTGTTTCTAATTCCCCTCCACCTTTAAATGGTGCATATTGTTTCTCCGTTTACGATGGAATGAAAAATTACAATAGGAGGTTAGCCTCTAAAGCAGCTCACTGGCTATAACTCACAAAGACACGTAGCTTTTTAAGTATAAGCTCGTCACGGCCAAGAATCGTGACTAGAAAAGTGCTAGCTAGCTTAGCAACATTAGACCCGAAGAAGCCAAGCCGTGGCCATTAGCCTCTCCTGTTGTAGCAGCGTTTCACTACATTTCTCTAATGTCTAATTTAGGTCTCACTTTTAATCTTCGCTGCAGTTGTCTGCACACGTTCAACACTAATTAAATTCCTCGTAGTTTGTGAAAACAGGGGCTGGACTCGGAATTAGTGAGCTCTCTTGTGTGGTGTTATTATTATAGTAGTGAACCTCAGAAGCTGCTTGGCTAGTTCGCTAACTTAAGGTTTTCAATACAAAATAATCAGACAAAAGCTCTAGCTGCTAAAGGACATCACTTCCAGCCACCCGCTCATTGTCTGGAACAACATGTTCTTTTATATCCCGCTCTCACTTTCTCTCGCACAGAACAAAGTCCCCCAGTTACTCCTCATAAACAAGTTGTGTGTTGTTACACTCCTGAAGCTCAGATTTACATATCGTTATACAATACTGCCCAACGATTTAGGCCCGTAATTACCTTAGTTATTCCCTTTATGGGATAAGTAAACATGCTGTCTGTTAAAACGCCATATGTATTATTTCAAAAATAAATACACAATTTCTTGTTTTCAGAGGAGTAAATATCTTGTGAGGTAGTTAGGTGGTCTTCTTGAAGCGTCCAGTCATGTCATACTCTTTTTATTCCATACCTTCATGAAGTTGGTTTTCTCTAACTATGCCCTAAACTTTTATCTGTACAACTGTGTGTTGCAGTGGTATATTAAGATTTTGGTCCTATACAGCTTCACTGCTTGTGCTTGAGATTGACATCCTCTTACTCTGTATATCTATATTTGCAATATGAGATCATATTAGTTCTAATCGTGGCAAACTTTCTCTTTATCATGAGTTACTAAGTGTGGCTAAATACAAGTTGTGGGATTGGGGCTTTATACCTGTATTCTGGCTAGTTCAATTGCATTCCTGTTTCTACTGATAATTTATATTGGAGAAGACCATCAGGATCAAAGTTTTCTGTATCTTTGCTGATTGTACATGTGGAATCAGGTACAGATGACTGTGCCATTTGCAGTAGTGAGCATATTCTTGTCAGACATGATAATGTTAACGTTGCTTCTGCTAATCAGCATTGATTGAGCGTACCTTGAATAACAAAGCTGCAAAGGCCATAGTACAGAAGTTTCACACTGAGAAAAGAAGGTGTTGGACGTAGGCCTTACATTTTCTCTTCAACACATGGGCAGTTACTTATTGTGCCATATTTTCAGGTTGCGCTTGGCACCATGTCGTCACTGAATTTCTAGACTGACACAAATGCATAGTAGCCACACACACTCACATAAGCATGTCAGCTCAAGTTTCCCTGGAATGGCAGCCCTAAGGTCTGGCAAGGTTTTGGGGTCATGATGGAAAAATCTGTATCAGCAATTCTCTCTTTCTAAACATTGCTTGGTTAAATCTCATACTGAAACTAGGTTATGATGTGATTTGGGAGTCGGTGGTTGAGTTCATTTTAATTCTAAGTTGAGACATTTTGAGAAAACAGTTTATGGACGCCCCTGAGTGCTACTTTTTTATTTATTTTTTAATTTGTCTATATTTTATGCAGCAAAACAGTTGTAAATGACTTTTAACTGGGCATTGTCCTAAACTGCCTTGATTCAATTGAATTAAAGAGACCACATTTCATTACTACAGCTTTCACACTAATATATTTAAATGTATTTCATTCAGCTTGGTCTGTTGTGTATCTTATTAAACTAGCAATCTTGACTGAAACATGATTTATAATGTTTGTGTAATGGCTATGTCTAAAATGTTGGTTTAATAGATAAATACATGTAAATGGGTTGGATTTTGTTTGGAGTATATGATCTGTGGAGTGAGCAGTATGTTTTAAAATAAAGTATAACATACTTTGTAAATCTTGTATAAATTAAAAAGTAAATAAAAACGGTGTTTTCCCTGATAATGGAGGTAAACAGTAGTCTGAGGGGATCAGATTCTCAGGCTTTCATTCTGTTATCAAGTTTCATGTTACCTCTCTTGTCACACAACAGCCACCAGTTTTCTACACCCCACCATCTTGGCTGTATTAATGTAAGCTTGGGTAAGATCATCCTTTATGTTTTACATTAAAAGAGGGAATGGGAACTGGTCAGTGGTGACAGTGTTGGAATTAGCTTAAGGCTCTTGGCAACAAGCATTTGATTGATGCCCAATTTGATAACAATCACAAGGCGTTTTAAAGGCAACATTCACGATTGTAATCAAAACACACTTTTTATAAAATTCATAAGATGTTTCCTAAACATTTCTGCTCTCCTGTTTGTTTGCATGCTCTGAACCGGTCTAATATGTTTATAATATGTTTAAGAAGACCCAGTGTGTCTTAAGGAGTTTATTTAAAAAAAAAAAAAAAAAAAAAAAAAAAACTACAAAAAAAACAAAACCTGTCTCTGTCCAGTATGATAGGCTTTTTCAATCTCTCTCTCTGCTCATGGCAGAGGCATTTGGAATTTGTTTAGACAATGGAGAGAACTCCACACATTGAACAGCACAAGCCAAGATGAGGATATGCTTTATTCCTGCTTCATATCTGGGTAATATTGAAAATTTTTTAAAGATCACTTAAGGAAGAATTGTCTCCAAATTCAGGAGACAGCTAACAGCATTACTGAAAAGGCTACAAAACCAAACAACTCGGGTTACAAATGGGTTTCTGTGGTAATTTTAAGGGTGAATAAAAACTTGCAGATAAGTTACACCATGTACACATTTTCCCCCCCCAAACAGTTCCATGTTAAAAGGCACAGAGCTTTTTTTTTTCTTTGATGGCCTATGCCGATTTTAGACAGCAGTAGTGGCCAATGGCTGATATGTAAAGCCAATATTCCCATTCCTCAGGCAGTTAATAAACTATTATAGGCAGTTATTATAACTATTATAAAAAAATGTTAGACTATTAACTGAAGAGTGCATGAGTCCCATTACTTTTGTCTTTTTAAACTTGTCTCCAGAGGTCTACTTCCATCAGATAAAATTTGGAGTTGATACCTTATACTGATTTGAAGTTATTCTAGCTGGAGCAGACAGTGGACAGATGGCCTCTCCAAGTGTCTCTTTAGACCCCAAGGTTTCCATAAGGAAAATAATTACTTTTACTGCAAAAATACAGTATATATACCTTGTCTAGACCTAATGTCAACATCTTAGTGTTTTTCTTTACTTTCTATGAGAAACTTGTTTCCTGTCCCTCACCAAGTGGCCATTTACCCCTCACCAAACAATAAAAAGCCTTAGTTATGGTGTGTTTTATTCTGATGTACTGAGTTTATTTCTGATGTTTACACTTGTTTCTCACTGAGTACAGTGTCCCTTTAAATGACTGATGTGTTAAAAGGCGAGAGCTGCACTCTGATTGGCTGTAGAGCAAGGCAACCTCCCCCACACCCCTGCTGCATTTAAATGTCCTCAGTGGAGGAAATGTAACTAGTAAAAGACATCTAAGGTTTCAAAACATGTTTATTGTTTGTGGAGCTTGTGGCTGCCAAACAGAACCGTTCGAGTCTCTCTCGCGGTGTCTGGGTCTGTTAGGCGCTGAAAAAATATGCGCTCTGCTGCATGTTTGTCCCTCCTCCTTGGGTGCACATTGCCATAACTGTGCCCCTGATTGGTCTAAAGACTTGATCGACATGTCGTTGGAAAGCTGAGGGCCTAAGCTACGTGGCAGTAGGGGTGACGTGACTCCACGGGGATCATATTTTAATTATTTTTTAAAAATGTGTACTATTTTCTCTGGATTTTTTTCGGCACAAACAAGAGGATTACTCACCAACAGTTTGACGGAGAGACTCAGATTTAGTCTCGTTTTGAAGGGGACTATCTACTCAAATATGGTGCTGTGAAAAATCTGGAAAAAAAAGTAATATTTTTTTCATAACAATTTCTGGGCAAGGTATATTTTGACCAGAAATACTTATTTATCGTATGGGATTATATATAAAATGACTGGCTAAATATATATAAAAAGAGGCTAAATAACGCTGGGTTTCTAGGTTATAACTACCAACTCGGTCGTTTATGATGCAGATTATTGAGTGTATGTTACAAAGAGCAGCCAGTAACAAATAGTGAGAGCTGAAGAAGAGAAAACAATTCATACCGTTTTCTTTGATGAGACATGATGCAGCTACATGTTGGAGGCTTGTACTCCTGTACTTGTGCGTTCTATGCCTGCCTGTAAGATGACAAAGATGGACACAGGGGACGCTCTAACAGCCAGAATGACGGAGCTGCCCACAGCATTGCCGATTATATAAACAATGCCAAAAATCGGCCGACTACTAAGAATGTACAAATAGTATTCAATGGTTCCCACACATTACGCATACACAACATTTTTCATTGGTGTCCCCATGCAGAATATGCTCGTTTCATGTGACTTGTGTCCCCACTAAGTGTATACAAAGTGTAATCCAAACTGGGTATATGCAAAGTTATTCAAGTAGTGTGTCTGTAGCTCTGGGTGTGAGTTAATGTTGTGCTGAAATGTTATCTATCATGTTGTTCCAGTGCAGCACAGGGTGATGGTTTAAGTTCGATTATTGTGCTGCCGATCAGGCTGCACTATGCAAGAAGCAGCTATAGAACAGAATGTTACAGTAGTGGCTGCTCAGGTTTCAGAGAGCACAGGCAGCTTCTTTGGCAACAGTAAAGTCACTGTCAACATGCTGACTCTGCTCCTTTTGGCCATAGAGTGTGTCCTGTGGGTGTGTAGGGGTTTGTTAAATTGCGGGAAGTCTAGGAAAATGCTGCATTGAAGGAGAATATTGTCTTATATGGTTATATTTTGGCTTTCAGGAATGCCTTTCAGAATTTTAATTTCAAACATTCACACCTCTTGAATTTTTAGTTTTATTGTGAATATTTAGGGGGGGTTATCAATATTGCAATTGTGGGTTGAGGCTGATTTCTAATGTTATCTATGTACACCTCTTAAGTATCAGAACTAAGGCAGATTTATTGTTTTAAATGACAGTGTTGTGGCAAGCAAAAATGGCAAATTGTGACAGTAAATTTATACTGATGACTTTAAAAGTTTTTGTCACCTTCCCAAGTAACTAATTTAATGTCTGTTTAGACCAACAGTTTATGAGCACAGGTTCTGACTTCTGGTTCCTCGCCCTTTCACTTCTAGTAGTGGAAACATAGTGCTGTTACATTTGTGGTTTAGTAGATTGAAAAGAAAGGCTGTGTCTGGTTGTGTAATGTTAGATGTCTGTAGGAATGAGGGGGATCCCCTGAGCTGGTCTCTGTGACAACTGTTTCCATAGTGACTGACAGGAAGAGTCTGTGTTTGGCTTGTTCTTGTAAGAGCTATTCTCATAGTGTGTCTCCCTCTCTATCTCTAGTGATGTGCTGGCTCTGCCCATCTTCAAGCAGGAGGATGGAAGCATTCCTGTCGAATCGGACAATAAGAATCCTCCTTTTCAGTACGTACTGTGTACTGCCACCTCCCCTGCTGTCAAGCTGCACGAGGAGACCCTCACCTACCTAAACCAAGGTAATCTCAGCCTGTGTGTTATACATTCTTATCTTGCTCATATTGCTGATTTTGAGATGAGCAGTCATTCTCAATTGACACATCAACTTTTTCCCACTTATTCAGGCCAGTCTTATGAGATTCGTCTCCTAGATAACCGGAAGATGGGGGAAATGCCAGAACTCAACAGTAAGACAGTGAAGGTGAGGATTTGTATGCTCTCACTTTTCAGAATATATCATGCATGTCATCAGACGTTAAAGGACACGTTTAATAGCTGTTTAATTTAGTTAAGTGTACTGTAACATGTGAAAAGTGAAAGATAGCAGTGTAAGTTTTTAAATGCATTGTGTGCATTTAAATGACTCCAAAAGAACCAAAATAGTATAGTGTACATTATAATATGTTTTGAAAAATTATCTCTACCAGGGTGTGTTCCTGCCTTGCACCCAAAGATTCCGGGTATGCACCAGACACACTGCAACCCTGAACTTGAAACGCAGTTTCAGAGAATGAATTATAATCTCAAATAATACGCAACTGCTATGAGAAGAGAATGGCAAAGTGTTAAACTAACACATTCACCTACAGAATATCACTACTTACTGCAGTAATATTATATTATGTTTGTAAAGGGTGGGTATATTAAAGTCTCTGCTTAAACATTTTGCCCTGTAATGTATGTTATGACAATACAAAGCAAGTAGCACTGTCATGTTCTGTCCAAAATACTTTCTGTGGAAAGCACTGGTGTTTTGTTTATAATAATATGGATTGGGCTTACTCTTTCTTTTGTGCCTGTGTGTAGAGTATAGTGAGAGTAGTGTTTCATGACCGGAGACTGCAGTATATGGAGCATCAGCAGCTGGAGGGCTGGAAGTGGAATCGTCCTGGTGATCGTCTGCTTGACATTGGTAAGACTGCAGTGAGATGACTGTTGTGACTGTTGTGATTACTTGCTGAGCACAAATGGCCTAATTCTAGCAGAAACACTGATTACCTTATGTGTTTTACAATTGGTGTAGATATCCCTATGTGTGTGGGTATTACTGAACCCCATACCCACCCCTCCCAGCTAAATGCTGCTGAGTTCCTGTGGGACGTCTCCAAGCGTGCATCTGTGTTTGTGCAGGTGAAATATTTCCTACTGTATAGCTTTTGAAAGTGGTTTATTATATCGAGACATAAAATGTCATGAAATGTTAGCTGAAAATTGTTGGTCAAGAAGAAGGTACAACACAATACAGTTGAAAAAAAAGAATGATCTTATTAAGTTAAATGATTGACACTAAAATTTGAATGCGTTAAAAGTTGGCCAGAATGTCATGGTTCTAACTTAATGAAGACATGCTTTTGTCATTCTGACTTGGATAAAAATCACCTGTAGCTTATTTTCATTTGCCTTGGAGCTGATTTCTATTTTTGGGATATAAATATTGCAGCTAACAATTTCAGTTAGTTTAAACTAAATATTAGAGGCCCAATGGGCTGATTTAGTTATTAAAATCTCCCAACTTATGACAAATAACCTGAGCTTGAATAAACAATCTTTATCCATTGCTGTCCTCTAAATGTTATAGCAATAGTCAGAAATCTTAAGACTTCATCTGTATCCACCAAGTATATGATAATTCATCTGTGTGCTGTCATCTTTTTGACATAAATATAGAATACGAAGAGCTAACACATGTTGAAAATAATTGTGTAGGTGTAACCACTTTTCTTGTGTATTTGTGACTTCTGTATTAGGTGCACTGCATCAGTACAGAGTTCACCCCACGAAAACATGGTGGCGAGAAGGGTGTACCGTTCCGCATCCAGATAGATACCTTCAAACAGGATGAGAACAGCGAGTACACACAACACCTGCATTCTGCCAGCTGCCAGATCAAAGTGTTCAAGGTAACAATAATGCTAACACAAGTACAAACAGTGTTTCAGTGACTTCTTTGTGTTATGTAATATATGAACTTAATCAGGGGAAAAACTGAATGAGACTAAAAATTCTTTTGATTTTTCAGCCAAAGGGAGCAGATAGGAAACAGAAGACCGACCGAGAGAAGATGGAGAAAAAAAGCGCACAGGAGAAGGAAAAATACCAAGCCTCCTATGATACTACTATTCTCTCAGAGGCAAGCACAGATCTAATGTGTTTGACTGGCTTCTGTTACCTCAGCCAGTTCTGTGGAGGTAGGCTAGCTATGCACACTAACTGATTTCTGTGCTGTGTTTCTGTAGACTCGTCTGGAGCCAGTGATAGAGGAGGCTGTGGAGCATGAGCTGAAGAAATCAAGTAAGCGTACGCTGCCTGCAGATTGTGGAGACTCGACAGCCAAGAGCAAAAGAGGCAGTGTAAGGGCACACATGCACTTTCTCTCATACCTGTGAGGGGTCAAATTTCAGTGCCCTTTCTGACCGTCTATGTCTGGGTTGATTATGTTACAGTAAACACTGTTCAGTTTTTACGAGTAAACCAGTTTCTATCCGGCACTTAACAATACTTCAAAATAGGATTTGTGAGAAAGTTACTGACAGTGCATAAACAGTTATAGTATACAGAGAATGGCTTCAGTTATAAGCCTTTCGTTTTCAGTAATACACATTTTGCAGTTCTGGATTGGCAGCTTCTATAGTAAAGGATCAGGAAATTGAAATCTCAATATTTAATGTATCTATTTAAGTAAATTAAATAAAATATTATTGGTTAAGCATTTTATTCCATGTTGGAGGGGCAGTTATGCACATGCCTTTAAAGAACTGCTCTGTTAGTTATTGACCTTTTTGACATAAAAACATTGATCAAGCACAAAAGCAACATTGCACATGGTCAGTAACTTATTATTCAGCCTTTTTTCCTATCTTTGCTTTTGTTTCTCTTCAGTGTTCTCCTTGGCCAGACAATGCTTATGTGAACACAAACACATCAGCTCCCCCTACCTTCACTTCAAACCCTTCTTACAGCAGCAGCAATGCAGTCCCTGACAGGTGACCAGAGCACAGCACACTTACACAAGCATGAGGTCTTAATTGAACATGGTTTCCACACATTTATAATCACATAGGAGGAAAATTCTTCAAATATTTTTTTAATCTATAAGGTTTCAAATCTGAATTGCTAGAATAGCACAATAATTAATTTAATCTCAAAATGCCATAGGTGATTTTATAACAAAAATTCATGCCTGCAGCAGGCTTATTACAGAGTGGCAGCACCCTGCACATATCAGCTAACTTCAACCCTAGTTCTACTTTAAAATATGCTTAAAAATTAGAGGGGCATATTGGGTGTGGCACTGCAGTGATCAGAGCATGAAAAAGGCAGCTGTGCATGTAAACATTGTATCTACAAAGTAAGCTAATGTTAAGCACTTGCTCTGCACTAGCGGAGTAGTCAATTCGCTATGGATAGAATTGTAAGTAGCATTATTCTATATCAAATTAAATGTGCATAGATTATAGATTAATCTACATGCATATGCCATATGTATGTTTCATATTTCCGAGACCACTTAAGGAAATCCAAATAACCAGACACCTTATTCAAAACAAAGCATTTTTTTCTGCATTTTCCCTTGGGATCTGTATAGTTCTATGTATACATCTGTCTATCACACACATTCTTTTTGTAAGTAGTGCCCTAAGTAGGCAATAGGCATCATTCGAGACTGGGCCAGAAGTCAAGTAATTTTTTGCACTGGCAATGCTGTTTCTTACTCTGACTGTACCGAAAAGGTTGTGAAGTTTCATGCATTCTCTGTGGTATACATTTTTTAAACACGTGCAATTTCAGACCCTTATTTGCACGGCATGTTGCTTTTTCTCTTTTGCCCTCATCTTATTGCTAAACTTTTTTTTTTAAATAAAGAGTTATCCTCTAGGCTCGGTTTATCCTTTAGAGGTTTATCCCCTAGGCTTGTTTGTTTTGCATATTTACAAGTGCAGCATGTGTGGAAGTCATTAGGGGACATTAACATCAATTGACTGATTTGAAAAGTACTTTGGTTCAAATGTGTCATCATCACAGTGGGTTGCTGCAGGATACTAACAATTTGGGGAAAGACTTTGAGCAGGGCTGGTATATTTTATACACAGTACTTTGCATTACTACTTAGTAGAAATTCTGTTATACGTATTTTTTTTATGAATTCTGCATTATTGAGTCAGTACAAAAACATTTTAGATTTTCTTTACTAATATAATAATACTAATATAAAACTGTTTAAACTGTACCCAGGACTAATATTTAAGAAAAAAAGGGGTGAAAAAAGCAAATTTTCATCACATATAATACTGACTTTCTTTCGTTTATTAATGTTTACTGCACATTGTTGTCTTTCAAGTAATATAGAATTTTTGAAGACATCTTTATTTTCCAACATTTTTTGCATGAATGAATTTGACAGAATGAGAAGTCGGATCTTAAATTCCAATGCATTTTTTTTTTCTTTCCTTAGTGAAGCGTCTTCACCTAACCACAAAGGAGATACCAGCATTCTAGTCACCATGGAGGTAGTAATGACTTTCCATACTCCTCTTCCAAAAAAAAAAAAAAATGCTATAGATGTTTTTCATATTTTGTTTGTTATAACTGTACTGTTATAACTTTCCCCTTCTTTATTTAAGTCTTTAAGCCCAACAGCTTCTATGCAGGAGGTGCAACAGTGGCTTCATAAAAACAGATTCAACTCCTATACCAGGATTTTTACACATTTCTCAGGTACTCTCTTTCTGCCTCTCTACCCATATAAGATTTAAGACAACAAACTGACATTTAAAGTGCAAAAATGACGTTACTGTGGCTGTGTTGTTGTGTCTTTTATAAGGTTCTGATCTACTGAAGTTGACTCGTGAAGATTTGGTACAGATCTGTGGGCCAGCTGATGGGATCCGCCTTTACAATGCACTAAAATCAAGGTAATTATTGAAGAGGTCTTTGCCTTTCTGAGTTGGTGTTTATCAGAATTTGATAAAGCCAGTTTATCAGGTTTGAGCTTGAAGTTTGTGCATGTGTGTGGTTGCAGAGCGGTTCGACCTAGGCTGACCGTGTATGTGTGTCAGGAATTATCTCACGATGAGAGCCCACTACTGGAGAGACGCTGTCCAAGCAAGAATGGAGAGCACAGCAGTCCCACAACCATTAATGGTATACTTCCATTGTGCAATGGCTAGATTTCTGTCTGAAAAGCCACAGTATTCATTTTTTTTATAAAAGCTTATTTTTCTTCCTTTTTTGTTTTTCATCAGTGCATTGGGTTTTCCAAATTTCTCCCCATTTTTAATCATTGCTGATTCGTCGTCTTGGCTAGATCTTCCCCAGTCTCAGAATGCTACCAAGCTGGGAGATTGAAAGCCAGCTTTTAATTGGACTGCTGCTAACTGTCATTGGAGAGCTACATTCTGAGACTGAATGCTGCCCAGTTCTGTAATGTTAGTTAACAGATGCTCATATTGGCTTATGTTGTGCTCACTGGGGATCAAATTTGGAATCTCTCCATGATAGGACATACACCTAGACAGTTTATTATCTATCAAAATCTATCTATCAAAATATTAGCCAAAAATATATATCCAAAAACAGTTTAAATTTTGTTTTGAACATATTTCTGTAGATAGATAGAATCTAAAATGATTAGTTTATAAGCCAACATGTTTTTTGCTGAGAATGATACACCACCTAAATCATACCTGTTCTGTGATGGTCCTGACCATTTGTAGAACTGGGTGAAATGTGGCCAAAATGGACTACAGTCTATAATTGTAGAACAAATTGCTCCTTTATGGTCAGTGGAGCTGAGAGAATGGACAGTGAGTATAGAAACAGATGTGGTCATGATGTTATGGTACATTGAATATAATAGATTTTATTTTTTTTCTTTTCAAGTTTATCATGCATTGTACCTTGAGGAGATGACTGCTTGTGAACTGACCAGAAAAATATCCAACGTGTTGAGCCTGCCTCTATCTCATATTAATCAAGTCTACAGGCAGGGGCCTACAGGAATACACATACTGCTCAGTGACCAGGTATAAAGTCATACACCCACAGGTTCTTGTCAAAGTATTTAATAGAGTATTCTCTGTTCATCTTCTCTCATCTGATAATGGTTACATGATGCCAGACTTGTGTTTTACATATTTATTTGCATATTATAATACATCCTCTGCATTTTTTCCACGTACCAGATGTAGCATGGAATTGATGCATCATAACATGCATGTTTTATGTCCTGAATACACACATGTACAATAAATGCTTAAGTGCGTGCTGTCTTTGTTGCAGATGGTTTCTAATTTCCCTGATGAGAGCTGCTTCCTTGTCAGTACATTAAAAGGTAATGAGCTAATCTTTTGTTTGTGGGCTCTTTTACCAGGTACAATTGACTTCATTCTCACAGCCACTCTTTTCCACCCCTGTGTGTTATTTCAGATGATACAAGCGATGGATTCCATCTGGTTCTGAAGTAGATACAGAAGGAGAACAAGCTGAAGGCGATGTGATATCACTGATGTTCATCACTGCCGATGATCATGCTCCCTTCATCCTTCTCTGTCCACATCTTTATGTCTCTCTCCTCATCTTATACAAGAGAGACTGAGCAGAGGTTGGCTAAGGCCTCCTAACTGTTAGAATCTGACTTAAGCGTGTACTTTGTTTCATATTGAAAACACTTAAACTGATGATTGTGTGTGTTGTGTATGAGAGAGAAGGGAGGCAGGGTTTGAAGCAGGTGCGTGTGTACATGTTTTTAACATAATGGGATAGTTAGAAGGGAGAGAGAGAAAATCAGAGTAATCTGAACTCGACTGCCTGAGCAGGAAGTTCCTGTATGGTCCTGGCTGAGAGGACAGTTTCCAAACTCTGGCCAGACAGTCCACACCTGGGACAAAAAGCTGCCCTTGCTTTATAGTTTGGTGACAGTTCAGTTTCCACTTGAATAGTTTACCATGTCCGTAATAGTGGCTGTGCTGTTTGATCACCTGGCTTGGATGTCTATCAAAAAATGGACTGCACATTTTTTCTTTTATTTGTTTTTGGGGTGACCGAGGACACTTGTGTCTGCACAGATTAAATGATTCCTGTGTGTTTGTGTGTGTGAGTGAGATCAACTGTAGCTTGTTATCCAGTTGTGAAGATATAGAGCTTGGGCAGTGTTTCCAGCTCATTTTACTTTTAAGTAAACTTGTAAAAGATGATGCACCTTTGTCTGCATCTCCTATAAAGACCAATCATGTCTGGTGCCATAAAGAACTGTTTACTAGATTCTGTTACGCAGTAGTGTCTGAGGACTGGTGGCATTTTTAATTTGTAATTCTTTGGGTTGAATTAAGCAGCTAAATGAAATGAAGTTTGGTCCTTGTTTTGCAATTACTTGTCAGAAGCTGGCATGAGATATTTTGCTTTTTTCCCCCCAGTGGCAAGAGCTATAATAGGAGGCAGGGAATAATCAGATATGGTAAGCATATAGATATACACATGTCTATAATTGTTATATAAATACATCTGTCACCTTCCATTGGGAAAAAATGGAGATTTTGTGCAGAGGCCCTATAATTGTTTGTATGTGACATGCTGCAGCTATATGTAGCCTAGCAGCAGCCAATCAGGGCAGGCTCTGTGTGATTTGTTTTCTTTTAGTGTTCTTTTCTTCATTAGAGACTGATATGATTGGTTGTCTCAGTAGTTCTGCATTGGGCAGCTGTGCTTTGGCATGTACTGTGTTTGTTTGCCACTAAGCATGGAGGGCAGGAATGTTGCCCTCTAATTGTATAAGAAGAATGACCAAGTATGCACTGACATGAACATACAAGAGCGCTGCTCTGTTGGATGTGTTAATGTACCACACTTGATCAGAATAATATGTAGACAGTGTTTACCCACCCTCCACACTTCTGCACAGGGGGCAACAAATAAAATGATTTGTTAAGGTGATGATGAATCAGCACTCATCCTCTGTGGATCATGTGGACTGTCCTATGTGTTTCCATGACAACGGTTATGGTACTTCCATATCACTGTGTCTGAAGGAGGCTTCTGTTGTAGTGGAGGATACTGGGATGTACACACTTCATGCCCGTACCAGAAATAAAATAATTTTAATACATCTTGTGTATTGTGTACTGATGCCCATTGCACGAGATACCATCTGTCCAGGGCCCTGAGTGAATGCCATTAAAAAAATAATAATAATAATTTCCATTTACCCCAGTTGCACTTAGAGTATTAATGGTCTGTTTTGATCCTACTCACAGTATCCTGATGAATAGGGATTGCCAATTTAAAAGGAAAGCATTGTCCAAACGTAGGCTTAATCCTTGATAAGGAAACCTAGTTGAATCTAGAAAATAATAATAAAAAAAGAAAACATAGTCTTACATGGTGGTTACCAAACATTTTTTGCAGTGCCCATTTTTGTAGATGAAAATATAATTGACAACCCACACATCTTTTGCTTCTAATCTAAACTGGAATGTATATCAATCATTGTACTTTATTCAGAACTGCAACTTCTTATTGAATGTAGAAATGTGAGAAAGCACTGGTTTAACACTGTCTTTGAAAACTGGATGTTATGAATTAACAGTGCAATTATGTAGTAAAAAAATATATAATACAAAAAGTAATTTGTATAGAAAAATATATGGTTTCTCTAAAGTTCAAACCAGCCTCAAAAATGACTAATTTTTACATTCTGTGCCCAGATTTGCCACCTCCAACTTGATGAATTGCCCTATTTACACTTAAATAATGATTAAAAATGTGTTTTTCTGTTAAGAAACTATTTAGCTTAAGCTTTATCTAGATTGGGGGGAGCAACCATAGCTGCAAAGGTCTGGTGTGGCTGCTGGATTTTAGTTCATTCAGGCCAGCGCACACCTGATTCCACTCCTTTAATTGGTTAGTCTCAGTAAAACAACTGATCATGTTGGAACAAAAACCAGCAGCCACACTGGCCCTTTGCGGATAAGATTGCCCACCCCTGATCTAGATGGAGGAAACTGGCCTTAAATGTCCAAAATTATCAAGGCACTCCATTAAATTTGAGAATTCAGCCTCTCGATTTGTACATGACTATGGTTACAATGCCCAATGCCAAGCCCTGGCTAGAGTATAAAACATTAATTATGAATGTAACTGGTGCTGTTATTTTCTAAGGCAGTAAACATGGATCCATCTTCCCTGGGCATAGCAAAAAATTATTTCAACAAAGTCACGAGTGACACTGCCCACCCCATAAGTGGGTGCATTCATGTAGTTGTCCCATAGAAACTTTGTGTTAATAGAACACATCATCCGAGTAACGGGACACACAAGTGGTCATCTGGTAGTCACAGAACCACAGTTGCATTCATAATTAATGTTCTATTCCATGCTCCCTGAGCACCGGAGGCTATGAATGACACATACCAGCAAAGACAGGAGGACAGATGTGCTCTATCAAGGCTGGATGATGCTGACAGAAGAGCCAACAGTGGAAGGCCAACTGTGAAACCAGCCATTCTGCAGAATCTGGAGAAGGTTGAAGATGATGACCAAGTGGCAACTGCACAAATTTCTTCAAGAGGGGCTCCCTTTAGGGCAAACAAAGACACAAGGGTTAGGAGAACCCAGTGACTCATAAACCTAAGCTGCTGTTTAGAAAGGGGCACTAACTACGTCATTGTTTGTCATTGGCACAATGTCTGAGCATCCAAATGAGACTAATGCACATCTGAAGTGTGTGTGTAAGCAGAAACTTCCAGAGACTAATTTATAAAGGCCAGCAACAAAACATTTGGCGGAAAGCATGGTTTGGGCCACGAGGTGAAAACAGGAATCCGGCTTCCACCACAGACAGTCAGGGCCGACATGAATTGTGTAAATTTTGTTTAAAAAAAAAAAAAAAGTTATTTGTAAGAAGTCTTAAGTGAAACCGAGATTTGGACCCAAGCATTCAAAGGGTGATTTGCACAAGAAAATCTAGCACCCAAACAGTTCCTATTGCGGATGTATGGGGCCTTGAACTGTTGGAAATTACATGAGCTTTTAATAAACTAAAGACCAGTGTGTGAGAGCTTTCTGCTACATCATGCATTGCGGTCTCTTAGAATTTTAATGTAAATGGGGATTCTAAAACCATAGGAAGGGGACAGTACATCTGTCCCAGAGGCAGCACACCAGCAGGAGAAAACTTTCCACTGGATAGCATATAGCAATCTAGTAGATATTGCTCTTGCCTTCTGTGTAGTATGTTTCACATCCGGGCTAGATTCCACTAAGTTGCCTACTGTCCTAGGGGCTATGCACATAACTGTAGGCGTTCCATATGAGGGTGCCACACTGTGCAGATATGCAAGGACAATAAATCTGGCAAATAAACTATCCTCAGCAAGGTCAATCTGGGCATCACCTGCTTCTGCAGCCTGTTAGGCACAGAGCCGATAGAGCGCTAGCTCCACCCTGGTGGGTGATGTTGTATGGAAATGACACATCATCTGTACGAATGAATACGTATTGACCCTGCAGTCTTGGCAGGAAGTGATACAAGACCAGGAGGTTTATGCGCTCAGAAACATGACGTGGTCCCTATGAGCCACAGACCACCATGTGATGCCACAAAGTGCCCCAGGCTGTGAATGATGCACCCTCGGTCACCACCTCTCTGCATGTGGGGGCAGCACCCAAGTGAACCCCTGCTGTCAAAAATGCATACTGACACCAGAAACTGAGCACAGATATACAAGACTGGTCTGCAGTCAATAGAAAGCTTTACTCCTACCTGGGACGATGGTGAAATGCACAGTACAGATCGGGACAGCCAAAGTTTCAGCAGTGCCAATGGGCAGCTGCTGAAAGCATGCTCTGCAGGTGGAATAAGATAAAAGAGATGGCCTTTTTCCACCAACCTGGGATGGATTCATTATTCGTTCACAAACATAATTTGGGAACGTTTGGCACATTTCCATTAACCTAAATTGTGTTCCTGAACCAGAAAAGTTCATTCGTAGCTAGAACAAAAGACAGAAGTGGAGGAGCCGGCCAAAATGACGGATATGCATGGTGGTGACAAAGTTGCAGTAATGGACTGGCAATTTAGCATTACCCAAGCTCAGAGCTGCCCATTATAATGCTCCGTTAGTTGGTGCTCCTAAAGGAATTAGTATACTTTTACTGCCAGTGGCAGCCATTGCAAACCCATGCTGACATGAAATCAGTGGCATCACAGTGCAGTAAATACAAGGGTCAGTAGAATCCAAGCAAGGATGCTCTAACCAAAGCAAGAAAGGCACTCAATGCGCCTCTCATCCAACTGATGGGCTGTTAAGCATTCCAGCCAAGCAGAGATCACCATTAGAACTACCAACTGCTTAAAAACTAGGACTAGCAGAAACAGCTGTGCTTCTGCTTAATTTGATTGAAAACCTGCAGCCATATCAGCTGTTATTTAAGTTTGGTGACCTCTGGTATTATTTCTTTATCCAATAATTACGAGGGTGGTGGATCTAAATGCTTCTGCATCTGGCAGTGAGAAGGCATCAAATTGAACTCCTGCCACTGGGCTGTCCTCAATGGTTCTGTGTTCTGTGGAGTGATGGGGTAATTTAGTGAGTGGTTCTCAGTCCTGTTCTTGGTTGGCAACTGTCCTGTAAATTTTAGAGATTGCTGTGCTCCCAGCACACGTGATGCAACTAATAAGCAAACAACACCTACTGCATTTGAAGTGGGTGTGAAGGACTGAGAAAACCACTGCATTAAGAACCACTGCATTAATTACCAGTCCAACATCACGTGACCTCACTTATGCACCTGTGACTATACAATCAAATCAACACAGCAATAATATCTAGTTAAATCTTCAAGAAAAAGAACAGAGGTCAATCGGTAGCAATTGTTGGTATGGAAAATTTCAGATGAAAATTTGGACAATAAAGCGCTTACAGAAAAGTTGATGTAGAGGCTAAATCTCAAATGGCTCCCTACTCCCTATGTAGTTTACATTAAAGGTCATGACGGCTCTGAAAATATGGCTTCTACCCCCTAAGAGTGCACGAAATGTGTAATGGGGAGTCGTGCCGATTACGGCTGATTAGATGTGTTTTGTATGAGACATAAAACTGCATGGTTTTAATTTAGAAGGAGCCATTTTATTAACTCCACAGTGCACTTTATATGCTGCAGGGGTCCATTTGAGATCGAGCCCTTGGTGTGACGTTACTGTAAACCGAGAGCTGCTTCGTGAACACTCGGCATTTTTTTCCGGAGAGATCCAGGAAGAGCAGCAGCGCTGTTTGTGTGCCCGCTGCTGTTCTCTGTTCGCCATAAACCCCAGTCATTGTGCGGGCCGAAATGGCGACGTTTATTTCTGTCCCGTTAAAGAAGTCATCGGAAGTTGACTTGGTGAAACCGCTGTCGAAGTTCATCACATCTGCTTACCCCGCGGGAGAAGAGCAGCTAGAATATCTCCGCGCCGTGGATGAGCTAAACAAGCTCCGAAAGAACGCACTCGGCAGGCCGCTGGACAAACACGAGAGCTCGCTGGAGATCCTCCTACGGTCAGTCAGTTAACCCGGGGACGGCTAAAAACAGTCGCCCAGACACTCCGACCAAAAAACAGTCCGATATATATATCCCGTTTTGGTTAAACGTTCGGCAAAGTAACTGACCTGTTTTGGCAGTGCTACTGTAAAAGCTACCGTTACCGAGCAGTTGAGACGGCGTAAGTAAACAGATGTCAAAACAGCTAACCGAGCTAGCTAACGTCAGCCTCCAACGACATAGCTGATACGGCTGGATTCGTTTGTCATCTAATATCGCCTGGCATTTTGTGAGATAAGCTTTCAGACGGGCCTTACGGTAATGTGTTCAGTTCGGGGAACCAGACTCATTCCCACTTGTTTATTCTCTTTCCCTGCTCCACCGTAAACGAGGCGCCCATGACGGAGGAACCGGGAATTTGAACAAGGTGCTCACGTCAGCCCCAGACTTGGGTTTAAAACTTTTAGGTGGATAAACTAAAGCATGTAGGTTTGCTTTAGAAAATACACTGAAACTCTCAGTGCTGTTGAGAACGTTTTATAGAAACATAAAACACGACAGCCCGTATCTTCTCAGGTAAACGCCACACCTCGTCAAAGCTGAAACTTGACGCTAACCCGACCGTTGGCTAAAATCTGCCGAATTAAAAGCGAGGCCTGTAATTTTTTTCTGTGTTTATGGATATAGTAATTAGCTTGCTTACAGAAAACAAACAACGGGATATTAGGAAACGAAGCCCTAAACACATACACTTTCTTAGGAAAAAGTGTGTGTGTTTAAAAATGATAGGCACTGTTAATTAAAAATAAATAAATAAATCACATCCCAGTATATGTGACCCCCTTATAGTAAAAAGATAAACGCCAAAACCAGACTTTAACCAGAATGTTTCTATTTGGGTCATATGCAGGCCAAGAGACAACGGTCTTATTAATTTATTGAAACTGGGTGTTCTAGCCAATGCCAGCATTAAATCTCTGTCCTAGGAGAGGTATTTTGGAGTTCAGGCGGTTATCTAATTCTTGTCGCACCATGAATAGTTTTACATGACACAAGTATATCATAATTTTAGGACCTCTGTGAATCTTTATGGGTGGTTTCCCAGACAGGGACTAAGCCTAGTCCTAGAATATATTCTTCTTTCAATGGAAAAACACAATTTAAAATGTTGTGTAGTCCAGGACCAGGCCTGATCCCTGTTTGGGAAACCACCCCTTAAAATAGAAGTCACCAGTTTCAGCCATGAAAACTGTCTGCACTTTTTCCACCAGCCCCTGGTCAGTAAACTTCCTTGTTCTTCATGACGCATTTTTGCCATTGAGAGTGAAAGATTCATGATGCCAGGTTAAACAGACGGCCTTAAGTAGACTGAGGTCTGCGTTACTTGTATTATGACCTCATCTGAAGTAATACTCGGTGTAGGGTTAGACTACACTTGTCTGTATTGATTCTGCTTGCTCTACAATAGACTTCTTAATGTTAATTTAACAACTTTACAAAGAGACAAGGGTGCGGCAGTTTAGAGGTAGTCCTACCACTTGTATAGGCAATTTCCCTTTTCCAGTATTAGAGCAAACGTTTAATAATCTTATCTTAATTTAACCTGTGATTGTGTACGGAAGAGTCCAGGAAATGGTGCATTCATTTGTTAAACAAAAGAACTTCACAGGCTGCTGGGTTTCATTGATTTTAACGCTTTAGAATTTTAAGGTTACTGCCATTTCTTCTATATAACATTGACTCATCAGATATTTGTTCCAGACACTGAGAAGTGTTTTTTTTTTTTTTTTGTCCAATTCTTTGTTGAACTTTGGAGCAGGACGGTGGCTGGTTTTCTGGTTCTCTGACTTGTTTGTTTTGGTATCACCCTCTTGTGGCCTTGATGCAGTAAGATGAATTGTAATGGTAGGTCTTGTGCCACTATGTTACTCTTATGTTTGGCCAAACGTGTTTACAAACCGCAAGAATTCTCCTAGGTACACCCTTCCAGGGTGATTCTGATCAATGACTCAACAGTCCTGTGCAGTTATGTCATCATGAGTAGCCAAAAATAACTGTTAGGGCAGTTTTTTTATCTTGTCATAGGCATGCTTGGCACAATGACAGAGCAGTCAAGATTTTTGCTTGGAAGGGTTAATTAACGTTTGTTGATATTACATCAGGATGCTGTGAATGACACACAGTCACATGAGCTTCAATGTCACCCCCCCCCCCCCCAACCCTGCCTGCTCCAGTTAGCTCAAGTTACTTCTCAACAGTCACTGGTTTCCTTAGCTTGAACTTGAAAAAAAATGACTTGCTTTTTGTTCAGTTTTTTTCTCTCTCATTTAACTCTGTTCAAAGGGAAATCAGATACATATTATTTTTATTTGATTTGCAGCTAACTAAAATACAATTTTGCTATTGTAATATACTTCCATATTTTTAATGTTTAGATTTTCTAAAGTAATTTACGTCTATGACACAGATACAAAAACAATACAAAACTACTTACATGGGATTCCCTATTTGTTTGTTTGCATTCATATCTTATTTCTTTCTCTTTCTGCAGTTACTATGATCAGCTGTGTACTGTTGAGCCCAAATTTCCTTTCCCTGAGGTAATGCTCATATAAATTTGCACGTTCATCTACAAATGTTTTTATGTGCTAATATGAAAATGACAATATAAAATGTTGCTTTTTGTTTTTTTAGTTGTGTTTAACATTTACATGGAAAGATGCATTTGACAAAGGATCTCTATTTGGTGGTTCAGTTAAACTTGGTAAGTCTTACATAGCATTTTTTTTACTATGAGATGGGTTATTATGTTCTGGTTGATAGAAAATTTTCTGGAAAACCTTTGCTCAGTATGTTGTGTACGTTTGTGTTTCAGCTTTGGCAAGCCTGGGCTATGAGAAGACATGTGTTTTGTTCAACATTGGGGCACTGGCCAGTCAGATCGCCTCAGAGCAGAACCTGGACAATGATGAGGGACTGAAGGGAGCTGCCAAGTTCTACCAGGTCAGAGTCCTCTATTAAAGTGTGTGTGTGTGTGTGATATTCTAAAGGGATATATATATCCTTTTCACCCCCCACCGAAATTTAATATCATCTCATTTTATTGATATGTGACTCGTGCAATCTTTCTGGTCAGCCAAGTAGTGCTAATGATCAACTAATTATTTGAGCTCTTAATGTCTGCTCTTAATTTTTTGAGAATGCTAAAGTGTCATTCATACTGCAAGTAAAGAATGTGGCCCAAATTAGGTTAATTGAACAATTTTTTTTGTTCAGTCACACAATGTTTTAGGTCTGTATGGGACGTTTAGGCAAAACAGACCATGCTCCAGAACTGACACTCCCCTGCAAAACAACTCACGGAAACTGAGTGAAACTAAGACATGTATACTTAGTTCCTTTTTATTTCCTAGAATGAAAATGGGTTACTGTTACTTTTAGTGCTTTTCCACAGCATGGGTTCGGCTCTACACGACTCGACTCTGCACGCTTAAAGCTTGTCGCTTTTCCACCGGCACAGCACCCCCCACCAAATGGAGCCGGTGACGTTGCATAACTCCATCTTTAACAGGAATTGCAGGCTTTGAAAACCACAACAATGACAGTGGTAAAGTTAGGCGCTGTTTACTCATCGCATATTTGCGTGTTGTTTTTGGACTGAACACGGCTCCGTGACCCAGTTCTCACAGATCGGTTTTACTTGTTGCACGTTCAGCTTTCACTGGAAATTTTCGTCTGCCATCGGCCCAAGGAGCGTACAAAGCTCTTCAAAACACATGTTGTGAAAGCTGCTGTAACTTAAGAAATTTTACAAGTGGCAAGTTTGTGCTGGATTTAAAAGAGCTCTGCATTTTGTGGTGTTTCAAATGTCTCTCAGGCCAATCAGTTCTCTTCAAGATTTACACGTCACCATTTAGTACCTACTCTGCACATTCGGAACCCAGAGTGAGCTAGGACTGAAAACGTACCCGGTTCTAGGGACCAGATTTGGCCTGTGGAAAAGCAAAATAGTCATGTAGGTTCCATGCAGAGAAAAAAAGCACCATTTTACTTACCATATGAAGTTCAGTTTCTTTGTTTACACTGTACACAATTGTCTTACAAAGGAAAGTCATGAAGCATAACTATAGACAGATTTCTCAAGTTTGTGATTAAAACAAAAAACTCGATCCAGTTAATGTTGTTAACAAGGGTATGAACTTAGTGGGTTGTATCAGTTGTATCAATTATATATCCAGGGAAGGATGGTAAGGAGATTAGGAAAGAATTTTGTGTTTGGTAAATGTTGTCTTGCACAGTTAGTAATTGACTTGTATAAATAAAGGTTATTTTATGTTATTGATGTACAATGTATACCCAAAAATACTCCTCAGTTTGCTGGCCTCCTGACACAAGTCCCAAATGTCACCCATATACATGCTTTAATTGTTTGTTTAATACTGTTTTCCCCTCACTTCAGCTGGCAAGTGGTGCATTTGCTCACATAAAAGACACAGTGCTCTCTGCTCTGAATCGGGAGCCTACCATGGACATTTCTCCAGAGACTGTGGGCACGCTCAGTCAGATCATGCTCAGCCAGGCACAGGAGGTCTTTGTGCTGAAAGCCACTGCAGGTGGGAGATGAAAGGCAGCAACATATCACTGTGGCACATTAAGTTTATCTCAAAAGCTCAGTCTTTTTCCATAGCTTAATGCTACATGCATTGTATGATCAAAGCACATAATATCTAATTATAAAAGTAGTTCTGTATTTATGTAATAGTTTTAGAAAATTTAAGTGTGGATTTTAAACAGTTATGTTTATGTTGTATAGTTATCTTTGGGATATAAACAATGTTTCTAGAAAATTGTTTCTTATTTTTGTTTTGTTAAGACTTGAATACTGTCATATAGTGTGGTTTGTAGTCTAAGATTCTGCTCATGTTCTCACAGTATTATTATTATTTTTCTCTTTGGTTTTCCCTGCAGACAAAATGAAGGATGCCATAATTGCTAAGTTAGCTAATCAGGCTGCAGATTTCTATGGCGATGCTTTTAAGCAGTGTCAGTACAAAGAGAACTTGCCCAAGGTACGTCCACTTTAACTTAATAAATCTAACACCAAAGAGGCTTCCACTAGGGGTCACTGTGGACACAATATAAACAACGTAGATTCACACATTGCATGCAGCACCCACTGTGTGTGTGTTTGTCAGTTACATGATGTGTCTGTAATGACCACTAGTTGTGTCCGCAGACATACACACAAACACTTTTGAAATTTTCAACTTCGTACCTTTGTTTTTCCTTCCACTGATCTGTGAGTGTGAACGCTGCATGAGCGTTGTCTGAAGGTTTGGTTGAGGTTTGCTTAAGGTTGCGTGCTGATTTGCTGTTCTGTTCTCTCTTCCTGCGCCCTGTGCTGTGTGTCTGTGCTCGTTTGTGGTTGCTCGTGGTGTTTGTTCGTGGTTGCCGTGGTGTTTGTGGTTGCCTCTCCCTGGTCAGTATTTTTATTTCCAGGAAGTGCTTCCGGTTTTGGCTGCAAAGCACTGCATGATGCAAGCCACTGCAGAGCTCCATCAGTCAGCATTGGCCAATCAGAAGAAGCGATTTGGAGAGGAGATTGCCCGTCTACAGGTTTGTTTGTATTAAGAATTTTTGTATTTGTTAACTGAGCTCTATGTTGGGTAGCTCTGCACAGAGTGTTTTTTCCTTGAATCTGCAATAAGTACAATATTGTGCAAAAGGCTTGCGTAACCAAGATTGTTATTATTTAGAATAATTTAGCATCTCAATATGCATGTTTTTCCTAAAATGTAGATATGTTTTGTTATTGTATGAAGTACAATGTTTGATTCCAGATATTCTTCTTGATTGTATGGAATTGGTAAATCAACACCACACTTGATTGAACATGTTGAAATAATTATTAACCAGTAAACTGAATGATAACCTCAAGTAATACTGGACTTCTCTGAGGAGAGATTTGGACAGGACTAAACCATCAGATTCACATACAGATCGCTACATACTGTAATAGTGCTTTTGTTTTATTCTAAAATTAGTGATTTTTTTTACTTTTCTAAAATAATTTACATTACTGATCAGATACATTTTTGGAAAAATAACTTTTTAAAATCTAATATTCTTAACTGCCTAAACATTTGCCCTCTGATGTTTATACCTTTCTTATCTTCATAAAGTTCAGTATTGCAACACACAGCTTGCGGATGTAAAAAATTTGCTACCAAGATATAGATCCACAAAGATGAACAAAAGTTACAAAGTTAAAGCACAGAATTAACAAAGAACCAAATATTCAGTACAAAGCAATATAATTATAAGCATAACATTTATATAGAGAAATGTAGTAAATAAATATTGTAACCTATAAAATACAGTTTAACAGATTTTAAAAAGTGCCATGTGTATAAAACAGGGTGGAGCTAATCAATATAGTTTCCAGAATACTTACACTAGTAATGTGTATTCTGTTTCTGAACTTGAGTGTTTTGGATTAGTTTGGCCAAAGGCTTTGCCTGAGGGGAGAAACTTTAATAGGGGGAGGTCTACACACATTGTCCCATTTGACACATACACCATGAGGTTGTTGGGAATTTACTACAAAGATAAACAGTTATTGAGACTGAACCAACGAGCATAGATAGCATTAGTTAAAACAGACTATTTGAAAAAGCAAAAATGCTAAATGGAATATGTGCATTTATGTGATTGTTGTTTGTAAACATGGAAAATGTTTTGAATTTACAGCAGTTTTTTAAAGAGATTTCAAAAAGGATTATCTTGAAAGAGGGGATTGTTTAGGATATATAAATATTATTTTAAATATGTGTTAATATGAACATAAATGTTTTATTGGTATTTTCTTTGTGCCCTTCAGCATGCTACAGAGCTGGTTAAGACTGTGGCTTCCCGCTATGATGAGTATGTGAATGTTAAGAGTCTTTCTGATAAGATTAGCCGTGCTCTCACAGCTGCTAAGAAAGACAACGACTTCATCTATCATGATCGTGTCCCTGAAGTCAAAGACCTGGAGCATATTGGGAAGGCAACACTTGTCAAGGCAACCCCTGTTCAAGTACCACTTAGCCAGAAGTTCACAGGTGAATGAGTGGTCATTTATATAATTTCTTGCTATTTTTAATTTACATTTTCAACTGGTAGCTCTTGGCTTGTGCATATATTTTGAATAACTACCGTTATTGGAATGTAAGGATAGACCAAACATTTATACATTTGAATAACAAAGACCAAATTTTGGTGTTGGCACCCTTTTCTGACAGATCTTTTTGAGAAGATGGTGCCTATGGAAGTGCAGCAATCTTTGAGCATTGCCAATTCCAGGAGGGGTGATATGGTCAGCAGACTTGTGGGCAGTCTTAGAGAGGCAACCAATCTCTGCAATGGGTAGGTTTCTATGAAACATTGTTAGACAAATTATCATGTCCACACTTTGCATATGTTATGTCCTTATTTATATAGCTCTTTAAACATACATTAAACATTTAGTTTGATGAGTTTTGTTTGATTGGTTATTACATGATTCAACCTATTGGTCGAATGTTGGTAATTGTTCAGGGTGCTGGCTTCTCTGAACCTGCCAGCTGCACTGGAAGACCTGTCCGGAGACTCTGTCCCACAGTCAATATTAGAAAAGAGTCGTGCTCTGGTCCAGCAGGGTGGTCTGAACAGCATTGAACAGCTCATCAAAGAATTGCCTGAACTTCTACAGAGAAACCGCGAAATCCTGGATGAGGTTTGCCTCTTGCTCACTGCTGCCTATTACTTCCATCATATATCTGCCTTTACAAGAGACTGGCCCCTAAAATCTAATAAAGTAGGTATTATTGATTGCTTAACATGGATTCATTTAACTGTTTTCTGCTTAATGTTTGGTCTTACAGTCTTTAAAAATGTTGGATGATGAGGAGGCCACAGACAATGACCTTAGAGCCAAATTCAGCCAGCGGTGGAACAGAACTCCGTCTGGAGACTTATACAAACCCCTCAGAGCAGGTACACAACCAAACACTAACAACTGAGTCTTGAGTTTAATGGACACGCAGGTGTACATGATTAGACACATAAATACGGCACCAGATAACATAAGGTTTTGCATCAGTTTTCAACTTTTCCAGTAACTATTGATCAGTCCTGCACATCAGCTTGGGAAGGGTTTAATGCATTACTTTTTAAGTTGGATGGTTTGACCTGCTCACTTCAGGTCCTTCCACAACATTCTTGCCACATCATTTCCCCAATATAACAAAGTATAAACTCTCTTTGTTTAACTGGGTTTTGTTTATTTGTGGGGAGGACTGTGAAAATACGATGCAGAAGTATAGAAAGTTTCATTTAACAACTGATCAAGCACAATTGTATGGATGTTTTTAATATGTGAATGTTTTTGTATGTGTCCGTTTAGAGGGTGTTAGTTTCCGCAACGTGTTGGATAAGGCTGTGCAGGCTGATCAGGTGGTAAGGGAACGTTATAACTCTCACTGTGAGATGATCGCTCTGCTCTGTAAACCAGAGAACGAACTCTGCTCTGCCATTCCTTCAGCTAATCCTGCTAAAACTCTTCAAGGCAGTGAGGTATTACCCATACACACACTTCAGATATTTCAGTTAATTTTGTTCAAGTTGGTGAATTTTAAGAAATTTCAACATTTTAACCCTCTGGAGTCTGCCCTCCCACTACTGGGGAAAAAAATCAGAACTTGTGTCAAAACATTAATGCAACTCAGCGAGTTTTTGTTCTAGAAACATAATAAACATATGCCCAGAAACCTTAAATGGACTTCTTTTCAAAAATATGGAGGTTGAAAAGAAATTTATTTGTACCTGGTTGTAAAAGAAAGATAAGTAACAAGAGGCACGTTTCTCTCTGAGACTCACCCTTGATGGCCCACCCATTCATATTCATATGATAATAGCATGATAATCCGGCTCTTATTAGGGGATTACGACATGTTACAAACGCCCATTTTAGTCATAATAACAAATGCACATAGCTGTGTTTTCACACTGAGCATGGAGCTCCAAGACAGCGCAGTCACGCAATTCAGCTGCCTGAGGCTTTGGAGCTTATTTACATTGATGCTACACTAGTTCAGTATATATTCCAGATGGATTTCATGAAGCTGACAGTATATGTTTTGTAAATGAGTTCAGCTAGTAAAGTTTGGGTGGTGTTTGCTGCTTTCAAACAGTCTTCTCAAGCTCAAATGTATGGCTCTGATGCTCCCAAAGCAGTTTTTGTTGTTGCTAAATTACCAAGATTTACATCCAAATGTTTCAGTTGTTTATTTACATCCAAATGCTTCAGTTTCCTACCTGTGTTTCACACCTATCTCATGAATAGTCAATGTGTCAGCCACAGGTTTAGATAAATACTGTCACATCAGATTTATAGCAATATAGAAGAAAATCTAATTAAAATATTAGAAAACTGTAAACACCAATGTATACAATGCGTTTTTTCACTTTATATCAGCCCCCTTGAAAATAGGTTTTTGGGAAGTCCATGTTTAAAGTTAATTTAAACAAAAACAGATGAATGACATACACACATCTCTCTGATTATTGTTGCTGAGTTTATGCTGAATATAAGCATGTGATGGTTTTTAGGAAAAAAATTTTAGATCTGTGAAATGTTTTAAAATATCAATGCATATCAGAATACTGCAGACGTGGCTGAAAGGACTCCAGGGTGTTAAAAGATTTACCATAAATTTAAATAATTTACATTGTTTGTTGGTATTGGAAAATTTAGAAATTGCTTAACATGTAGGAAAAATATTACTTCTTCATGGCTCCCAAAAATATAAAAACAAGCTTTGGGAAGGGGTGTCTGTCTTTCTTCTTTTTTGTTCTTAAATTTAATGTATAATAATATGAAATAAAACTCATTAAGCTCCTTTATTCCGGCCTGCAGGTTGTAAACATATTGAAGGCTCAGTTAGCCCAACTGGATGAGATCAAGCAAGACCGTGAAGTTCTGGAAGGAGAGATAAAGTCTGTGACGTTTGACATGACCGCTAAGTTCCTCACTGCATTGGCTCAGGATGGGGCCATTAATGAGGAGGCCCTGTCTTCTTCAGAACTGGACACACGCTATGGAGCATACACACAACGTGTCCAGCAGAATCTCCGTGCACAGGAGGACTTGCTTGCTCAAGTGCAGGTATACACTAGCAGAGGAACCTTACAGACAGTTGTATTACTTTGATTATTTCGGAGTAGCGCAGGTGGTTGTTTTTCTAGCTTTCTCATTGGTTGTTGTGTTCATTCGTAGCTAGTAATAGTAATACACAGTTCTTTGTGGTTTGGTATGCAATTTATTTTAAATTGCTGGTTCTTCATTTCAGACATCCCATCAAGAGTTTGCAGCACTAAAGCAGTCTAATGCTGAGGCTAATAGCAGGGAGGAGATGCTAAAAAAACTGGCCTCTGCTCATGACAGTTACATTGAGATCAGCTCCAACCTAAAAGAGGGCACAAGGGTAACACACACACACACACACACCCACACACTAGTCCTCTACTTACTAAGTTTTCAGAAGGTGGACATCCTTACTTGTATATGGTATTTATTTGACAGGTATAAAAAGGTAGAGTGTATTTTCATATCACATCAAGTTGGTTTCTCAAACACTTATCAAATCTGTCTATGTAACCAACTGCAATTTTTTATTTACTGTTGAAAAATTGGAGAGGAATTAATGACAAATTGAAAAGCAATCACTGCAATAGGACAATGTGAAATGCAATCCACACATCTTTGTTTTCCACGTTAACATGAATACGTGCCAAAATTAAAAGCAAAAATGTTATTACATTGTTTTCACGTTGACCTCTTTATTGAAAAATGATACATGACAATGATTTGCATTTTAAAAATGACATGCAGAATTAGTGTCAGAATTTAATACAATCAACTCAAAATGTAATTAGTACACAACTGATTTGCTTTAAATTGTGAGGTATGTCAAACATAAACATCTCATTGATATGCAATAAACGTGAGATTATTTTTAAACACAGATATGCGGAAAATATGCCATAAAATAAACCCAATTTTACATTGATTAAATGTTCCATTTAAAGAATAAAATGCTAAAAAAAAAAACAGAAAAAACATTCAACTCAACTGTATTGTATTCCACTGTGTAGTGCTGTGAATGTGTCAAAGTAAAATGTAAAGCAGGGGTTGTGTTTCAGCTGAGAGGAGTGCTGTGTTTATGCCACAATGAAAAGTAATCACTATCCAATCACAAATTCACTTTACTGATTTTGGAGCACCAAATTTGTTACAGATGTGAGGCTAATGTCTTCAAACATGCATTAACCCAGTTTACTAGACACTACAGTTAGAAATGGAAATAAGTGGAAAAGTCACTTCTCAAAAATGGTTTAACGTTGGTAATAACTCTTCCTCTGAATATGAAACCTAGTCCAGGCTTTGGTTTTGTATTCAGTCATATAGCTAACTGAGAATACTTATTTGGAGAAAATCCTGATGTCTAACACAATGTTAACCCCTCTGTGCTGCTTTGTTTTCCTCTCGCCCTTTTCCTTGAAGTTCTATAATGATTTGACTGAAATCCTGCTGAAGTTCCAGAATAAGTGTAGTGACATTGTTTTTGCTCGCAAGACCGAAAGAGATGAGCTGCTTAAGTATGTACCTTATATCTCCGTTTTCATGGTTTGTGTGTTCTGAGATTATGTTGGTGTTGATGGGGTTGTTCATGTTTTATTGATAGGGAATTGCAGCAGAGTATTGCTCGTGAACCAAGCGCTCCTTCCTTCAGTGTCCCAGCGTACCAGTCCAACACCTCTGCATCCGCTGCAGCAGGCCCCATCCCAACCCCACGGACTGTGTTTGTGAGTGTCCAATTAGAGCCCTCTGATTAGAATGCTGTAGCCAAACGATCCTCTTCTTTGGTTCTAATCTGGTGCTCTGTGTTTCAGCCCGTGCAGCCCCAGGCTAAAGGCCAGCCTCCAGCAAGGCCACCACCACCAAACTTCACCCCACAGGCAGCCAGCAGCTCTACTCCCAGCGAGGCCCCGCCTCCTAACCTCTCCAATCCGCCACCTATGGCACCACCTACTGCACCCACACAGGCTCAAGGACCACCCTACCCAACCTATCAGGGTTACCCAGGGTATGCGTTTTCCCCTGTAATATACACAAACGTTTGTTTTTCAGACGCATTTTGCAGGAGGCCGGAAACCATAAACTAAAAAAAATAAACTCACCGGACAAAATATAACAGCGCAAGCTGCATTTAAAGCCACAAGAAGTGTTGTAGCAGGCATAAATCAGGCCTAGGTTTTATAGAGCATAATTTATAGTGTGACTCCATACCTCAGATTCCAATACACCTTTGCACTTCATATCAACAAAGAGCACTGAGAACCAGCTATGGCTGTCTGATTATCACTTTGTCAGCTTATCATTCCTTGTCTGTGGTGAAAATGTACACTTGAACACACCAACCACCAAGTGTAGAGTCGATGGCACATACCCACATGCAGCTGTATGGAGGGCAGCATCTATTTACAGCAGGAGCTGGCAATAATTTGTAAAACTGCATTGTAAATCTTAATATTTCATAAAAGATTGTCTGTAAATGTGATAGAACCCCTGTAAACACTGAAAGCTAAAACCCTTTGCTTCCTTTTTCTCTCTTTTTCCCTCAGGTACTATCAGATGCCGATGGGGTATCCCTATACCTATGGGTATAACATGCCGTTCATGCACTATCAAGGACAGGGGCAGGCTGGATATCCTTCAGGTCCACCATCCCAGCACCCTTACCCCTATCCCCAACAACCACCCCAGCAACAACCCTTCTACCCCCAACAGTAGACAGTAAATACTCTGACAAATCCTGCCCCAGCTACAGCCATGCTGCCCCTTATATACTAGCACTTCCTCCTCTTACACTTAATCTTTAACAATTCCACTTCTCTTTCTGTCTTTAACACCTGACTTTCTATGGGCAGGGTTTAAAACACTAGAAGGACCAAGGGGATCTGCCCTTAATAACCACGCCCACTCTCCTCTGAGCCTCAGAGGAACACTCCCTGCTCTGGATCTTTCTGTCTCTGATTCTCTCACTTAATACCCAAAGTTAAGCTGCTGGCTGCCTGCCTGCTGCTGCTTATATCTTATTTTTGTAATGAATACTGAAAATATATACTCTAATGCAGGATATGTAGATGTTTTCTTATCCAGAAGATGAAGATGATTGTTGGGAGAAGTTTTGCTGTAACCCTTTCACTGTACCTCTCTGTTCATCTTTCAATGAGCGCTTGGGGAACGGAACTGTTTAATGGACTAATAAATAATACAATGCATCTGTCACTTAAAAAAATACTTTGCATTTTTGTTACTTTATTTTTTTTTTGAGTTCTCTCGGTCAGTCTTTAGTTTTGTGATATATTTGTGCTTATACTTTGATTTTATTACTGAGTTTTGGGTGAGAAATTGTCAATATTTCAATCGTCATACATCTGAATGTGCATGCTCGCGGCTAGACATCACATTTGTATTGCAGTTGGTTGCATAAAAAGATTTCAAACATATGGTTAACATTTTATATAGCTTCGAAGGTAGTAGACTTGATTTATTTTTATTTTAAAATCTAGATGCAGTCTTTAAGGACATCCGGAATTCCCATTTTGTGATTTTGGCTTATACCCATCTAGATATCCTACTTCACTTAGTGGGTTTATTCTGTTCTTGTATTGGGTTTGATATGCATTTTGAGTTTGAATCTTTAGTTTTAAGTCATTTTTGCTCACTCTCATAATTCCATGATACTTTATCCTGTAAGTGAAGTGGTTAGCTTTATATTCTGTCCAATATGCCATGTGATCAGGACTTTCTTTCCAATTCGTATGCACCTTGACATTTGTTTTAATTCTGAAGCACCTCATTGCCATGTTTTGAACGTGCTCACACAGAGCAGCCTTTAAATTTCTCCATATAGTGACAGCCTTAGCAGGCAAGTACATAATTTGTAAAAGCAGTGTTTTGCATCAATGAAACTGAGTCTGTTTATTGGAGCATTAAAACAATTGCCTCCTGATGTGCTGGGCTGTAGTTTGAGGGATTTTTGTGAACATGTTTTTATCGTTCATCTCTAGCTGACAGGTGGAAATAGTAAAACATTTCATCCAGGATTGTATTCTAACTCTCTGGCTTCTCTGATCACTTCAAACCATCCTCAGAGGCTATTTGAAATAATTCTGGGCTTGAATTTTAGTTCAATTGAAGTTTATTTTACACAGAATTTTTAGGATTATCTTTTAATTTGTTATTTTATTTTGGTTTATACTGAGTTCACAACCTCATAGTAATTTGCTGTAATGGTTTAGAAGCCAGCGAAAATAAAAACACGAAAGCCGAAAACATAGACTGGCCAGCTTCTTTGCTTAGCACCCTTGCTTAAGTAATGACTGACAACCAGTGGTGGCTCCTCCCAACTCTCTCTGGGTGCAACTCTTGCAATGTTGATGACGTGATGTGTTCAATTAATAGGTAGCCATCTAGACTATGACTCAAGATACTACAAAATCAGTAACCACTAGATGGCATGCTCTAACCTCCTGAATTAATTTCCCTATAATAGTGCACTATATACACACTGAAGGATCACTTTATTAGGAACACCTTCCTACTCATTGTCCATTTTATCAGTTCTACTGATCATAAAGGAGCACTTTGTAGTTCTACAATTACAGACTCTGTTCATCTGTAACTCTGCATACTTTCTTATGCCTAACTTTTTTGAGTATTTAAACACAGTCCACTCTGTTAGACACACTTACTTTATTGTTTCGCCTGGTAGATATACAGGGGTTGGACAATGAAACTGAAACACCTGTCATTTTAGTGTGGGAGGTTTCATGGCTAAATTGGACCAGCCTGGTGGCCAGTCTTCATTAATTGCACATTGCACCAGTAAGAGTAGAGTGTGAAAGGTTAATTAGTAGGGTAAGAGCACAGTTTTGCTCAAAATATTGCAATGCACACATTATGGGTGACATACCAGAGTTTAAAAGAGGACAAATTGTTGGTGCACGTCTTGCTGGCGCATCTGTGACCAAGAGAGCAAGTCTTTGTGATGTATCAAGAGCCACGGTATCCAGGGTAATGTCAGCATACCACCAAGAAGGACCAAACACATCCAACAGGATTAACTGGACGCAAGAGGAAGCTGTCTGAAAGGGATGTTCAGGTGCTAACCCGGATTGTATCCAAAAAACAAAATCACAACAGAATTAAATGTGCACCTCAACTCTCCTGTTTCCACCAGAACTGTCCGTCGGGAGCTCCACAGGGTCGATATACACAGCCGGGCTGCTATAGCCAAACCTTTGGTCACTCGTGCCAATGCCAAATGTCGGTTTCAATGGTGCAAGGAGCGCAAATCTTGGGCTGTGGACAATGTAAAACATGTATTGTTCTCTGATGAGTCCACCTTTACTGTTTTCCCCACATCCGGGAGAGTTACGGTGTGGAGAAGCCCCAAAGAAGCGTACCACCCAGACTGTTGCATGCTCAGAGTGAAGCATGGGGGTGGATCAGTGATGGTTTGGGCTGCCGTATCATGGCATTCCCTTGGCCCAATACTTGTGCTAGATGGGCGCGTCACTGCCAAGGACTACCGGACCATTCTGGAGGACCATGTGCATCCAATGGTTCAAACATTGAATCCTGAAGGTGGTGCCGTGTATCAGGACGACAATGCACCAATACACACAGCAAGACTGGTGAAAGATTAGTTTGATGAACATGAAAGTGAAGTTGAACATCTCCCATGGCCTGCACAGTCACCAGATCTTAATATTATTGAGCCGCTTTGGGGTGTTTTGGAGGAGCGAATCAGGAAACGTTTTCCTCCACCAGCATCACGTAGTGACCTGGCCACTATCCTGCAAGAAGAATGGCTTAAAACCCCTCTGACCACTGTGCAGGACTTGTAAATATCATTCCCAAGATGAATTGACGCTGTATTGGCCGCAAAAGGAGGCCCTACACCATTCTAATAAATTATTGTGGTCTAAAAACAGGTGTTTCAGTTTTAATGTCCAACCCCTGTATATAGCTAGAGACAGTAGCTCATCAGTGGACACAGGACACTGTTTGCTGGATATTTTAGGTTAGCAGACTATTTTCAGTCCATCCGTGACACAGGTTTATCATCTCAAGCAGCCCTGTGTGTCTGATCCACTCATACCAATACAACACACACTAACCACAGGGTCACTACAGTGCTGGAAATAATCCACCAATCAAATCATACCTGCACTGTGGTGGTCCTTTAGAGGTCCTGACCATTGAAGAGCAGGGTGAAATGGTGGTAAGAACGTATGCAGAGACACAGATGGACCATTGTCTGTAGTTTTAGAACTGCTAATGGCTCCTGTAAGGTCATTGGAGTTGATAAAATGGACAGTGATGGTAGAGAGGAGGTAGGTGTTCCTCACTCAGTGATTGTTCAATGTATTGAGTAATGCTGGAACCATTTCAAACATGACTAACATTAAGCACTCTAGAAAATGGAGATTGCGTTGCAATGGCTACAGTTCCAAATAAAAGACTAATTTAAAGGCCACAAAGAAGTGGTACAGTATGGACAAAAACTTGAGGCTGAATGAACTATGATGTTCAGAGGCAGGACAAACCATCTAAAACAGGCACCGCTGCTATAACACTGTGGTAGAATGTGATATTTTAAAAAAGTGCATCGCTGGATGGCCCTAATGAACAAACTGCCGGTGCTGACAGCTAGACTGGATAACCAGAATTTTGCTATTACTTCTGAGAGTGTCATCCGATCCACATGAGCCCAGCACCATTGCAACATTTGAAATTCACAGTGTCCACTGGACAGTCTGGAGACAGTGCTTCAGACAGAAATGAGGAAGTCACCAAAAGAGGAATGAAAGAGCAGGTGTTTATATGAACCCTCTCACTGTCTCAGTGCTTACTGTAACTGTAGGAGCTGGAATGCCCTGTGCTTTTGCTGAGAGATTTGTGGGAGATTTATGTGTGTTTACATGTAAGTGTCAAAGAGTGGGAGAGTGGGAGGCAGGTGTTACATTGTTGTAAAAGTGCCAGAATCTCTCTATGTCTTTATCCCCTGTGACCTTTGCCCTTTCAACAGCGATATCTCTGAGATGCGTCATAGATACTGGAAAGTGTCACCAGAGAGGCTCTAAGGCTCCAGTGACATGCCTGTGTGTGTGGGGGGGGGGTTTGGTTAGATAACAAATATGCTTTGAAGGCTCATAGCCCCAACTAATGTTTAGTCCAAATCTCTGACATAAGCGCCAGGCCAGGAGAGTGTGTGAAGGCATGAGTGGAGCTTTTACAAGGCAGGTGCTCAAATGCGCATTTTATTCTCAGGGGCACATGAATTCTTGCTTCACTTACAGTAAACGGAATCAACAGTAGACCACAGGTTTTATTGAAATGATTGATTAATTGATGCCAAACCCTGAATTTGGAAGCAATTAAACCCTACTTCTCTGCTGTGTTCAATCAGTAAAATCTGTTCTTAAAGACTTCATTCGCTATTGTAATCAAAAATCAACCAACAAATAACAAATATAAACTTTGTTAGCTCTCTTGTCTGTTTACTTGCTTGAAACCGGTCTAATGTTTTTATGAAGCCCCAGTTTCTGTAAATGGCTAAAAAAAACTGTCTCAGTCTGATATACTAGAGATTCTCTGACATCTGAGCTTTTTAGACAACGACTTGAACTCCAAACATTGAAAAGCATGAACAAAGATAATGATATTGTTCTATTTCTGCTCCATAGGTGGGTAATATTTATTTATTTTTGATATTTCGGATTACTTCAAATGGAAAACGCCAAATTCAGGAGATAACAGAGCAGAAGTGCTACAAAAATAAACAACTCGAGTTACAGAGTTTCTTTGGTACTTCAAACATTAAACAAAAACTTTCAGAGAAGTTGAACTTCAGCCATGTTCCAACAATAGACATTTTCTTCCTCAAACACACCATTCCCCAGTAAAAGAATCTGAACGTAAACAAACCAGAGAGAACCGCAATTCCCCACAATCGTACACATTCCCTTTAAAGACCAGTCAAAATCAGGGTTTGTGCCTTGTTAGCATGACTGTGTGGTGTTATACACTAGAGAGTATCATGAGTGAATTAAGTAGTCAAAATCATGGCTGAGCTTCGCTGCTTGGAAGCAGCAGTGACGGTCTCAAACAGGAGAATTCATACAGTCAAGGTTTCTTACGTTACACACCTCAGGGCCCAGTCCCATCAACTTGCATGATGGGACTTTCAAACTGCAGACGGGAGGAGGTGGAGACAGAAGAAGGAAATAATATTCATACGTTTATGAATGAAGTACTGAATGTAGGCAAAGCTATAAAGTTACCTTTTATGTTACCATTTTAAGGCATGAGATAGTCAAGGCATTTTATTTACATTAGTGGATATTTGTTTCTGAAAGATATATGCCCATCTGTATGTAGACGCCTACATATCACAAATATCTTCTGAGGAGCTGAAGAGCATTCAGCTGGAGATTCCCTGTTTGCTGCCCTTTTAGGAAAACTTTCATTTGATGTTGAAATTTTGCTGTGAGCATTTAAAGGCTTTCAGCCAAAAGATCATTTCTGATGTGTTAGAAACTATGACTACATTTTACATCAGCATAAATAACACCGCTCCAGCTCATCCCAAATGTATCGAACGGTGCTCCATCATTCCAGAGAATGTAACTCCACTGTTTCCTAGGGCCTGGTGCTGAAAGAGAACCTGCTATTTCCTCACCAAAGTTAGGTCAGTGTCTGGATTGATTACATACTTTATAAAAGAAAGTAGACTTGCTTACATGGAATCTTACCTGTACTGAATGTTAAAGTAGTACGTACTGGTTTTAAAATATGAGTACACAGATGACCTATTTTAGTAAGTTAACTGTTAGCACCATCAGGTTTTTTTTAACGTCTGTTTCAGTCAGAGCTGCACCTTTAATGTTTAAATGTGTAAAAGCATGTCATTTGACTGCAACAACTGAATTTTAAGAAACAAAAAAAGCAATCCACAGTTTCTTTTAAGCCTTCTAGCTAAAACTAACAAGGAACCTGCCATTACTTGAGTCATAATGTTTAAACTGCACAGGTGCAGAAAGGGTTTATAAATCAACAATGCCAACTCTCTCCTTTTTCTGTAATAATCAGTTCATAGAGCTCTTCATACACTGAGAGTGTGTGGGTCACACTTTTTCATGTCTCACACTTTTTCTTTTGTTCTTACTACTGGCAGAGCAAATTCACAGAGCCTCATGCAACATGCTGTAAGTGTATTGCTGGGTTACTGTGGTGAATGTGCATGTGAGGGTGAGATACATGTTCTTCACTTAACAGGTGTTCATTCTGGTTTTGGTGGTTTCCTCTTGAGTTCTTGATAAGTTCCCGTATGTCTGAGAGCTATTTTGTAAGGCGGTATTTTTTAAAGCACTAATCATGTACTGCACTGTCTTTGAGAAATATCAGATGTTGTGACTGACAATCGTTTTCTAAACATTTGATGCACCAGGCCTGGGGTGATAGAGCAGGACAAGTAGTGGGGTTATATGTCACGTTTTTTCTCTTACCCCTCCCCCTCTTATTTTTTTTTTAATGCCCAACAGGTGCTTCACGGTGTGTGTGTGTGTGAGAGAGAGAGTGTGTGTGTGTGAGAGAGAGAGAGAGTGTGTGTGTGTCTGTGTGTTTGTCTTTCTAACCATGTGGGGACCAAATGTCCCAACAATACAACACGCGAGACGTGAGATGCTGATATATTGGTAACACTTTACAATACGGGTGCACAAATAAGCATATATTAATACGTCATGAATGATCTCCTCATATTATATTAATACATACATTAATTATTAGTAGTTTGAGGTTTAGGTGAAAATACATTTATTGGCTTCAGTACAGTAAAACAGAAGACTGTAGTCCTTACACCAGATTAATAATGTGTGTGTGTGTGTGTGTGTGTGTTTTGGGGAGAGAGAGAGAGAGCGGTAGACGGTAAATGTGTATGTGTGTGTGTTTGTTTTGTGGGAAGAGAGAGAGAGAGAGAGAGAGAGAGAGAGAGCGGTAGGCGGTAAATTTGTGTGTGTGTGTGTGTGTGCGAGCACGCGCATGCTTGTGTGTATTTATGAGCTCGTGCTGAAAGCTCGAGAGGAGCCAGAAGCCTGTCAGAAACAGAAGCACTGACTCGAGCGCCTCTCTCTCTCAGTTCAGACAGTGAAGTCGGGAGCTGTCCGCACGGCGCTGACCCGCTGTTCCTCGTGTACGGGTAAGTCAGGGTCTGGGTCTCTCTCGGGTTTCCGCTCGAATAGCGAATTATTTCCGTTAAACAAACGGAAAGGACTCTGGATACATTTAAAACGGACAGTTCGAGCGAGATGGGTGAGAAAGTGAGCTATTTTAAATGATAAATGTATGAGGTGTGTTATAAAGAATATCTCATCCTTGCTCTAAAGCCCTGGTTGTATTGGAGTCAGTGTTGGATGAGAGTTTCCCGAGTTTCACACCCGTTTTCAGACAAGCCCCGCCCATCTGCGCTGTGATTGGATATTCGTCACAACAACTCCGTTAGTGGGACTTTTTTAGCCAATCCAGGCTCAGAAGAGCGGGCTGTCAGAAAACCGGTGGGAAAAAAACGGGCCCGCACTATTTATGACCCTCTGCTTTTCACAAACTTGAGTCTAGCAGGTGGCATCACATCCTAATAAATATAATGGATGATCAGAAATGACTTTTTAAATCATGGTAAACTGACCCCAGACTGAGGGACCAGGTTAAGAAATGGCGACATAAAAACAGGCTACATACGGACTATGGTATAGATGTAATGTATTCCCATGCCTCCTTAGTCGTGGTCATCATGAACAACTGGGGTCTTTTACTTTTGGAGTCTGAGACTTACCTGGTTTTATGGCATATGTTAAACTGAGTACTGAAACGTGGACAGTGGTCTTTTGTGGTGTTTCTGGGATCTCACTTTAGACTTGCTGTGTGCGCTGCCTGGTCTTCTGTTATAGGACAGAGGTCTTGGGTATCTTTTTAGAAAGTGCAGCTGCTCGCGCTCGGTTTGCGTCACGGCTACAGTCCGCGAGTATGAGGCTTGAGGCGAGACAAATATAGTGCGCGCCGAGCCGGGACTGTAAGCGAGCGCGCGAGACAGGGACATGTTAACCGCAGCGCGCGTTCCCCACCGGGACGAGCTTCACTAAACAAAACATGATGAGAAGCGTGAGAAACACATCTCCATTTTGTCTGTCTTTCTTGTCAGCTTGTCTCTGTCTCTTACACCACCCCCAACACACACACACACACTGTATGTCTGTCTCTTATTAATGTTCTCCCTCTCTCTCTCTCTCTCTCTCTCTCACACACACAATCATACCACCTCCTCTGTCTTTCAGCTAAATTCTGTTGGAGCTTTATTATAAGCTCGTTTATAAGCTTTAATAGCATTGCCATATTCGGACTTGGTATTGACAAAGGTGAAATACAACAACATAGATCATTATAGGTTTACTATAATATTAACTTAAATAGATGTGCAAAAATATATACAAACAAACTCTATTCAACCCCCCCCCCCCCCCCCCCCCCCCAGCACACACACACACCATAACCACCACCAAATCCCTCCATCTCTCTGATGGTATCCTCCTCTGTGTACTGCACTATCTGAGTTATGAAGTATTGGATTCTAAACTCAAGTGCACAGTAGGGAACTGCGCAAGTGTGGGTGAATCCCATGTGGGTCTTTGTTTGAACTATTACGTATGAAGAGCTATTATTCTAAGATGCAATGCACTGGAGGGAGTATAGGAAGCCATGAATCTTTAGGAGGGCTTAGCTTTAACCGGGGGTCTGGGGTAATTGCCTCATAGCAGCAAATTTCTTTGATGAGGTGCAGATTAAGTGAAGCCACAAGGAGCTGCTGCTTTTACAAAAAAAATCTCAAATATCCATCTACAGGTAGAAAAATAGTTGTGAACAACTATTAACTCACTATATCCAGGTGTCTGTAAAATACACGGTCATAACATCAGGAAAGAACATAAACATCAATTCAGTCTGCTCTAAAAACTGCAGTGTTTAATGTATGAACATTTTAAGTGTCTTTTTCAGTATGCTCACTTTACCTTCATCAATAATAGGGTTTCCTCTGCTGCATAATGCTGTTTCAACTAGTGCATCATTGGCTTTTCAGTTTGGTTAATTAAAGATTGTAACAGGCATTTAATTAACGTTTTTCTTTATTTTTGTCTTGAAATGACACTCACTGTCAGGAAACTCACTTCAACTTCTCGTAGTGTTGTAGGGTTGCCAACTTTCTGAAATCAAAATAGCGCAGGGGCCAGGGACCAGTATTCATGTGTAAATCCAGTTCGACTGTAGTCAGTCAGATAAAATATATTTGTTGTTAGACATTTATTAAGCCAACTGCCATCAGGACGGTCAGTGCCTGTCAGCAGCCTTTTGAACAATGGCAGAGAAGAATCTGTCCGTGTATTTTGCAAATATTGTATTACCAGTTTAAAACAACTATTATTTTTAATTATTTATTAATTACAATAAGATCTGAAGTGAAAGAACCTTATCGGTCCAAGAGTCTAAAAGACAGTCTCGTCCTCTTTACATTATCATATTTACCTTAGTTAATTAATTAGTTAATTTAGTACTCATTTGTCTTACACTCTATTTAATGTTGATATATATGAAATTATCTCATGTGATTTTAATGCATAAATAATTACTTTAATTTAGAAATTCCTCTGTGATGTGTGGAGGGAGAATGAAATGTAGTTTCTCCAGGACATGGTGCTAAAATTAGTTCTATGTAAATGCAGAGCTGCAGTGCCCAGTTTTTGAGCGCCGCCACAAAACCACCCCCTGTAGGAGGGACTGTGACTCCATTGGCTGCAGCACTGAATGATTGACAGAACTCTGGCTGCGGATTGGATTAATAAAAGGTGACGACCAATGAAAAGCACGTTCTGTTTAGGAGCAGTGGAAAATCTGTCCCTCGCTCTGACTGAGAGAGAGCTGCATGTTTCCGTCATCAGTGTGACTTCAAAAATGTGGAACAAAACGAGTCCTGTATCGGTTCAATACAGAACGCATTTTTAGTGTCCAAATACGGGACATTTCCGTACTTTAGGGGACAGTTGGCAAAATTAAGTGTGCGTATGCTGCCAAGAAAGCAATACAGACTCTTATCCAATGGTTATCTGGAAACAGAGAATTGTTGTTGAAATAAAGAACATGTATAGGGGCTATAGCCCCCCTAAAACAGGCCTAACAACGTCCATGCCCTGCGTGCAGATGCAGCATTTCAGGGCCTCTCTGCCACCTGTTCAGTTCCCCCTGATAAGCTGATGACGAGCTTTGGTCGAGGCCTGAGCAGGGAGAGAGTAATTAGAGCTCTAGTGGATGTGGGACAATTTTAGATAACCGTGGATATTAAACAGTACAAACTGTGAACATCAGGGTCGGACTGCAGGCATATTACTCTGAGTATTGAACAGCTGTATGTTTATTTAAGTTAAATAACTATAATCAGTCTGTTTCTTTCTTGTAATCAGAATGTTTTGTTTTAACATTTAGTGTAAATATTCTTTTTTTTATTCAGACCTGCCAAAGGGAGAAGAGAATCTGCCCATTTGTCTACTACAGGAGAACATAAGAAAGAGCAGCCAGAGTTTCTAATGCATCTGAATACCTCACCAGAGCATGTATGAGTTTAGTGACCTTTGACTTTCACATTCACTGAGTGCCAAGATGTCTGACACTGAAGCTGGAGAGAAGAAGAGTTTACCAGAGTCAATAAAAGGCAGGGAGACGCCACCCATGTGCTGCGTCATGGAGGCAAAAGAGGAGAATTGCCTCAGCAACAGCTGTTTGGAGCAGCAGGTAAAGAGAAGCTGTCTCTTTTTTCCATTCTCTCACAGTCTTCTCTATTGTGATATTTACAGATGTGTAATTATTCTCTTTTTCCTCAATAACAGATTATAGATGCTAACAAAAGACAACCCAAAAAGACACCAAAGGTAGGGACACCAGTGAAAAGCATGTACTAATGAAACACAAGACAAAATGCATTCAGTACACAGGGTGGGCCATTTATATGGATACACCTTAATAAAATGGGAATGGTTGGTGATATTAACCTCCTGTTTGTGATATTAATATATGGGAGGGGGGAAACTTCAAGATGGGTGGTGACCATGGCGGCCATTTTGAAGTCAGACATTTTGGATGCAACTTTTGTTTTTTCAATGGGAAGAGGGTCATGTGACACATCAAACTTATTGGGAATTTCACAAGAAAATTTTTATTCTTTCATGAGTTGTTTACAAGTTTCTAACCACTTATAAAATGTGTTTAAAGTGCTGCCCATTGTGTTGGATTTTCAATGCAACCCTCTTCTCCCACTCTTCACACACTGATAGCAACACCGCAGGAGAAATGCTAGCACAGGCTTCCAGTATCCTTAGTTTCAGGTGCTGCACATCTCGTATCTTCACAGCATAGACAATTGCCTTCAGATGACCCCAAAGATAAAAGTCTAAGGGGGTCAAATCGGGAGATCTTGGGGTCCATTCAACTGGCCCACGACGACCAATCCACTTTCTAGGAAACTGTTCATCTAGGAATGCTTGGACCTGACACCCATAATGTGGTGGTGCACCATCTTGTTGGAAAAATTCCGGGAACGTGCCAGCTTCAGTGCATAAAGAGTGAAACACATCATGATGTAGCAATTTCGCATATCCAGTGGCCTTGAGGTTTCAATTGATGAAGAATGGCCCATATACCACATCATACCATCAAGATGTGCAGCACCTGAAACTACGGATACTGGAAGCCTGTGCTAGCATTTCTCCTGCGGTGTTGCTATCAGTGTGTGAAGAGTGGGAGAAGAGGGTTGCATTGAGAATCCAACACAATGGGCAGCACTTTGAACACATTTTATAAGTGTTCAGAAACTTGTAAATAACTCATGAAAGAATAAAGTTACATTAAAACCAATTGTTTTTAAATTCCCAATAAGTTTGATATGTCACATTACCCTCTTCCCATTGAAAAAACAAAAGTTGGATCCAAAATGGCTGACTTCAAAATGGCCACCATGGTCACCACCCATCTTGAAAAGTTTCCCCCTCCCATATACTAATGTGCCACAAACAGAAAGTTAATATCACCAACCATTCCCATTTTATTATGGTGTATCCATATAAATGGCCCACCCTGTATTATCATGGGTAAAACTAAGAGGGCCAGCACCATTATTAGAAGAGTATTTGACATTTATGGAGATTAAAGGAGGCTGGGTATGTACAGTATTGAGGTAAAGAGTATGGGCCCTGACTTTACAGATATTATATTAGAATTGCCCAAAATATGTCAATTTTATTGGAACCCTGTTCTAGTGAAGTCCATCAGAAATGCCAGTCTTGACATGTCATAACACAGGTGCATAGGGTAGCGTTCTTAGTGAAGGACCCCAGCACTGCACAGTTAAAGTTTTGATCTACTCACCTGTTACCAGATCATGGAAATCTTGATAAGGAACTAAACAAAAAGAAACCACTAAATTGTACAGTGTTGTGCTCTCTGGGACTGAGAATCAGGAAAATGAAACAGAAGGCTATACACAAGTCATTTAACTATATTAATTAAAATATTAAGATTTTAAACTACTTACAAATAAATTAAGTCTCAAAGTCTTGGATGTTAATGTATAATGTTTATGGTTTGCTTGTTCATCAGTGGTTTCATTTTTCAGTCTAAAAGGAAACTCGTTAGAAGTGTAGCTGTGTGTGAAGAGTCTTCACCTACTGAACTAATCAGCAAGGTAACACTGAGCACACTGTCAGTCTCTCTCTCTCTCTCTCTCTCTCTCTCTCTCTCAGCTTGTCCAACACCAATAAGCATTTTTAGTTACATATGCCTCATAACCCCAGGTTCTCAGCATGAGCAATATTATCAGGTACAACTGTGGTAGATGCATTCATAAGTCCCCATTGTCCTTCCGAACAAAGTTTTTTATGTTTTGCTCTGATAAAATCAAACGTATCAAGACTGATCACCAACATGTGTTGGAAGTGTGTGTATATTTGTTTATAAGAGTGTGTCTCAAATGGCTGAAGGCTCTTTGTGTGTTTACATCTTGTAACAGTGTGAGAGTGAAAACACTTCAACAACCATCAATGACGTGAGCTCAGAGCTTGAAGAGGAAGAACAGGGGAGCAACAAAGAGGACAACACAAGGAAAAAGCCCAGTTTATCTAAAGGTTACTACTGTGTGTGTGTGTGTGTGACAGAGAGAGAGAAACACACAGAGGATGTCTTTTCTCATCAGTTCATCAAAAAAATTAGTTTTGTCATGAGTGCCTGAACTGATTTGTGTTTGGCTTTGTTTCAGAACCGAGTCTAGAATACACAGACTCCACAGGTATTGATCTGGAAGAGTTTCTGATCACTACTCTGAAGAGCAGTCCAAGGTAGAGCATGAATTTATGTCTGTACTGGTGGGCCCTCACATTTCCTTTGAGTGTTGCTGAATTGTTTAACTCTGACCTGCAGAGACAGACTGATGCTGCTGAAACTGGAACAAGACATGACAGACTTTATGACTGATAACTGGTAAGACTACTGGTGTTTTTGTGTGTATTTTCACTGGAAATGAAGACAAAACTGTGGGCAAAAGTCCAATGGACAAGTTGAGTTTTAAGAACTGGATCATTTTATTCAATTTTACAGTTCCTATAGGAAGTTCCCTCAGATGTCATCCTACCACAGGATGCTGGTTCACAGAGTTGCAGCTTACTTTGGACTGGAGCACAATGTGGATCACAGTGGAAAATCTGTCATCATTAACAAAACCAGCAACTCCAGGATGTATGTATCTATTGCATTGTGTTTGTGTATTTGTAAAACGTGGGTGGGTGACTGTAAATCTGCCATCACATATCCCTTTTATGTCAAAAGCTCCTGATCACAATTAATCACATTCATTTAAGATGAACACAACTACTTTACACAATGAGATGTTACAGTTATCCAAAAAAGGTTATATTGAGAGCTATAATTTTGTGGCTGTGACAGGCCTATGGGTATTAATGTGTGTCTTTGTATTTAGACCAGAGCAGCGGTTTGCTGAGCATGTTCAGGAAGAGAAAGCAGAGGAAAGAAGATCAATACTAAAGAGAGACAACAGCCAGGAAAAGGAGGATATCCAGGTACACACACGCACAAACCATGCAATTTTTAATCCTGGTGGTGGAGTACCCTGCATATTTTGATGTTAATTAACATATTGCCACTGTCCACATTCAGTATATTAAAATATATCAGATATAGAATGAAAGGTTGATTTTCAAAGCTAGTTTAATGTGTCTCATTATGTAAAAACTGATGCATCTTTATTGTTGAATGCACTCAGAAGAATGGAATTCAGATCAGTAATAACTTATCACGGATTCATTTATCAGATGAACAAAATAGTAAAAAATAGTTATGTTCCTGCTAAGAAAGGTCATTAAAAAAACTTAGCAGGGTCACTGATGTATTTGTTGCGTCTATATTTGTGTTTTTTGTTGTTGTTTTTTTGTAGCTGAGAGGGCCCTCACTAAAGGAACAAACGAAGAGTAAGTCTATTGAAGAGAGAGAGGAAGAATATCAAAGAGTGAGAGACCGCATTTTCTCTCAGGATGTGAGTGGACAAATGTTTCTAGTTTCCCTACATATATACACAGATACACACAAATACATTATTAACATTTCTGTCTTCTTGCTCACTCTCTCCTTTCTAGTCATCCTGTCCTCTTAAGAGTGTTTACATTGAGACCAGGTAAACAAGGCTTAGTATCATCTATGCTTTTAGTTTTAGTCTTAGACTGTTGGACAGTTGTCGCTTGGTTAATTGCCATCATCATTCTCTAGAAACTTGTTTTATAAAATGCTATGAAAGTATGTAAAATCTAAATTTAAAAAATAATATAAAGCAATTATTTTCAAATCCACTTTTAACAGCTAGTTTTGTTTTACTAAAATGCAGATAGTCATGCAGTCATTATTACCTTGGAAATAGCTTTAAAAGTAGCTTTGAATGGAAAATAACTTTAAACACAATATCTAATTTCAATACAGGCTTTTAATCTTGATGCTTTAACTCCACATAATAGAATATCCTGTTACACACGTTAAAACGGATGCTATCATTTGAAACCAGAACTATTGTGAATTATTTAATATTTTAGTGATATTTAAGAACTACTTTTGTCACATACTGCAGATCTCAACATAACATAGACTTTGAGAGATCAAGGGTATGTATCTGATATCTATGGCTATTTATATGTCTTCAGAGGTCCAGAGGACAGTTACATGAACAGTGAGACCCAAAGGAAAAGACAGCTCTTCAGGTTAGTACTGAATGTGTAGTAAAATCCAATGATCTCAGATTTAAATGTTTGTAGTTAAATGCATTGTGTTAGCAGATTTATTTTCATTTTTGGTGACATTATTATGAAAGAGTGTGCTATATTAGTCACTCTAGTCTGAGTCATATATCTGAGAGAAACAGAGTAGCCCTTGATGGCTTGTTTGCAGGAACACTAGGGATGGTTCTGGGCAGCTGTCAGGCAGCAGGCAGAGCAGTGTTGAGCTTGAGTGTTACTGGAGTGACCCCCGACCTTGGAGCAGCACAGACTCTGATAGTTCCACTTGGACGACCAAGCCCACACACACACGCTCAGATAGCAGCGCCAAGCTCTGCAAACCAGGTATAAAACAACACCTAATTTCTAAGCCCAAAAATACAGTACTACTGTATCGCCTGTTCCACATACCACTTCAGTGACCTCTGCATAGTTTGAAGCATGTGTATGAGAATTTAGGCAGGTTGTTGGCACAAGCCTTTGTAAGCTTCCATTACTTGCAAGTTTTATTAGTCTAACAGTCCTAGTGCTACACTAAAAAGTGCCCATTAAGTTTTTTTCTTTGTCATTCGTCTTTCTCTTTGTCAGAGACAATGCCTTCCAGTTGCCCTCTTTCAGGAGCTCAAGCCAGTAATAGTCCCAACTACATCTTGGTGCCGCCAGAGTCATCTATAATTCCTGGAAGTATTTTAATAAACCCACACACAGGTATACAGACATATACACATATATGCTACAAAAAATCATAGTCATTCAAACCTTGTTCACTAATAATGATTTTGGGTCTAAAATTTTAGGACAGCCGTATCTAAATCCTGATGGAACTCCAGCTGTTTATAATCCACCTGCAAGTCAGCAGCCAGTGAGCAGTCAGCTAAACACAATGCAGCCACAGGCCACACCCCATCCATACCAGCAGCAGCCAGTGACAGGCCATGGTGTCCCACAGGTAGGAGAAAATTAGGTATAATTTATATCTGTCAAACAAAACCAAATGGAAAGATAGATGACCTGTGTGTATTTTTTTAAATTTAATATAGTTCTGATTGCTGAGTTCTGTGTGATATAACCGTGTGGCCTTACACACTATTGTTCATGAAGTTTCACACTACAAAATGAGTACAAAATGTACAAAAAAAGGACAAAATTTCTTTAGCTTAAACACTGGATGCAGTCAAATGAATGATGTTGTACTTGTAGGCTGTTAATTCCCTGGCACTTTGATTGCTTCCATTTTGGTAGCCAGTTTAAAATGTTGCAAAGATAAACACATATTACACTATGGAAGCACTGGCTAATACTGCTGAGCTGAGGACAGTTGTGTTGTAATGAGACTCTGCAGCATGCCAGAGTTTTTCGTTTATTTGTTTTGAAAAGCTGTAAGATTTACATTAAATTTTGTTAAACTGCAGCAAAGGCTGGTGTAAACCGTGAGGCTTGAAAGCCGCTCATTAATGTTACACTAAAAGTTGAGGAACTACAAAACTCGAAATTCCACTGTGAATATGACTGCAAGCATGTTTGGTAGAATCTTAAATAAGTAATAAAAAAAATCTAAGGTGAAAAATGTGTTTCTCTTTCATTCTGTCTCAGGTTCAGTACTCCTCGGTCACATATATTCCTACACAGCAGGTGGTAACTACCTCACAACTCCATCCACCAGAACAGTGTGTAAGTTTACCTAAGTTTTGTATACTGATTTTAACAATGCGGCTGTAGGGGAGCCTAACCTGAACATACTGAAAGCTAAAGGAAAACAAAACTTAAAGCTGTGGAGAAGTGGAAATGCATTCCCCAGAGTGATGAGCACCATTCAATATTTTTTAGATGAGGTGTGTTTATCATTGTCTGAAACCGCTTATCCAATTTAGGGTCAGGGTGGGTCCGGAACATACCCGGAATCACTGGGCGCAAGGCAGGAACACACCCTGGAGGGTGTCCTTCACAGGGCGACACACACTCACACCTACAGACACTTTTGAGTCGCCAGTCCACCTACCAACGTGTGTTTTTTGGACTGTGGGAGGAAACCGGAGCACCCGGAGGAAACCCACACAGACACAGGGAGAACACCAAACAGACAGTCACCCGGAGTGGAACTCGAACCCACAACCTCCAGGTCACTGGAGCTGTGTGACTGCAACACTACCTGCTGTGCCACCGTGCCGCAGCGAGGTGTGTTTGTGATCCTCAGTAATCCTCCACAACTAATACCTTACCTCACAAATTTTGCTGAGACTGAATACAATCAAATCTTCACAGCATTGTTCTGGAATGCAGTGGAAAGCTTTCCCAGAAGAGTTCAGCCTTTTACTGCACCTACACCCTACTCATACCCTTGATACTGTTGGATTTTGTTTGTAAACTTTAGAGCTGTAGTGTATTTGTGATGAATATTAGAATCTGTAATACTCACTGTCACCATAGAGAAGCAAGTGAAGTGAATAAAATGAATATAACACCAAGATGTTGTTCTGTCTGCAGAGGGAGGACCTTTCAACGCAGTTCAGTCACATGACACTGAGCCATCAATCATCAGGTGATGCTTCTGATCTGCCCGCCTACTTCCTACAAGGACCTCCGCAGACACACTGCTATTCACAAACCCAGCACAGTTATGCTCCACCCCTTCCTGTAGACAGCTACAATAACTCAGGAATGTCTTTGACCCCTACAGCCCTAGCCCCCCAAACCTGCAGCCAGCAGAATACTCAGGTTCTGATCATTAATGATTACACCTATTTTAACTTAAGCTGAGCTAGAGAATTACATTTTACTTTTTCTTTGTACCTAATTTTTGTGTTCCTTTCTTTAAGACCTCAGTGTATAGTTACCCAGCTCAGTGTCTAAACACACAGCTACAGTATGGACCGGCAAATTACAGCACACAGACAGGTACAGAGACCATTTCTTTTTTATAGTTATTAATGATTTTATAATTCAAATACTGTGATTATGAAATGTGTGTGTGTGTGAGTGCACATGTGCACCCATAAGTGCTGATCAATCAAAGTGCTGATTGAGTACAGGTCATTCACGAGTCAGTATCAGGAAAAATATATATATTTTTAGAGAATTACACTAAAGCCTCAACATACTTGCACCCCCTCATCCCTATATTCTCCAAAGTTCAGTCTTAGGCGTTTAGTTGTATATTCTGCTCCTTACAATCCACACAAGTTCTTCTTGTTTCAACTAATTCCAGACACATTCAGAGATGCTGAGATCAGGACTACAGAGTGAAGTGGTTCTAAGAACAGCAGCAGCTGTTCTATGTTGTTTGATACCCTTTTGTCATTAAGAGCTTCATGGCAGCTGCACATTCTTTCAGACCCACAGAACTAACTATCTGTTCTGATACTAATTCTGTAAAGCTGCTTTGTGACAACATCAGTTGTAAAAGGTGCTTTATAAATCTATTTTGATTGATTGATTGAAAATGTTTTTAATAGTTTAAGGATCTCCTGACTCCGCACACATGGTTAAGTCACATTTTCACAATACGTTTTTATATGTCTTCCTGAAAACAGACACTGCTCTTAACAAATACTGTCGTTGACTAGAATTTAAAGGAAGTGCTTTCTGACATTAGAACAGTACTGTGTGTGTATTACAGTAATCAAAAAAGGATATACTATGAAACTGTGTCTTTTTTCTACTGTTAGAATCCAATAGGTGGGTATACAAGGAAATTGAGAAGTAGTTTTGATTTGCCAGTGGGACTAAATGGAGGATGTTTTATTTATTTATTTATTTTAAGTCTGTATACTTTAAAAAACAGACAAGTGGATAATTTTATTAAAAAAGAACAAAAAAAAAACATATTAGAGTGAAAGGGAGATCTGTCACTATGGATACCCATCCATTATATGTAACCGCTTATCCAATTCAGGGTCACGGTGGGTCCAGAGCCTACCTGGAATCATTGGGTGCAAGGCAGGAATACACCCTGGAGGGGGCACCAGTCCTTCACAGGGCCACACACACACATCTACGGTCACTTTTGAGTCACCAATCAACCTACCAATGTGTGTTTTTGGACTGTGGGAGGAAACCGGAGCACCCGGAGGAAACCCACGTAGACACAGGGAGAACACACCAACTCCTCACAGACAGTCACCCAGAGCAGGAATTGAACCCACAACCTCCAGGAGCTGTGTGACTGCGACACTACCTGCTGCGCCACTATGGAGACCCAGTTTTCCTTTTTCTAAAACAGACTTTGTTTTCTTCTAAAAAGAAAAAAAAACCAGTGATGCGTCCTCAGGTTAACTGATAATGTGTCATTAATATGGCAAATCAGATATTGTAGTGCAGCAAAAACAATAACCACCGGAGGGCAACATGTCACCTGGATTGGTACAAGGCCCATTACTTTACTGATAAACCAGTGATACATACATCAACATTTTAACCTTGCTTTTGGCTTCTCCTAGGATATGCAGCTCTTTTAACCAATCAGCAGCAAGCTTATCCAAGTATGGTGGGAACTCAGGTGCTGCCCCAAACACAGCAAAGCATTATGGGCCCTTACCCTTCCACTTCTTCTTATCAGGTGATAAAATAAATACATGGATAGCCATTAGAGAACATCAAACTGCAATCTGTCACAAAAGTTACATGCAGTCACTATGTACTTCTTTCTTTTTAAGATGGCAGCACCACTTCAGTCCTACCCCTCTACAGTGTTAGTGACCAGGCAGCCTCAGGGTTCAGTGCCCCAGGGTGGAGCATCAGTGTACTGCAGCCCTCTACCTTCTTCTCCACCACCACCACCTCAAACTGTCAGTATGCTGGGAGTCACCTGCCAGTCAAGCAGCTGCAGAAACGCATGCAATAGAAACCAGAACCAGAGCTGGTATTAATGCAAATACAGTATACCACACTGAGTGAATCACTGATATAAAACTACTGAGATGTTTAGTCACATGTATGCATGCACAAGCACATATATGCATGATTATTTCGGCCAGAAAGACTCACAGCTGATTGGTCAATTGACTCACCAATTAAAGACAGTAGTGGTTGTTTCAGTGTAGACAACTCTTGTAGGAGCACAGACTGCCAACTTGATTTCACACCACCAGCACAATTCAAATTCAAATTTCATTGATCGTATGGCATTTTAATGAAGGATTTCTTTATTAGTGTTTTATTTGTGACTTTTTACATGCACTGATGTATATATACTGCTGTGTCAAAATTGTGATATAATTGCACAATGTTACTTTATATTGTATTTTACACTGTGTGTTTTAATGAAATATAATAAAATAGTAAATACAAGTGTAGAAAATAATTATGACTTCTACTCTGAATGTGTCCACGTGTGTCAGTGTGCATCTCTAATTAGATGTAAAACAGTTACTGAACTGAAGCTTCATTAAAAGCAAGTGATTTTTGAACACACTTCACCACCAGATTTTATCTGCTCCATTTTCTAGTCATACAGTGCATACACTGCACTCATCTGTTACTTTGCATATATTGTTTGCCCACTTTCACCCTGCTCTTCAGTGGTCAGGACCACCCCATGACCTTCAGATTTGGGTGGATCATTCTCTGATGTGGTGGTGTCACTGCAGCACTGACAATGTGACAAAAGTCATACATGCCCTGTGGTGGTTCTGACCATTGAAGAAGAGTGTGAAAGGGGGCAAAAAAATGTATGTAGTGAAACAGGTGGACTTCAGTCTGTAATTGTACAACAACAGAGTGCTCCTGTATGGACAGTGAGTGTAGAATAAATGTATTTATCTCTTTAGTGTGCATCACCCACTCTGTAAACATAGAAAATTGTGAATTTACCAATGTCATTTTGAAAAACTGGAGTTGTGTAGTTCTTGTAAGACATGTATTATTTAGATTACATAAATGTTATTCTATAATGCTGGATAATACCATTTCTTATGTCCAAGTTCAAGTCTTTTACACCCGTATAAGCATGCAAAAGTGAGCTGTGGATTTTATTGTGTTCTGCGCGCTCTGTAGGTAAACATTATCACACAAATCTCTTGGTAATTGGATTAGAGGTGAACTTCATCAGTGCTGTCCATCAAAACGAGTGCACACAGACTCTGTGTTTGATTTAGATGAGCTTTAATAGAAAGGCACAAATACAGCCAGAGTGTAATGTGAGAATTAAAAGCTTTTAAATACAGAAACAGGTTCAAACTAGACTTCTCGGTCCTGAAAGCACAGTCTATATCATCTTCACTGTCCTTCTCGTCCGCAAGAATTCAAGTATATCTAAAACTGATGAGATACAGGCCCACTGGGATCTGATTATACCCCATCTGGCTCTCTGGTTCCCTGTGTGTGTATGTTTGTGAATGTGTGTAGGCAGGGGTAGTAGTGATTCCCAGTCAGATATTGTAATTCCTCTAGTCTTTCCAGGATAAAGCCCCGTTTCGATTGGTAACCGAATACAGGTTAAAGAAAATTAATAAATAGGGATGGGGTGGCTGATGCTCTTCTCTCTTCTGTCTGAGAAGTGGGTGGTTGTTTGCGTGCAGGTGTGTTTTGTAGGAGCCAGAGGGGAAAATGTGAAATGACAAAATCAAGCTCTAAATAAGATAAAAAGGTAAATTTCACAGGTTCTTAAATAAATGTGTTAAAAATGTCAAACTTAAGTTAGCTTACAAGACTATGATGCTACTGGGCTAAAAGTGTGTTTCTGAGAGCACACCAAGAGGAAAAACTGGAAAAAAACAAAAAAAAAACATGCAAAATCTCGTCAGCCAGGTTCAGAGGTCAACAGTCATTTTGATTCGGCCAGTTGACCTGCTGTGCCTCAAGTATAATGTTCTCCTACACTTACAAAAATACATTTAAAGCAGGTGCAGCCTATATTCTGCTGGGTGTGTGTGTGTGTGTGGGGGGGGGGTGTAAGCCTTGAGAGGAGGGTTCTGAGCAGGAGAGAACACTGCTTGGACACACACATGTACAGTACCACAGCATGTCTTGAGTAACTGCCTAAACTGCAGGCAGATGAAAATAAAACATTAAACCCAGTGTAGACTGGATTATACCTCAACAAACTTGTTTCTGTCTCACAGTCACAAAAATTGATTCCTTCTATTAGGTTGTCTTGCGCATTCACTCCCAAACATACATACATGCATGGATGCACTCACATCCATAAGACATGCATGCATGCATGCATGCACACACTCTCATACATACACCCTGGCAACGACCATTCAGGCCTGTCCTGTTTTGTTTTTTTTTCTAGTAAAGAGTCAGCACAGCGCTGAGTCACATCGTTAATGAAAAGAGATTCATTTTGGACCATAGAGGATCTGAAAGCATTTCCATTAACCATACACACACAAACAAACAAAGAAACAAACTGAATCTACTGTGGTTCTTATTACTCTCTCTCTTTCTAAATCCTTGTTCTAGTCGAGGTATCTGTGGTTCAGCGGTGCTCCTTCTTCTCCCCGTCTTCTCTTTCACCTCTACCTCCTCTTGCCGGCACCTCTCTTTCACTCTCGCTTATCCCTCGTTGTTCTCTATTTCTGGATCTGAAATATGAAAAGGCGCAGGTTGATGTTTTTGGCGGCCAGCAGCTTGTTGCACTCCACACTGTCGCTGATGGGCAGTGGCGCGTACTCCGTCTCGTTGGCATCGTTGGAGAAGACGTGGTGCTGGATGACTGGTTTGATCTTCACGTCATCGTACGGACCCTTGAGCAGCAGGAAGGAGCACTCCAGCGCAGAGTTCACCTTGCTCTTCAGTATCAGCTGGAAGGAGAGAGTGCGCTTGCATGACAGGTTGGGGTTTCGCTCAGAGTCGTTGACACGTGCCTTCAGTACCCACGTCTGGTTGAGCACGGTGAAGCGTGGCGTCTCGTAGTACAGTCGTGTGATGAAGTCGTCCGTGCGGTAAGGCCGGAACTGTACCTCTGCACTCAGAGCAAGTTGGGGTCAGTTTGCATTGTGAGATGTTTATGTTAGTCTAAACAGACTAAAGGTGTTGTTATTATAGTTTTTAGATTTCTGATGAATTTAGCCAACGTGTAACTACTGAGTATGATATTTAACCTTTAAACATATTCAGTTATTAACTTCAAGACGAGTTGTGCATTAAGTGCTATGAAGTGTTCAGTAATTACTATAACATTACTATTTATTTTTGTCAGTATCAAATTCGTGGAGGCCTTTTTAAGGTTTAAAGCTTTGAGGAGTTATGTTGATTCTCTTTATTTAAAAAAATTAACTGTTATAAGTGTTATAAAGCAAATAAAAAAAAAGTAAATAAAGTAAAGTTAATATGTTGTTATACTTATTATAAGAATCATTTTATTGCCCATTGTGCTTGCACACAGAGGATTTTGTTCTCTGCATTTAACCCCATATGTGCAGTGAAACACATTTACACAGACTAGTGAACACTAGGGGGCAGTGATCACACAGTCGGTGGGCAGCCCTAGCCACAGCGCCTGGGGAGCAGTTGGGGGTTAAGGGGTTAAGGGCACTTCATTCATGACCTGCTGGCTCTGGGAGTCGAACTGGCAACCTTCCATGTTACAAGCCAGGTTCCCTAACCACAAGGCCATGGCTGCCTAAATACCTACTGAATCCAAATCATTCTCCATATGCCTATGCAGTCAAAGCTTGGTAAACATGTTAATTAAGGTTATATAGATGTAAATGAAATGAATTTGAAGTTCCACACTTCTGACTCTAAGTGCTGTAACTGTGTGAGAGTGCAATGTGTGCGTGTGTTTATTTGTACCTGTGAACCCGATCTTCTCGAAGCTGAGCAGGCTGAAGATGCTATTATAAAGTTGCAGCTCTCTGCGATGGCTCTGGTCCATCTCATTCAGAATGCCCATCAGCTCTATACCAGTCTTAGATGGGTGGCAACACTCCACCTCATGGGCACTGAGCTCGTGGAAGGGCCCCTGCCATGGGCAGCCAATCCGCTTATACTTACATTGTGTAAGTCTTTTTGTATAAGAGCCAGACAAAAACAGGAGTCAGAAGTAATCACAAATAATGAATCACTGATTACAATTAATAAGGTAAAGCTGAATGCAGTAATGGACACCCCTGGTCAAATTGCACATTTTATCAAGTGTCTAAATAAAAAAAAGGGAACATCTTTACACAGAAGAAACATTAAAATGAATGAATGAATGAATGAATTGTACAATTTCCATTCATTTGCTGACATTAATATATAGGAAAATGAAAACATATGCTATGAATTATATATTTCCTAACATGACAAAAAAGGCTGGTGACTTTTTTTTAATAATATGGAAATCAATCTAAACATCAAAATTCAAATTTAAATCAAACCAAACTGAAACCACACTGTGGTAAAATTTGAAAGTTTATGATGCATTTATTTGATACCTTAAGAAGGTAATCGTACGCTTAGCTCTTATAAAAGTGCATAAATAATCAGGGTCCCCAGTGTGTAGAACTGAGATTTGGAACATGTGAGACAGTGGGTGGATGTGTGTGTGTGTGTGTGTGTGCATACCTATCCTGGCACTCCTCTGTCTGGTGGTGGTCTAAGCTGGAGCGGGGGAACTGTTTGAGGCAGTAGCTGCAGTCAGATGGCAGTTCACTCACAGCTTTCTCCACTGCTAGGTTCCTGCAGCACAGGCTCTTGCTGATTTCACAGCGGCAGTTCGGACATGTGGCCTGTTCCTCCTTCAGCCGTGCATCCGCCAGCAGGTGGATGAAACAGCCTGCGCACATCAGGTGCCCGTTCGTGCACTACCACAAAAACACACCCCTATTTAATCACAGAACACAAAACTAGCCCTGAAAATTCACCTGAGTTCTGTTTTCAATATATACACCATTCTTGAATATGTACACTGTTTTTTTGTGATGACAGTCATGAGTAAGTCTTTCCAGACCTTTATTTCACAATACTTTCTTTTACCAACACCTCATTTTTAGTGACCATTAGAGGTTAATCAGCAATCATTTACTTTTATGTGAACTGCTTCTGGAACACACTGACTTATTGATAAGATGGCGTTTGGTTGTGAAATAGTTTTGCTTAAAGTCAACATTCTAGTCTGATAATTAGGCCTGTGTTTGATTAACCATGTGTTTATCTGATTTCATTTTAAATCCAATACAGTTCTATTTTGGATTTGTTGGACAAGGGTTAATGACTCTGGTCTGTTACACATTCTCGTAGTTACATGCTTCTAATTTTAAGGGTGTGTGACAACCTCTCATCCAATTTTAGAAATGGTTTACACACAGAGAGAGATAAAGGGAATGACCTGTCTGTTTGCCATCTATGATCAGCTTACACTGATTAGTATTAGAGTGTACATGGGAAAATGACAAATTGACAAATCCCTTAACTGTGTTGTGAAGCTGAGCACTGATGTCACATGTTTTGAATGACTGCGGTCAAGTGTAAAAATGTGTAAAATGGTTTTGAAAGTGTGTACCTTTGTGTTTAAGGTTAGTTGCTTAAGGATATGGTTTTTCTTTAAAGATTTCTTTTTTTTTTTGGGTGGGGGGGGGGGGGGGGGGGGGGGCTTGGGGGCTTAGGAGGTCAGCAGTGATTGGGTTAAAGGTAACATGTGACTCTCCCTTGCCATGTTTGTCTCTGACTGCCAAACAGCTGGTCAGGTCACAGTCACACATCCCCAGTTTGGGCAGTTAGTCAAGTCATACAAAAGGAACGTGTTAAAGGAAAATGATTCTAATGTAAAAAATTTATATATATATATATTCAGTTGTTTTCAGTTTGAGTAAACAAAGTCAACAGAAGCAGTGGAATGAGATTTTGTGTTCTACAGAGGATCTTACTTTCTGGGTCAGATTTCTTTAATTGAAGCAACTAATTGATATGCAGTCTAATGTCTATAGTTTATTAGTGACATAAAACAATATGGCACAAATTGTGAAAAAAATACATGTCCTTGCTTTACAATAGCTTTCATGCACTTCTCTGCCATGACTTTATCTAAAAAATACCTTACAGATTGTTTTGATACCTTAAAATTGTTTTGCAAATCTATCATAAAACAATGTCCCCAGCACCAGTAATATGTATGTAACTATGTAATAACTTGATGTAATGGAGATTTTAAACGAGTTACACACCTCACACATCTAGTTCCCAAAACCAGCCTTGAATGTTTTTGTCTAGATGTCTGAATATTGCAAAAACTTCATTGATAAGCTGGCAGAATTCTTCTTCAAGGCTCAGTAGCTCTATAGGTTGTGTGAAGCTTACAACGTCTATTTGAACAGGGTGTGTGATTACATACATTCTTTCAAAACACAAATACCATTAATATATAAAAACTATACAATAACAATGTTCCCCTGACCCCAGCCCTAACGTAGAAACACTTTACTATTCCAGCTACAGAAAGAGGCCTATTGTGTCAACTGCCTGTTTGTGTACCCATCACACGTAACACGGCCTACAAAGAGTATGTGAATACCGTGTGCAGTCTGAAAAGGCCTGTGGTGGTGGCTGGGATTATTTATGTGTGTGCTTGGCCTGCATTGGCCCATTTACGCTGACAGCTCTCCACACCTGCAAGATGGAGGCTTGTAAAAAAATGCATGTAATGCTTCAATAGTTGTAGGTTTTGAAATACCTGGTAGACAGAAGCTTTGGGCAGGTCGAGGCACACGGTGCAGCACAAAACAGAGTAAAGCCTTTCCTCCAGTTTCCCCGCTTCGCCCTCCTGCAGCCGGACGCGCTTTTTGGGTGGCGCGTCCGCGTCTGTCTCCAGGCCGGAGGAAGCGTCTCTTCGGCCGCCGGACTCCTCCTGAATCCCCGCTAGTCCTGCGCTTCCCGGCGCAGCGTCCAGGGCGCCCCCCTCCGGCCCCGCGCCGAGGCCGGACGAGGAGGAGCCCGGAGCGGCTGCTACTGCCAGCTCTCCTCGCTCTTCCATCGCAGTTATCCGCAGCGCGCGGCCGGAGTCTGGAGTCTGACTTATTCGGAGCACAGATTCTCCGGAGCACAACGGCTTTATGACGCCAACGGGTCGCTAAGCAGCCGACAGCGTAGCCAACGGTGTGGGACTATTTCGTCATAACGTGCTTCGGTTCATTCTGTACCTGTCACAAAGCGAGCCGCTTCGGGAAGGAGGTAAACAACATACGGACCACGGGCAGGTCGAGGCGGTGATGGTGGTCGTAGTGGCGTCAGCTCACTAGCTCGGTCCTGGACGATGTTTTTGTCCGTGTTTTTTGAAAGCTTCGGGCCAGCTCGTGAACGCTGCCTCAAAAAAACAACAAACAACAATACGGTGCAGTTGGTGCTCGTGCTCGACAGCGGCGCCGTTGTAGCCGTTCTCCTTCGTTCACGCGTTGTGCGCTCTCCGGTCCGTCCACCCTTGGCCTCGGAAAATACAAGCTTGAAAGTAGCTCCTGTGCAGGGTCTTCTCGACACTTCTCCCCTCGGTCTACACTGCCATCTTTGTTTTTTTCCTGCCTGTGCCCCCCCCCACCCTAACCCCCCAGAACTCTCACATCCTCTCAAATCATCTTGAAGCGACCAATCAGAGCAGAGTTTGCTCAGAAATGGGTGAATTAAAGGCCAATCCCGTGTCCCGCTAATGGACGATGAGTGAAAGTTTTGCCCATAGTTGTTATGGATGTTGCGCCAGTACTCCCCCCCTCAGCTCTGATTGGCTGCAGCAAATGTTGTGTTTCATCAGATGACTAGGGGGAGGGTGTTGGGTGTTAAAGAGCTGCGTGCCGCGCAAGCGCAGCAGCCTCCTGCGGGTCAGCGTGAGCAATAGAAAGGTGACTACATATCGATAGGCGACAACGTCATTTATAGGCGTCACTTTTCTTGTCCTGTTATCATAAAAAACAAGCGGTGCCTATAGACCTCAGAAGCTCTATTTACTGAAAATGTCCCAGGGTTATATTTCAAGGAGTTGGTTAAATGTCCTGATTCAGTGCTGTCTCTCTACCGCCCCCCCCACCAACACACACACTCCTGCTTTCAAAACAAAAGGGAATATTACATTCAAATATTTTCCTGCTAAATAAAGTATTTGCATTCATTATAATCAAAAACGGATCAAGGCAGTCAGAAATAATATTTGAAGGTATCTTCTTATACCTATACTTTTCTCGTTATAGGCATTATACAAGATGATTTCATTCATTGGAAAATGCTAGGAACTATTCAATATTAAATATTATTTACTAAATGACAGCCAAGGTCCAAGAAACAGCTATTTCAATATCTTATTTACTGACACCAGAGTGGGACCCTCTGAGGTTTTGTAAATGGCAGGCCACAAGCACCGTGTGTTTAGACTGGCCTAGGCATGATAACTGTCAGTCTGTCCTTAATCTTCTGTGATTTGTGTGTGTGTGTGAATGTATGTGTGTGTGTGTGTGTGTGTGTGTGAGAGAGAGAGAGAGAGAGAGAGAGAGAGAGAGAGAGAGAGAGAGAGAGAGAAAATTACAGGAATGGTGACTTAAGGTAGATAGGTTCCTCAGAGGTATTGTTCTGGAGCAGGACATTTCACATCAAAACACCCTGAATGGCATTGTTTGCATCCTCCTGATTATAGTACTATGCAGAAATGTAAAAAAAAAAAAAAAGAAATTATGCTGTGATCCAAATATCACAGCAAACATTGTAATGTTGTAATATTGATAATAGGTCACAGTATTGCAATGAAATTATTAAAATGTTTCAAACAATTACTACAGGTCACAGTCATAAAATGTCCAACCAGTGCAGCTTCTCCCTATGCCCTGTTAGTTTTTGGTAACAATGACAGAGTTTATCCTATTTCATGTTACAAAAATGCTACACTGGCTAGGACAGGTTTTTCAGCTTTAATTGCAACATTGAAACACAGAACAATGCAACTGATTTGAGCTGCTTTTTGTAGTTTAAGAAGTTAAAAGTGTATAATATATTAATGTATTCTTGTAAAACACTGATATGGTTCACTTAAGTCATGTGTTACTCCATGGTAAAATAAGACATTCATTAAATTATATTTTTGATCATTATTCTAATAACAAGACAGTAATAACACAAACTATAACTGAGCCTGGATACTGACAGAAATGTTCTGATTTTTATAGGAACAACCTTAGAAAGGCTAAGAAGTATATGGAAACATATAGAAGCTTTGAAATCATTTTAAAAGTAACTGAGAAGTAATCAGATTTGCTGATATCTAAGGCCTTTTGCAGTTTGCTTATTAATGTATTAAATTTGCTGTTGTGTGTAAGTTTTTTTAACACCTCAATTATTGGTTTCTGATTAGTTATGTGTAGCATGTGCTAATGTTTAGTTTAACATTTATATGTGATACACGTAATATGTGAGGAGTAATGATCTTGTTAGGTGTCAAAAGAAAGAACAATTGACTCTTTGTGCTGAGGAAGGTTAGGTTCTTTCATGAGTTAAAATTATTTTTGATCGTAAACTTGACTAGAGGCAGACTTCTAAGACATTTTAACAAAAAATAATGACTGGATTGTTTCTTGTCATGTGCAACAAAAATAAAAACAGGTTTTACATGTTTTATTGGTGAAGTGCTTGCAAAGCATAAAACAGAGGTCGCCCAGAGGATATGAAAGACAATCCAAACTCTAAAATTTAAAGGACCTGAGGAAGTACTGAATGTACAAAAATATTTTTTTTCAGCAGCAGTCTTCCTTCAGTAAAATATTCTTTATGCCAAAGTGTAAGAAAATGTTCAATAATTGTTTGAAGATTAAACATATTTTATTCCTATTGTGATAAGTGTAGTCCTCTGTTAGGTAAAGTGTGTTTAAATGCACATATTAATTATGAATGTTGTATTAATATCACAATAATCTTTATTAATACAAAAGACAGATGCATGAGAAAAACATTTCCACTACAGATATAAATACAGTTCAAATATACAATGTCATGATACTGATTCATCAGAAAGAAAGAAAAGCTGGAGCTGTGTGAAAGGCTACTGCTATTACATTGTAATGACTGACTCTAACCAACTGGACATCTAAAGGTCCTAAAATGGATACCATCTCTCCACATTCTCATTGGCACTCAGATTACACAGAGCAAGCCCACCTCCACATTTTGGTTCTTACAGTACTGGCCAAAAAGTTCCTTTTACGTTTTCAAGGTGCTCTCACAAGCCCTTGTAAGTTCAAATGAAAAGAAAGGAAATGTTCGTTCTCTCTCTCTCTGTGTGTGTGTGTGTGCGTCTGTCTCTCTCACTCTTGCTTTTTAGTACAAATATGATTGAAATAATCATATACAGAAATAGTTTCTACATCTTTGAAATATTCTGGTTTATTTTATTATTACAGGACTACAAAAAGGAGCCTTTAGTTTCTCTGTTAATATGCAAAGATCTGAGAGTTTTATTTTGAATTCTAATAAGAATAGCCCATGAAAATAACATGATTACTGGTGAAAAGTGAAATAAAAAAAAATTAAAAAAGTTGCTTCCCTAACTATCTAGAAATAAGTAATATATATATATTCTTTAATGGGTGGATTTAGCCTCAATTTCTACATGTCAAGTTTATATATCATCAACATGGGAAATGCATATTAGTACACAATTCCCATAAAGGTGCATGCCTAACATTCACTTTACCACTTCCTCTGAAAAAAATGATGGAATCACCACATTTAGAATATTCTTTTAGTGTTTTTGTGAAACATACCTCTGACAGATGAAATTGTTCAGATTAAATCATATGGACATTTTCAGATGAAATACTGCACCAAATTATGGCATCACACAATGTTGGCACAAGTATAAATGCATTCATTCATTCATACATTCATTATCTGTAACCTGTAATTATAATAATAATCTATAAAGTTTATCCAGTACAAGGTCCAGAGCTTACCTGGAATCATTGGGCGCAAGGCAGGAATACACACTGGAGGGGGCGCCAGTCCTTCACAGGGCAACACACACACTCACACCGTGCCTTATTATTAATCTTCATGTTAAGGGAGCACTCACAGATCTTAACAAACTGTTTGGCTAATTGAAGGAAACCATAGCCTCAATAAGTCAAATGACAAAAAAAAAGCTAAACAGAAGAAAACATTGTTATTGTGGGCTTAGATAAAGAAATAATTTACTACAGATGTTTGGATGTAAGCAATATTAGTAGAAAATAGGTGTGTAGCCTACTGACATGGTCAGCAAACATTCCAGATCTCAGTCTTAAAATATACAGCAAAAAAAAGGAAAATGTCCACGACAAGGCTTCATTCTGTAAAAGTGATCTACCAACTGCTGTTCGAGAAAGATGAATCCAGATTGATGTAGAATATTGTATTTTATTATCTGAAATCTGTGCCTGGGCAGCACGGTGGTGCAGCAGGTAGTGTCGCAGTCACACAGCTCCAGGGACCTGGAGGTTGTGGGTTCAATTCCCGCTCCGGGTGACTGTCTGTGAGGAGTTGGTGTGTTCTCCTCGTGTCCGCGTGGGTTTCCTCTGGGTGCTCCGGTTTCCTCCCAAAAACACACGTTAGTAGGTGGATTGGCGACTCAAAAGTGTCCGTAGGTGTAAGTGTATGAGTGTGTGTGTGTGTCTGTTGCCCTGTGAAGGACTGGCGCCCCCTCCAGGGTGTATTCCTGCCATGTGCCCAATGATTCCAGGTAGGCCCTGGACCCACCGCGACCCTGAACTGGATAAGCAGTTACAGATAATGAATGAATGAATGAATGAATGAAATCTGTGCCTTATATAATTTAAATACTAATAGTAATATTCCCATGTCCGCGTGGGTTTCCTCTGGGTGCTCCGGTTTCCTCCAAAAAACACATGTTGGTAGGTTGATTGGTGACTCAAAAGTGACCGTAGGTGTGAGTGAATGTGTGTGTGTTGCCCTGTGAAGGACTGGCATCCCCTCTAGGGTGTATTCCCGCCTTGCGCCCAATGATTCCAGGTAGGCTCTGGACCCACCGCAACCCTGAACTGGATAAGCGGTTACAGATAATGGATGAATGGAATAGTAATATTTGTTGATAATTCCATAATTGTTTTTTATTAATATTGTGTGGTTTTAATATTTTTTTCTTTTTATTGATCTAGAAAATTGTGCCCTTTTAATTAAATGATTTTATCGAATGTATTTGAGGTATGTTTCATGAATACATAATGATCTTAAACAAAAGCTGTTTTGTGTCATATTTGTAATTTGTTCATTTGTTACAAACTGAAGACGCTCTGTGAACACCCTCTGTGTGTGGTGATTCCTTCATGTTTACCAGGGGTTGTTGATTTTTTGTAGTTAGTGTAAAACTAAGAGTACAGATGATTTGACAATATGAGGTTAAGGTTTATGATCATTTTTGTGGTTCAAATAAGATCAGCTGAATTCACTTAATGCTACATTATATGCTAGTGATTATTTCATATGCCTCGTTGAACATCCAGCATATTTCTGGTTTCACATGACCTTTCTGGTTTGCTCTGGGTCTGGGTTTTGGTCCGCTTTTCTGATTGCTGACTTTTCTGATGCCTCCTGGTTAGTGTTGTGGTTGGTGGAGTTTGTGGTGTTTGTATGATGTGATTGTTTCTCTTGACTGTGAAGGTCGAAATCCTTAGCCGTGCTTTGATGTACATCTGCTTGTTGTGCTGATAACTCCTGCATGTGAGCCCTTTCTTGCAGTGGGCTCTCTTGTGTCTTCAGGCCTAATGGGTTTCTACTAGGTTTGAGTTGGTCTTTCTTGTTGATGGTTTGTGTCTCCACCATGTGGTCACTCTGTGATACTGCATGCTGAAGCCATCTATTCTGCAGAGTTTGACTGGCTGTCAATCTTACAGCAGGATTCACTTCTAGCAGAGCTCTGATCAGAGCTTTAGCTCCTAAAACACACATGAATATTAAATCAAAAGTAACCTTCAGCCTGTGCTGACTACATCAACACTGAATGTCAGTTTGAGTGGTTAATGAGATTTAGTGGTTTAGTGTACTATCTATCTATCTATCTATCTATCTATCTATCTATCTATCTATCTATCTATCTATCTATCTATATATCTGTCTATCTATCTATCTGTCTGTCTGTCTGTCTGTCTGTCTGTCTAACTATCTAAAAACTGTTTGAAAATCACATTTGTTTTAGCAATAGAGTAAGCTAAGCCTCATACCTTCGGACACAGGATCCCAGTAAGGAGACAGAAAATGAACCTCTCCTTTCTGTATGAGCCGAAAGAGCTCCTCCTGATTTCTGTCTGGACTCCGAAATGGAGGAAACCCACTCAGCAGCACAAACAGTATAACCCCCATTGCCCAGACATCCACTGCAACACCATACCCTACAGGAATAAAGCCACACTGGACTGAGAACCAACCAAGCTTGAGACCTGTACCACGTTTTACATAAAAAAGGAAATGTTAAATCATCTGAGCTATACCTAATTTGCAAAAAAAAAAAAAAAAATGTTTGTTATGATTTGCATAACAGCTCATGTAGGTCAAGGCTGCAGGCTAAGGCACAGTTTACGCATTTCTGAGAATTCATGGTTCCCAATAAGGAAGTCATGAGCATGTGATTAGTCATGCTCTCACTGGCAGTATGCTGGTATTGTTGTTGTGTGTACATATATGACAACATTTTATCCCATCTGATGTGAGCATTACATTTTACAATTGTTTGGAAATGCTTAATAACTCTGCTCTGATTAGTCACAAACACAGAACAGAATAACTGGACTGTGCTATGATGCTCCATGGGTAGCTAGGATTATTTATAACTAATGTTGTGGAGAAATTGCACTAGAAACAAGAACAAATATGTAGCATTGTAAATTATAGTGTCCTGCTTTCTCACCTGTCTCAGCGAGTATTTCTGGAGCAACATAAGTTGGCGTGCCACACACTGTGAACACAGGCTCGGTCACTACCATAGCCAATCCAAAATCAGCCAGCTTCAGATTGACACTGCCATTGCTGTGGCGTTGGACCTTAGCATCAGGTTGAGAAAGATTAGTAACTTTGATGACTTCTTAATATATTATGCTGTCATCTACTGGTCCTCAATCAAAGCAAAGCAAAAGGAAAACAATTATTAAGTGTTTCCGTAGCCTTTGAAGAATATGTAACTATTAGTGTCTCACCAGAAGGTTTTCAGGCTTGATGTCTCTATGTGCGATGCTCTTGTTGTGGATGTACTCCAGGGCCTGGCTGATGTCTCTGATCATTCGAGCTGTGCATGATTCACTAAAGCGCCCACTCTGGGCGATGGCATCGAACAGGTCACCACCAGTGACCAGTTCCATAAGCAGATAGACATGGGAATCTGTGTGGTGCGAGCGCAGCAGTTGCACCAGACGAGGGTGTGCCAAGCTGCAAAGTAAGGAAATCTCATTCTGGATCATGTGACCACGGCCCTGTAGTTTGGCCTTGTCTACAATCTTCATTGCAAATGTCTGGGGAGAGCCACGCACCCGGCATTCCCGCACCACCGCAAAGTTACCATCACCCACCACACAGCCGATGTCATAGCAGCGCTCAATCTCTTCCAGAGAAACCTTAGCGCCATCGGGCAGAAGCTTGTGCTCCCAGTCTCTCTGCTCCACTCTTTCTGCTTTAGGCTTGTCCTGTTCAGCTGGTGTTTCTGTCCATGTCTCTAGAATGAGGACTTTTGAGGGGTTTTGGATTGCTTTTGTCTCACTGATTTGGTTCAGAATGTCTGGTTGTGCTTCAGGCTCTTGATGTTGCAGTGATGGGTTTTTTGTCCTGCTGGCCTGTGAGGCAGCAGCTTTGCTCTGGTTTTTAGGACCCTCAGGTTTAGCACATTGTTTGCTTCCAATTGAGGGTATAGGTGCCCCAGCCCCTCTACAGGTTCGACAGTAAACAGACTCCTTCTTCTTATCTGCATTTTCTGCTTTAATCTGAGCTTGGAGGTTTCCTTTCCAGTGCTCCCACTCTCCCCTTGGCCTCTCTCGTCTAACCCTGTCTTTCTGCTTAACATGTGTTCTGATTGGTTGCAAGTTGTTGGCAGCTGGTTGAGTAACCTGTGGATCAGGGGGTTCATTCAGAGAGCTGTTGATCTGAGGGTCATCATCATGAAATCCACTATCAGCTTTAGTTGCTTTCGGCCTCAGCATCCGCTCCCATATCTGCAACAAGTGTTCATGATAGCCCTGACTATCAGGGTACAGCTCTTCTAGAGCAGCCTGGATATCTCCTAGAGTCGGACGACTCTTTCCAAAGGCCAAGAACGCATGATCAAAGTGAAAGAAGTCAGAGAGACTGCAGATCTCTCTACCAGCCGGGCTGAATAGGCGCCGTACGCGGCCATTGCTCCAACTTGGAAAACCAAGCGCCTCTGATACATCAGCTAGAAGCAGCTCAAATGTCTGTACTGCCCGGCGGTTAAGCAGAAGAGAGATCTTCCTCAGGCCATGCTCTTCACTTGGTCGAACCACTGTCACAATACGTGGTCTCACTGGACTCGCCTCCGCATGCCTCCCATGGTAGCCGTTCACCCTCTGCAACACAGGCTCCTCCAACCTATATAAGTTAGTCCCAGCAATTTCCAAGGATTTGTAGACTGTAGGATGTTTCAGGCTCTTGGAACCAAATGTGTATGAGGGCAGAGAATGACGAGGAGCAGCGTTTGGGCATTTAGGAAATCTAGTTCTCCGATCTGAAACACAGAACAGCAAACAGAATTATGATTCAGAATTATACAGAGAACGATTCAGTGTATAAAATCCAGAATAATAAATTCTAGTATATAAATGTACAGACTTTCCAGGGTATGTGCTCACCTCACTGCATACAGGCAGTGTGCTAAATCTAAGGAGTCACTTCCAAGACTTTCACAATAATAATATTATTGACATGTTGTACCGTATATGAATCATTTATGCTGACCTCAATATTCATTCATTCATTCATTATCTGTAACTGCTTATCCAGTTCAGGGTCGCGGTGGGTCCAGAGCTTACCTGGAATCATTGGGCACAAGGCAGGAATACACCCTGGAGGGGGCACCAGTCCTTCACAGGGCAACACAGACACACACACACATTCACCTACACACTCACACCTACTGACTTTTGAGTCGCCAATCCACCTATGAACCTGTGTTTTTGGACTGTGGGAGAAAACTGGAGCACCCAGAGGAAACCCACGCAGACACGGGGAGAACACACCACACTCCTCACAGACAGTCACCTGGAGCGGGAATTGAACCCACAACCTCCAGGTCCCTGGAGCTGTGTGACTGCGACACTACCTGCTGCACCACCCATTGTATTTACTTTCATATTTGTTTATATTAGAATTAACTTTAGCAATATTTTAGCCACTCATTTTGTTTGAAATCAGTTGATATATATATTATATACGTTTTATTTATTTAGGATATAATAGATAGAATATTTTATTATACTACGTTTTGCTATAATTCATTGCTCTCTAAAGGTGTGTAATTAAATTTTTATGATATACTTTATAGTTTTATGATATCAGTGGCATATAATGTTCTTAAAATGACAATATATCGACCATTGAAGAAGACTATTGTGATAGGCCTGCCCAGGACGACAGGACAGAAAAAACATCCCCACAATCAATGGACCAAAGTTTATGCAAGATTACTTCAGGATAAAAGCCTGTTTCTAATGTACTTTTGAGGATGTGTCATCTGACATAGGAATTCAACCCATTCAAAGGCAAGTATGTGTGCTGCTTCAGTTTGTGCAGTGCTAACTGATTAGGTATAAGCTTGCATTATTTACCATTTTAGCTTTGAAGGTTAATACAAAACTATGGAAGCCTTGGCCCAGGTTTTTTTTTCCATGTGTGTCAGATAAAACTGTGTGAATTAGATGTTTGGTCACACTATCCCTTTAACACTTGCAGTATTGAATTAACTCTTACTGGGTGCATTTAAGTCCAGACTGTGACAAACAAAGAGAGTTGATTTAAATCAGGGTTATCTGGTGGAGCACACACTCTTCTGAAGAGCATTTTATAAGATGAGGTTCATGTTTATCTAAGTCATACTGGGATGTGATTTTTTTTATAAATGGTTTATTACGGACGAATTTCCATATCTTTGTCTCCTTGAGAAGGAGAGGACAGAAAACAATCAGCTCTGTTACACCTGCCTGAACTCCACAACCGGAAGATGATGAAGGCAATGTAAGTTTTAAAAAGTGGTTTTACCTCAGCATTTTTGTTCAAGAAAAAAAGCACCCTGGGGAATGAAGGAGGAAATGCACAGCTTTAATAATTCAGTGCAGGTGCATGATGAGAAGCTAGTCTGAGCCCAGTGTATTCTCAGATAGCACCTCACACTCCAGGGGAACGGAAAAGGATCAAATCTGATCATGTCGGATCTGCTTACACAAGACACAGCAGCATAACACAGCTTTCACTGTGCGCAGTGTGTATGTTTGTGTGTAATAAACCTCATTACTCTTTTATTATGTCAGTGGTACGTCACCATGTTTTTCATGTTTATATCTGCAAAGCTTTAGGTGGACGAGAGCTAGGCAGAAGGTTTAAGGTCAAAGGGATGTCTTGTCTAAAGCGTTCAGGCTCAGACCGTCTTTAACAATGTGTGGTTTTAATGCAGCTGCCACACAGGACATAACATCTCAGCGATTCAGACACAACCACCCAGTCAAGTTCTTAGAAGTGCAAACTCATTTCTGCACAACCAACGACAGTGACGCAGATCGGAGCACGTCAGATCTTCAGTAGTTTCTGAAAATAAACACACTGCTTTACTTTCAAAGGGCTTTGGTCTGCCACACACACACACACACAATTGAAATAGCACACAAAACTAGTGCAAACTGCCCAAGTATCTTCAGATTACCTGCAGTAGTAGGCAAATGTTTGTGCACCCTTGGTCATAACCTTTGTGGATTTACTAAGAGAGAAAATGAGGACACATCCCTTAAGGGGATCTGAGATATGGCACTTTTCATCTGGTTTTCTGTCCTCTGTTCATTTGCAGAGTTAAACAGATTGGAGGAAAACATATTCCATTTAAAGCATAACCAGACTTGCTTGTTTGTTTGTTCATTTGTCTGTTTGTTTAGAAATTGTGTATTAAAATGTGTTCTCTAAAAATGTGTTAATTCACTTATAAACATCAACAAAGCCTGTCTTTGGACCAGGAGCTCAAATTTAGCACAGGAGAGTAGCTAAGACTTGTTGAAGCTGCTTGAATGTAGCGGACGATTAACGGTTCTCTGGTAGTTAACAGCCACTTTTAGTACATTTGTTTGTTTTATTTGAACATCGCACCACACTTGCACATCACCTGGCAGTACTACATTTCTTACCTGACACTTTCCAGGGATTCCCCGCGGGCTGCGTCTCCACGCGCTGTTTCCACAGAGGAGTCATAATCTACGGCCGGGCCACGAGGACACACACTTCATTATGAAGCTGAAAACTTCAGCCAAACTTCTGATTTAAATCGAACTCTCGAAAAGTGACGTATGCAACGAGCTGATCCAAACGATCCGATAGCGCGGGAATATCGGGAGCGCGCATTTTTTACACGGCGGGACAAGCTCGCGCTACCGGATACCGCACATCCTGCTGCACGAGCGTCTCCACGGTAACCGTCCACCTCTTTAAACGCAGACTACTAAAGAACAGGCGCGCGGGTACTCTCTCTCTCTCTCTCTCTTTCTCTCTCTCTCTCTCTCTCTCTCTCTCTATCTCTCTCACACACACACACATCAGTGTTGTTGCAGTTTTTATATATTATAGCATATATAATCTCAAGAGATCATCCTCCATAATATTAAAATTATACACACACACACACACACACACACATATATATATATATATATAAACAAACACTTACCACATCTGAGGAGAGGTCTTGGCTACTCATTCCACTTCAGCTGTCTTCCCAGCTCCTGGGCTGCAGTGCACAGTTTGGGGTTTGTACTCAAACAATAAACAATCACTTAATTCCTGTGTTGTCTCAGGTGACCTAAGGAAATGAATTTTAGTCGCAGCTGTTTTAAACTCATCGCAGTACATTTCCAATTAGGGAATGACATTATGTGTTCTTTTGTCATATTTTTCTTAATTGTTCCAATGTATTGTTCTTTCATTCCACATGAACTGTGAATGTTCAGCCAGTCACAGTCTACACCGTTCCAAATGGAACTCTCTGAATACAAACATTCAGCAAAGCACCAGAAAAATGCAGCTGAACAAATTTGACAGTTGTTAGAGCTCCAAAATCTACTTCCTTACTGTGTGTCTCTTTGCATTTTATCACCTTGGAGCAGATCCACAGTTGTGCAGCTGTAATAAAGGAATGCCTTCCTCCGCTTTCCCCTTATTTTGTCTCCAACTCAGTCTCTCTATTATACTCCATGCAAAAAGTACCAGTTCTTTTTATTCAGGCTGTTTATTGCTCTCTCTCTCTCTCTCTCTCTCTCTCTCTCTCTCTCTCTGCATGAGTTATTTTTCCATGGTTACTGCTAACAAAGGCCTGTCCCATTGTGTCTCTTCCTTCTGCTCTGAACTGGGAATTTTCTCATTTATTTCTAGTGTGTGGATGTGTGTTAGGATTATGCTTTGATGGTGTTTAACTGTGTGCTTATAGCAGTCTTAGAGTCTGTCTTTTGTAAACTCCAGATGGCGCTGCATTCATATGGCAGAGAGCACAGATCTGAACGCCCTGTCACAAAGCACACATCTACAAACACACGTTCATATAAACACAATTGCACCTTAACATTTGGACTGATTGATATTGATTTGCTTGACAAAATGTGGTGAGGGATAACAGGTGTGTCTGCTGCTGTAATATTGGGTATACGTTTAAAAATACTCAAGTTATGTTATCAAGTTTCTACCACTACACATGTAATCGCAGAACATACAGTAGTAATGATAGCCTTTCCTACAGGCAGTCATCCAAAAATGAGTTTTACCTCTCACCTCTTTTCCAGCTGGTCATGTTCCCTCTGTCTCTCTCTCTCACACACACACACACTGGCTCTCTCCAGCACCTGTTTGTGTCAAAAGTCAAACACATGACCCCAGTCTTTTGCCATACATTGGTTTTGCCCTAATAAGTGCATAGGGAAGAAACTAAACTAATACAACACTATAGACACTTTAGCTAGATCCATGGGCACCACTTGCTGGCAGACACCCTTCTTCATCACGCTGTATCCCAGTTACCCAAAGGTCTCACAACCCACCAAGCCCAGACTCACACATGCACACACATAAACACGTAGATGACAGCAACAACAACATAAAACCCCTTAAATAACCCCTTAAACAGCCCTAAACAGTCTCAGCATGCTGATAGCTCCCCCATGAGCTCCTAGCCCTGCCCAACTTCCAGGGTCACCACAGTATTTTGCAACTGTATGCAGTGTCTATTTCTGTCTAGCTTTGCAATTGATGTTCAAGTGTGTAGTCTATGATGACTTGGCAGCCATAAAACCACTGGTGAAGACGTACATATGGAGGCCAATAAATGAGCCAGCAGTAGTGAAAATCTAATTATTGCCCATGGCAGATATGTAGTAACAATTAACTCAGCAGTGTGAATTTGAATTTCGTCCTTCATATGATACAAAGAAAAGCTTGTCATTTTATCAACTAACAATAATATCACATTAGAGAATGAATGAAAATTGCAGATGTCATTAATACCGTCAGTACATTTAACTACAGAACACAACTACATAACTCCATATTTGTGTTTGCATGGTCATTTAGCCTTCGCTGATAGTTTCAGTCAAAGTCTGTTGCCAAAGACACATAAACACATAGTTTTTCCATTGATTAGTTTTTCCTCTGAACTGTAGTCCAAGACTAAGCTTAATCCCTGTCTGTACTAATAACAGGAGATAGGTTTGGAGAAGATCAAACACGCAGGAAAATGATGATATGCATTAAATGTGTGTGTGTATGACAGTAAGACTCTTTTCCCCAGGAAAATCCTGAGATGGAAGATAAGGTGTGGCTTTCCCTCTGTAAGAAAAACCCAGATGTTCCTATAAGATGTTCCTATAAGGCTCTGAGTTTAGTTGCAGTGTGTTAAGGCTTGTTCAACTGGGTCTGGCTTTATTCTGCTCTACACCAGGAACTAGATTTAACTCTTTTTATCTCAGCAGAGCTCATATTCAGAAGGCTCCAGTTTTTTAAATTATATTCACTAAAACATAAAGAAGAACAGAATGTCAAAGTCTCTCTTCTTTAACACAGCAAGACTACTCGTGTACAGTTATGGTTGTCTTGCAGCAGGAAACCACTAAACCCTGCATAGCTGTGGCCTTTCAAGAATTCATTTTGACACCACAGTTTTGTCATCTCTAAAACAGTTGACACGTCTTAGTTAATAGTGGACTGGACTGAAGTTGATTAAAGATGGCGATGATGGTTCACATATGTTACACGTTGGGGTTTAGCTCCTAATGCAGTTCGTCCTAACACTGATAAAGCCTGGTTTTATTATTATTATTATTTTGGTAGCACTAATCTTTTTAGTATGCTGACTTTGCTGAAAACTTTCTACAGTTCTTACAGTCTACTCATGATCGAAACCCTCCAGCCTGGCCCTGGTTGACCACAGAAGGAAGCTGTTGACCAAATGGAGCAAACAGGAACAGATGTTTGCAAAAGCCTTTGAAAAGCACATCAACTTTCTGATAAAAATCTCCACTGTAAATAATGCAGAACCTTACACTCTTGTTATGACAACAGCGCATTTACTGTCACGGTTACACCAAAAAAAAATAAATAAGAGAGAGAGAGAGAGAGAGAGAGAGAGAGAGAGAGAGAGAATCAAAGGACAATAGTCACACTTGGGTCAGCTGCATCCTCTGAAATTCATCCTCGTGCTTCAGAGGAGGAGCTGAGTCTGTTATGAGGTGTAGTATTTCCTGTTTAATGTTTTGGTGTGTGTAACACTAAACAAACCAATAGCAACTACATTTTCAACTCATCTTCAGCTGCACCACAGTAGGAGGATAGACACTGAGCATAGCTCTAAATACACCTGAGAGATTGAAGCCATGTCAAAATGCTAATGCTTTTGCTTAGTTGGCCTTGATCAAGACAAAAGATGAACACCAACATCAGGTTATGTCAATGTGATGGTTAAAATCAGTCTCAGGATTTAAGAATTAACTTGGAGGTTTAGTTAGAGGTTCTCTGCGCAAAGAAGACACATCAGAAAATAAAAATAAATATCTTTACTGTCCAAAGAATACATATTTGAACAGAATAGTCACTAGAAGAAAAACCTTCTTAACTTTTAATTAAAAGTAAGTGTAAGAAGATTTAAATCCAAGGATGTTTGGAGCATTTCTATACGTCCATTCATCATGAAATATTCACACAGTATGAAGGACAGCTGCTGTGTTTAAATGAAAAAAAAAGTCCACAAAAAATAGATACAAGTTTTCCTTTGGGTGGCAAAAATATGTGGTAAGACAATGACTTGTCTTGGTATTTTAAGCAAAGGTGTAATGCTGGAGTACGCCCTGGAGGGGGCATCAATCATCACAGGCAACACACACTCACACCTATGGACACTTCACCTACCAATGTGTTTTTGGACGATGGTGAGGAAACCTGGAGCACCTGGAGGAAACGCACGCTGACACGGGGAGAACACACCAAACTTCACCCAGAGTGAGACTTGAACCCACAACCCCAGGAGCTGTGTGACAGAAACTACCTGCTGAACCACCCTACGGTCCAAAACTGATAATTAAAAGATGACAATAATTCAGCCTAGCAGAGGCCATGTGTGACTCCACAACATCCCCTGATGTGAGTGTATTTTAGCAGTGTTAACATCTCTAATTGGAATGGACACATTACAGAGATAACAGAGAACACGACTGGCCTCCGGGTTTTGCTTTTCCACAGTGAAATCCCTATTCATTGAGTATTAATGTCTGTTTGATTTTCAGAATTCTGCTGTTTGAGCAACTACATCTTATTCCTACAGTCACTGAACTGAGCACATGGTCCAAAAATACTGAGGGTGGGAAACAAGAAATACTCTGACCTCAGGTCAAGGAGGACACAGAGAGAGAGGAATAAAGAACAGAGCATAAGTTGTGCTTGGTGCAGATGGAGAAAAGATTTTGCATGACTCTGTTTGACCTCGACCCCAAATCTGTCAGTCTTCTCCTCTTCCACATTCCATTCCACATGTAGTTTCTTATAAGTTCTAATCTGTAAGGTTTAGCCATTTTGATGCAGGGCTCTGTGGACCACCATTCCCTCATTCCATCTCTCCCTCTCTTTCTCTCTCTCTCTCTCTCTCTCTCTCTGTTAACACAGCTGTTGTTGTCCTCCTGCCTCTCCTCTCTTAATTCTTCCGTTGTGCTGTCGTCCACCATCCCCCAATTCTTTCTCTCTCCTCTTTCTCCCTCTTTCTTTCCCTCCCTGCCTTCACCCCGCCCTCGTCTAATGGCTGTGTGGTGACGTCACGAACAGCCGGTACAGATCAACCAGTAAGATTACACGAGCTCGCGCTGCCCTGCTCTCATGTTCTCTTTCCCATCATTCAATCGCTCACTCTTTTCCCTCTCTCCGGTTCTTCTCGACTGTCCGTCTCTCGCTCAACCGACACAATGGTAGAAGCTTTCCTCGGCACGTGGAACATGAAAGAGAGCAAGAACTTCGACGAATACATGAAAGCTCTCGGTGAGTATGAGGAGAGCGTAAGGGCGCGAGCAGGTGCTCGTGTGCTGCCCTAGCGCTGTTAATCGTGAGGTGAGGGGAGCTCTTCGCGCATGGGCGCACGTGCGTTATATGGTGTTGGGAGTATAAAAAGTAATGTAGGGCGCGAGATAGAAAATACACCCTTAATTACGTATAATTCGGGGCAGGAAATGTGAAAGCAGGTGTGGGCGCGATCGCTGCATGTGGTGCAGGGAGGCTCCCGCATGCAGATGGCTCGATATACTGCGTGTATGCGCTGCTATACCACGCACCACGTGTACGTCTGGAAATCTCAACGGGGCGTTTCCAAAACAATTTTTTTATCTTATCTTATTTATTTATTTATTTTATGCATCGTATGTACGTCTATAGCCCTGATCCCACTGAGTGCGTATTATCTCCTACATGCGTGGGCGTTCACTTTTTTCGAGGGCTTACGGATCTATAAAATAATATGAGCGTCTAATCTCAAAACATGTTCCAGCTTAAATATGCAGTAGTTTCTAAAGGCTCATCAAACGCCCTCTTTTCCAGACTATAGCATTGTGTACTGAATCGTCGTTAGACCCGTTCTGAGACGGTCCGTTATTCCTCCTGGGTTTAATTAGTCTCCCTTCATTCATTCATTAAACCTCTAAAAACCCCTCTGTTCAACCAAACCCTACACCTTTTACCTTCATTCAGGAATTGTAGACCTATGTATGTGCAATTAGTCCCTGCCTCTGTCTCCACTTTCCTATGCAGCTTGAAATCTATGTCTACAAGATGTCAGGATTGGTCCCTTAAGTTTGTGACATAAGAAACCCTGGCTGTCTGAATCCACCTATTACAGACTGTCTTTGGAACCCTGCAGTTTCGAACGCAGAAATCCTCAGTCATGGAGCTGACTACTTATTTTGTTCATCTTTTAGCATATAAACAAATAAGGCAAAACAAGGCAAAAACCAAACCAACTTGATTTTCTCTGGAGGGTGTTTTTAACATGACGTTTGATGAAGGTTCTTCAGTTTGAAGCCAAAATAAATTAATTATTTGAGTAGTTGTAAGCCCCTATGCCTGCAGGTCTCAGTTTTGTTTATGAAGTTTCACAGTGTGTTCGGTGACAGTGTTTTATAAATGTTTCCAGTTTGCCTGTATTGACTTGAATCATTTGCAGCTCAAGTGTGTTTGGTGGGAAGAAACTCTAGGCTAAACACGTACAAGCCCGCAGCACTGCACCGCCTCTGCTGATCTCTCACACTACCTCATGGACACAATAGACATTTGTTGAGCTGATATAGGGTTCAGGGTCACAGCCTGAAGCGGAGGAGGAGGAGGAGGAGGAAGGGATGGTTGCAGGGAATGAGTGGATGATATTGTGTGTGTGTAGGGTAGAAATAGTGGGCCCTTCCTTGGCGATTTCTTTAATGCTAGTGTCTGACACTAAATATAATTCAACTTTGTGTCAGAAGTTGGATCTCCCCCCACCCCCCAACCTTTCCACACTGTATTTAAAGAACAAATCAATACTTGCACATTACACTTTGTCCATGCAAGCTGGGGAGTGTTGATTTGACCGTTTTGACCGTTCCAGAGTTTGGTCATCTGCAGGGACACAATTCACCCATGATTAACCCATGAATTTCAGTGGGGGTGGTGTGTGTGCACGCAAGAGGAAAGCCATTGTACTGAACGAGTCTAGACTTAGACTGTCTGTGGATGTTTTAAGCACACTGAAGCAATTATTCCCTGCAGGAACAGAACATGTGATTGTGGGCCTTTCAGTACACAGAAGTGTTTATATTTTCCTTCGTGGAATAACTGTCCACCTACATTTGTTTTTAGCTAAACATTCATGTGCACTCTACTGGGATACAGACAATCTTCTGTAGACAAAGCATTGTGACTGTTGAAGGTGTAATTTTATGACCCTGGTGTTTGTATGCGTTTCATTTAATGTTCTTTGTTTGCCAGGTGTGGGCTTTGCAACACGTCAGGTTGGTAACATGACCAAACCCACCACCATTATTTCCCAGGAAGGAGATGTCATCACGTTAAAAACCGTCAGCGCCTTCAAGACCACAGAGGTCAAGTTCAAAGTGGGAGAGGAGTTTGACGAGACCACTGCAGATGATCGTAAAGTCAAAGTATGTGCATGAATTTCAAACGCAGTTTTGTGAAAATGCTACTTTAGTGCCTCACAATAAGCCATTTTTGTTAACTAGTCAGACTCTAGCGGTTGAATGAATATGTATATAATAATAGAAAGGTTGGCTTTATATATATTTAAAAACAGTGCTACTTCATGAGGTTTAGCCAGAGAGCTTGTATGAAATGTGAACATATTTTCTTGACTGTGGGGAAATATCCAAGTGTAGACAGATCACATTTTGCATATTAAGTAGCTTTCTCTTCCTTATTTTTCAGTCGTTGGTGACCATTGATGGCAATAAGATGGTACACATTCAGAAATGGGACGGCAAAGAGACATCTCTGGTCAGAGAAGTCAACGGCAACAGTCTCACACTGGTCAGTACTGTGATGTGTCAGCAGTTGATAAAGCTTGCTGATCGGAGACGTATTAGTTGCTGACTGGGGTGTTGTATGTGCAAGCACGCTTGTTTGCTGATTCATCTTACATTTTTATTTTTTTTTTTACAGACACTAACCCTCGGCGAAATCATCTGTACGCGGTCCTACATGAAAGCAGAGTAAAATTAAACCAAACCATCCCACAATCCTGCCCTGGTCCTGCATATGCTCTCTCTTTGGTCAAGTGTATTTCCAAATGGTTGTCAATAGTCCTTGTCCACTTTCTTTGTACCATACCTCCCAAAAAAGGGAATAAAACTACAGTTACACCCAGAATTTGTATTTTGTGGCTTCATTCATCTTTTTGGACAAAAGTTGCCCTGCAACTGAAACGTGTATCTACTCTTCAGATTCCTCACCTTAAGCCAGCATACTGTTGGTGCTGCATCACTGTGCCAGAGCCATCACAAGTCCATCACACAGCCTATTTATATCAGTCAGTATTTCCATCACCAGCTCCAAGACAGAGGTGCTGTGTTAGTGTGCTAGGTCACTGCATATTGGTCTGGAACTGTTCTGTATGTTTTCTAATTTAGGAATGTTCTTATATGCTGTGTTCCTATGACGTGGGATCTAATTTGAGCGCAGAAGTATCTTGTGTCTGTTATGGTGTGCAAAGAGGTCATGCAGGACTAAACTGCTTGACCTTTCACCCAGAAACTCACTGAAGACATTGAACATTTACATGAACATTTACATATTCATAAAAACAGGTCTCAAAATTGATTTTGGGTTTTCCAAAATTACCAGCACAAAATGATGCTCAGTCCTAAAAGCCAGTATCTCACAACCCTCTCTGTACCTGTGAAAATGACCTATGACACAATCCTTTGGAAAACAAATCCCAGGACAAACACACTTTATATGAAAAAAATTTACAGAGGCTTTTGCTGATGCACACAATACAACATTAAACAGCAAGAAACCACAATTTGATGTAGACTGCATTCACTTGTGAGTTTTATGTTTGTGCTTCTTGTGCTTTTTCTTCTTTTCGGAATGCGTATGGGAATGTTTTGCTCTTTTGGTGTCATCACAGCTGTCAGATGAAGAATTCTCTCTTTTTCTGTCTTTCTTTTTCTTCTCTTTTTTAGCTTTTTTTTCCTGTGAGTCAAAGCAAAAAGTCCTATGAAACAGCAATGTAAGGATATAAAGAACACAGCAGATTAAGCACTGATCTAGTTCCATGAACTGATAGAGGAAAAAGGAATGAAAGAATAGCTTGATAAATGAGAGTAGAGTTATGTAACTGGTCGCCTGCTGGGTTTCCTCGTATAGTATATATCTAACAAGAGTCAAAAGGGTGTGCTACAACCTTCTTTCGTTTCTGAGGCTCTGATTGGGTGCTCTGGCTGGCTGGTTCCTCCTCCTCTTCTGGAACCAAACTATACTGAAGCCCAGGCTGTGAGAAACAGTCCTTTGCAAAGTGACCTGAGAGCAAACACATGCATGGACACACACATTAAGACCTTGTGCCTTTGACTTACTTTGATAGTCCCACACAGCTGTCATGACAATTGTTCAGCCTCTGGCCACACCAGTACCACTGAGAAGATTTACAACCAAAACTGTGATAATGCACACTCTTCTGGATAATCCAATTAACAGTATACGCATGTTGCAGTTCTTCAGAAAGACAGAAAATATTGATTCATTAACACAGGGCTAGACATGCCTGTATAAACTCAGACTAACAGGTGAAAATGAAGTGAAAACTTTGTGAAACTTATCATAAGGTGATGTTGTAGAGGCTAAGATGTATATTTTTTCCATTTTCTCACCTGTACACCCGCACTTTTTACAGGTGGTGTTAAGCACAGCCTCTAGAGTGATCGGCTGACTCGTATGATCATGGAAGCGCCTTCGTCTGCGTGCATCCTGCCTATGAGCACCATCATATGATATGTACACAGGCCACATTAATAAGTTGTGTATGATTAGGGCAAAGGAGAAGCACATTAAGCCAAAATGCAAAATAAATATTATAAAGTGTTTGTATGGGAAACATAAAAACCACTTACTCTGCCATAACATTGTTGGGATCTAGGTCCCGCCCTGTGCCTTGATTGACAGCTTTCATGGAGAAAGAGAGTTTGATTTTATCACTGTGAATCTGAGGCAAACAGAAACAGAAACATAGAGGCTGTTTAAAATGTGCTTAGTAATATTTCTTTACAATAATGATATTGTTTAAAATGTATAAATCATATTACAATTTACACCAAATGATCACTGGATTAGGACCACCTACCTTCAATTTACAGTCATTGTCAATTTGATCAGCGCCATTGATCAAACAGGAGCACTTTGTTGTTCTACAAATTAGTGTCCTATTTTTCTGCATATTTTCTTATCCCTATTTCACCCTGCTCTTCAATGGTCAGGGGGACCCCCCCAGGACCACCACAGAGCAGGTATAGTTTGGGTGGTGGATCATTCTCAGCACTGCATTGACACCGACGTGTTGGTGGTGTGTTATTGTGTGTTGCACTGGTATGAGATGATCAGACACAGCAGTGCTGCAGGAGGTTTTAAACCCCCCAGTGTTACTGGTGGCTAGAATGTTCCACCTACCAAAAATATCCAGCCAACATCCTCCTGTGGACACTAATGTCCTGCGTCCATTAATGAAGGACTAGAAGAAGACCAACACATACAGTGCAATAACAGATGAGCTACTGTGTCTGACTTTGCATCTACAAGGAGGACCAACAAGGTAGGTGTGTCTAACAGAGTGAACAATGAGTGGACAGTGTTTTATGCCAGCTTGTGCCAGCACAACACACTATCACATGACCACCCTCTCATTGTCACTGCAGCGCTGAGAATGATCGATCACACAAATCATACCTGCTCTCTGCTGGTCCTGACCATTGAAGAACATCAGATGGTCATCAGTCTGTAATTGTAGAACTACAAAGTGACCTTGTATGCTCAGTGACGCTGAGAGAATGGACAGTGGGTGTAGAAACAAAGGTAGTCATAATCTTCTGATATAAATGTGTATACTGACAAAAACACAGTAGCATACAGAAAGCTCAAATTGTACATTCTGTATATGCAAATGTGGTACTGAGCGCAACAGAGCACCAGCAAAGTCTCTGAATGTACTGTTGACAAATGGCTGGGTTTTAAAAGCAGTCCATCACCAAATTGTAGGTGATATTTAAGTATGCAATTTAAGAGTTCATTAATTCATATATTTTTAATATACATTTAAGATATATTTTAAGTACAAGAAATTATGCAGAGAAACAGAAGGACAGTCTGTAATTGTAGATAAAATGGACAATGAGTTCAGAAACAAGGTAGGTGTTCCTAATCCAGTGATTCTCCAGGTTATACATAAAGAGAAAATAATGTATATACAGTCTCATGAGACAAAATCAGTTATTGTTGTACTGTATTTTCTGTTTGCACTTAGGTGTGTACCTCTTTGCCGATGACTTTAATCCAAACCTGCTCACCAACATCAACAATTTCAGCAGGATTATCAACTCGAGAGGCAGACATCTCACTCTTATGAACCAAACCTTTGAGAATCAAAGAACAACAATACTGCTGAATGGAAACAAATTTATGATCCCATTGATCCTAGGAACAGAACAAGGCAAATCCTGTATTTACAGGACCACACATTACAAGAGAACAAAGCAACAAGTGAACAAGCACATCATTCATGCCCAGAAACTTTACAAATGCACTAAATTACAATACATATAGCCCCACTAAGGCCTGAAAGCTAACAACTGTTAGTCAGTAGAAGTGTATGTGTTCTGTACAAAATTATAAAGGTGTGCACATCAAAGTCTACAAATCTTTGCACAGACTACTTGTGCAAATTAAATGGTACACTGCTAATAGCTGAACCATCACAGGCAGTAACCTAAAGTGTAAATGGTCCTATTTACATTTAGTGATGCCCTGACTTATACACGTGGACACTCATCATAAAACAAAGTGGTGAGTGTGAAGTTAGTTCTAGTTTTGTAGTAGTAAAATCCTCTGCTCCTCAGGGAAAGCTTTATACCAGATGCTGGAACATTGCTGTGTATATCTGACTGCCATGTTCAATCATGTTTAAGAGCATTAATGAGGTCAAGTACTAATGCTGGCTGATTCATTCCAGAGCGCAACTGCAATTCAGACCCATCCTAAAGATATTAGTTGTTGCTCCATCACTCAAGCTATATTGGAGCAACTGAACACGTGTTAAAGTAGCTCAGTTAGCTAATGTGAATGGTTGTCTATTTTAAAATTGGACAAGTAGTGTACCTTTTGCCAGACAGCAAAAGCCTGTAAAATAATTGTACCACTGACTATGCCAAGGGACACACTGAAGCACAGTACACCAGAGGTGGATTACTGACCAGGCCAAAGAACAGTACCCAGAAGTCTTGTGGAGACTTTGAACAGACAAACTGAAGATATAATCATTAGCTGAAAAAAATAATAAAATAAATGAAGCTGAAGTTATAATTAATTATATTTTACTTTAGTGTCTTTAAATTGTATATTTCTAATGACAGGTGCTGCTATTCAATACTTATGGGATGTTTATGACAGTATGTTCAACATCTGTTTTCTTTGAAATATCAATTTCTTTGTGTGAAAAGAAAATTAAAAGAAAAAGGCAAAAGTGCACTATTGTTGGATTTCAATTTTCTACTTTTCTTTGTGTTCACGGCAAGACTTTGGGAGCCTTCAAAAAAGGTTTGTGCCAAGGTCACTTGCAAGAACATAAGCTGTGCCTGGTTTGTGTTAAAACTTTCCAAAAAAGACCCAGGACTTGACCACCCTGTTAACTAACCTTGTTTTCTGTATCCTGGAATTTTGACAAATGCTCCATAGTCTGTCACGGAAGCCACCTGCAAAAAGGGAGTAGGAGAGAGACAGTTTGATACAGTGTGTGTAAGTGAGAGCTAAAAAGACTATATTGTATGAAGAGAGAATGTGTGCTATTCTACTACCTACACATGAATTTCAAAAGATTGCCCCCCTGTTTAGTGCTACATGTATGTGATGGAATAATGGCTTTCATGTTTGAACAGCTGCACAACTGCACAACAAAGCCATCATTTCATGACCCACTCTAACGAGCAGGGAGCTACTTGGTCTCTGTGTTTCAGTTGGTGTTAGGTCTGACCTCTCCTCGTAGGATGCTGTAAAGTTCTGGCAGTCCATCCAGACCAGCTGGCTCTCTAGGACCATCAGCCATTGTTTCTGAAGAACAAAAAGAGAAACTAAAACACCTGTCCCATTACTCACTTTCAGGCTTGCATGCCTATTTAACGTGGGCTTTTTTAAATGTGCTGTTAGTGAGGGTTGGGGTGTACAATTCTCACAACAGAGAACCTGTATCCAGCGTAGTTTGATGATTTTTCTGCTCTAGTACATTTGATTCAACTCATCTATTTATTGCTATCTTTATTGAGTGGGTTTTAGAAGGGAAATCACAAATCCTTGCTGGACACTGACCCCCAAGACATGAGTTGTGTATCCCTGATGCAGGATATCCCATATTTTTTGCATTTTCCCCACACTTAAGTCCAGCAATTAATGGAGCACTCTCCGTCTAACAGGCCGCACCTCCACATGCATATGAGAACCATAACACTGCAGGGTTACCCATTTCACATTTTGCTGATCAAAGGGATGCTCACAAGCACCTTCATGCCCTTATTGCTGCCTTTAATTAGAACTGCAGATGCAGGCTCAGCAGATGCCTATTAACCAAAATGACTAGAGATACAGGCGAGGACCAATCAGAATGGACACTATCTGACGAACATGTCCAAGAGAACGACATTAAGTAGTGAATATGAATTCTTCTGTTCATTAATTTAACTGGTTACTGAGTTGCATTATACTGCTCATGTGTAATGAGCCTCTGTAGAATTTAGCTCATTTAAATTAGATCATTTAAAATCACAAGTACAACCAGGCATCTGTAAAGGTTTCAGTTTTCAGATTTTAGTCTATCCCATATGTACGCATTTGAACCAGGCAGCACTGTGGTCATTTGCACTATGGGTCTGCATGCTCTTGACATGAACTCAAGTCAAATCAAATTTATTTGTATAGCACTTTTTACAATCTGATGGTTTCCCAAAGCAGCTTTACAAACACGCAGGACTGAGGCCTCCATGTGGGACTGGGCTTTTGACAAAGGCTATAACCCACAATGTACTCTGATCCAATAATATTTATTAAATCAACATATTAGAAAAAAGAAACTCTGTGCACTTAAATATTAATCTTCATCTTTGTCAAGACATTACACTAGGGGTTGAATATTTTTGTGCCGATATATGGGTGGTAAACCAGCTGGAAATCCTCCCAGCTGTTGTTACCTGCCAGTGCACCAGCCAGCACACCTCTGGGCTGCTGACACACCAACCAATATATCTTCTGGCTGCTAGATGCTGGTCGGCACACCAGAAGGCAAAATTCCTGTGTGCCGTTATTAGCCAGCACATGTCCCAGTTGCCAACAGACCAGCCGGCAAACCTCCTTGCTGCAGACACATCTTCATGCAGCTGTTACTTCCCTGCTGATGGGGGCTGGCTGGCACACCATCCGGCAGACTGTTACCAGCCAACGCATCCCCTAATCAGTTAGCAAAACTCCCAGCTGCTAATACCTCCTGGCTGTCAAATGCTGGCCAGCACACCTCCTGGCTGCAGTTACCAGCTAGCTCAAACAATATCATGACAGCATTCTCTATGAATTAAACTAGTGAAGAAATAGAGATAAGTGTGAGAACAGGATATTTATTTTCAGTTCCAAGTGATATCATCATTTGGGTTTTGCACAGAGGTCCAGTTGTATTTCATTTGCCATAATATGAAGCAGACACTGTAACTTTAAACCAATAGCAAATAAATGGGTCTTTTAATTACGGTTGAGATTAATTGCATTTTTTACTGCTGGATTGACCTAAAAACTCTATGACTGATTAATTAAATATATAATTAAATATTATATTGATACGTTTTTTAGAGTATTTGAAAATGTATGCATAATTATGCTCTAGGCTTATTTACACATATATGTAAATAGTAATTTTATAATGTAGAGTCTGTATAGACAAGCCACAAAAAGCTCATTTTATGCAGAATACTTGTGAACAGAATATGCTCAGTGTGTTTGCATGCACTTAATACAAACATAACTGGATTTCTGCAGTCATCTAATTATTTAAGTGGTCACACAAACAGCATACTCAAATTTCTTAGATCAAATTAAGGCCTAGATACCCAATCAAAAAATCCCACATAAAGACAGATGGATTTTTAGCTCAATAATCAGATTTCTCAAAGCATGTATACTCATACCCCAATTAATTTTTGTTTTTTCTGTATGTGCTTTCAGGCAAACACAACTGGACAGAGTTTAGACCTCTCAAACAAAAATTTTGAAATGTATTTGCTAGTCTGTGTTTGAAAATTCATTACACTTGTTCCCACCAGTTCTTACTACAGACACAGTCCCAGCCAGCACGTTCCTGTCTGTAATGGAGGGACATATATGCTTTGTCCTAGAACAGCTGCTCAGAAGCCAGGTGGTACCCTAACTGGTACCTGCATAAAGGAGGTGTGTTGACTGGCGTTCTAGCAAGCAAAGGCAGGTGGGAGATGTACCGGCTGGTGTGGCTGCCAGTATCCAGCAGTCAGGAGGCGGGCAACAGGGCCAATATCTGGCATCTAGAAGGCAACTAGCACAAAATGATTAAGCCCCTCTCTAAAAATGATCTGGAGGGTCATGTGTTTGAAAACACTGAAGTTAATCAGAAAAGCACATTTATTTTACCTGAATACTGTTAACTCGTACAATTTAAAGGAGACCTTAACTGAGTATGCCCCACTTCTCTAAACAAGCTTCTGTGGTCTTGAAACTTCACGAGAATATTATTCACCCCTAACAACGTCAGGAAACGTGTATACATCAAAAAGGACCTTAAACTGGGACACGGCCTGCGTTCGCAGTGTAGGTGCCAGTTAGGTAAATCACTACAGCATAAAAGGGTTTGTGAAGAGAATCTACAGAACTTACTGCTCTCTGTTAGTCTGGTGTTTGGAAAAGGAGTCAGTATTGGATGATCCTTTCTGGGGATCGCAATTGTTTCACTTTAGGGAAGCTGGCACGATCCCGTCTTCAAGACAAATGTCGCACATTCCTTTACTCTTCTGTCCGTGTGTAAATCTATTTCTGTAGCGTGTTTCTAATCTTTATGGCGGTGAACCGACCCACGCCGTTGTTGTTCTACTCTGAATTCTGCTTCCTGTCCCAACGAAGACAGCAACCAATAGGAGACCGAGTTGCTCAAACGGACGAATCAAAACGTCTCATTATCACGGATGTGTTTCCCCTCTTCCTCTGTGTGCGGGTAATGGTGGACAGTAACACATCCATTCATCAGAGTCCAGTCCGAGGCAGAAAGACACGTTAACTCTGAGCGGAGACCAGATCTTCTTTCTCTCCTCGAACTGTAGACCGTTTGTAGGCGATGATCGAACCGAAGAAGCGCGGCGCGGACATGGCTCTGGTTCCCGCCGCAATAAAGAGACCCAGGAACGAGCTGGTGTCGGCGGCACAGAGTCAGCAGGTCACCGCCATGGTAAGCGCGTCAAAACACATATTCACAAAACAACAAGACACATACACCCACTCACACTAATAAACCCCTCTCACACAACAGCACAAATGTGTAGTTCGCTGCTGTGTTAGCCAGCGCCATGTGTTTACATTCACGAGACTGTTCACTGTGTAGCCACATGTTAATCAAATATTATAAACAGTTTTTTTTTTAAATAAAAAGCTGCAGAATTGAAACATTGCAAAAAAAATGTCAGTGGTGTGATGTGAAATGCTCGGTTGTAGAGAGACTTTAAGTTCACCTCCAGGCCATAATCAAGTTTGTACATTGTCGTCATGCCCTTGTGGTAGCTCTTAAACACTCACTAGAAGATGTATCGTGAGAAAAAAGAATCAGCTCCATGGCTGAACTTTTCAGCGTTTAAAAATAGTGTTCTAAAGACAAATGGACAGTTTCAGGCAGCCAGGGTTTGGTTTGTCATAAATCAGAGGAACCAATCCCAACACTTTTTGAGGCTTTAAGCTTTAGATGTGTGTGGGAAAGTGTGTGAGTTGATATAGAGTTGGGAACTAATTGTATATAATTTAAGATTCATGTATTAGATTTTTTTCCTTTGGAATAACCTCTAAATATGTAATTCTTGGGAGTGAATATGAGAGCTTTGGGTTTCATTCCATGATATTACAATGGGCAATTTAATGTTTTTGATACAAAATTTTTCATTGCACACATTGAAATCCCTGGTCCTTAGTTGAGATATTTCCCTAAGATTCTACAATAACAAGGCATCGAAAAAAAAAAAAAACTCTCTTCCAAAAAGGATTATTAAAAACATCTCTGTAAAACAAAAAGTTTATAGAGATGTTTCTTGCAACTTGGTTATTCTCTCCCACCATCAGTGGGAGCATACACGTATTATAGACAATGTTATCACCCTCGGTTGTTCCATAAACAATCTTCCTCTCAAGCATCAAGGTTATAAACCGATGATACACAGGCAGAGAAGAGATGAACAACTCTGAAAGAGTTCACAGTGACCTAAAAAGAAAGTATAAGAGAATCTAATAATTTATTACTGCATAATTTAAAAACCTAATTTTGTTACTTTCACATGAAGATGGGTTCACAAATATGAGTAGAATTATTGAGACTTAAGTATCAAACTAGCCCATCCCTTTAACCTTGTACAATTGTTCAGCAATTCCGCAAATTATATTAGCTGGCAATTTCCAGACCAAATCTTCTGAATTCTGTATACTTTGTAAATTAACATAGTTTTATATTTGAACATACCAAAACGGTAACGTTTTATAAACTATTTCTTTATTTACTTTTGTTGCCATGAATTGCACACCAACCAGCCACAGCACCAAAACCACAAACAACCAAAGTGAAAGACTCAAAAAGTTCTATTCTGTCACCATAAATCTCGTGTGTTTGATCTTTATCTTTCTGAATTGCTTTATCAGGGGCCTCCTCGCAGCTCCAGTTTGCAAGCTCCTATAATGCTGCTGTCAGGGCATGAGGGAGAAGTCTACTGCTGCAAGTTCCATCCTAATGGAGCCATGCTGGCCTCTGCTGGATATGACCGTCTCATTTGTAAGATTATCCCACTGATTATATTTGTGCACTGTTTCATAAGTGTCTTGTTGATTTCATTTTGAAAACCGATGGAAATATTCCTGATTAATTTGATGATTACATACTTTATTGAAATCAGAGCCACACAAAGAGACATGCATTCACTCAACTTTTGTTACTATGTTATTGGGGTCCTCCTCCAGGGTGTGTTCCAGCCTTGCTCTCAGTGATTCTGTGTAGGCTCCAAACCCGCCCCGACCCTGAACTGGAAAAGTGGTTACACACAATGAATGAATTAAAATAAGGACACAAATGGAACACTAGGCATGGAACTCTGGGCAATTATTACGTCCGTGTGTTTGTAAATTTACTCTTCATGCTCGGTGTTGCAGCTGAAGACACAAATAATTGTGCAGTTTCTTGTAAGCTACTAGAGAACATTTACTTTTTCTACTTTTTTTTAAACATTCACATTTTGCGCATGACATGTTATTAAATTAGGTTTTTATTTACCCTGAATTTTATGAGTTTAGCACTTCATATTCATCAGCTTCATATGCAGACTTGTTTTTTTTATTTCTTACCAAACTTTTGGGTACTTTTTGGGAGGTATATTTGGGCCCTTTTTCTAAAATACTGACTGTGTTTTATGCAGTGTTATGGAATGTGTATGGAGACTGTGAGAACTTTGCCACACTGAAGGGCCACAGTGGAGCTGTGATGGAGCTTCACTACAATACAGATGGCAGGTGTGTATTTGTAGGTCTGTAAAGATGGAGTATAAAGAGCTGAACTAGGATCAGATTAACCAATTTCTTTATTGTGGTTTTAGTCTGAAAAATCACTGCACTCATGTTATTTTAAATGCCTTATCCGAGGTCTGTTTGTGTTTCAGCCTGCTCTTCTCAGCCAGTACAGATAAGACTGTATGTGTGTGGGACAGTGAGACAGGTGAGCGTGTGAAGCGCCTAAAGGGTCACACGTCCTTTGTGAACTCCTGCTTTCCTGCCCGCCGTGGCCCACAGCTTGCCTGTACTGGCAGTGATGATGGAACTGTGAAGGTAATGATGTCCCAGTGTCATGTGACACAAGTCATGTATCAGAAAGATTAATTAAAATAAGCTATTCTAGATGTCACCCTGTCACACTGCATTTGTGTGGATGAGTCATATAAAGACATTACGCTATTTTATCAACTCACATACACTGTAACTACATGTCGTAAAGCCAAATGCTTAGGAAATAGGAATTTTACATAGAAATTGTAAACTACATCATTATTTTATTAACTTGCCGTTATGAACAACTAGAACTAGAAGTCCACCAAAACTGTCCGTATTTTTGTAGGGAAGAGAAAACTTCACATGGTCTCTAGATCTTCAAAATGTAGTGAATGTGTAATACAAATGAATGAATGTGTAATAGTTCATGTTTTAATACGTTTCTTCATTATATTAAGCTTTGGGACATCAGAAAGAAGGCATCTGTTCACACGTTTCAGAACACTTACCAAGTCCTTAGTGTGACCTTCAATGACACCAGCGACCAAATCATTTCAGGGGGCATCGACAATGACATTAAGGTACTGAACAGAGTAACATTTGTATCCCTCAGTAATGTTTTGTTTTTAGTCCTGATTTGTGCATTGTGTAATATTTTCTTTTAACAAATGAATGGATGTATTTTTGATGCAGGTGTGGGACCTGAGGCAGAATAAGCTGATTTACAACATGCAGGGACACGGAGACTCTGTGACTGGACTCAGTCTCAGCTCGGAGGGATCATACCTCCTGTCCAACTCTATGGACAACAGTGGTGAGTAGCTGAGCCACAAAAATAGAGTGCAAGAGATTGAATGCTTCACCGTTTTAGTGTTTATGACTCTGAATATTGAGATTGTTTGTTCTGTGTCATGCAGTTCGTGTTTGGGATATCCGTCCATTTGCCCCAAAGGAGAGGTGTGTGAAGATCTTCCAGGGAAATGTCCACAACTTTGAAAAGGTAATTCCTCTCTTAAAAAGAAGAAATTATCTCTGCTGTCTCAGGATGTGTGAATGGATCATTACATTAATGGGTTCATTGCAATGACAGTTGAGATTCTACTTTGCGGGTAAGTTTAATTTTTAGGATTATTATCCCCTGGTGTTTCAGGGGTTAATATACCTTTTTAATATAGTCACAGTCCATCTACACTGTTGATTTTTGGTTTAGTATATTAATTGAACACTGCAACTCTCCTTCACATTTTATTTTCATATTTATTCGAACAGCAATGGTATACAATGTCAGACATGATTAGAAATGTCAGAAAATGGAAAGAAATATGCAATTGTTAATAAACAACAAGTGTAAAAAAAAAAAGTTATATTAAAGCAGTATGTCCTAACCCTGGTCCTTGAGAACCAGCAGTGTTGGAATAGAAAAACCATAACAAGGTTTTTCCAGGACAAGGAAAAGGAACATTAAATAGGAGTAATATGTTAAGTTCTGCAAGCAGTAACATATGAACTGAAAACTGAAAAATTTGATTCATGTTCTGAGTATTTTTTTTTAAAAATGATATTTTTTTTCTCTATTCCAAGAATCTTTTAAGATGCTCATGGTCATCAGATGGGAGTAAGATAGCAGCAGGTTCTGCAGACAGGTAAAAAATTTCACTGCATGAGTGGGTGTTTTTAATGCATTAAAAAAATAATAAATATATATGACTGTTTAACTCTGTACTGTGTATATCTAGGTTTGTATATATCTGGGACACAACCTCTCGTAGAATTCTCTACAAGCTTCCAGGTCATGCAGGATCAGTCAATGAGGTGGGCTTCCATCCAGAGGAACCGATTGGTAATTATTGTTTTTTTTTTTTTTATACTTTTACATTTACATTTATGCATTTGGCAGACGCTTTTATCCAAAGCGACTTATAAAAGTCTTCTTCAGGATGCATTTTTGGAAATTGGTTCTATTGTGTTGTTCTATTCTAATAGTAAGTTTTTTTGATTGATTGATTTTTACAGTTTTGTCTGGATCCAGTGACAAGCGCCTTTACATGGGAGAGATCCAGTAATGTGTGTGTGTGTGTGTGTGTGTGTGTTTGAGAGAATGGGGTATTGTTGAGGATTTGGAGAATTATATGTAACCTTGGATAAAATGTGGGATTGTTTTTTATGCTTTTAATAAACACATTTTTGAAAAATGTATGCATTGTGTTTGTGTGACCAGAAATTAACAGAGTAGCTTTTGTGAAATAATGAAAAGGAAAAATGACAAAAGTAGTATGTAGCAGAAAACTGAACTAAGTACAGAGTACCTTATAAGATTTGAACAAAATAGTTGGTACTCTTAAATTTTATTCAAATAATGCATTGTTAATATAACTTGATATTAAAATATGTTGTCATCTGTAAATGTATGTGTTGATTTGAATTTAATACAAAAACAAAATTTTTATTCAACTAAGGATTTATTTTTATTTTTTAAATTTTAACTCAACGAGTAAACTATTCTTATGATTGTTGCCATCATTAACAAGATATTTAAATTTCATGAGACTTCAGCCTCAAGAAAAAGCTGATATTGCAATGAATAGAAAGATTGTCTCAGTGCTGGAGAAAGAGCTAAGGAAAATGTCAAAATGAAAATTCAAATTCAATTGCCTCTCAATCTCAATGAATATTGTCACTGTGCAAAAAATCTCTCTCTCTCTCTCTGTATGTATGTGTATATATATGTATATATGTGTGTATATATATATATATATATATATATATATATATATATATATATATATATATATATATATATATATATTATAATGAAAATAACTTGGTAAATTTAAAGTCAAAGTAAATAAAATGAATTCCAAGAAATTATGGTTGTTTCTATCAGTCCATTCATCATAAAATTTTCACACAATGTGAAGGACAGCTCCAGTTGTGTTCAAATGATATTCTATGCTCAAAATGGACAAAAATTGAAAGTTTTTCTTTGGACAAACAAAAATAGAAGGCCTCGCTCCTAAGGGGAAATAAAACCTGACTAGATGCGTGTGGGAAAAGTTTTTTCCCTTGTGAAAAAAATGTCCTCTAAACTTAAAAAAAAAAAAAAAAGTTCTGTGAAACATCCTCTCGCGCTGGATGTGTGTTAGTTCATAGAAGACACCATGAAATCAGGAGGCCATAAATTCAGTTTGGAGCAAACCACACCTCCCGGTATCTGTTAGCTGTGTCTAATTCGCAGGTCATGGGTCCTTCTGCAAAATATGACCAACCTCAAAATCACTCGAGGATAGACTGGTAGACTTGATTATGCTCTTTTGTTAAAACCCACTGAACATCTGCAGAAAGAACTAAAACTCCTATTTTAGACTGGGCCCCATCAAATCGGGTGATTTGTTAAAAAAAAAAAAATTAAAAAGCAACTATAAAAATAACCAAGTAACAGGAAAATAAAATAAAATAAAAACTCAAAAAAGTAGTCCAGAGAAAAGCAGGGAAAACCAATAAAAAAAAAAAGGATTCGGCGAGAAGCGGCAGCAACAAACGCGCCCAGTATACTCTCACCCGGAGTCATTGAAATGAAGAACTGCTATCTATATTTAAGCTAGAGTAGGTAATTTCATAGGATCTAGCAATTGTAAACTAGCCTTTTGAAATTACCCTGATGAAAAAATCTACATTTATCCCTCCTTCCACAGCCACCCCTCACTGTGCATGAATAGGCTCTGTCTGACTATAGCTGGAGGAGTCCACTAGAGAGTGTTGGAGAGTGGACTGGAACGTGAATTTCTTCTAAATCTGTCTTTATTCGTTAGTAGGAAAACTGTTGTAGGTATTGCGGTAAACATTTCAGCCTCTTTTTTTGCAAATAGCTGGCAAGTATGTGTGAAATTAATGCATATGCAGACTTTGGAGTGCAGTCATATGGGCAGGTTGTGAGGTAGGTAGAGCAGCAGGAAGGGCACGTAGGTGGAGTTAGGTTTTTTTTTTTTTTTTTTTTTTTTACAATCCTGATGCTTCCACAATTAGTTATTATTATTGTTATTATTTCTTTGTATAGTGAGAGCATTTGATTTATTTATTAGAGTGAAGGATTTTTTTTAATATTAAACAACTAAATATGCCTTGAAGAATAAACTACATACTGTAGTTTTGAGTAATAAGAAATTACTAAGCAGACTCAGTAAAAATGTGCTCTGCACTGAAGCCACTAGACGTCACAAGGTGTAGATAATTCTTATTTACTACAAATACATGCGCCTTAATTCATTTGTAGCCTTCTAAGTTCATGGCCCATTATTATCATTATTCACAGCAATTCCCTTAAAAACTTTGTTTTTTTATATTTCTGTGATTCTTCATCAAAATGTAATGACTTTTCCAGCCTCTAAATATACTCTCAGTTGTACCAGTTTAACCAATGATGCTGCTGCCACTGGGTCCAGAGCAAACCCATTAGTAGTCTCCTTCATTTGCTGTGGACAGCTTCTCTCTAAAATGTCACTGAACTATCTTCTTGTCTTCAGATTTAAACTTTCATTCTCACTAACAATGTGTGTAATGATAACTGATTGGTTATTAGGTTGTACATACTGATAACTGTCGCACATCTTCTTCTTGTGTTCTGAGGCAGAGAGGTGAAGAGGATACACAGGAGGATTTACTTTCACACAGATTTCACAGTATGAAGGTGTAGGTTGTTTAGAAACCCCACTTTTTTGCAATCCAATCAAATCTGGATGAAAATGTTTTGTCCCACCTACAATTAATCTCTGCTGGGTTAGACTTTTTCACTCAGAGATGTTTTACACATTCGGTGTTTAAGATCAATCATTAACTCATTCACTGTCCGCTTCATTTCATTTACATAGTGATCTAATTAAGGAACACACCTGGATATTTTGATGCCCCACGACATGTATTATGGTACATATTGTACCGTGTAGTATATATCATTCATAACTTAACATTTGTAGTACATTTTGGACTACACTTCCAGAACAGGGTTTAATGACTGAAGAAACAAAGGAAGAATAATGAGTCCTGATTTAAACCTGTACAGCAGAACCTATATATATATATATATATATATATATATATATATATTCATTAGTAAATGCAATGAATATGTAGATAATACAGTATTTACCGTATTATAATGCCAGTAATGAGCATCATTAAATCAGCTGATGCTGTTTTTTGGTTTTAGATCAAGTTTAACGATAATTCTTACCTGGTACTTTAACAAAGGCAATGTTTCTGTTTAGATGTTTGTTATGTGGAGAAATTGTTCTTTACATAATGAAGGAATGAAGGGGTTCATTAAATTGATATGAGAATGTTTCTATATCACACCAAGAAGAGTTCCTCTTCTGTTACTATGTCCAACATGTTACAATATAAGAACTCTGGCGGTGCTTTGTAGAATCGTAAACACACTATCAGTCTATGTCTGACAAATGTTTTCCTTTCTTATTTGGATCCCTGTTTGCTGCTACTGCACTATTTTGTCTAAGAAATGTTTCTATATAAAAGTCATGTTTTTTATAGATTGGTTGCCTTAATTAAAGAACCCCTGGAAAACCCCCTCTTAACAGTGTATCTTTGAGCAAATCTTCACCAACCAGTGAAATAGCTTTTCCTGTTGCTTAGTGGTGTCCATTGTGTAGAGTTTTTCTGAAGAAGGGGTTGTTGTTTTTAACTAATCCAAGAATAAGATTCACTTTCATCCTGGCTTTATCTTACAACACCCCATAGACTTTAGGCCAAAACATTGTCTCTTTATTCAAAGAACGCCAGGAAACGTGTGGCATCAGGCAAAGACTTTATAAACACGTATAGCTTTCTTTGAGGGAGCTTTTAGAGGCATTACCCTCTTCAGACATCTGGTTCCCATCATCACCACTAATGTGAACATTTCTTGCTTGGTCTCCGTAGAAGAGCATTTCACCTCAAACCCATCCATTTAGTTCTTATCTCAAGCAATAGCTTTCAATCACTTTCTATTGTAGCATTTAATCACAGAGCAATGTATTGGTGAAATCTGTGGAATTCCATGAACTTTACTAATGAGCTTCGCCCAGCTCTGAGAGCAGCTGCTGAAACTTTAGGTCAGTTCAGTTTAAACATGGGGCTTTGCACAAATGAAAATCTCGCCGTTCCCTCAGAGGGTATATATTACTACGGCGTCTTATTCTTCACGTTCACCGGTTCTCCTCGCGGCTTTGCTGGGGTCTGCTCGCCGCGCCTCGTGCGTGTCTGGCTCTCCTTTGTGTGGCGGCGGGAAGGGAGGGGGTGGGGGGTGAGGGGCCGGTTTACACCCACAATCCCTTTCTCGCGCCCCCCTGTCGAGTGTTGACAAAGAACCTGAGCGGGACTGTGGAAGAAGAAGGAGGAGGAAGAGGAGGAGGAGGAGGAGGCACGATGCTCCAGCTGCACTGAAGTCAGCCTCTCGTTTCGCCGGAGGAAACCGACACCGGACAGACAGCAGCACGCGCGGAGGACTCGGTGAGTCACAAAGGCGCTTTTGTTTAGCGCGCGGATAGCATTTGTGTTATTTTCTGCCCCTCGCGCCATTTCACCCCCCTCCTCTTTCTCCTCGAGCTCCGTGTGATGCCTATCATATGATGCTGATTTCAGCGTGTTAAATGTGTCATCGCGCTCTCTCTCTCTGTTTGTGTGTGTGTCCTTTTTGTTCTCTCTCTCTCTCTCTCTCTCTCTCTCTCTCTCTCTCTCTCTCTCTCGCCCTCGGAATGAAGGCGTGGCAGAAGCGCTGCGGTTCGGTTCGGCGGAGCTCGCGGGCGACCGGAGCGAGGGACGCGGGCGGTATTATGGTCAGCGGTGCTGCCGACTGACTGACCCGTTTACCGGCGCTGAGACGGGCCCTGTCCAAGCTGGAGCTCACAGGGGACCCCGCGTTTCCGCGCCGCCTCGCGGGGCCCAAACCGTGCCTCAAGCGCGAGAGCATGGGCCGGTGCGACGGGAGGTGCACGCTGGTGGTCATCTGCTCCCTGCAGCTGGTGAGAGGAATGTGTGCGTTAGTGGTGGATTAGTGGACGACAACTGGCCCCACGCGTATGTGCCTGTGTGAGTGAATGGGTGAATAGATATATGTAGGGGAATCAGACTGAGAGAATTAATGAATGGACACTTAGAAGAGGTCATAGTGGGTGAATGAGTGAATGTTTCTATCTAGAAGAAATCAGAGTAAGTGAGTTGCTATTTAGGAAAGGTAAGAGTAAAAGTAAAAGTTTATGTGTGGAATAAGACAGAGTGAGTAAACAGTGAATGTTTACACCTAGAAGAAGTCAGTGAATAAAGGTGCAAATGTTTACATGTTGAAGAGGTTGAAAAGAGTGACTAAGTGAAAATATATTTGTGAGAGAGGTCAGAGTGTTTGAATGAGTGAAAGTTAGTGAATGAGGTCAGAGTGAATGATGTTTATATGTTACAGGTAGTGACTTGTAGGATATGTAGGTGAGTTTGAAGTTGGTGAATGAGTGAACTGATGTGTAGGAAATGTAATGTTTACATGTAGAAAAGATCAGGGTCCGTGAATGTTTAAATGAATGAATGTGTGAATGTATATGTCAAAGAGGTCAGCATGAATGAATGCTTATATGCAAGAGAAGTCATGGGCAGTGAATGAGTGAATGTTAATATGTAAGAGTGAATGACTGAATGTATATATCAAAGAGGCCTGAGAGAATGACAGAATGTTTATATTTAGAAGAAGTCAAAGTGAATGAACGGGTATATGCAGTACAGGTCAGAGTGACACAATGACTGAGTGATTATATATAGGAGAAGTTAGAGTGATTGAATGGTTGAATGTTTATATGTAAAAGAGGTCAGTTAGTGACCGAGTGAATGTTTCTTTTCGTGTGAGCGGTCAGGGTGATTGAATTGATATATATGTATATGTGGGATCAGACTGGGTGAATGACATAATGTATATGTAGATGAGGTCAGAGTGAATGAATAAGTGAATGTATATGTTAGAAAGATCAGAAAGGTCGGAGTGGGTGAACGAGTAAGTATTTTTATGTGTAGGAGAGGTCAGTTAGAAAATGAGTGAATGTTTATATGTAGAAGAGGTCAGATAGGAATGAATGAGTGACAGAAATGTATTAAGTGAATGTATTGGTAGGAATAAATTTGAGTGAGTGAGTGAGTGAGTGTATATGTCAGAACGGTTAGAATGAGTGTATATAGGAGAGACATGAATGAATGTGTATATGTAAAGACCAGAGTGAATGAAGGAGTAAACATTTATGTCAGCATGTGTGAATGAGTGAATTTGTGTGAGGAGAGAAAGCTATAACTGTAATTCTCACTCAGGGAAACCCAGACAGCTCACATGTCTGAAAAAATACCACTGTGATACTGTGAAAATACTGAGTGTCCCACAGGACTAGTTTAAGGCCCACCGCGTTAGAGTTTGTGAATATGGGGTGGTTTAGGAATGTGAACAGTTACAGAGGCACTCTGTTAGTTAGTGAAGGTATTCAATAATGTCCAAATTCTTTTAGCTACATATTTTCCTAATGTATTCAGTATACTTATTACTTTATCATAAGTAGCAAATGGCAGGAGTGAAACAGCTGTTGGCTCAGTAGGGGGCTGTAAGTACATATTGTGAAACATCACATATAGCAGTTCTAAGCAGACTGTTTGCAGCTCAATATCTATATTTGGACTGGTTTGCGAGGAGTGAATGGCACATTTTAAAATGCTAAGTGTTTATACACTGTGTCATACTCATTCATTTAAAACAGTGAGGGAACTTTGGTGTTCCATAAAACGGGGCTTCAGAACCTGCTTTTCACTGTACATTTCTGTGTGTCCTGTGTTCTGTGTATAAATGTAGGCATATTGCCCTAGATTAATGTTGGCCAAAATTCGTTTTTTTTGCTTTGTTTTTTCTTTCTTTTTTTCTCCCCCCTCAGTTATCAAGGTATACATTCATTAACACTTACAGGTTCTCAGAATTAAATATTGGTCAAAATGTACATCTGTTATGGGGTAAGTGCAGGAAAGTGGGACTGCTTTACAAATCTTAGGGCAGTTGGCTGCCCTAGTTAATGTACTTCAGTGTCTAATTGAATTGTTGTGGTATCCAACTCTGGAAATTCAATGCCCCAGATCTGTGTGTGTGATTTGTGAGTGTAAGACTTTGCTGTAAGGCGAAGGAGTGTGTGTGTGTGTGTGTGTGTGTGCATGCATGAGGGATCTCCTGAGGAAGGGGCTGTTTTCTCATAGGGCTGTGGGCTGGGGCTCCAGGCAGTTTCCATGGAAACAGCTGCAATGGAGGGCTGTGGGATTTTGTGTGTGTGTTTGAGGGAGGGAAGGAAGGTTTTTTTTGCATTTATTTACCCCCGGCCTTAATAGCCTAATGCATTTGATTGGCTCCCTTAAAGGCTCTTTTTTGGATAAATGATCCACAGATACTTGATTAGCTGCTGTGAGTGTGACTGGATGAGAATGACAGACAACCTGTTTACACTGAGCTGTAAATGTATTTGTGTTTTGCTATCACACGTCAGTCATTTAGAAGCTTAATGGGTGATTGGACCCTGGCTGCAGACAACTTGACACTTGAGCAGAGTCTGATGCCAGACAGTGTTGCTGTGATTAGGCAAGGAATGCACTCACTGCTGACAGGGTGGTACGTTTTCTGGGATGGCTCATACTCTTCTTGTTTTAGCCCTGTTCTCTTTCTCTTTTTGCCCTGGTGGTTCACAGGGCATGTGGTAGGCAGCCTGTCCATTTCTTGGATGCTTTGTGGCTTGTTTCAGCTTCAGCTGTTAATGGAAGCCAGCAACACCAGACGTCCTGCTCTTGGCTTGAGCTGCCAACAGAACATAGAGTCTGCTATATAGGCCATGCCAGCATTGCAACAGTATGCTATCAAGGCTGTATTAAAAAAGAGCCAGAGTCCAGTTCATCACAAAGCCTGTAATAACATACTGATAATACATCTGTGAACAAAAAAAATTATTTTAACTACCTTAAATATTTATTAAGGAGCATATAGGCACATGTAGGGTTCTCTTAGCACTATTTAAAATCCGTATAGGTATTTGTATTTATTTCATGAAGAAAAAAGCACATTTAATATGACTATACAGATGCATAGTGGCTGAAATGCTTCAGTGTTTTTCAGTACATTAACTTTCTGTGTACACTTGTGTGTCTTTATAGCTGGCAGCACTGCAGAGGCAGGTGTTTGATTTCTTGGGCTATCAGTGGGCTCCCATCTTGGCCAACTTCCTCCACATTATGGCAGTTATTTTAGGAGTCTTCGGGACAGTTCAGGTCCGCTCTCGATATCTTTTCCTGGTAAGTTTACAAGGCTCCCACCTGCACAACACAGCTGAGGCTTATTACATGAGGAAGAACACAAAATTAATGTCACGCCACATAGAACATTAGAAAGCAGGACATGCCTTTTTCTGGCTCTTCTATACGAAGCATGTGGTGTATTTCTTTAAGAGTTTAATGGGTAGAGTACATCATCTGTCTCTCTCTCTCTTTCTGTGTGTGTGTGTGTGTTTGTTCTCAGTATGCAGTATGGCTGGTGGTCTGGGTTGGTTGGAACTCCTTCATCATCTGTTTCTACCTGGAGGTGGGCCACCTGTCTCAAGTAAGTGATAGCAGAATGTTTGGCTCATTTAGTATTTACACAAGATTCTGAGTCTGTTCGTTTTGCAACATTCATTTGGAATCTGAAATGACTAAAATGAAGAGATGTAAGAGGATTTGAACATCTATTACAGTTAGAGAAAACAAATATTCAGAACAATGAGCAATTAATTGCTTAGACCTGCATGCAAAACCCCTACAGTGACTGGGAGAATCATGCAGGCTGCTTGAATGCTTCCCATCAAAGGGACATTACATTTTCATTGGTTAATAAACTAAGATGATAAAAAGTTTCAGTAAGACAATGACCACAAACATACAGCTTAAGATTGGTTGCTAAAAATGTGAATATACTGTAATGGCCTAGCCAATCATCTGTCTAGAGTGCCATCAAAAAATGTACGAGAAGCCTGTTTTATGAGATAATAGATAATGGTATCAGAAATTATTACATTTGACCGAACTATGTGTGTATAAATACACTTGAAAACAGTGGTTGTTTACATATTTAGCACACCTTGAAGTGAGTTGTTAAATGTTCCACAATGCACATTGTTACATTTCTGCACATGCAACAGCATCAGTAAATATGTACATGAACATGATATCAGCTTTGATCCATATCAGTGCACCCTACCTTGTCTGTTTTCAAATATTTGAATGTCTAGCAGTGTTCACATTAACTCACTCCTACTGTTTTTTCGTGAAGACTGCCTTCACATATTTTGAAAAAAGCTGGATATTGAGGTGACACCCTCTGACGTATTAAAATAGAGGGATGCATGATGTGTCATGGCTGTTGCTGGAACATAACCAGATCCTATTTACAAAAGTAGAAGGTTATCTAACCTGTACAAAATCTTTGACAGTACAAGTCCAAGCTCATATAGAATAATGCCATTATCAAAATGCTTAAAAACTGAACATTGTTATGAAGCTGAGCGGTATGATGACATTTCATGAAGCATTGAAAGACATTTTAAATTTATGAATATGAAGTGATTATCTGAAGGACTTCACCCCAAAATGGCTTTTGTAGAATATTGGTGTGTTTTTTTATATACAGAACAGAGATTTCCTGATGACATTTAACACCTCTTTACATCGCTCCTGGTGGATGGAAAATGGGCCCGGTTGCTTAGTTACAACAGTGCCTGACTCGCCATTGGCTCCACAGGACCATCATGTGATCACAGTGAGCGGCTGCCTGCTGGACTACCAGTATATAGAGGTGGTCAGCTCTGCCCTGCAAGTGTTCCTCGCAGTGAGTGTTTCACCTCCCTGAGTGTGTGCTAAGAACAGGTTTTTGCTGTTCTAACACTCTTGGTTCAGCTAATATGTAAATTACTTTTTGTCCAAACATTACTATCCAGTCAAGATTGGTTTCATGTCCAAGGTATAATTTTTCAGTTCTATATTGGAGATAAAATTCTAATATACTAGAAATATTATGGTGCATCATCAACATCAATGTCCGATAGTTATTAATGACATAATCCATCTTGCTCCAATGCTTAACTAAAAAAAGCAGACTTGTACAACAAACAAAACTTAAGAGGGAAATTGTGTAATCTGAGTTTTCAGCAAGTCATTTCTTTAAATCTTTCATGAGCTGAGTCAGTGCAGTTTAATATGTATGAGTTAACATAATACCATATGGAGCTTTATGGTCAGTTGAGGGTGCATTTCCTATGCTTAATGCTCAGTGTTGTATCTAAACACAGTTCTGTCTTTCTCACAGCTTTTTGGCTTCGTGTATGCCTGCTATGTTAGCAAAGTCTTCCTGGATGATGAGGACAGCTGTAAGTGTCAGATAAAACACATTTTTGCTATATTAATGTGAATCCACTCATTCTCATTTATACCAGACTTCTCATAGCTTCTAATAATCCTGGATTGTTCTGGCCTCCCCATCTTTGTGTAATAGTTGATTTTATCGGTGGATTTGACTCATATGGTTATCAGCCTCCACAAAAGAGTTCCCACCTACAGCTGCAGCCTCTCTATACGTAAGTGCTCTATTAGTAATAGTTACCATGACATGTATGTTTCAGTTTTAAATTTGCCTTATTTATTGTCAATTAAGGATTGCTTTTATTCTTTTACCTATTGTTTAGATATTAACAATTAGGGCTGTAACAAATAATAATTAACAGTAGTAACAACAGAAAAATGAAAAAATATATATATATATATATTAGTTGTGTTTTGCAGCATTCATTTAACTGAGAGAGGGGAAAGGAAATCAGAAAAAGGTCAGAGGGTCCTGTGGACAGGCTGAAAGAACAAGACGTGAAGTAATCAATGCTCAAAAAATGTGTTGAAGAGAGACAGATCTGTGAAATGGCAGGAAGCAATAGCAGACAATGTCTAATTTTATTCTTTTAGTTTATTTGGATTTTTAATGACAATTCCTTGAAATTTAAGGGCAATGATGAAAAAAAAATTTAAGGGCAATGAAAAAAACTTGTTTAGGCAATTTGCCCTTCAAAAAAAATAAATCAGAAAAGTAAAACTTGAATATGTCAAGTTTAATAATAATAGGCATGTTCTGCTGTTGCCTTCTGCCATCTCACATATCTCAGTCTGCCTACAACACTCTTCAAGCATTGTTTACATCGCGTCTCCTTCTTTCAGCCTATAGTATGTAGATAGGCCTACAATATTTGCAAATGTGGTTTAAACTTGTACAGGCTTTTTTTACTTGGCATTATTCTCTAATAACGCAGTATCAACGTTTCACATCATTTACATTTTACTATAAGTAATCTAGAGATGTACCAAGTATATGTGTATTCTCATGCCCTCAGCAGAGATTAGAGCCTTGGTTCAGTTTTTGTTAGATTTTCTCTACAGAAGTATACATCTATGTTATGGATATGTGTGTGTGATGTCTAAGCACTCGTTAGACTACAGGCTGAACATGTTTTCACCAAAAATTGAGACCGTTGGTAAGGGTGTGCAGAGAGTTTAACTTGCACAGGTTATTTTCTTACTGGCACAGTAAGAGCCTCCCAATGTCTTCTATAATGCATTGTCTCCAAAGTAAACCTTTTGTGGTTGCCTCAGTGTCTCTCTGTTTTTTAGGGCTGGATAAAAGTAGAGGTCCACTTCACCGTGCATTTGAGTGGAGCAGCAGCTGAACTTTGAAGAGATGCCGTCCTGTGCGTGGTGGGATTAATAGATTTACAAAATTCAGTCTCCATGTTTCTGAAACTGTCTCCCTCTGCTGGCAGAAAAATGAACTCCACAGACACTGTGCGCTCACTGACTGGGAACAATGCTGTGGGCTAAAGCTTGTACTGCCACACTGTTGAGTGCGTGTTTCAGTGTACCCTGAAGTGCACAAACCAAATGCCCAAAGCATTTTGAACACTACAAAGCGAAGACCTACCGCAGAGAGTACAAATCCAGCTCATTTCTTACTTTTGAGAGAGTAAATGTGACAAGTCAAAGTCAGTGGCTTGGAGTTAATCTTTCTGATTATGCCATTGATTACAAGAGCTGACATAACATAATGATCCCACAATTTTGAAAAAATCTGGTATGCTGATTTTTTGTGTGTGTGTTCTGCATTTATCAATTAGATGCTCACTGACACATGGCTGGTGTTGAGCACATACTGTATTCTGTGTCCACAGTATGTGCTTTTGCCCATGATCCTGGGTAGAGGGAAGGAAAGTAGGCAGAAAATATTGGATAGTGCCACTAAAGCCTCACTGTGCTGCCTGTTTGTCTAGGCATTGTAGTGGGGAAGCTGTGAGGACTACAACAGATTCTATTGCCATGTGTGCGTCTATGTGTATACATGTATGTATTTCTAGTGTATTCACGAGGCGGATAACCTTTGACCCAGGTAAACTTTGAGCTCTAGTCTGAGCTGCCCCTTCAGCTCTGCAGTATGTGTGTATGTCAGAGAGAAGACCTTTTTTCTTTATATTCTGACTTAAGCCAATACAGTGTAATGTGTTAGATGAATGTTTTAGGTGGGCTAGTTGTTTAGTCAGGGAATGTAGTAGGATTTTCTGCATGTAAATATAAGACAGATTGTTGAGAGGATGCCCATCAGGGTGGCCCTCACTTGTGTGTGTGTGTGTGTGTGTGTGTGTGTGTGTCTGGACAAAGTATGTGCTTGTGCACATAATGAATGTGGATAGCCAGTAATATTTCTTTGTAAACAACTTTACAACGAATGTATGTTCATCTACATTGCTGGTGTGTGTGTGTGTGGGTGTGAGGGACACATCTGGAGAGCGTGTTGGTTGTTAAAACTAATAAACTCTTTCTAGATTATTCTTTCTCTCTAACTGTTTCTTTAAGTCATAAGAAATGTAAAATAATAACATGTTTCCTTTCATACAGTTTAGTATCAGGGAAGGTCTTTGAGTTATCGGGTGGTGATTATGAAATTTTAAGGTTAACATATTTCTATTTCTCCTGATAGATGGTAACATAAGCAAAACTCTGAAATATTTTTAGAGACTGGTAAAGATCACAATAATTCAGCGAGGGTTGTATCTTTAAAATATATTATTATTATTATTATTATTATTAATATTATTCTTAAAATAACCATGAGCAAATAAGGTTTGGGAAAACCTTCACCCTGGGTTTAAAGTAAATCTGGCCTGTTTAAAGAAAATTACCTGAACAAATGTTTGTCCTTGTGGTCTATAGGATGAGAACATGTAGACACTGAGTACAAGATTGATGAATGAGGTTTATGACACACCAAGGCTGTTTTCATACATGGTCTCTATAGAGGCAGTACTGTATACACTTAATGTGACACCTTGAAGCCATCCAGCCACAGTTATATTATCAGTAGAGGAAACATGCAAATAATGAATTAGAAAATGCATGAAAACTCTGAACTGAATAGCAATTAAGTTTGAAATTTAATGTTTTCAAATTTATATCATGTATATAAGGGATTTAAGTCCCTTCAACCATTATTTTATTGTAATGTTTGTTCAGTATGTGTGTAAACTTATTTTTAAAAATAAAAAAATAAAAGGTATGATTCTTATTTATGAATTTCCAAGATGATGTTTAAAGAAATAAAGATTAATATATTTTAAAAATTATATATATATATATATATATATATATATATTACAAAGTTAATACAAATTATATCATAAATATATCCATAATGATTATCTATCAGCCAGTAAATACATACTTGATTTTGTGTGCCTAGCAAGATGGAAATCATATTTTTCCTGTGCTGATACTCTAAAAAGGTTGAAAAATAAAACGTTGAATTGTGCTGTATATTTGTAAAAATGTCCAGGAACTAATAACTGGTGCTTTTAATCTCTAATAACTTCAGTTACCCAATGTAACCATAACAATGGATCGATATGTTTGCTCTAATGGGAGAAGTGGGGCGTGAATGAAGCTAAAACTGTAGTAAAGTTGAAGAGTTAAACGTTCAGATGCATCTTTATGTGACAATATTGATGAGGCTCATAGCACTTCCAGGCTTCCTTCTAAACAAAAGGCACATTTCACTGTTAAACAGAATGAGCATTGCATAAATCACAGTGGCTTTAATAATATGTCTCCAGGTAAGTTCCCGGTATATCCTGGGTTATATTTATGTGTCGTTGTCCAGTCATTGTAGAGTATAGTAGGCTAATTGCCTCTTTGGGGATTATAACTTAAGCATGTTTGTCTCATAAGACACTAGGATATGAGGAAACCGTCATAACAAAGGAGGGTAAACACAGCTGAGGTAAAGATACAGAGGGTGGGGCCAATGCACTTTATGGCAATGCTATATTCCTAATAGGTGAGCAATATTCATTCATTCAGACATTGTCTGTAATGACAAGCGGTGGCTCCAAAGCCTACTCTGAATCACTGGGCGCAAGGCAGGAATACACTCTGGATGGTGTGGCAATCCATCACAGGTCACCATACAGTACTGTAATATTGCAAAATATATTGTGTCAGAGCACTTTATGAAATGTTTGTTACACAACATGCATTGATGTATTTTGATACACAAACGGAATAGTGCCACTTTCAAAAACTAAGTCCAGTTAATCCACTAATTATTCACTCCTTGTAATGAAACCTGAAGACAGTGTTCTCTTTAACACATTCATATGTCATTAAAAAGAAGCATTGCTTATAATGTTAACACTATTCATAATGGTAATGGTAAATTATAGTCATATGGACTGCCACTAATTCCTAAGAGCAGCTGAAGGATTACAGTAAGAAAGGCCCTATATGAAATACTGCTTAAACTGTGCAGACACTGCCCCGTCTAGCACGCCCCCCCTAAACCGTCTGCGCGCGCTGCCGTAACTACCGCACACAACAAAGGAGCGCGCGACCCTCCCCTCCCCTCACACGTTCTCGCTTCGTTCTTCCCATGATGCCCCGCGAGCGCCTGCTTGGACCGAGACGCCATGTTGTCGGTGTGAAAGCCAGGGAGACACAGCGAAACCGGGGCTGAAATCCGTCACCATCCGCATCCTCCACCTGTGAGTAGTGCGTTTGTCACGAAGCCCAGAGCTCCTCGGAGTCCGAGGCGCCTCTCGGCGCGTGTATTTGTGGTAGCGGGGGGCCCATAGCCGGTTAGTTTTGAAGGCAGTGTTTGGAGGCAGCGTCTCTCTCTCTCTCCCTCCCTCCCTCCCTCCTCCTTCTTCTCGTTCTCCTCCCTCCGGCTCTTCCTACTGTTGTGCTGCTCTTCCTGTCCAAACGGCTCGGGCCTTTTGTTAACGGGAGGAGGACCTGGAGAAGAGAGCCTTACCGGCCCATGGTCGCACAGGTAGCTACCGGTTTTGGTGACCATTTATCACTGGAGACCCTTCTTTCCGTTCTCCGTGGCCGCTCGGATTGATTTGTGCCGTTACACGGAGCGTACCGCCAGGGCCGGGGCTGTGTTGTTACTGTAGCAGACCGTAACGTTTATAGCCCCTCGAATGGGGCCGTAAACAAGGCTGTAACGTTAACATTAACGTGTCTTTGTGTTTGTGCGTTACCGTCACTCTACAAATTTATCGCTCGGTGAAGTGAGCGTTAGCCTGTCGTGCTTTAGTGCTTGGAGCTATACGGTAACAGTAGCGACGATTATGTTCACGTTAACGTACACGGAGACACCCACTCGCTCGTGTGAACGATCAGCTCAGAGACATCAGAGACAAAGCCCCGTGCTGTTACTGGAAGTTTGAACGCGTGCTAAAAGTGAGGATTAACCTCGATGTGGTTTCGGTATCCACTTCCGGGAGGCGTGCGTGAAGTGGCCGGTGTTTCCCGGTGGTTCTCGTAGGAAGCACCGTGAATGTGCCCGTAGGAGTGCCCCTGATTGTACTTTTCGTTCTGTAATGTGTGTGGCTGAAATGTTTTAATGGCTTTGCTAAACTCTTACCTCTTACTTCAGGCCTGCACTCAGAAGTGTGCACACACGAGCGCTAGGCCACGGAGGCATTAGTAACTTTGTTGTTCGTTACCATACAAAGGGTGTAAACACACACCGGTCTTCGTCTTCAGAAACGATACCCGTTCGCATTGGGAGTTGAAGGTGTTTATTCAGTTTCATGAGTTGTATGTAAATCACACACTACACTGACATATTACACAGACTGGTTTGGTTCTCAGTGCCTGACACACCAGTAGGGCTGAATGCGTGAAAGCAACTTTTCTATTTAGCAGTGTTGTTACTTTGTTTAAAATAGTGTATGTTTCATAGGAGTAGTTTTTCCCATCTGCTTTTACTGGCTTGATGATTGAACAGCAAACACTGTGGCAGACAGCACTTTGCGGTTGTGTTGAAACATACAGGTTTTTGATCGGTAGGCAGTTCACAGACTCCATGTTACATCAGGTGAAATTCACCCATTTATGGGACAGCGTGTGTTGGTGTAGGTCATGCCAGAAATTGCAGCTATCGGGATTTGGAGACTGCACTCCATCAAATTTGTAGTTTCATTGTATAAAAATTAATCTTTCAGCACTGCACACAAGTCCTTTAATAAAAGTCAAAAACAAGGGAGAAAGGGCTGAAGGACTCACTAATACTATTTTAGTTTTTAATTTCTTACTGCCACTGTTACACCCTAGCTAAGCTTTACATTACCTAACTCAAACTAACCAGTATCTGGATAGTTTTTTGAAGTTTGTGACTCATCAGTCTTCACCTTTTACCCCTACAATTTCCTTAGGTATGAAGTAAGTTTGACTTCACAGCAAAGGAAGGAGTTTTGTGGTGTGGAGTGTGTTAGTCAAATGCGGTGAAATTGAACTTTGGCACATGTGATTTCCCCGCCAACACACTCACTTTTCCTCCACTGTTTAATAGTGAAGTTCATTTTGTTGGAAATCCTCAATTTGTTGTAAATGTAAATTTAATTATCCTGTTAATGGCCATATATAGAAATTGGTCTTTATTCTTTGATGTTTGATGTTTCATATGTCAGTCTATTTGTTCTGTAAGAATATATTTGATCCATAGTAATAAATGCTAAGCCCCAGTGTGTGGACCAGTAGGTATTTGAGTGTGATTAGACTATTGATTAGAAAATTATTAGTCTTGATCTGATGAAAATACTACAAATGAGGTCTATAAAGGTAACCCCTAAAATTTACTGTAAGGAAGAAACTCTAAATTACAGGTGTATTACTCATTCCAGTTTTGCACTCTTAAGAGATTTTTTAAATCAAGGCTTAAGAATAAAATTTGGGTTTCACTTAAACAGTAGTTAAATGCTTCAAAATTTCAGAGCTACTGCCCATCCAGAACTACACGGGTGTCTCAGATTGCAGAACAATCAACGGTGGCATCACTATGGCAGCGTAAACAACTGTGTCATTAGTGTCGCCTCCAAGCAAGCACAGGTCTCATTCCCACCATAGGTTGCATGTTTGACTTGAGAGTTGTGCTGGCTTAGAGGAAGCAAAATTTGTCCTCATTTTAGGACCCAAAAAAGTAATGTTACTTGTCTTTGGTCTGAAAACACTTAATTTAAAGTAGGTGGCATAAACATTTTGTTTACTTTGATTATTTTTTTTAACAGACAAATAAGCCAAAAATTGTCACCCCAAACTAAAGTCCAATAGACGTTGGGGAGGAGGGTAGAGCTCCCAGTGTAAAAGCCTCAATCATTCTTTCTGTGCCACTTCATAGCCTATTTATCGCAAAATACAGACCAGGTAATTTTGAAAATGAGCAAAAACGAGCTTCCACACTAAGATGATTTTGGGAAACTGTGCCCAAATGGTTAAAATAAAATTCCTTCAATATATTTCCATATAGTATGCTATTTTTCTTTTTAATGCCATCAATTAAACCCTTAGAACTTCATCTCTCTTCATCAAAATGACATATTTAAAAGGTAATACCCTAAGGCCTTTTAAAGTGGCTTAGTTGTAACTCCACTCCTTTGCCTACATTCAGTATGCTTTGATCAGTTAAGTTGTGGAATAAATCTCCTTCTGGCTCCTACTCCTATGCCCATCACCTGGTTAAGCACTTTTTGACAAAATGACCTCTTGTTTTTAAATTGGTTCCATTGAGGACTATCAGATCTTTGGTGCTATCCAGCGAACCAGGCCCAAGTTTGCACCATTTTCAATGTGAACCAAGACTGTGTCACTTCAGAGCTGCTGTCTGTTCCAGCCAGGACAATTTCAGAGCCATAGATAAATGAATAATCAGTTTCATGGGTTACCTGCAATTAACAGAGGGTTTAGGTCATGGTGAACAAGCCGTGAATCGCACTGACTGTAACCTCAAAGTTCATAACGAGTCCACTAGCAAATTACTGTCCAGGTACAGTAATTTGCCTGGCCCACTAGCTCTTTCTGCAGCTTTTTAGCTTGACACTCCCATGGATGTGGTCAGATATGTATGCTGGTGGAAATATTCAAAATCCTACTAGCGATTTAAGTAGTCCTAGCACCTTATTCCTTGCATTAAACAAGATAACGGAAAAGTGAAGTTTTATAATAACTAAGATATGCAGAAATCCAGCCAGCTAAATAAACATAGCCTGGTGTAAAGTGAAACCCAAACTCATGTAAGTTTCACATTTAATATGTCAATGTGGAACTAAGTAAAAGCAATTCTCAAGTGAAGAAATATCACAGGGTGTTAAACAGAATTTATTAGATGACTGCAATAACTTTCCCAAAAAAAAAAAAAATGCTGTACTCTGGTTTACTTATGGTTGCAGGTTTATGTTGTGTGGCTTTCTCACACTAAGCCAGGTAAAATGTGTAGCACGAGTGAATAACTGATTTTATAGGACTATTACATAGGTTATTACATCATTTTTTTGTAGTTGTTTCTTCAAATCACAGCCAAGTGCACCTCAGTCTTGTTCTAAAATAGAAACCATCCATCATGTCCATACCCAAGAGCTCCTCAAAAAATGAAAGCACACATTTGCATTTCAAAAGTTTTTTGGAAGCAAAGATGGTTCAGTCTGTTGGGTCTGTTTTAGTAGTTTTTTTTTGGTTTGCTACGTGGTTACAGAATTAATTTGGAAGTGCATGAAGACTGCCCTCAGCTGCTGTTTGGTCCAGTGTTTCTGCTACATTCATTTTACTGCTGCTTGAAAATTTTGTGAAATGAAACCTCTGAAGAGGGGTTTTTAATTTGAAATCACAGATACAATTGACAGGGCGTGAAGAGAAATGAAAAAGATGGATTCAACTAGTTGACCTTAACATAGGCTAGATTCACACAGCAGGTTATAGTGGCCCAAATCTGATTATTTCGTTATCAAATCTGATTTAATTACACATGATCTGTTATAAAGAGTAGTAAAGATTTTAAGGAATATGAACGGCAGCTTTGCAGAGTCTCTCGCAAAACATGTCTCCAAAGAGGAGATGAGCACTGACATGAGTTTAATATTACCATGATTTCACATTTATGCAGCTTTATACCGACATGAACAATATAAAAATATGGGACTACTAAAAGACAAGAATTATTTTTATTTGTAATAAGAACTCCACAATTTTAATTTTTCATAAATTTAAAGATTATGAAGTTTAAAAAGTTTTTAGTTTTTCAACATTTATTACAAAACGGAAATGCTTTGACCAGTCAGTTTCCATGTCCTAAAGTCCTAAAATTAAAACGAAAATGCTTGGTACATAGTCTGGAGATCATTCCCAATGGCCAGAGTTGCATTAAAATCACCTGAATTCCCATCTGGCTGTTCAGACACAGACCAGCACTGCATGACTTGGATTAATGTTCAGTTCCTTGTAGCATGCTGAATTTTACAATATTATATGTTCCAAAAACATCTTTATGTTCAGTGTCATCATCACTGAAGTCAAAACATGTCCAAAAAGACACAGCATTTTTCTTTGGTACAAGTTGCTCACTTAGCCTCTGTCTTTAGGTTCTCCTCCATTGTACATTCATGTGGCAGATTGGAAAGTGCAGAATGACGTGACTACATGTGTGGTTTTAAGGGGACGGTACACAAACCGAGTAGGGGACATATTAACAGAATTGAAAGGAAAATATCAATACAGGCAAGATTACATTGATTAATTGCCCGTATTAACTGAGTTAGTGGATTTTGTGTAGCCTGCATCTTGGCCAACTTCTGTTTGAACCACAGTACAGATGGCACCATTCTCATTTGTTCTGATAAATTGCACTAACAAGGTCAGTTGGTCCAGGATTTACATACGAACACATCTTTAAGAGAACAATTTTAGTTTATTTGGACATTAAACTTTTAAAACGGAATTACAAATATGGTGTTAGTCTAATGTTGTTGTTAGTCACAATATAGCAGTAGATCGTTGTAGGCCTACAATGTAAGTTGGGATCCAGCTGGGTCTTGTCAATGTTTTTATATTTGCGATGCAACATGAGCTGGTGCTAATGTCTGAGGTTTGTTAATTGCTGAAGTTGTATTTGGGATGCTAACTGAAACTAGTGTTTTTGTGCTTTAGAAGGCTTGGCTCCCCACACTAACAGACATGCCCACTGTAATCCTAACTTCTCATTTTGATTGTTTCAAGTTTCACAAAGCAGATATGAATGTGTTAGCTGCAAGTGAACATTAGCAGTGCTAGTAAGTACAAACAAAGCTTATAAAGAGACAAACTGAGTTTTTACAGAAAAGCAAATCTTTCATGAAGTGGGGAAATATGTGCTCCATTGAGACAAAAAAAAGTCAGACCACAGTAGAAGGTAAATGCAAAGTGTGCTGGTGAAAAACAAATTTAAGTTAAAGATACAAATACAGGTTGGAAAGAAATAACCAGACAAGACCAGCATGTGACAATATTGATACATGTGTAGTCTATTATTATTTTTGTTTTTTTATAATTTTGTTGTGATATTTTTTTAAATAAACACATCACCCAGCCCTAACTACATTCCTGTAACCTGTGCTTTTGGATTCACAAGAAACATTTGCACATGGGCAAATAACAATTGTTATTTATAACAATTGCCTCATCACAGTTAATCTGATTGCAATCATCATAAATAGTGTATTATTTTCTACAATCCACATTCAAAACAGTGTTTACATCACAACAAATAATGAGAGTTGGGCATGTTTTCATTCTTTTTAGTTAATGAAAATGTATGTAAATTATTACAAAGTAGAGCGAAGGGTCTTCTGAGTATTTTTGTCTGTTTTCAGCTTCAGTAAGCTCCCACAGCACCCCTCCGTGTGGCTCTGTTAAATGCACATGAATGAACTCTGGCCTTGTATTTAAAAACGCACAGCAAATTTTGACACAGCACACGTTGTAATTTTGTATTTTTAGATACAGCCACATTTTTTAAATGCCGTCTTACCGTTATACCGCCCAACTATATGCTGTAACTGTGATGCTCCAATCTAAGTTTTTTCATATAGACTATCTGCCAATAGAGTTCTGATTTGATACTTACATTTTCTTAGGTAGTACTAATGCACTTTTCATTAGCATGCTACATATTAGAAACACCAGTGCTGGAGGGAATATTCACATTGGTCACAACCGCCTTGAGAAGGAGTATGTGAGACCCTAAAGGAAACAGAGGGTCAGACTTAAGATCGAGAGCAATAAAGCGGATACAGATCAGTAGACTGTTAACTTCCCTGATACTAATCTTTGAGGTCACATTGGGACATCCCTAGCTGTCTTTAAAGGACAGTGGTGAGGGGTGGGCATTTATTTTTCCCTTCTCCCCATTGACTGGTAGATTTTTTTTTTTTTTTTTTTTTTTTTTTTTTTTTTTTTTTTTTTTTTTGTATTAAAACTTAAATAAATAAACTAAATTAAATTTTAGAACAATTAATTGACAATCAAGGCCAACAACTGGCTATATAATGCAGTATCCAACAAAAGCTAATTAAAATAGTTTGACCAGTGGTAGATTCCACCAGTCATGATTTATCAGTTTAGCCAAATGACTTTAGGCCCAATGTCTGGCCTGTTCACTAAGAACAGAGATGAGGGAGATTCCTTTTGGAGAGTCCTCAACTTTAGGCTTTAGTTAGAGAAATCCTGATCTCTTTTATTTATTTTTTTTAATTAAATGAATCCTATTGTAATAGAGGATCCATTAAGATAGCTTAGTGGTGGCCTCTGGAGGGTGTTCTTTTGTTTCTTCTGGTGGATCTCTCCACTGCTACTGGATCACTCTTGTGCTATAAAAACTATTTATTTTATTTATTTATTTTATTATTTCTTTTTTTGCACCAATCAAGCTAAGACTCGTTTCTTTGTATTCCGCATCAGGGCTCATTTAGTGTAGTCTGTACACTGTTATGTAATTATATATATTGTATATATTATATATTATATATTATATATATATATATTGTAAATATATATATTTTTTTCTAGTATATCAATAGTCTCTCATTGCCAGAGACTCTAGGGAAAGGCTGGTGCCTTTCACAACTTAACAAGGCCAAGATCCACCTTTTGTTTCAGAAAAAGGAATTTTGGACTGTCATGTAAAATGCCCAGCTATATTGGCATGATGTCACGGATGCAGCAATCTTGAGTACAGAGGACCAGTACAAGAAAGATTTGGGGATTTCAGATACACAGAAGCATGGATGTGGACACAGACGGTGTGGCCTGATTAATGCACAGTAGATATCAGACTCTCTGACTGCATGCTATGTTTTATATTGATTGCTTATAGTTTCAACAGTGTTACAAGAATTTTCAAAAATAAATAAACAAATAATAATAATAATTTGTTTGACCTCATCCAAACTGTTAAGTGTGGGGTGGGTGCTTTTTCCCATGGATTTAGAAATTAGAAGCTGCTTACAAGCAGAACACAATTAGAAAGCATAAACATTATTTCAACTTCTATCTCTAAATCATTAGCTTAACATTATAACACCAATGTTCAAAAATAGAGAAAATTGGCCTAATTAAACTGTGCTTCAGTTTCTCACTTTTCAATCTGTGCAAAAATGAGTATAGGCAGGTGCAAGGTTGTATTGGTGGGGGACATAGCTGTCTTTAGCCCACCCCATATTAGATGGCTATAAGCTGATTACTATGTAGATAAGGCAGTAAAATACTGCATTTATAATGTTGTGGAACATCGTTTAATTAACATTAATGAGAGGCTGTGTCCTAAGCAGCAACACACTATGGAAATTTACATACTACACTACAGAAACAGTGTGTGTGTGTATATATATATATATATATATATATATATATATATATATATATATATATATATATATACACGCACACATACATACAAGTTACTGTAATAATCCTACATTATCATCTGTTGTGCTCTTGTTACTAGTCGGAGGCCAGTAAACTTCTATGATGGGAGCAGCTTTATATTTGAATAGATGCCTTAATGAAGGCTGACTCTTAGCCAAAACGTGTTAATCTCAGTGGCACATTTTCAAATAAAAGTTTGAGAATAAAAGCATATTTTGGTTCCAGCCAAGCTACGTTGTTCTTGGGTCCCATCTAATGCTCTTTTATGTTTAAGGGCTATTAATGAATCCATTGTGAGTGGGTGCTTTTTACTGAGTAAGCTTTATAGGCAAAACAGACAGGCTCATTAATAAAGAAATGCTCATTTCTTTAGATTCCTTGCACTCCACCTGCAATACCCAAGTGCCCCACTTTGAGAAACGATGGCGTACTTGAAACCAGTCTAATGTGTTTTTTCGAAATCCCAATGTCTGTAAATGGGGTTTAAAAAAAAAAAAAAAGTATGTTGTTCTGGAATGCTAGACTTTCTGTGTCTGCTTATGGCAGAACAGCATCTGGATTTTATATATATATATATATAAATTTTTTTAAGACAACAGAGAGAACTCCAGACCCTGAAAAGCATGAACTAAGATCAGGGTACTGCTCTTTTCCAACTCCATATGTGTATAATATTGACTTATTTTTGATGTTTCAGATTACTTATGGTGGAATACCTCGATTCGAGAGTGGGCTAGCTGCATTACTGCAAAGAACTATACAATTAAACAATACTAGTTACACATGAGTTTCTGTGGTAATTCAAACAGTGGGGGGTGGGGGGAACCTTTTTTTTTTTTTTTAAGCTGGAACAGCAAAGTTGTTTATTTTTGTTGCATGTTTGGTGATGCAGTTGAGACTTTTCCAAGTAATGTGAAACAGATAAAATAGGACAAAGAAAAGCAATCATAATGTACAAATTGAGAGACAATTATATTTTAGTGGTAAATGAAAATCTGTTTGAATGCAGCTTTGTCATGTAATCTCCAGTTTTTGTTATCCAAGATTGCTTTAAAATGTTTTAAAAAATAATAATAATAAAATAAATAAATAAACACCTAACTACAAAGTAGCAGTCATTTAAGTGTCAGACTTTTTAAAACTGATATGCTAGTCTTGATAAATGTTTAAGTATTAAGTTTTACATATTCAGATTTAAGTAGTAATATACTTCATAAGAAATGCAATTGAATATTTTCTCATGTTTAGCACAAATGTCTCATTTTGTGTTTTGTTACAATTAAGCAGATGATCTCAAAGGAGCACAGTTGAGAGTATGGAGAGGGCATGATTTTAAATTAGGCCAGGTCTTTGTCATTCAAAATGCTTGTTTCCTCATCCATTTGAACACAGTTTTAACTTTCTATGATGGGCATGGTGCAGATTATACATTTATTTATTAATTTATTTTCCCTACTGAATCCCCCCCCCCCCCCACACACACACACACACACACACAAAAACGAGGCATTTAGGCTACTGATTAGTGGTGAAAATGTAGACTTGTCTTTTCACATTGAAGATTTTTAAATCTTTAGGATCTTTTGACTCTTCACTGACCTTTTTGTATTGTCACTGCAAATCTTAGCCCAGAGTATGAATTAGAGAATTATCTGAAAGCAAAAGGTCTGACCTTTTTGTTTTACAATGATAATTAAAGTCACATCTTTGCTTTCATGTAAATGTTGCCATGAATACTAGGACAGATTACTTAAGTATATAAAATTTTAAATCGCAAATATTAATGCTGTTTGCATCATCAGTGGAAATGATTCTACGCAATGTAGATGTTTCATGTCTTTACTCAATGTTTTCGTCTTTGGCCAATGTTCATTCTTAAGCTTTTCCTGTTTAATTACTGTTTTGATAGACAACAGAGCATTTTACTAATAGGGAAGTGCTGGCCCATTGCCCCATGTTTAAAAGGGGTATATCTTTTGTCTTCATAGCTTTACTTGTCTGTTGGTCTCTGTAATAAAAGAAAAAAGGGCGTGCAGATCGAACATGTCTCCCCACACCCCCTTTTTTTTTTTAAAAATGTATTATTTAAATTATTCCTTATTTCAAATATAATTTTTTTGTCCTGCAGGCTCTGGTGGAATGAGCGTAGCGTGTGTGTTGAAGAGGAAAGCTGTGCTCTGGCAGGATTCGTTCAGCCCCCACTTCAGACTGCCTCCCCCTGACAGGCCAATACCCAGCATGCCTGTGGTGCTGAGTGCCGCGGGCCACGCCCCTCAACCTGGCCCTGCTCCGCAAGCCCCTCCCCCTGTACAGGGGGCGGGGCGTTCACAGGATGATGCAATGGTGGATTACTTCTTCCAGCGGCAACATGGCGAGCAGCCCGGATACAACAATGGCAAACACCGCTGGCCAACTGGGGATAACATCCACGCAGACAACCAGGTTAGAACCACAGTAGTGGGTAGACACTTTATAAAAATGTAGTCAGTCTCAGTTAATGTAATTGTGATTTGGGGTACTGAAGTATTCAGCTCTTCACAGGAATCAATTATATATTACTAACCTGTAATTGTCTACTATATTTGGTTTTTCTGTCACTCAGGTGCGGTCGATGGATGAGCTGAACCATGACTTTCAGGCACTGGCTCTGGAAGGAAGAGCCATGGGAGAGGTTAGTACATGCTGTCTTTTTAAACTCATTGCCCATTTTTAAATGAAGGGGATTGATTGATTTTGATTGTGCTGCCCCTACAGCAGCTCCTCACAGGCAAGAAGTTCTGGGAAACTGATGATTCAGGGAAAGATGGACCAAAAGGGATTTTTCTGGACCAGTGGAGAGACAGTGCCTGGGGAGCTTCTGGTAATTTGTTTGTGGAGGGGGAATGTGTGTAAGAATTTGTGGGTGGGTGTTTGGACATGCATATATTTTAGGGAAGTGTTCATTTCACATCTTACATTACATACAATTCTGGCTGCTCTCCAGATCACTCAGTGTCTCAGCCAATCATGGTACAGCGTCGGCCAGGTCAGGGTTTCCATGGTGTTGGAGAGGCAGGATCTGTGCTTTCTCCTCGTTCAGAGAGTGGTGGACTGGGTGTGTCCATGGTGGAATATGTTCTGAGTTCTTCCCCTGCTGAGAAACTTGACTCTTGTCTGCGTAAAGGAGCCTTTGTGAGTGTTTGTTTTTATCTTTATGGTTGCCAGCATCTTTTTCAGACTATAACTAACTTCTAAAAGTACCTTAACGTGTCTGTCGTTGCACATTGTGGCTATGTTCATAATTTTACACGTATTTTGTGTTGAAGGGCCCACGTGACACTGAGGCTGACGACTCAGAGAAAAGAGCAGAGCCAAAACCCAAGACCACTTTTGATACAGAGAGAAAAGAGCTGAAGGAATCAGAACCTGATCCCATGGACAACCCTAATGGACTGCCCAGTCAGAATGGGCTTGATGTGGATGTAAAGGATTTTAGGTATTTGCTGATACTGTGTCCTATACAGACATGGCAATGGTTTATAAAGGCTTGTATGAGAGGCAGTGTTTCAAATTAATCTTTTGTGTTGCAGTCGTACTCCTGGTAACTGTCCTCCTGCTGGCCCTGAGGTCGAGTTGGGTGGAGCTGAAATGGCTGGAGGGCCAGGACCAAAACCAACTGAGGAGTTCCCAAATGTTGAGCCCCAGAATGTGACCCTTGACCCTATGGAATCAGTTTCCATGGAGACCCTGCAGTTTGATTATTCTGGCAGCCAGTTGCCCCTTGATTCCACAGCTGCTACTGTTGGCCTGTTTGACTACAACTCCCCTCAGCAGGTAAACTGTAAAGTATTATTTATTTTATTATTATTATTTTTTTAATCCAGCTGAGCAAAGTGGTGTAGGGCTATAAAAGCTTCTTGACAGCTGCAGTGTGAAATAAATACTGTTATTTTATAATATTTTTCAATAAATGGCACAGGTAAATATATATTGTTAACAAACAATATAATTATTTAACCATAGACTAGGTTTGTCTGTATGTACTAGGGATGTCCTGATCTGATCTGAAATTCGCTACTGGGGCCAATCGCAGCATTATTTTAGCTGATCTGTATCAGATTTATTGGGGTCGATCTTAAGTCCGATCCTCCATTTCCTCCAGGCAGCAAGCTCACACACCCTCCATCTGTAGCACGCTTTGTAAATGTTGTTGTGATCTGACACTGCTGGCCACCGTAGTGGACATTTGTTTACTTGAAGTGTGCACTGTAACAGCACTATCTAGGTATCGGATTGGGACTCGGTATCGGCAGATATTCAATATAAAAAGACTTGGATCGGGTACAAAAAAATTGCATGTACGGTTGAATTTATGTTGGATTTTTTTGATGTACTGTCACTTTAAGACCATTCAGCTTCATGCTTATGCTATCACTGAGTGTAGCTTTATCCTTATAGCAACAGTTTTCTTATCATATTGTGTGTTGTATTAGGAACAAGGAAAATCATGTTTCACCCCACAGTGATAAAGAAGTTTGTTTCAACATATTCTGTAACATGCATAAAAAAAAAATGCATAAAAAATAAACAAGATTCTTTTATCTTTCTTATATGGAGTGCTGTGAAAGTTCTTCTTTCAAACTTCTTCACACAAGTCAAGAAGTTGCTTCAGCCACCTCCATAACACCAGTCAAACCCTACATGCTGTTTGCTCAGAATTGACTGACTGCCTTCAGCTCCCTGACTGTGTCACACTTGAACTGAAATTTGGCACAGATTGATTTGACATGAATCGGTACTCTGTAGTACTGATGTAATTCTGTCAGTACTTTTTTAAAAAGTACAAACCTGTTGATCTTATTAATTATGTATAGGACACTGGGTAAAGCTCTGCATGCAGAGATACAGTAGAGCAGTAAAGTATATAAATATATTTTTTATTATAAGCTGTCTATTACTTTAATATTTTGATTATATTTTAGCTGTTTCAGAGGCCCAGTGCTCTGGCCATGCAGCAGCTCACAGCTGCTCAGCAGCAGCAGTATGCACTTGCTGCAGCCCAGCAACCACACATTGGTGAGTGCTAACTATAAGTCAATATAAATAATTGGCATTATTTCTTAATTTGGGACAGCTCCTAGCTATATTCCTGTGACCTTTGTTTCAGGATTGGCTCCTGCCGCATTCATGCCAAACCCTTACATCATCAGTGCAGCTCCACCTGGCACAGACCCCTACGCTGCTGGCCTTGCTGCTGCTGCCACACTTGGTATGTTGTCACTAGGGACCACACAACCAGGAAACACAGGATAATTGTTTTATTCATACTGCTATATTTTGAACATTTGGTATGCAGTATGTTGTAAATATAGTGGGTTCAGGGCTTTGTCTTAAATGTTCATACAGTTTGGCTTAAAATTTTAACAAATGCCCTTTTTGGTTAAATTGCCATTACTAATGTATAAATGTTCAGCGCATACATTTAGGAACAACTTAAAAAGGTTAGTCAGTATTATAAAGTTAATATAATAATTATAAAATATTTATGCCACTCTATATATTTCTAGTGAATAGTTTTGATAATTGTGGGGTTAATATCTGACCATGTATGTTCAGGTCCGGCAGTGATGCCCCCTCAGTATTATGGCGTGACTCCCTGGGGTGTCTACCCAGCTAACCTCTTCCAGCAGCAAGCCCCTGCACCCTCCAATTCTGCCAATCAGCAGCCAGCAGCACAGACTCAGCAAAACCAACAACAGGTGAGACGTGGCAAGCATTTTGGAAATCATTGAATCTATTCTTTCTAGTAAACCTAAAAATGTAGCCACTAGCTCTCAATACTCATGTTTTTCTCCTGTTAACTAATCACTTACTACTTGATACATTCTGTGCTTTCAGGTGATGCGTGCTGGAGGTAACCAACGTCCCTTGACTCCCAGTCAAGGTCAACAGGGCCAGCAGACAGACCAGCTTGTCGCAGCTGCCGCAGTGAACTCAGCCTTGGCATTTGGGCAAGGCCTGGCTGCCGGAGTTCCTGGTGCGATTTCATCTAATTTTCAAATCTAATATTTTCCTTACTACTCTAAGCATCCAAGCGTAATGATTTTTGTAAATGTGTCACAGGTTACCCTGTTCTTGCTCCAGCTGCATACTATGACCAGACTGGAGCTCTTGTGGTGAATACAGGAGCTCGCAGTGGCCCTGTCCGACTCATGGCCCCTGCCTCTGTCATCATCAGTCCAACTGCAGCTGGTATGCATTTCACGTTTAATCTCAGCCATTGGTCTCTCCTTATGCAATTAGTCTTATTTTATCATTATTTGAAATATGATTACCTCCTTCAATTTTGTGTAAATCTATACAATATACCTTTTGTCTTATATACAGTGGCTGCAGCAGCTGCTTCAGCAAGTGGGGCTAATGCGGGCCTTGGTGGCGGAGCCAGTGGGGCATTTCGGGCACTGAATTCCCAGCAGGGTCCAGGTCAGCAAGGAGGAGGTGCTTTGGGTGGAAGTTCCTTTTATGGGAGTGGCTCTCCAAGCTCCTCCTCTCAGAGCTCTTCACTGTTCTCTCAAGGCTCCGCCCAACCTGGAAGCTCTTCTCTCGGATTCAGTGCTAACCCATCTTCGTCCCTTGGTGCTACACTTGGAGCAACACTTGGAGGTTTTGGAACGGCAGGTGTGTAGGAGTGAAACCATATGCTGAACCACTATTGTAACAAGTAACTTTATTTTTTACTTAACTGTGGCATACATATTATGTAAGTTGGTATCAAACATGGTCTTGCTATTTGTTATACTGTTCTTATTTTGGGTGTTACATTAACAGAGTTTATTTTGGCCTGTCTTTTTATTTATGCCTGCAGTGCCTAACTCTAGCTCCAGTGGCTCTCGCCGGGACTCTTTGACCGGCAGCTCTGATTTGTACAAGCGAACTCCCAGCAGTCTCACTCCTATTGGCCATGGAGGCTTCTACAATGGCCTTGGCTTCAGTTCCTCCCCTGGCCCTGTTGGCATGCCACTTCCAAACCAAGGACCCTCCCACTCTCTAACTCCCCCACCTTCTCTTTCAACACACGGATCCTCCTCCAGTCTCAATCTTGGTAAGATTGTACATACACAATTGCTATGAAATAATATAAATAAGGAAGCAGTATTTAAAAAATTATGAAATTATGAACACTTGCCCCAAAATATTGTAAGTCAATAAAAGTGGCTCATATGAAGTATTTGTAATCTTTTCCTTACAGGTGGTCTTACCAATGGCAGCGGCCGTTTTATCTCTGCAGCTCCTGGAGCTGAGGCAAAGTACCGCAGTGCAACCACTGGCTCCTCCCTCTTTAGTCCCAGCAGCCAGCTTTTCCCATCGTCACGGCTACGCTATGGCATGTCAGATGTGATGCCGTCTGGACGTAGCCGTCTGCTTGAGGATTTCCGAAACAACCGCTACCCTAATCTACAGCTGCGTGAGATCGCAGGCCACGTGATGGAGTTCTCTCAAGACCAGCATGGCTCTAGGTGGGCAGTCTTATTTACATACATGTGCTACTATCAATTATTATACAGTAAGTTTTATGTTTGCATTGCTGTTTTAAAGTCCAATACATAATTGTTTGGGAATGTATTTCATGTTGCATGTAAATGTTTAATTTAGTGTATCCTTTGATTTCAAGCTCAAAAACGGGCCATAATTCAGGGTGTTTACATGTCCACTTGTTTAGCCTGCACAGATTTACCTCACTAGAGTCATTTGCATATATCTGAAATGCACTATAACTAAAGCAGCCTGTGTATTTCTGAGAGATAAAAGATTATAAATGTAAAATTTACTGAATGGTTTTAGGTACATTTTTGTAGTATTGCCGCCAATTCAAGTCTTCCTCCAGCTCTCCCCACCCCACCAACAGAAATATTAGCATCATGGTTTTTGAAGAATAAAGCTGAAAAATTCAATGTATGTGTCTTAGATTTATTCAATTGAAGCTGGAGAGGGCAAGCTCTGCAGAGCGTCAACTGGTCTTCAGTGAAATTCTACAGGCTGCCTACCAACTCATGGTCGACGTGTTTGGAAATTACGTCATCCAGAAGTTCTTTGAGGTGATGCTTTTTTCCCTCTCCCCCAAATGGGCTAGTCTGTTGGGCGCAAGATTTAATGCCTGTATTGCATAGTTCTACAACCTTGTTGCCAGTAAAGTGACAAAATGACAAGGATTCCCAATGTTTTCACTGACCAACTTTTTTTTTTTTGTGAAAGAAACAGACAAAAGGTATTCCACTCAGTGAACACATGGCACTCAGTGTCTAAGCCATGCTTTTGTAACAGAATGAGAACTATCATTGTCTTGCTTTTTTTCTTCTACCCTGACAACAAGCTGAAATATGGACTCCCAATCTGACATTGGTTTGGGGTTAGAGCTCACTGTTGAATTGATATTTTGCTTTTTACTTCCATATTAGAGTTTCAGGTTGATTTTGTTAATGCAGCAGTGGACTGTGTTAAGTGACAAGGACTTTCAAGGGCCAAAGCTTTGTTGTGTGTGTGTGTGTGGGGTGGGTGTTTTTCCCCCCAAATTCATTAATCGCTTGCTGACCAATCATAGACATTGCAGTCTGCATTGATGCGATGCTTAGTTATATTTCTGTGGAGGTTCACATAAAGCTACAGAACTGGAAATTAAGACCATGGCAAACTATTATAGTACCTGTTTCTACTGCAGAATTTAAGGTAAAACGATGCCAAACAAGCAGCTGAATTCAGCTTCATATCACAAGAATTAGGAGTGGAGTGTAATATATTATTATGGAAACCATATTCTGAAGGCATAATGTCCTAAATTGAACTACTTTAATGTCCAAAACTTCTGATATCACTGCAGACTGTCAAAACATCGCTGAAGTGCTGCATTTTTGTGTTCTGATGACATATCTGGCTCTTGAAGGCTTGTCTTGTTTTGTAAGAGAAGATTTTTTTAGCACTAAACTTTGTGACTCTGTTCCAAAGGGCAAGATAACACTAAAAATGGGTTAGAGGGAAAAATCAGATTCGCCCTTTGTCTCTGGTCTGTTTAGTCTCAGATTTTCAAGCTTCACCTGTCTGTAGAAAATGTTGGCAAATGACATCAGATTTTCATATTATATAAGGAAGCTGTAGGTCTTTTAAAGCATTTTATGAAATGTGCATGCTACATTTTAACCAGCACTTATACCTGAAATTTTCAAGTTTAAAACAAATTGAGCATTTATAATGCTTGGAGCTTTTACCAGGCATTTAAGTTGTTCATTTGAGATGGGTGTGTTTTAATGGAACTAATATTGTTCAGTCCAAGTGATACTAATTGTAGCATCAGATCTGTAATAAAGCTGTCTGTGTGTGTTTGTATAGTTTGGCAGTCTGGATCAGAAGTTGGCGCTTGCTGAGAGGATCCGTGGACATGTGCTCTCTCTGGCCCTGCAGATGTATGGCTGCAGGGTAATCCAGAAAGCACTGGAGTTTATCCCCTCTGAACAACAAGTTATTGTGAGTGTGCACATGTAGCACCATGCGCATATACACATATATATATTGTTATATATATAATAAAATAATATAGGAGCGAGAAGGTAGTCTGACTGTGGGTGTCTGTGCAGAGTGAGATGGTTCGGGAGCTGGATGGCCACGTGCTGAAATGTGTGAAGGATCAGAATGGGAACCACGTTGTGCAGAAGTGCATTGAGTGTGTGCAGCCTCATGCCCTCCAGTTCATCATTGATGCCTTCAAAGGACAGGTCAGTCACTGTAGCAACTGCCATCAGATGAAGAATAAATGTCAGCTTTTACATAAACCTGTATGTGTGTGAGAGAGAGGAAAAAGGGTGGTTCCTTTGATGTGTTTTACAGTGATTGAAGTGGCTCTAGTAGATGAAAGGGGGTGTGTGTTTTCTGAGTGTTCTCCTATGTATTTACTGTGTGTGTTTTATACAGGTGTTTGCTCTGTCCACACACCCCTATGGCTGCCGGGTGATCCAGCGTATTTTGGAACACTGTCTTCCAGAGCAGACTTTGCCAATATTGGAGGAATTGCACCAACACACTGAACAGCTGGTCCAAGTAAGAAGCAAGCTCTCGTGCTTTCAGTAATCTCAAATGAACCTTTTTTAAATTGTGGCGGTCTTTACCTGCATAAGAATAGAACAGATATGCACTGATCCTGAATCAAAGACATAAATGTGTGTGTGCATGTATGTTTTACATTAATTTTTCCAGTCTGTCACAGTTGAAATTTATTCATTTATTTTTAAATTTCTTTTGCCTGTAGGATCAGTATGGAAACTATGTAATTCAGCATGTACTGGAGCATGGCCGTGCAGAGGACAAGAGCAAAATCGTGGCAGAGATCCGAGGAAATGTTTTAGGACTCAGCCAGCACAAGTTTGCAAGGTATACATAATGTAGTATCTCTTTTACTAATCCTGGATTAGTAATTGCATACCACAACATGTATATTACATTCTAGAAAAAGACAGTATATCATTCGAATATTCTTTATTTAAAATGGTTTCCTTGTTTGCAGTAATGTGGTGGAGAAGTGTGTGACACACTCTCTGCGTGCTGAGCGGGCCATGCTGATTGATGAAGTTTGCAGTATGGCGGACGGGCCCCACAGTGCCTTATACACCATGATGAAGGACCAGTACGCCAACTATGTTGTGCAGAAAATGATCGATGTTGCTGAGCCAACACAGCGCAAGATCGTAATGCACAAGGTGCATATTTTAGCCTACATAAATGTTTGCTTTTTTTTTTTGTTCTAGCAGTGTATATATTTGCCTTTGTGTTTTCCTGCCTTTGTTTAAATCTCTTGGGCCCTGTTTTTTGAAGCATGCATGCAGACAGAGACATTCCCTACAGTGCTTTGTGGTATATATGTTTGATGTTTGATGTTCTTTGTACTTAGATACGGCCTCATATTGCGACCCTGAGGAAGTATACATATGGGAAGCACATCCTGGCCAAGCTGGAGAAGTACTACATGAAGAATGGTGTTGACTTGGGCCCACTCTGTGCTCCCCCCAACGGAATCATGTAAACCCCTCTTGTTCATCCCCCTAAAGCGTGTGTGTGTATGTGGAGATAGGAGATGTTGGTCTGAGATCACTGTAAACCTTTCCGTAGTATTGCTGAATCCCCTTCTCTCCAGGTCCTTGTGAGCTTGTTCTTGTTTTCTCTTTTTAGCATATTTACACCCAGTCTCTTTCCCACTATTACTTAAACCTTGGTCCTCCTCTTCTGTTATGTATGTATGAGAATATTTAATTTGATCCCAGTTTGAATCATGGAGGCTTCCGCATATAAACACTTTATTGCTAATACACGTTTCTAACACACTCTCTGTCAAAACACATTACACGCTAACACACACTTGCTAACATGATGCAGACATTTAGCATGGGAGACATTTTTGGTCTTGCTTCTATAAATATTTAGTGCATACTTGGTGTAGAACTTTGCATATATATATAAATATATATATAAAACTTTGTAGTTTTTTCTGGTTTTTGATGTCCAATCTGTACCTATAATCTACCCAGTAGTGAATACATACTTCTGATTGTATAATTGTACATTTGTAAACCTTCGCTAATGTAAATGTGGACTCGCTTCTACAGCCCTTTTTGGTATGAGAAGGAAAAAAAAAAAAACAACGGGGGAAAAAAAGAATCTTGTGCATTTCAGTGTAAATTCTCACCTCTTTGGTTGTTGTTTGAGTTATGAGTTGTTGTATATTGTAAATTGTAATATCAAAATTTTTTTGTTGGTTTTGAAGCCCTATGAATTAAAATGGCATAGATGTACAAAGAACACAAATATGGGCACTCTGCTTTTAGCCATTCACCAGCCATTTTTTCCCCATATCTGCTCATCCTCCCCCCCCCCCCCCCCTTTTTTTTTTTTTTTTTTTTTTAAAAGGTCTTTTATAAACCCCTCTCTTGCTCCAGGGCAGATAGCAGCAAACGTTTGTGTATGTGCGTAATGCATAGACTGCCCTGGTTGCAAGGTGTGTACAGATTTGCCATTTTTTTTGTCTACTTGTAAGTGATTGTAACATTTGATTTGGAACACTTTGCGGTGTATATTTAAACAGCCTTGTGTATATTTCCTATGATCTCTTTATGCGAGCACACTTGTAACCATAATGTGTATAGTTAACAGATGCTGTGTGTGCTTTCTGCCTGGGCAACTATTTTTTGTAACTCCAGTTGTAGATTGTCTCTAAACGATGTGTGATCTTTATTTTGAAACAAAACATGGATAAAAAGCTCAAAATTTAAAAAGCTTTGACTCTTTTCTTAGTGGTTGTGCTGAAGATTTTAAAGAGCAATGCCAATGATTTTTTTATTTACTTTTATTATTTTTTAATGTAACAAAAAAAGATATGCTAGTTAATCTAGTGTTCTGTTAATCCCCCACCCCAATTACCCCTATTAAAAAATATTCACTTAGCATATGGTTAAAGTGATGTGACATGAAATCAGCAGGTCCTTGGGGCACTTGGAATATTTAAATTTCCCCGGGGATGGGTGGGAAGAAAGGGCTAAAAGATTTCTGGTGATGTTCTTTAATGTTTATTATGCTACCTGTGTCTGTTAATACCTTATTTAACTGTAGGTTTCATACAACATTTAAACATTAAAATTTGGAAACCTAGTGTTGATTCTCCCAATCCAATAGTGTTGAATACACATCACAGTGCAAATATTTTGTGATATCACAAAACCCATTACAAAGGCAGTCAATCAGAAGATGCTGATTACACATTATAGACAAAATTAGAAGAAATCAATTTATTTTTCTAAATTCTACAGTCACTGCTCTTACCAGCTTAAATTATCCCATGAATAGAAGGGCTGTAAGTGAAGTGGATTTCATGATGTAAAAATAATGTGAAATTTTACATGCTGTGCTCATACCTTGAACTAATCAGTACACGACAGGTAGTGTTACAACATCAGGTACTAGCAAAGATGTACTGTGGTCATTGACATGAGGCCGCAGGCAGTGTACTGTAGATCTGTACACCAGTGCTCCAAAGCTGTCCTGCTGAGCTGGTGAATGAGCAGTAGAGGGGGAAAAAAAGGAGTCAAAGCACATAAGTCCTTGCAATTTACTTCTCTTTACAAATCAGAACGCATATACCCGGTCCCACTCACCATATCTCTTTACTCTGTTCAAAATGAAGTGCATGAATGGAAGCTGATCCAGTCACCCCACGGCTGTCTTAAGCACTGGCATCGTTACTAGGTTGCATAAATTTTGCAGAGTGGTACCTGAAGAGTTTCAGAGAACATCTCTCAGCCAATCACATCGCAGGGTCAGGACTAACTGGGGTATAATATGTTTAAGCCATAATATTCTGGCCAGTGATTTTCCAGAGATTCTCATTCAGATGAAGACTGAGCTAGCCAAGGCTCAAAGGAAGTGTTGTGCAGTGTCTTTCATGGACAACCAGCACTTTTGATGGACTTCAAATTATTTTTTTATTGTAAATCTTAAAGCAGTATTCTAGAAATCACATTCTTTGAATGCACTGACTTTAAATGAATGAAAGGGTCATCCCTTTAGGCCTTAATTTCAGCAACATACTGTCACAGGGTTATGTCACCTTGGAATAGCTTGTCATCTTCCAGAATGATTGTGTACTGCCAGATAAACAGGTTTGGATATACATTTAAAGGTGATGTTCACGTTTAATTAAGAAACACTCTGATAAATGTCTGAGAATACTGCACTGAGAAGGCTGTTTGTTATTCAAACGGCGAATATGAACTTCAGCCAGGTACAAAAGAACGTAATTTTCCTCCCTCAAGCACACTGTTCCACCTTAAAAGAAACAAAGCTTCTGAACATAAACAATCGCAGATGTTGCCTTTAAGGAATTAAGCAGCAGGTGCCAGATCATCCCCATGTAATTCTGAATTTCCCAAAGGGTTCTGTAATTTTGCTAACAACTCTATCAAATTTCACTTTGTTTTTGTTTATAGTGAAATACATGAAATGTTCCCTAATTCTCTAATTATGACCTGTGATTTCTAAATGTTTAACATGTTGAAGATGAATGTGTACAAATTAATTTTTTATAAATATATATATATATAAGAACAGATGGAGGTCATGTGACCCTCAGGGGAAGAAAAGACCAAATATGAACCCTTGCTAGTGGGAAAAGCATAAAATATGCTTTCTGTGGTCAGCTTGAGGACAGTTCTGATATTTTGTGAATCCTACTCTGATTTACTTGTCTTGCAACAAGATTTGTGTGAGAAAAACACGTTAGTGTCACATCACACAAATTTGAGTGAACATTTAAGTGGTTGTATCTGCTCAGTTATAAACACAAGATGCACTTTATTGTACACACTGACCTTCAGGTGCATATTATATTTAAAAATGCATTTTTCTCCCTGTGGGTTTCCTCCGGGTGCTTCAGTTTCCTCCCACGGTAAGAACACACAGGTTTGTAGGTGGATTGGCTACTCAAAGTGTCCATAAGTGTGAATGAATGTGAGTGTAAGTCACCCTGCTAAGGACTGGTGCCCCATTCAGGGTGTGTTCCTGCTTTACATCCAGTGACATAAAACTTAATTTTGCTTTACTAATTAATTCACAGAGTGCTCCTCATACAAATGAGACTTTGCTTTAGCACAATAAAGCGTGTGTGTTTAATACCAGAGGCCTGTTTTGTCCTGTCTGTGGAAAAGGTATCTTAGCTTTCTGTCCCATTTTCCTGTTCTACCCATAACCAATTACAGACACTAAAACTCTTCTGTTCCAGCATTCCCCTTTGTTTGAGCTCTTTGCTTCCAGTGTGTGCATTAGCTTAACCCACCATGATGAATCATAACTGAATCCTTTCAATCACACACCCACCACCCTGAATGGTGCATTCTTAGGAGATCCCATTTCTCATTTTCTAATCAAAGAAAGCTAACATATGCGGTGATGGCCACAAGGATGTGAGCGCTATTCCCCAAAATTGCTTGAGATATAGGAGAGGACCAGTCAGAATGGATAGTTTTGTTTAAATGTGTCTGAAATAGCAGAGAGAAAGGAATACGATTATAAATGCATTCGTTTATTCACTGAACTGAGAGGTTTTATGCTGTTGATCTGAACTGAGGCAAAATGGGCAGATTTAAAAGTACAACTTCAAAACCGCACTTAAATATCTCACAAGTCTTTCCCTAATGCACGTGTTTGAACCCAGCAGCCTTGAGGTCTTCTGCCCTGTAGGTCTGCACATTGTTGACGTCACCAGAGACCTTGAGGAGGGCCACAAGGCTTAGAGCGCCATTTGGTGCCGGGCTCAGGTTTACAAACCGTGGCGTTTCCTCTTATTTAAAATGACAGGCGGTGCAAAGCAATGAGTAACCCCAGTCAGTATGAGTTAATGTGTTGTATCGGAAGTGTTTTCGATAAAATGGCTCCATAAATGTTGATATGGTTTGTAAAAAAAATCTGATATTTTTAGTGTTTAAAAGGATATACACATATTTAAATTGTTGATGTTTCCTTGGGGCCAACTGAAGCATAGGCAGGCGTGCGGTGATGGTCACGTGTAGAGCTGCAGGGGGCGCCCTCACACACCCGAGGACAAGCCGCCCAAAGCACATCCTCCCCCTGCACGCGCAGAGAGAGAGAGAGAGAGAGAGAGAGAGAGAGAGAGAGAGGATCTCACTAATTGTGAATCCGAGAGAACCCAAGGAGCACAGAAAAAGTCTGAGGAGAGAGCAGAGGGAAGCAGAAAGGGCCGCGCGCTGCTCTCGCGCTCCGTGTTGTATTCGGCGGGATTAAATCGCTCCCTGCTCTCGCGGGCAGACGGATGTACCGGTGGCCGCCGGCTCACAGTCCGGATCCTGAACTCTGAGTAAAGGGGTTTTTGGTGGTGTTTTTTTTTTCCTTTTTCCTCGTGGAGGAAGCAGAAGCGGGGGCGCGTTGTTGCTGCTGCTGCAGGCGTCCGCAGCGCCATGAAGCTCCCGAGCTGGACGGCTCTCGCGCTGCTGCTGCTCGCGCACTCCGTGACGGTAAGCAGGACCCCCTATTGTTACAGAACAGCACTCAGCGAGGGTCCTGACCAGTGGGAAACAGCAGGACCATCAGCAGTGTGTTCATTAACATCATAGCTATTTTATAGTGGTGTGTGGTTTGGGACGCAGTCTGTGGTTTCGGCACCTCGTGTGTGTGTGCGTGTGTGAGAGAGTGAGTGAGAGAGTACGAGAGAGAGCGCGAACGTGCATCAGGAGAGAACAAGCGAGCGCCTCTGATGTTATCAGCTGTTAGGTGTGTGTGTGTGTGTGTAGTTCATGGCTGATGCTGGGCTGTAAATCTCGAGGCGACCCACATTTGTCTGCGAGCCGCAGACGGCGCGTGTCAGACCGAGTGTCGCATGGATCCCGCGCCCCTCACGAGTCTAGAAGCGGTTCGGGGAGCGAGGGATGGTCCCTTCGCAGTCTCCACGTCGTTTTAACATGCGTGGGCCGGTGGGTGTGTGCGTGGGCATTGTAGGTCAGGGACACGCGCTCGGCCTGCACCCCCTCCCTCACTGGGCTCTGTCTGTGTTGATGGCTGAGTCTAAAATCACACACGGACGGCCACTGTACGGCCCTAACCTTTGTGCTTCTGACTAACGCTGTCGGGTTTTGACACTCTTCAGTTTTGTAGGGCGCTGTTTGGGACGCAGCCTCTCTTGTGTGTTTGGGTATGGGTGGGCTGTAGCCTAATTATCGCTTCGGCTTTTTGTGTTCGGATACAACGGGGTGGGGTAAAGGGGAACGTGCAGGCGGGTTCGGGGCTGGTGAAGGACAGATATGGGTGGGGTAGGGGGATACTGGGCTGGGCTTGGGGGGACAGCTCGGGTTGTTTTTGATGAAGGGGTGGGGGGCAGGAGCGGGGCTAAGGAGCGCCTGCGGGGGAGCGCCACAGAGATGACGTCATTTGAAGTCTCAGGCCTTGAGAGAGCTCATTAGAGGCTGTAGAGTCAGAGCAGTGGACGCACATTTTAGTTGCTATTTTTAAATGATATTTTTTTCCGATTTCACCGTGTTTTCTAACTGATTTATTCTCAGTTTATACAGTTCTACTTAACTGGAAATATTTTGGATAACGTAAGCATATTTTCTGAGGCTGCTCCTAACCCAACATCACTGCAGAGCTCAGCATGCTTAGAGGAGAATACTCACTGTCAGTTAACGGGCAGGTCAGTTATGATCTCTTGGACTCCTTGTCTGTGCTCCCAGACTCTCAAGGATGGGGTTTCTAATCTTGCAGCTGTTTATAAAAAGAAAAGGGTTGCATACTGTAGAAATAAGCTTTGAGCATAAACAAATGTGTCTTGCATTTAGAATACTCCTAGATTACTGCAGCCTACTCTCCATCTGCCTCATCTGCAGCATATGATCAGACACCACAGACAATCATTTTCACATTTTCGTGTACTTAGCAGAGGAACAAAAACCTGTTCTGTTGAAGCATATGTATAAAAGAGGCCAGTAGGCACATGCTGACCATCTTAATACTGGCTTGTATTAATTACACTGTTACAGTATCAGCCAATGGGGTTTCTGCTCTTTTCGTGGAATAGAGAAACGATTGTCTGTAGAAACAGATAATTTTCTACAGATGCCTGAAATGAGTTTTTAAAGTGACCCTGACCATTAAGTCATCTTAACATCGGTGTGGTGTGGTGTTCACGGGTGGGGCAGCGGGTAGTGTTGCTCCCACATGGCTCTGTGCTTTTGGGGCCCTTGGTTTGATCCATGTATAGGGTCACTGGTTTGTTTGCTTGGGTTTCCTCCAGGTGCTCAGGTTTCCACCTACATTTCTAAAACACATATGGTTAGGTTGGTTGGCTGCGTGAACTTGTCCACTGAGTGTGGCAGTGAGTGGATGATAGACTGGTGATCCATCCAGGGTGTGTTCCTGACTTGTGGCCTGTGATTCTGGATAGGCTCTGGATCCACTGTGACCTTGATCTGGATGAATACAAGAACCTAATAACTAAACTTTTGACTTTAAGGGTAATGTGCCCTCTAAGCACACTACATTACCCAAGAGCAAAGCATTTTTCATTGTCTTATTTTCAGTAAGACAGTTTTTTGCAACCATCAGCCATATTGGACTCACGTTAAACTTTATCTCTTCAAGCTTGTGCTCTAATACTAATTGGAATATCCCACCCCCACCCTCCGCATGTAGTAATTTACGCCCACTCTTGCCATTTCAATGGACTTGAAAGGGCCAGTATTACATTTTATTCTGTCCAAGATTAATATTTTTATCCATTAGATGTTGATGTTATCCTGCTGAGAGGAAGTCAAATGTGAATCAGTTCATTGACGTCACATCCTATCTGGTCCTGCCTGCCAGAGACTGAGTTTAATTTAGATCTTGAAATGTAACTAAAATGGACACAACTTCCTCCTACTCTTGTGTGTGTGTGTGTGTGTGTGTGTGCGTACTGAAGATCCTGATGGTCAGTACTGAATCAGTGTTTTGTGCTGCAGATGACAATGACAACCATAGAGACAGAAGAGGAGGAGAAAGAGAAAATGGGTGAGAGGAATTTGTGAGGCTGACAGACATAGGAAATTGCTGCCCCTGACTTTCTCACTCAGTACACACACACACACACACACACACACAACTACAGCAAAAATATGTGTTTTCTATGTTAAAAGTATCCACAGTCATTTCATAATTACTGAATATGGAAAGTCAGAGGATAGGAGACTGAGATTGGACCCTATTCAAAATCTGAAACCAAAACACATTTTCAGTATATCACTTTGCTGTTTTTACACATCTGTTTGACACTAATATCAGGATGCAACTTAGGCTCAGAAATATTCTGAGCTTGTGAAATGATGTTCACAAAGCTTTTCACAGCCTGAGGTCTTTTGTGTGCAGGTAAAAAATGCATTCATGTATCTGAATGTGTAAACTTAAAAAGAAAATCTTCAAGTTTGTGAATGTGTAATAAAAATTTGAAGCTGTAGAAGTATTCTGAGCATGGGTGAAGAATATTATGCACCCACATATAATGTTTACGTAGAAATATTTTGTGTATGTATGTGTACTTTGAGCGCCACACTGTAGTTACCATGCACACAACCGTGAATTACAAGCATGAATTTTTATACCTGAGCTGATTAGGCAATCATCACATTGCCCACCCACAAACCAGTCAGAACGCTGCCCTCTGATTAGCCGGCACTTTTAGCTTTTGGGTTTTCTTATTTCTGTAACTTAAGGGAGACCTTCCCAATATTAAGTACCCGCAACATTATGTCCGGAATCACCTGTAAAATTTGCCTTAGGTTTCTTAACATTATCAAGCTGGTCAGCTTCTTACGCCCCAGCACACAAAAGATGATAATTCAGGGTGTGAAAATATTTGTGAATATTCTTTCACAATCTCAAAATATTTATGACTCTATTTTGACTCCATAGCAAGCACCTTTCCCCCTTTGATCAACTGTTAGCCACACAGCACTATAGTTCCTCTCATTACAGCTAATACTGCAGAAAAGCTTAACAAGCAATAAGAAAGATCTGCTCTTAGCACTCCACCTCCTCAACACGTCCCTCACACAATCCATGATTTCATTCAGGATCACGTTCACCCACTTTCTAACATGGCTAATGTTTCAAGAGGGAGAGTGAAAGAGAGAGCAAGACTGAGATTACATGACAGAGAGAAAATGAGGGGGTGCGTGAGAGAGAGGGAGAGAGAAAGAGTGTATATGCAAAAAAAAAAATGTGTGAGTGTGTGAAATCTCCTACATATCAACACATATATTTGAAAACAAACTGGAGCCTGATCCATGTCCAAAGCTGGCCATGAAAACCAGTCTGAACCTGATTGAAAATCCAATTCTCGTGAGGCTCAGCTCAGGTAACAGACCTCTGCTGCACATTTCGCATATGTGGAAGTTGTTCATTGAACTAGAATAGCACAGTGTTTCAAAGTGTACAGAGACACGTGTGGAGAAGATATGTATAAGTGCATACTGATGTTTAAAAGGTGCTATCTCAGGATGTGCACAGGAGAACCCTATCACAGAATGTTATTGATATGTTCTACTGTCCTTGGATTCAAGGTTAGAGTTATGGTTTGTTCTAGGCAATGCTTTTAATAAAGCTCTTTTCAGTATTTGGCAGTGCAATTGGAGATAGAAAACTGAAAGTGCCTTGGAGAAAGCCTACGTTTATCTTAGAGGTTTTCAAGGCCTAGTTGTTGCTTGTGTTTCATCAGTTTCATTTAGGGTATGTTGTGCTTAGGTCCTAAGGGTTTTATCGAATCCTACATGATGTAACATTCCCACACAAATAGCACGTTTACCCCTAAACCCTTTGAATACTATCTTGTATAAGAATAAATGTTTCTCATTAGTGAATAATAAATCTTAGGATGCAGTAAGCCAAAATTTTATGTGTCAAACCCTAAATACTTCCAGTTTAGTTGACTGCCGTTTCCACACTAATTTCTTTACATAGACTGTTAACTATACCACGGAGCGTGTTTTTTCTGTCACAGCTTTCTTAAGCTTAAGTATTAAGCTTACAGTTAAACCCTGAAAAATAAGCCTAGGGTTCGAGGGGTTAACTCAAACATAATGGGTAACTTAAAGGTAGTGTCTAGGGTTGTAGGGAAATGCTGTTCACTTGTTTGTTTATGTTCAGAAGGTGGAACGGTAAGTTTAAGGGAGAAAAACTGCTGTGGTTTGAATATGTTTTGTAGCATTTTAAGTCTGTGTTTACTTTCAACAAAATAAACAACAAAAATAAAAAATAAATCAATATTACCCACTTATGGCACAGTAACAGAGCAATATCCTCATGCTTTTCAACATTCAGAGCTCTGTTTATTGTCAAAAAACTTCAAATGCTCTTTATTTTGTGTGAGCAGAGAGAGAGAGATCCTACCATATTGGCCTGAGACACTTTGTTTTTTTTACCCATTCACTGGGACTTCGTAAACATGAAAACATATAAACAGGAAATACCGGTTTCAAGCACCCAAACAGACTGAAGAGCAGCAAATGGCGATTAAACTTTCTCAGAATTAAAAAAAAAAGTGTTTTTTGATTAATATTACGACATTAAGTGTCAGAGTAAAACTTCAGAACTGCTCTTTCCGAGTAAACTAAATGAGCTGCTTTTACTCACCTCCCTCTGACCTTCACCTATCCTCCACACCCTTCCCCAGAGACAGCCCCACAGGTGACGGATGTTAGCAGGTGAAATCTGGGTCATGGCAACAGTATGGATAAGCGTTTATTACCTTGTACTTTCTCACTTTCGCACAAATGTAACTTTTGATTTAGTGTTGGCACTGATGAAAGCGCTTTTCGATTGAGTGGCTAAATGTGATTGAGTGGAAATGTAAATGTTTGTAGCTGTCACGATATCAGCTTGTTTACTGGGGCACAGTAAATACTCCATGTCCAATAAGCTGAGAGAAATATTTACATAGAAAATGGATAGAAAGGAAAAAAAGAGGCAAGGGTGTAGAAAGATAATGGAGAGAGAGAGAGCAAGAGAGAGAGAAAGAGTGGGGGACTGGATGGAGAAGTGCAGGGCCGCTTGCTCTTTCCCAGGAGACTGCCTTCTACCTGCTCAACAGAGTCGCCATGACAACCATAGAGCACAGTACAGTCACAGCTTTATCGCTGCCTCCCTCTCTCTCCCCATTCTCTCTCCCCTCTCCTCACTCGTTTTTATTTTTCTTCTCTATCTACCTTTTCTCTCTTTTTCTTTTGCCTCCTTATTGCTTTCTCCTCTGTCTCTTTCTCCTCCTCTCCTCCCTCTCTCCATCTGTCTCTCTCTTCTTGTCTTCTCCCTTGTTCCCCTTTCACTATTCCCTCTGTCTTTCCTCTTCCCTTTCTCCTATACTCTTTTCCTTTTCTCTCTCCACTGGTTCTCTCTCTCTCTCTCTCTCTCTCTCTCTCTCTCTCTCTCTCTCTCGCTAATTAAGATGCTGCTCCAGTCTGATGGGGGAGGGGAAACCCTCTACCTGAGAGACGGACGAAGGGAGGGAGGAGAGGGTGATGTAAATGATAGTTTGTGTCTCTGGTGTCTCTGTGTGGGTGTGTGTCTGCATAAGGCTCCACAGATAACACAGAGCTGTGTTTTAGAAGCGTGTATGATTCTGCAAATGGTAGTTTGTGTCACACTATCCCTGGAAAAAAAGCTGCAGTGTAACGTGTAGGGTTTTTTCCTCTCCCAGAATGATGTACGCCAATTGTACGCCCCAAATTTCTTTGCATATGTGTCTGCGCTGAGCTATAATAAGCCTCTAAATTAGAGAGCATCGGTGGGACGGGCTGCAAAACCACATTGAATTTAAAATGTTCCATACAGCTGCTCTATAAATATGAATACGGCTACTGTAGCCAGTAGGACACAGAGGGGGTGGGGGGACTGTGCGTGCGTGTGTGTGTGTGAGCTTGTGTGTGTGTAGCCTCTTCCCCGTGCTCCCTCTCCTCTCTCACTGTTTGTTTGTTCTGCGGATATTCTCAGGGCCTCTGGTTGGGAGTGGGTGGGGCCAGTGACGCGTTTCCGTGGAGATAGAGGACCCACTCGGATAATTGGGTTAACGAGAGGTTAGGGGCGTGGCTGTGGACTCTGGGGATGTGTGGAATGTCGTTAACTTTTCGGTGGCAGGGTGGGGCAGGGTGAGCATTTGGAAAAAGCTTAAGACAACAGCACAATCCCAGAGGGAGAGCGTCATAATTCTGGGCAAACACAAGATAAGGCCAGCTCAGGGCTCAGAGCGTCTGGGCATGCATTGGAAGACTCTGTGCTGATTGCGTAGGATAAAACAAATGACCATGCAAGCACAAGAGAAGACTGCCCAGCTAGATCATTAAACTAAGCTTAGGCAGGGTGTGTGATCTGAACATTTCATTGTATAGATGATTTAAAAGGAAATACCCTGATTTTTCAGATTCCTTTACTATGGTGGTCATTGGAACCAAGAGTCATGATAGCTCTTTGCAGACAATCATACCTGAGTTTGTATATGTAATCTAGATAATGTGAATATGCAAATAAATTCTCAAAATACTCTTTGCTTTTCAATGTCCCACATAAACGTCTTAAGCATGAATTGATTTTGCACAGGGGCGGCACGGTGGCGCAGCAGGTAGTGTCGCAGTCACACAGCTCCAGGGGCCTGGAGGTGGGTTCGATTCCCGCTCCGGGTGACTGTCTGTGAGGAGTTGGTGTGTTCTCCCCGTGTCCGCGTGGGTTTCCTCCCACAGTCCAAAAACACACATTGGTAGGTGGATTGGCGACTCAAACTTGTCCGAATGTGTGAGTGAATGTGGGTGTGTGTCTGTGTTGCCCTGTGAAGGACTGGCGTCCCCTCCAGGGTGTATTCCCGCCTTGCGCCCAATGATTCCAGGTAGGCTCTGAACCCCCCGCGACCCTAAATTGGATAAGCGGTTACAGATAATGGATGGATGGATGATTTTTCACATGTTTGTTTTCAGCTACAGCCTTCCCTCAAAGCCTTATCCTTCAGACATCAGACATCTGTGTATTCATAACAGTTTCATATAATGACTGTCTGCAAGGAGGGAATTAAATGCCAAAGAAATCTGGTCCCTCTCACCACCACTGTGAACAATTCTGACTCTGCAAGTTTCTCTAGAAGGGAGTATTCCACATGAAGACACTCTGAATGATTTTAACACTATATTTATGCAAAAGTTGTAACAGAGGATTGGTGGAATTTCCTTGAACAAATTGGTGTTAGAATGTGATGACTGGTTTCTTTGAAACCTGCAGTGTTATAGTATGTGAGAGATCAAAGTTTGCATAACAGTGCTCGTGTGTATGAAGTGCGACGTGTGTGTGTGTGTGTGCTCTCTTTCTGAAGGTCTGAGAAGACGTCCTGGGGAGAGAATTTTAAATTATTTAACACTCAATCCCAATGGAGGCAAGAACAAAATGGAGACCATACTAGAGCACACAAACACACACAGCCTCATACAGACAGATGTAGTTTAGTATATCAACAGTGAGCAGAACTGTGTTCTTGGAGAAATGCATGTATTCATATTAGCAGGGCTGTGTTTAAAGAAGCACCTACTGTGCTGTTGATGTGATTTTGTTGGCCAGGAACTGGAATGTTGTTTAATTATTACCAATGTCCATTAACTGGTAGGATTTTCAACCACATACACCATCACAACTTCACTTCAGGTCTGTTCTACAGTCCCAGTGTTCTCAGTAAACTGGGTGTGCCCTTTTTAAATGTATAAAATCTTTCGGCTCGGTCAAAACCACAAGCACCATATTAAGGAGGAGAAAACACTGGATTTGTCCGCTTGGCTTGCCTCTTACATAAGGAGCCCATATTTTTCATTCATTGGGAATGAAGGCTGATCCACAGCTTGATTTGAGGCTTTATTTATACTCAGTCAAGGGGCCGACAAATAAGAGATGAAACAAAATGTGCTTTACCCTCAAAATGCAAATGTCCACGCACAAACCACACATGCCCAAAACACCCTAGATTGTTTTTTCAATGAGAGGCTGTCTGCATCGTCAGACTGCGGGATTTCACACCAGAATGTCCACGTCCGCACTTTTCTGTCATTTTTTTCTCTCACTCTTTCTCTCTCTCTCTCTCGTTGTCTGTCTCCCCCACAAGCACATAAACACAAGGTCTGAACCTTCAGTATGATCTCAGTTGCAACTTTATCGCCCCCTGAGATCTCCAAGTTTTTTTTTTTTGTAATTATTCAAAGCTCCAATTCCTGTGAGAATGCAAGATGTGAGAGCTTTGTGCACATTGAAGTGCAAATTGATATGGCATCTTTACAACTCAGTGGTAGCCCTGCCTCAAACACCCTGCCACCACTGCTAGATAAGTAAGGAGATCAAATCAGCATTCTGTATATGTAAACTCATTTCATTAAAAAAAGAATGATATGTTTGCCCTTGAGCTACATCCACATAAGAAAACGTCTGAGTATTGTTTTATTAACAGATGTATAGTGCTATGCAAAAGTCAGGGACAGTCCTTCCTTTAATATATTCCATTGAAATGAATTAAGGGCGGCATGGTGGCGCAGCAGCAGATAGTGTCACAGTCACACAGCTCCGGGGTCCTGGAAGTTGTGGGTTCAAGTCCTGCTCCGGGTGACTGTCTGTGAGGAGTTTGGTGTGTTCTACCCGTTTCCATGTGGGTTTCCTTCGGGTGCTCCAGGTTCCCCCACAATCCAAAAACAAAAACACACGTTAGTAGGTGGATTAGCGACTCCGTAGGTGTGAATGTGTGAGTGTGTCGCCCTGTGAAGGACTGGCGCCCTCTCCAGTGTGCCCAATGATTCGGGGTAGACACTGTGACCCTGAACTGGATAAGCGGTTCCAGACAATGAATGAATGAATGATGAAATGAATTATATTAAGTACACATTATTAATTTCCCATGAGTAATTTCATTGGAGATTCCACACATGCAGGAAAATAAACGAAAAAGAGATCAATAAAGTAATAAAATGTATAAAGAGAAAATGGAACTCTAGCCACCATTCAAGACGTGGTAGCCCACTATAACTGTCATCATCAGACAGTGTTGCTGGAAAAGTCTGCTTTTGATCCAGATCTAAATAAAACCTCAAACTCACAGGTGATTCTCTCCATCATTTCACTGTGAGAAGAAAACTCAATGAAGTGTCAAGCAGCTGTTAATGAGAAAAGCAAATGGTTTTAAAGACTGATAAAACTAAAAGGCAACAAACTTCTAAAACTGAGCTTTGAGAGTGTTTATGTTAAGAAAAGTAACCTGAAGCATTTCTCTTAAAAAGATAACAATATTAAAGGTTAAAAGCGATGTGACATTACGTGTCAATTGGGTCAGAGCCATTGCTTGGGGGAGGGCAGGGGGGTTTGTCATATATCAGTTACTTTAGCTTTAATGTAATGTACTCCTAATGTCAGAGAAAACCTACTGTTCTTTGGTTTCTGCAGGGAATGAACGTTTCTGGTTCCAGATCCTACACAGCAAATTCTCCAGTGTTATATCAACACTATTAGTGTTAACTTAACACTGAGCATGTTAGATTATTACACTAATAGTGTTAATTTAACACTGGTGAATTTCCTGTGTATTTGTGTCTGTGGACATTTTCAGAATGGTTCAATATATGGAGTGCAAATGGGAACAGAACTAGTTCCACTTTGGTGGTAAAAGACTATTAAAAATGCTTGGGTGACTCCTGGTCTGTGTGGGTTCCAATGCCTAAGTGCAGTGATGGGCACAGTGTACTAAACACATGGTATCTTTCCTATGGGGAGACATAAAACCCAGGGGCTGAATTTCGGAGGTCATATAAGGTCCTGCGAGGCATTTACTCTGAAACAATAGGTCCAACTAATTCTGCTACTGTGGCCCTCTACCAAATATTTGATGTGTGATGTGCTGCCGGCAGATGTCGTATCATCCAGGTGGATGCTGCATATTGGAGTTGCTTGAGGTGACTCCCTGGTTTTCCAAAGAATGTGAAGCACTTTGAGTGTCTAGAAAAGTGCTATGGAAGTGTAATTGTCATTCATCATTGATACTGTTTCCCCCTGTTATCCTTAAAGAGCATGAAGATTAAATGGAATATAGAGACAGAATCTGTCAGATGAAAGGTTTAAATAATGCAGATTTTAACGATGAACTTCACAGCAAATTCACCAGTGTTAAATCAACACTTTTAGTGTTAAATTAACACTATTAGTGTAATAATCTAACATGCTCAGTGTTAAGTTAACACTAATGGTGTTGATATAACACTGGAGAATTTGCTGTGTTCATTGACACAGTAAAACTTGAGAGAGAACACTGCTGTGCTTAGGTCACATTCTGTTACACGTCACACTCAAACAGACAGAACCAATGAACAGGTCAGACCAGCATCTGGAACTAATTAAATGTAAAGCTGAAATTTGTTTCTTATTTGCAAGCACATTTATTTAATAAATAAAATAAATTATTATTTAATAAAAAATAAATTTCATTTGAGGAACAGGAAAATCAAAAGTCAGCAAATAATCCAACATCAGCCTCATTTTAGTTGTTCTTTTGTCAGAGTTCTGACAGAAAATCCCTTTCAGTTACTTGTTTGTCCATTCTGTTTTTCTCTCGGTTCTAAAAGTAGCTGTTTGATGTTGTTATTGCAGAAAACCCACCCTTGTGCCCACCATTTCTATGTAATTTTCTGTCAAATATTTATTTTCTGCAGCAAATACCTGCTTTTGAATGGATACTAAAGTACTCAAGGGTACTCTTTGACCTTGGCACAAGACTGTATGCTAGGATTAAAATTTTAATCTGTTTATATCACCAAAAAAAGAGGTTAATTTGTTGATTTGTAAATTATTTTGAAGGTTTCTACCATGTTCTATTTGTCCTGTAAATCTAAGCAAGTAGCTTCACGTCTTGGTCCATAGAAAATCTCACAGAAATATTTGTATAACCCTAGAGAAACCTTGTGTGCCACTGTGTTATTTTTGCACACTCAACCAGCACAGGCTTCAGCCCGTTTGATGTGACACATTTCTGGGTTATAGTGCAAAGTGACAAATAAGAAGACAATTTAATATATCAAATGAAAGCACTTGAGGCGCAGCAGGTAGTGTCGCAGTCACACAGCTCCAGGGTCCTGGAGGTTGTGGGTTCGAGTCCCGCTCCGGGTGAGGAGTCTGTGAGGAGTTTGGTGTGTTCGCGTGGGTTTCCTCCCATGGTCCAAATACACACTTTGGTAGGTGGATTAGTGACTCAAAAGTGTTCGTAGGTGTGAGTGAATGTGCGAGTGTGTGTGTTGCCCTGTGAAGGACTGGTGCTTACATATAACGAATGAATGAAAGCACTTGCTTGATTTTTATTTCACCTTCAAACTTGTGATAACAGAACTAGTGTGAGGCAATTGATGTAAAAAGATCATAAACACATTTCCAGGCTTTCAACACTGAACAATGTGTTATAAGCCAGTCACTTTGATAAGACGTGTGCTGTATTCGTCTGTATTATATACTGTGTAAAATGCTTTGTTTACTGAATAAATATGATATGGTTCTTAGATGAGAAAAAAGGAATATGTAATTGCCAGGAAGAAGCTGTATCCTAAAATTACAGTTCCATTTTAAACAGAGACATTGGGCTGCAGAATTGAAGTAAGACAGCAGTTGTTTAAGGACATAAAAACCTGTATCATCCAAAGCTAAGCTGACCTGAAATAGCTAGTTTGGTTGTTGTGGCTGTGGAATGTTATGAATGCTGGAACTCCTCAGCATTTTTCATGGGATGATAAAAGGATACGGAGTGTACGCTTAATCATGAGCATAACTTTTGAAAAGTGCTGGGGATATGAATGAGGGTTTGTAATGTAGCTAGCTAGCTGCACTTATAATCCCAGTAAATGAATCACAGTTAATCACGTTGTCAACAAATATAAAATTTCATAAAATATAATAGTCTGAATAGTAACATTTCTCATAATATTCTGCTATCAGATTTCACTCTGAAAATACCCTCACGTGTGGTGGGGAACCCTATTAACATTTGTGTTAATAACAAAAATAAATATTTTAAAAATGCAGAACTACTCCGGTTGTTATATTTGCATTGATAATATACATCAAAGAAATACACTTTGTAGATGTTTTTTTTTATGTTTCTAGGCTGCTATAATACAATGATTAAGTAAAAAAAAATAACTCATAAAATGGTGGTTGTATGATATGGTATGTAAGAAAAAATACTAGGAAAATATCCCATACATAAATTACAAAAACACTGAAATATATACTCAGACGTACTGCTTTAGTTGAATAAAAATGGAAAGGGTTATGGAAATGGTGGTATAATAGATAAAAAGTACCATCAGGCATCTCTTGTCTCTTTCACACTTCAAGAAATGTGGTGTTCTCTGGCAAATGTGAAATGGGTTTTCCACAATGGAATCTTCTCTTCACAGAAAAGAGATCTGACAATACACTGAGGTTAGAAGTGACAAATGGCAGATAACAGGGCCATCATTGCTATCAATCATCTTGACAGCTATGCCATGTTGCTCATTCATTAATTGCAATGCCAGTACAAAACATCATTTACACCATCTTGAAATCATGTTTAATTGAACGTTTGGACTGAATATTGTTAGTTCTTTTCAGACATGGGCACTTTTTATTGCTATGCATGTCCTATTTGTTTTAAAGCACAAATCATTCTGATTTATAACAAACCTATTAAATCTTGTGACAAAAATTTGCCATTGCCAGTGTCTACAGTTATGGGGATCTGCAGACCTCTCTGGTTTGTTTACATTCAGAAGCTCAACATCTTTTAAGGTGCAATGTTTGAGGAGAAAAATGACTGTTGTTTGCATGTGGCTGAAGCTTGTCTGTAAGGTTTTTATTTATTTATGTTGAATTACCACAGAGACTCTTTTTTAGATTTATAGCACTTTTGTTATGTGTTTACTTTCATGCAATTAGCACGAATTTAGTGCGGGTTCCTACCTTAATAATCTGAAGTAGCAAAAATAGGTCAGTATTAACCACCTATAGTGTAGGAATAAAGCAATATCCTCAACTTGTTTCTATATTTTCAACATTTGGAGTGCTCTTTGTTCTTTATTTTCAGAATAGGTCAGAAATGTACTTTAATGTGCTAAATCTCACCACTTCAAAGGGCATTAACTTACCAGTGCACAATACATGTTTCTAAAGCTGCTATGAGCCATCATTACATCTTTATAATAGAGTAATTCATTTTGGTTTTCAGAATAAGCAAATTGAGTATGCAAATTATTTTATACATTTTTTTGAATTGTGAATCAGTACAACCACATTTTCTGAGGATGTGTATTCATTTCAACTGTGTTACAGTATCATCAGTGATGTAAGAATACCTCTATCATCCCATTCCAATGATATTTTTCATTTCAAGTACAATCCACGCTGGACTGTAAATTGAAGTCCAGGTGTAGTTTACTTTTCTGATCTGCTTTCCCATAGTGCTTCCTTGGGGGGTATAATTCAGTTTCTTTCTTTTTAAAAAAAAAAAAAAAAAAAAAAAAAAAAAAAAAGTGTTTCTATAAAGTTGAGGAAATTGCTTTTTTGCCAGGCTCTGGTTATGATATTTGGGCAGACATATTTAGAGCAGACCATATTTATCCAAATGTAAAAAGAGAGGATGAGCTAAAGCATGCCCTGGAGAGCATTGCTGCACACTTGGCTGAACAACAGATGTAGGTTATCTGAATGCTTGGAGTGAAAAATAATGACGTAGGTATTACAGTTGTGGCTTTTGGCTGTTAAATGCACTAAATGTTGTATTGCATTTGGAGATTTTTTTATGCAACATAATGAAGGATGTAATTTTGAATACTGTTTTGTGTGTGTGTGATTCTAATCATGCTTAAGTGTAGCGCTTTGACTAGATTATGAATGATACCTTTTTGGCGAGAGTAAGCATGACAATTAGTACAGGTTAATCAAAATGATGCTTATACCAAAAGCAAATACAAAGATGTCCAAATGCTGTCCAAACGAAGGCAGATGCAATTATGCTATGCTCAGACAGTCGTGGGAAATGGAATATGAATGAGCAGATGTGCTTCTGTCAAGTGTACTGCTCTGCCAAGTATGGGTCCTAATTGCAAGCCTGAGAGAGACAGCATACTCAGACACAGTTAAAACTGTGAAAGATTAACTGTTCATCAACGTTGTAATCCTTTGAATATCACAGTCTCATAGACAGCAGAGTTGTCTGCAATCTTCTGTAAGAGACGTGCTTTCAGGGGCTCTGATTTGAAGGCATTACTCCAGGAACTCTTCATCGATCTGCACTGTAGCCATTACAGAGCTGAGATAAACTCTGCCTTTGAAAGCTGAAAATGATTAACAATAAAATGGATTTCTCAGCTCCACAAAGTCTTGCCTCAGACTCTAATTTGCTGAGGTATGACTGAGGTCGCGTTTGCACTTCCCCCACTCCCATCCCGTCTATGCTCAGTTAAGCTTCATAATTGTGATGAGATGCTGAGTCTTTCTCATGTCCGCAGTGGTGTGAGTGGGTGAAAGACGCTGGGAGGATGGTAAAATCCCCTGCTGGGCTGCAGACATGCCGATTATCTTCTGCTATATCACAAGCCTTTGTCAGGGAGCCTCGGGTGTAATCAGTGATGGGACTTGAAAAGACGTAACAGTAATGGAACAAGAGCTTGAGCTGTCACTCAGGAGCAGGATCCTAGAGGACTAGAACTAGACCCCACAACCCCAGAGAAAATGGAAGGACAATGGTGAAATCCTATAGTGTGAGCGTTTTTCCTGGCTTTTCGGCCTGACTTTTTTTGTCTTACACGCTATTGGATGTGGATTTTTCATTTTATCAGATGGCCATAGATAGCCCAGATTGAAACATCATAACTCAGATGTGCAGATTAGTTTAATGCAATATGAGACATACTTAATTACAATATAAACACATAGCACTGCTGACAGAAATTTCACAAGGTCCATCACTCTGTAGTTATTATAGCCAAACTGGTAAATTTACTAAGAACCTTGTAGATTTTTACTGGAATAAAAGCCATATTTCACAGTTCTGTTATTTTGCTCAGGTCAGGTTTTTGTCTGGATGGTTCACATTGGTGTAAATCATCTATATTTGTTTTCATTGCAAATTAACCTATGCCCCGAATAAGCCACATGCACAGAGTTTAATCACCCCTGAAATATTTCCAAAAAATGAATTCTTTTGCAAATTGCTCCAGGTCTCTCATATTTGAAGAGTGCCTTCTCCCTACAGCAGTTTAAATATCTCTCCACAGGTGTTCAATGGGATTTAGATCCAGACTCACTACTGGCCACTTCAGAACTCTCCAGCACTTTGCTTCCATCCATTTCTGGGTGCTTTATGAACTATGTTTGGGGTCATTTTCCTGCCGGAAAACCAATGACCTAGGTCACAAACCCAGCTTTCTGACAGTGGGCCCTACATTGTGACCCAGAATCCTTTGGTAATCTTCAGATTTCATGATGCCTTGCACACAGTCAAGGCAGCAAAACAATCCCAAAACATCTTTGAACCTCCACCATATTTGACTGTAGGTACTGTGTTCTTTCCTTTGTAGATTTTCAGTTAACAGTAGAATAATGTGCTTTACCAAAAATCTTGGTCTCATGTGTCCACAAGACGTTTTCCCAGAAGGATTTTGTCTTACTCACAAACATTTTGGCAAATTGCAGTCTAGCTTTTATATATCTCTGTGTCAGCAGTGGGGTCCTCCTGGGTCTCCTGTCATAGCGTTTCATTTCATTCAAATGTTGACGGATAGTTTGCGCTGACACTGATACACCTTTGAACCTTTGAATTTCTTTGAAACTTAATTGGGGCTTATTATCTACCATCCAAACTCATCTCTTCTGTCCACATACAGGGAGATTAGCTAGAGTGCCATGGGTTGTAAACTTCTTGATTATGTTGCACACCATAGACAAAGGAAAATCTACATCTCTGGAGATGGACTGGTAACCTTGATATTTTTGATATTTTTCCACAATTTCGGTTCTCGAGTCCTCACAGTTCTCTTCTCCTCTTTCTGTTCTCCACGCTTAATGTAGCACACAATGCAAAGACTGAGTCAACTTCTCTTCTTTTTATCTGGTTTCAGGTGTGATTTTTACATTGCCCACACCTGTTACTTGCCATAGGTGAGTTTAAACGAGCATCATATGCTTGAAACAGTTATTTACCCACAATCTTAAAAAAGGTACCAATAATTTTGTTTGGTCCATTTTTGCAGTTTTGCATGACATTATGTCAGTTTTGGCTTTTTGTGTTGTTCTAATACACACAGGAAATAAAAAGGTGTATAACAAAACATGTGTAATTGCAATAATGTTCTGGGAGAAATATTTCATTTTGTGGAAAAATTTCAGGTTATAGCTGTGACTGTCTGTAACAAAGGCATCGCCCTGAATAGTTCTAATCTGTTAAGGATTAGAGGGAAAAAGTGAAAAAAGGTCAGATGCTTTAGTTCCTACTGCCACAATAGACAGTAAATCCCCACTTATATTCCAATCTGGCATTTCATTTTAAGGTGTCATGGCTATGCATTAAAGTAATATAGGATGGGTCAAATTAGATTTAAAAACACCTGATTATTGTGTCTACACAGCTCTGAAAACGTCAAATATGTTTCACATTAAGGCACAATACAGTACTTGGGCCAATTCAGTGATTATGTGAACATAGTTTATAACTGCAGTAGCTTCCCAGTTAAATTGCTTTATGTGCCACACCAACATGTGAACACAGAAATATCTCAGCAAACACAGAAATCTTTCAAGAAACCATTGTAGCTTACTCTGTGACCACATTGCTTTATTGTTATAATTAAAGTTAAAGCTAAAATTGTTATAATATGTGCTAATCCGGCATTTATAAATTGGAAAATACTTTGTATGTGTGTGTAGATATGCAGGAATCAGAGTGAGACTGGAAGAGAAAAGAAAGAGACAAAACAGTAATCAATCTCTGTCAGTCTTTTCCTCTCGTCTGCTCTTGCTAAATCTGAATGTGCTCACTTAACGTATCGTGTATGGAAAGTGATATTGATCGATCTGTGAAAACTGAGACACACACACACACACACACATCCTCCCAGGCAGCCCTGCCGGTAATGGAGATTGCTCCGTGACTAATCCAGAAGTGTGGGGATGAAAGATTAAAACAGAATCACCTGCTATAGGCCGAGTGAAGTGACAGACAGAGAGAGAGAGAGATGTTTAAACACAGTTACTAAAGAGCTTAGAGTAGCTGAGCATGGATTTTGGAATTGGGCAGGACACTCTACATAACCTAGGCCATGGATTATAAACACACACACATGCGCATATGCGTGTGCGCGCGCGCACACACACACAAAAGAAGAAGAAGAAAAATGTTAAAATATGAAGGATCACAGCTATTGCATTTTTCTTAAAAGTTAGTGCCAGTGTGGTGCTTTTCACTTACAAGACTGCAGCCTCTTTTCTCTGTAAATGTGAGATGTAAAAGCATTAGCCTGTTTGATGCTGTTAGACAGAATTCTCTATACAGAAGAGTTGAATTCTGCTCATATGAGGCTCATTTAGAAAAAAAATGCGAATGTGACTTAAATTACACACACACACACACACACACACTCACACACACAGACGCACAATTTTTCAGCTTCCAATTTGTTTTGGATGACATTTCCTCAGCCTATCGGGTGTGTGCTTTCTAAAGTGAACATGATCGTGGTGGTAACATAACATCTGAACACGTCTTGTGCAGTATAGATACACAAAAAACACACATATAATAAACATATATATTTTGAAAACATTAGATATATAGAAGGATAAATATTATACACAGTAGTGGAATTGCAACTGTACAACAACAGCACAAATGAGATAAAAACTGTGCGATACATGGTACACCACCAGAACTTAGTGTTTCATCTTGAAGAGACATGAAAACATCCACAGATGTTTGTGTACATTATTTTACTGTGAGAAGACAACTGCAACTATGGCTCTGAATGGAGGTGTCACTGTGAACAAGCTTTTACTAAGAAAAGAAAAGAAACAAAATATGAAGAAAACTCGCACTAAAATATTGCTGCTGTTCTCAGAATAATGGACTGAGAGCCCCAGATCCCAGGCCTAATTATCCTTGAATGTATTTGGGATTTGCTACATGGGTTGTGAGCAGCAGAAAATGTAATCAACTTTGAACAATGAACTTTCACAGACATGGACCTATTATTATTATTATTATTATTATTATTTTATTTATGTATTTATTTATTTGATAGATGCATGTTTGTCTTTTGTTGTCAAAACATTAACAGGATGCTCTAACATCTCAGGATGTTCACAGCTCAAAATAAAAAACACATTGGCTCATTTGCATGTTTCATGCTTCTGCCGTATCCGTGCTAAACAGGCCTATTTTAAAAAAATGATTAAAAAACGATACTGGAGCCTAAGAGCCCACATGAATGTGAGGAGGTAATGGAATTTGCTGTTAGTCCCAGCAGATAATAATAACCGTAAGGGGAGAGACAGGCTGCTGTAGGTGGTGTGGCAGCCTCTAATTTAGCGATTGCTAGGGAGGGGTAACCATTCATTTAACAATCAGTGTTGTGGGAACAGCCATGTGGGAATGTAACTTATGAATACATACAAACACAGACCTTAAAGCGTGGATGCTGAGCTGCTGTCTTGTGTCCATGTGGAATGGCCACAGGTGTTATACTGGGTCATGGGAAGGCAGCTTAGCAGGAGTAAGTAAGGTGGGGGAAGGGGTGATGTGTGTGTGCAACAATGTTCTAAAAAACTACTTTTGTTTTTTTTAAACTGAAAAACACAAACAATGAAAAACTGAATTTTCATTAATTTATTCATTCATTCATTTTCTGTAACCACTTCATTATGTTCAGGTCTGCAGTGGGTCCAGAACCCAACCATAAGAACTGGGCAAAAGGCAGGAACACACATTCATTCACACACTCACAGCAATGGACATTTTCAGAAAACCCTTGACACATAATGAGTCCACCATGTGCTGTGTTCAGAGTAGTCAATTTTTGGTTTGTTTTCATTAAAAATGCACATAATGCTTTTTGTGCTATTTAGGAAAGGGATCTTCCAGACTGTTATCAGCAATAGGTGCAAAAGCAAATATCTCTGATGGTACTGGGGTGCATTATGACATGGATGATTTGCATAGGTTTGGGTTTTTAGAGGAGATTATTGAGATTTTAGTGCTGCACCATGGCTCAACAGGTAGTGTCAGTGCCACATAGCTCCAGGGTCTAGGAGTTGCGGGACTTGAACACACCTCAGATGACTCTCTGCGAGATGTTTGGTGTGATTTCCTTGTGTGTTTCGTCACACACACATATTGGTTGGTGGATTGGCTGGTGGATTGACTGTGTAGTGCTTTGTGTCCAGGGTGTGTTCCTGCCTTGTGCCCAGTGATTCCGGGTAGGGTCCAACCCCGCCTTGATTTTTTTCTATAAGCTGAATAAGCGGTTACAGACAATTAATGAACACATGAATGAATATGCTGTTGTAAGAACAATATCCATGTTTATTTTAGCGAGACATCAGTCTCCATTTAGGCACATCATAAAGAGGAAAGTCTTGCAACAGCAACCATGAACTGTTGAGCAGTTGAAGACTTGTATCAACCAAGAATGGCCTAAAATTCCACTTGAAAAAACAGTTGGTTTCCTCAGGTCCCATGATTGAACAGTGTAATAAAAAGGATAGGTGATGTAATACAATGGTAAACATCCTTCTGTCTATTTTTTGGAGTGTGTTGCAGGCAAAAATTTTAAATGTGTTTGTATTTACAAAGTAAAATCAAGTTGTTTAGTTAAAACAATAAAAACATTTAAAATAATGTTCTAACTGTTCTGTAAATGGGGTTTGTAGATTCCAGATAAGTTTTTTTTAAAAAACATACCTAAAGGTTTTTGAAGCAACAAGATAAGGCCAGAGAAGACACATACAAGCGCATCTCAATACATTAGAGTAATCTATTTCAGGTGTTTATTTATTTTAATGTTGATGATTATGGCCAATGAAAACCCAAAAATCATTAGCTCAGAAAATTAGACCAATTATAATTAAACCAGGGCGGCACGGTGGCGCAGCAGGTAGTATCGCAGTCACACAGCTCCAGGGACCTGGAGGTTGTTGGTTCGTTTCCCACTCCGGGTGACTGTCTGTGAGGAGTTGGTGTGTTCTCCCTGTGTCTGCGTGGGTTTCCTCCGGGTGCTCCGGTTTCCTCCCACAGTCCAAAAACACATGTTGGTAGGTGGATTGGCGACTCGAAAGTGTCCGTAAGTGTGAGTGTGTGAGTTGCCCTGTGAAGGACTGGCGCCCCCTCCAGGGTGTATTCCCGCCTTGCGCCCAATGATTCCAGGTAGGCTCTGGACCTACGTGGAAACGTTGCCTACTGAAAAGTATGTACAGTACATACACTCAATACTTGGTTGGAGCTCCTTTTGCATGAATTACTGCATCAATGAGGCTTGGCATGAAGGCAATCAGCCTGTGGCACTGCTGAGGTGTTATGGAAGCCCAGTTTGCTTTGAAAGCCGCCTTCAGCTTGTCTGCATTGTTGGGTCTTGTGTGTCTCATCTTCCTCCTGACAATACTGCATAGATTCTCTATGACGTTTAGGTCAGGTGAGTTTACTGGCCAATCAAACACAGTGATACTGTGGTTATTAAACCAGGTATTGGTCCTTTTGGCAGTGTGGACAGGTGCTAAGTCCTGCTGGAAAATGAAATCCGCATCTCCATAAAGCTTGTCAGCAGAAGGAAGCATGAAATGCTCTGAAATGTTCTGGTAGATGGCTGCGCTGACATTGGACTTGATATATAACACAGTGGAACAACACCAGCAGATGACATGGCTCCCCAAATCATCACTGATTGTAGAAACTTCACACTAGACTCCAGCAGCTTGGATTGAGTGCCTCTCCACTCTTCCTCAAGACTCTGGGACCTTGATTTCCAAATGAAATGCAAAATTTACTTTAATCAGAAAACAAGACTTTGGACACTGAGCATTAGTCCAGTCCTTTTTCACCTCAGCCCAGGTAAGACACTTCTGGTGTTGACACAAGGAATTGACACTGGCTTGACACAAGGAATGTGACAGTTGTGGCCCATGTCCTGGATACGTCTCTGTGTGGTGGCTCTTGAAGCACTGACTCCAGCAGCAGTCCACTCCTTGTCAATCTCCCCCAAATTTTTGAATGGCCTTTTCTTAACAATCCTTTCAAGACTGTGGTTGTCCCTGTTGCTTGTGCACCTTTTTCTACCACACATTTCCCTTCCAGTCAACTTTGGATACAGCAGAGGATGTCAATGACTGCCTTCTGAACATCTGTCAAGTCAGCAGTCTTCCCCATGATTGTGTAGCCTACTGAACCAGACTAAGGGACCATTTTAAAGGCTTAGGAAACTTTTTACAGGTGTTTTGTGTTGATTATTCAAATTTTCTGAGATAATGACTTTTGGGTTTTCATTGGCTGTAAGCCATAATCATCAACATTAAACAAAATTAATGCTTGAAATAGAATTAATCTATATAATACATGAGTTTCACATTTTGAATTGAATTACTGAAATAAATTAACTTTTTGATGATATTCTAATCTATTGATGTGCACCTCTATTACCCCTGCTTCCTATATCCACCACTGTAAGACACTAGAATCAGTAAGTTTCTCTCCAGTGCAACATTTCACCTCAAACAACTTTGATCATCTGGATTTGTATCACAAAATTTGCTTAATGCTTACATTTAGATAAATCAGTGGAATGACGCCATCATTCAGTAACTTGGGTGTGTGTTGTAGTAATTAATGCTCTTGAGTTAAGAAAGAGCTAAGGTATGTTATTCTCTTCTGGGTTTGTGCATTTATTCAGCCCTTGCTATATTGAATTACTTGTTGCAACGTCTCTGTGGACAATGTTTAAACTTACCCACAATTGCATGTTTTTACAGTAAAATACTTAAATTACAGGGCCTGCTGCAAAGATTTTTTTCAGGGCTTCTCAATTCAAAGCTTTTCTGAACTCTTCATTTGCGAGACAACATTAAGATTTCCATAAAGGTTTGAGAATCTCTCTCTCTCTCTCTCTCTCTCTCTCTCTCTCTCTCTGTTGCTTGCACTCTCTCTGTCTCTCCCTTGCTCTCTCTTTTCTCAGATTCACACACTGAACAGCAGGGGCTTATGGGAAAGGGGGAGGGTTGTTCACAAGCACAAAGATGGGCCACACGCATGCACACACACACACACACACACACACAAAGCTGACCATTCGAGCCCCTGGCTGCATTTTTTAGCCCCTTTGGAAAGTTTCTTAGGAACATGAGAGAAGTTATGATCCACAGGAAACCCCTACCCAGCTGCCTGAAAGAAAGAGAGCATTCAAGCATACACATTGGACATACACAGTCACTCAAACCCCCATGCATACACATACAGCAGTGTTTCTTATATTGCACAAACACACTTACTCTTGACTACTTGTGTAACCTCAATAAAAGCAGCAACCCAGATCCACCCTCCCCCCATACAGGACCCCTTTTGTATATGAAGGAACAGCTAAGCACCACTCCATCTTGACCTGACCCCCTCCTAAACCCTTGGGTGCAGGGTTGTCCGTCTCAGGGCTCTCAGCATTTTTATGTGTAACAGGTTTCACCATGCTGTGTGGACCAAAATCTGCTGACAAACACACATTGTAGGGACATGTCTACCTAGTGTGTATCCCATGTAAGTCCAAACTACAGAAGCAGGCAAATTTAAGATGAAGGCATGTTTCAAGGTAGAGGTTGGGGTAAGGTTTATGGATGTTGTAATTACAGTCAAGGTTATGGGCAGTCTGCTCAAACTGAATGTAAGTTAATAGAATATCCTCAGAAATGCATGCAAACGTGTGTGTGTGTGTGTGTTTGAGAGAGAGAGAGAGAGTGAGAGAGAGAGAGACTTAGGGTCATGTCCAAGATGAATCTCATTAAAATGTGTTGCCATAGTAACATTTTACAACAGACTTTTTGGAATCTCTCCTACAGTCAGCAGTCTTTTCATGGGATGATTATTGAACTACTGAATTACTGAATATCGCGATGCTTCAAACTGATGTGCTGATATCACACAAATAATATCACAAAAATGATTTTTGTTTTGCCCTTAAATTATTTTCCTTGTAATATATATTCAGTAGAAAAACGCTTAATTATAAACTATGCAAAGAGAACATCACTAACTGATTAACACTCAATACATATGTACTGTCAACAGCACTTGGAAAGAATATAGCACAGATTTTCATTCTGGCAAAGAATGCTGGGGGAAATGTAAATGAAACAAAGAAATTCTGGCACATGAGTTCTGCTCTTCAGCAGAGAGGTGAATGGATGAGCTTGTTCAGAAAACTGGCAACGTGGCAAATTTCACAGTAGTATGGTTTCCAAAAATAGAAATGTTTTTTTAATAGTGTTATAGTAATAATAACAAAAATTATTGAATAATATGATATGTGATCAGATGTAAATTCTGTTTCCTAATATTTAGTAACTAAATACTAAATTTGAGTTATGGTGATTCATACTCTTTCTCAATGTATGTTATCACTGAAGCTTAGTAACTACGCCATTGATTTTAAAGTCAAACCAGTCTTATGTTGTGGAGACTATGATGACCCAAGTCTTTTAAATGCTGCTGACCTTCTCATATTTATCCTAGAAACATAGTATTAAATACAGTGTGCATTCGAGATCATAAGGGTTAAATGGGATTTCTTTAGGGCAGTAGGGCTAACAGCAGGGAGACTGGGGCAGTTTTGATATTGAGAGGGGAGATCTGGGTCATTGTCACACACAATCCATGAATATATATTCTAAAAGGACTCTTATGTATACTCAGCGTGTATCTACCCATATGTGCATCTGACATGGTTCTAATCTCATGGGATTAGGGGATCGCTTGCTGGCGGGATTAAGGATTGTCCACAGCAACAGCTGTCCACTCTACACACGCAGACACACATACAAACGCAGTGTATTACAATATTGATGCAGAGTAGAAAATAGAACAAAAATGTAAAAAAACAATTCTATAAATATCATTATATTATCGTGTGCGCACTGTGCGCAAATGCAATGTTGTGTGTGCGTGTGTGTTTGTGTGTGTGTGGAGTTGTGTGGATATGACCCTGTAATGAGGTCTTTACCCAGTGACCAGCTTACCTCCTACCTGCGATAAACATTATTGATCTCTGCCTTCTGCTAACTCCCTGACACATTCTCTTTCCCCATCTCTCTCTCAGACTCTATCTTCACCTCCCCTTTGGTTTTTCTTTGTTTCTTCCTATTCTTTCTAATCTATCACTCTCCTCTTTTCTTTCAGCTCTCTCTCTCTCTTTCTCTCTCGCTCTCTCGTTTACAGCTGTTCTGTCAGGCTGTTGGCTAGCATCCAGTGTACAACACAAGCAAGTCAAACCAATTCATCATAGCAAAGAACAAGAGTGCGAGAATGGCAGAAGAGAGACAGCAAAAGACAGTACATTTCCATGAACATTTGGTTGTGCTTTATTATATTCTTTACTCGATTTATTTTAACCGGGGGTATACAAACCAGTCAACATCATTATTTCATAATAGGAAATATAATGTGCCAGATTTAAGCGAATTGTTAGTTTTTAATCTGCCAAGCCCTGTATTTTCTTTTATCATTGCTCTATAACTCACACAAACCCATATGCGTGTGCATGCACACACACACACACACTCCACACCACACACAAACATGCACTCTCCATGAGTGAACTCACCCTCACAGTCAGGGCCAAGTCAACCCCTTAATCATGTGTTATTCCAAATTACACCACAACGAAACCCTGTCATTACAGAGGAGGATACGCGGGCGCACGCACACACCCACACACAATTACACACACACACACACACACACACACACACAAACACACAATGTGCTGGCGCACACTGGTCTGCAGGTTCAGATGCTAGAACCCAGGTCATATTGCCACTGTTATAAATAAACCTCATATCTCCAAATTGGTATCTTGAGAGGAGAATTGTTAAACTGTTAAATTTCTATTTGTCACAGTGTAAAAACAGCTGGTGTTTTCAAATCATAATCAAAAATAAAAACATAAATAGTGAGTTATAAAGCTTTAATAGGAAAGAAACCACATGCTTTTTGCTTTTATCGATGACCAATAATGGAATATATTTTTCTGCTCTCTCTCTGTCTTTTTTAAAATGTTCAAATGAAATAAGCAATAAAATCTTTTAAATTTGACTAATTAAAATGAATAATAAGAAGGTTTTCTGGCACTTCCTTTAATTAATTTATTTTTTTTAATGATGAGGCTTTACTCTTGCACTGACAATATGCCAAGCAGAAAGAGTTAAGAATTTTTCTGATCAAAAGCAGACTGACCGTGTGATGTGAGATGTCAGTTGATAGAATTACACACCTCAGACTAAACGTTCCATGTAGTGTAATGCTCATGGAGTGTCTGTTTGAGCAGTGCCCTTTGGTGAAGAGCTATTAAAACAGAGTGCATTGTGGGCTTTGTTTAGCCTGCATTCTCAGCTCTGCCCTGTGACACCTTCAGAAGAGACCAGCACCACATCATTTGTGTTGTTTTGACAGCTGATCCAATGGCCTCTCTCTCTCTCTCTCTCTCTCTCTCTCTATGTATTTGTGTGTGTGTGCGAGAGAAGGAGGGAGGGAGTTGCTGGGTTTTAATGTTTTTGGGGTCTTGCTGGGACACAGGCCAGCCAGTCATATAAAACAAGGTGACATGGGGGAAGGGAAGATAGGGAATACATGCCATGATGGAGGGAAAGAGGGGGAATTCTAAAGGCACAAGGGCTGAAGCTGTAGGGGTTGTGTGATGAGAAAGGTTGCGGCCAAAAACCTGCTGGTGGACCAGATCTTATGCAATCTTTGCTTTATTTGGGGTTGCTACACAGTGATACATGATCCAACTCTAGTTTGTTATTGGGAACTGTCAGAATTGAACCAAGGGCCTTTTTTTCTTACAGAGGAAAATATGCAAAGATCATTTTATGTTCAGGCAGCAAATCTATATATATATTTATTTAAACTGTGTCATTAGAATGAATGGAAATATTGAGCACAACTAAATTAAGCGTATACGTTGCATACTGAGCTAAAAATAATACTGATCTGAATACTTAAGGATGCTCGCAGATGCAGATACAGGGTCAAAAACAATGCAGGCAAAAGAAAAGCCATGCTTTCAGGCTGTAAAAGCTAACATAGCCATTGAAGTGTTAGTGTTACTGGAAGGAGGGTAATTCCTCGCTATCTTGTTTGCGACTCATTGAGAGTGAGCTGACACGTTACGTGTAAGAGAAGGTTTTTCTCCGGCTGGATTTGGAAACCTCTTTAAGAGGGAAACTGGGTTAAAGGCAAGGGTTGCCCCTAGCAACGAGCCTCCCTGTAAAATGGCTCCTCACGCTAGACCCTACTGTTCTCACACACACACACACACACACACACGCTCACAGAGTCTCTATGGTTTCTCCATTGAGGGATTTACAAAGACTTCAGTTTATTTTGTGGAGACTTACACTAACCTAATCAAACTACTACTAGGCTAACCCTAACTTTAACCCAAAAACACGTCTTCAGGCTCCAGTTTAATCCATTGCATTGTGGGGACACTTGCCCTAACCTTAAACCTAACCTCACAGTAACTTTAACACCTCTTCACCTTAAAATGTAAAGATTTTCATTTTGAGGAATAATAAAGGCATTTTTCCCATAAGAAAGGCAAGTCCACAAATGTGTGTGTGAGTTTATCCTCATAGCATGAAATACACACACACCAGTGAATACATTTAATCATGAATCGCTACTGTGCAATTTGTTTTCATTATGAGAAATAAATATCTGTATAAATCTATTTAATTCTTACTACCTCGCTTAATTCTTGAGGGCTTTATTCCCTTCTAAGTGACATTAGGCATTGAACATAATGATATTACCAACTGCTCCAGGGCATCCCATTTTATTAAAGCTTTTCTATGAAGGTGAAATCAACACGGTGTTGACAGTTTGCCTGCATATGCTATGAGTACAGAAGAGGTGTCTACAAACCCTTAAACATGGTCATACGTGTTGTATTGTATTGATGGTGTCTTAATGTGTACAGCTCATGTTCTCTCTTTTATTAAATAAAAGTCCATTAATACTCTTTCTTTTTTAGACACAGCGTAGATCATCAAAACCAGTGGATGAGGAGAGCTCCGGAGATGAGTTCTATGATGACGAGGACCTTTTTTCCGGTTCAGGATCTGGCAGTGAGTGTCTCTCTCTCACTCTATCTGTCTCTTTGTGCATACGTGTGTATGTGTGGGCCTGTGTATTACAAATCATAATCATTTTCTAAAAACAACTATTAAAAAACTAGAAAAGTTAAAAGGTAACATGCAGTCTTATCTCATGTTGTACAGCTCCTCTTTAGAAGCACGCTTGCAGAAATGGTGATAAAGGCTAAACCACTGCTTTTAATTACTTCCTGTTTTGCTTCAATTATTCTTCCCTTAAATGAGGGTAGAAACCACTGGATGGTTACATTGATTTTTTTTACTGTCCAGTCATTAGAAGCTGTTGGTTTACTTTGGGAAAACCCACTTATGAGGGAATGGTTTTTATTTGTTAAGACATTTCTTAACTCTTAAGATCCAGTGTAATGTAATGGGAAAGGATTTAAACCAGGACTTCCAGATCCATCATTACTCAGTGTTTTAGAATCCCACCATTTTGTTTATGAACGGAATTAATGATAGATTGATAGATAGATGACAGAGGTAAAATTATATATACAGTTAATATTAGAGTAATACTTCCTATGAATCTTTTCTGTATTAAACTGTATAAGCTTGTATAACTGCCTTACACTCTTGTCTAATACAACATTGTTTCCAAAAAAACTATAGATTTTTCTGAGAAAGGTTATTCTCATTCAATAGTGGTATCCAGCCATTCCCTAAATCTTTCCAAAAATATTATGTACAGCCATCTTAATTCACATTCATTGTCTGCAACTGCTTATCAAGTTCAGAGCTGCACTGGGCCCACTCAGAATCACTAGGTGAAAGGCAAGAACACACACTGAATAGGGTGGCAGTCCAACACAAGGCAACACACACACACACACTCTGTTGGATAGCCTACCAGTCTGTGTTTTCGGACTGTTGGAAGAAACTGGATCACCCGGAGAACACCCACACAACCCACAAAACCAACATATCTCCTCACGGGCAGAACTCCCCACAGAGATTAACCTTAGGTGGGGCTCGAACCCACAAGCCCAGGACCCTGGAGATGTGTGACAGGTGTGTGACACCACCTGTTGCACCACCATGCGGCCCAATTTGCAATTTTTCTGAACTATTTGACAATTCTCTCACAAAGTTTGGCACAATGTGGTGAGCCACAATCCACTTCTGCTTGCAAAATCTAAGCCATTGGAAGACGCTACTTTTCTACATTTTATATGCACCTGCTTATAGTGGAATGTTGTAAAATGTAATTAGAATATTTTATAAGCTTTTCATTCTTATTTTACCTCAGGCCCAACTTTTTGTGGCGTTGTAGGCATCAAATTTTTTATCTTGTTTTATATGTACAGAACACAGTAAAGTCGGTCAATGTAAATCATTTCTTTCTAATTCAGGTTGCCTAAGAGATTATAATACATGTTCATAAGTTAATAAGTATATTAGACCAGAACCTTATCATAGTGAGTCCTAAAACCACACCTTTTTTGTTCCATGAAATTGTCATTTGTAATGTATTATGTGTCCCATTAAAACTGTATGAGTACATTTATAAAACATAAATTCATACAGGATTTATAGGAAGCATTACCAAGATTATTTTTAATTATTGAATTGTATACTTACACAAAGGCTATAATATTACACATTACAGATCACACTGTACGCCCTGAAAGGGGATCAAGGTAGTGGCATGCATGAGGGAGAATGATAAAGAGAGAAAGAGAGAGAATTTGTGACAATGTGACAGCAAATCTGGATGAGTGTGAATTGCTTGCTGGGGTGGCAGCTGCGTTATTTAAAAGTCCTGCACACACTTCCAATCCCCACACCAGCTGGTATGATTTTCTCAACACCTTTCTGTCTGTCTCATCCTCTCTCTCTCTCTCTCTCCCACACACATACACACTCACACACTTTCCACAAGTTCCTCTGAGGATTTCAGCCCCTTGACTCTGAACGCAGCATTCAGTGAATTGTCCCACATCATCTGTCACAGATCTGTACTTCTGTTGAGTAAAGAACACAACTCTTTGTGTGCCTTTCTGTGCAATCACCAGATTTTCAGACTAATAAGATTACGGTAAATAAGATCACTTAATCAGCTGGAATCTGGGTGGGGACAGCCTTGTTTTTTTTTCTGTCTGCCCTCTCTCTATCTCTCTGCATGTGTTTGTGTGTGTGTGTGTGTGTCTGCCTGTCTATTTCTGTGTCTTTTGTGTGTGTAAGTGTCTATATGTTGGTGTGTGTGTCTAGATGAATGACACAGTTATTGTTTTTTCTGAAACTACTGAGGGTCCAATTAATGAAATAAAATACATGTGTGTATATAAACGTGTGTGCAAAATTCAGAGACCATTATTTATATTAATACTGATTTAAAAGAAGTTATAAGTATAAGTTCATTGTTCATTAGATGCATTCCACATGCATAAGGGAGAATACCAAGTATGAGCCTATTCATATTTCATATACCAAAAATTGTGAGAAGACTAATAAGAGCAGTGAGACTAAAAGGTTGTGTGGCTGTCAACCTACACTTGATTTTTGTGGTGGTGTCACTGCCCAATAAGGTATTGGACTGTTTGTGTTTGTGTGTATACATTGCTGCAATATGTCATTACTGTATCTCCCCATATGTTGCTCCCATGGATTTTTTTTCCCCATCTTTGGACATTACAATATTGCAGTATTTCGATTGTAGTTTCAACATCAGTATGATCAGCACTTTATATCTCAAATTAAATATTTTATAAAATAAATATTTAACATCCACTGCTCTCTCTCTCCCTCTCTCTCTCTCTATCTATCTACACCCTTCTGTGTCTAGTACCAGATGCAGAGGTACGTCCCACTGAAATGGGCATTTCCTTCACTACAGAAGTGCCCCTCCCACTTTCAACAACACAAGCCACTGGACCCGCCCCCTCAGCCCCACCTGCTGCAGAACCCAGCAGTACCCCTCCACCAGAAACTGAGAGAGAGAGTGGTGTGGGGTGGGAGAAAGAAATTGAGGACAGGGAGCTGGAGATGGAGATGGAGAGAAAGAGAGAACAAGAAAAGAAGAAACAGCAGGAAATGGAGAGAGAAAGGGAGAAAGAGCGGGAGAGGCAAAGAGAGAGGGAACGAGAAAGAGAGAAAGAGAGAGAACAAGAAAGGGAGAGAGAACGAGTAAGAGAACGAGAAAGGGAAAGAGAGAGGGAGAGAGAACGAGAGAGAGCAAGGGCAAGGACTACGACTGTGCCCCGGTACTCAGCAGTTCCAGTGCTGATCACAGACTATCCTGTAACCTTGGGTGACACAGAGGATCTCAGCACCACAGAAGAAGAAGAGGACCTTTACATCACTACAGAAACATCGCCTCCATTCGATACTTTCAGCACTGAGGAAACCATCACAGATGGCATCACGACCACTGAAGTTCTTCCCACCACTGCTGCCTCCACCACAGCTCAGCCAACCATGAGCCCAACCATGCTCAGCAGTGCCCCGTGGCCATGGAAACCAAAAGCTACACCCAGTAGAGCCACGCCAACTGAAAGCAGTACACGTTCTGTGATCACCACCACAGTACAGGTACCGTAACATCAAGGACTGGGTTGGTTTCATGTGGGATACAGCTAGGAACATATAGTGTGAATTAAAATAAAATGTGGTAAAACATTTTTATGATTTCAAAGGTTTAAAAAAAGGGAAACATTTAGTATATTTCGTGTACTTTAACAAACAGTTGATGAAAGATTTGTGCACTTATACAGTATGTTTGTGTATTTAGAAGTGTATTATTCAGAATTCATAAGTGTGCATATGTGGACTTATGTGGATTATAGCTACCAAACATTTTGCTTTCTTTTACCTCAGGTGAGATCTCCAGAATCAACAGTCAATAATGAAGTTGAAGGGCCAGGTGCCAGCGAGGATTCAGGTATCCGGGAGGATGAAGATCAGCAAGACAATGATTTGGGACGAGGCAAAGGTGTGACTGACAGGGGAATGGAGCCTGATCTGACCGGCAACTCAGTAGATAATGGAAGTTCAGCTGCTCAGCTTCCTCAGAAAAACATCCTGGAGAGGAAAGAAGTTTTGATAGGTAAGAAAACCTGTTGACATCTGAACTCTTACTTTTCAGAGATCATAATTCATTAATAGTTATCAGTAAAAACTGCCATAAAAATACAAGTTGTTTTTTTGTATCATGAAAAAAGAAGAAAATCTTTTTCCTTTTTTGTAACATCTTATTATTTTGCGTTATAATGTCACATTCATTCTCAGAATTCAGGAAGCAAACCTACTGAACATTGTTGTATAACTGAAATATTTTGTATAGTAGATTAGATACTATATATGTGTTTATAGATTTATTATATTGTTTGTTCTTTTCTAACATAATTTCCTAATATTTAGCCATTTTCACCCCATGAACCTAATAGCAAGTAGATGCCTCCACTAGCTCTATTTATCTTTATCCTCTCATTCTCTTTTTGTCTGTTTATCCCTTCATCATTTTCTTCCCTCTCTCTCCTTCTGACACATTGTCTCTCTCTCCTCAGCTATTCTGATTGGGGGACTGTTTGCCTTTGTATTTGCAGACTTCCTGGTGATAGGTAAAGCTGAGCTTTAGGGTAGAGTGTCCCTAGCGTCATCCAAAAGCCCCACAGCTAGATCTACTGCTGGGAGAGCTGTAATGTAGAATGAGGCCTATAACTCTAGTTGCTTTAGTGTTTATGAATTTGTGTTTGTCCATTTCTTTCTTTCTCTTATTCTCCTTTTTTATATATGTTTGTTAGGTATGTTCAACCAAAGTACAAAGAACATTTCATGGAAAGTTAGGATGCTGTGCAAATCATTTAAAAGCTATATTTGATTTGAAATTGTACAAATACAATGCATCAAAACTGACAAATGTTTATAGTTTTTGGAAAATATATTTGCCAATTTATAATTTTATACAAGCAACAAATTTCAATAGAGTTGGGACAGGGGCATATTTAGCACTGCGTTGAATCTCTCTCTGCGCTGAACACTCTGTAAACATTTGGGAACTAAGGAGACCAATTGCCATATTTTTGAAAGTGAAATATTTTCCCATTGTGTAGATTTCTGCTGTTGCTCCAAACTTGTATATATAACATTAACAGTGCCATCACAGATGTGCAAGTTACTCATGCCATATGCACTGCTTCATGTGCCATATATGCCACATGCATTATTTCTCAACCCTGGTCCTGGAGGCCCACTGCCCTGTGAGTTTTTAATGTATTCCCATCTCCTAACATAACTGATCCAACTATTTCTGCTCATCAATAGCATATTATTGACCTTATGTAGGAAAAGCACTGAAATATGGAACAGTGGGCTTCCAAGACCAGGGTTGACAAACACTAACATAATATACCCCATACCATCATGGATGCTGGCTTTTGAACTGTGTTCTGATAACAAGTTAGATGCTCCATTTCCTCTTTAGCCCGGAGGATGTGGAATCCATGATTTTTAAAAATTAATACTAATTTTAATTGGCACAAGCCAATTTTCCACTTTGTTTCAGTCCATGTTTAGCCCTAATTAATGGCAGTGGTATGTTTATATGTGGTTCCTTCCTGGCATGATAGACTTTTACCTTGCATTTGTAGATGAAGCATCAAATTGACAGTGGCTTTCTGAAGTGTTTCTGAGCCCATTCAGTGATTTCCACTACAGAATCGTGCCTGATTTTAATGTAGTGCCACATGAGAGCCTGAAGATCACAGTCAGCCAATGCTGTGTTGTGCCTTGTCCTTTGCATATAGGGATTTATTCAGATTCTCTGACACTTTTGATGATATTGTGTACGGTGGATGAAAAAATCCCAAGGCTCTTTATTTGATTTTTGAATTGTTTGGCTATTTTTCCAATGCAGTTTTTACATTTGTAGAAAACCTTACCATTTCTACTTGTGAAAAGACTCTCTGATATGCTTTTTAAACCCAATTGTGTTATTGACCTGTTGCTAAACAAGTTTTTTTTTTTTTATTATTCCAAATTGCCAAATGTTTTAATATATATATATATACATATATATATATATATATATTAAAGTGAAAAATATATATATATATATATATATATATATTTTTTTTTTTTCACTTTCAACCTTTCAGTTGTGGTCTTTGTATTATTTGAAATTAAATTTAGGGATTATTGATTGGCAAATCACAGCATTTTGTTTTCATTTACATTTTGCACAGCATCCCAAATTTTTGGGAAGTAGGGTTTGTATTTTTACAAGTCAATAACATTTAGTTCCTGAATCCTTTTTGGGGATAATTTAATTTCTGTTAGATGAGTTTCTGGTATGCTTTACTGTTGATTACAGTTTAAGCATTGTATTTCACACCAAAAAGGACTGAACAGCAGCTAACAGACCTCAGCTAACAGAGATGAAATAAGCATTACATACCACTACACTGCACAATTTTGTTATAGTTTGAAGTCACATGTAAGAACCTAGGGGGGATTTATGTGCATTTATGTTGTTTATGACATTTATATTAATTATTATATTATGATATATTTGTATTAATTTGCCTCAAGCCAACAGACAATACCACATCCAAATAACAATTTGTTTTTTGTAATGTAAACACAGGAATGTGAAATTCAAAACTATACAAACTGGTTGAGATTGGAATACTCAGTACTTTTTTCAGTTGGTATATTTTTGTTCATTCTTAATATGTTTGGCTAGGCTTCTTTCCCTTTTACTTGTGCATGTAATGTACTTCTACCAACATTTGGGCTTAGGTTAATTTATGTTAATCTGTTTACTGTTTAACTATTTACCTGTTTCTGCTCTAATAATTAATTCTCTCTCTCACTCTTTATCTCTCTCCCTCTCTCTCTGTCTGTCCAGCGGTGATTGTTGGAGGTGTAGTTGGAGCCCTCTTTGCTGCATTCCTGGTCATGTTACTTGTATACCGGATGAAGAAGAAGGACGAAGGCAGCTACACACTGGATGAGCCCAAACAAGCCACAGTCACCTATCAGAAGCCAGATAAGCAGGAGGAATTCTACGCCTAAATACCACACTCTTCCTTATTGCATCCCTCCATTCTCCGTCTAGCCTCCTCTTCAACTAGCCCTTCTTTTCTCCCTCCCTTCATCACACTCTCTTTCGCGCCTGACTCCTTCTATTTCTCCATGAGAGTGCCTCTCACTCTACGGACTTGGGACTTTCTTTTGAACGGAAAAATAAGATAAAGATAAAAAAAGGAAGTGACTGTGGACAGAATTTTAGGGAATGGGCTGGGGAGGGGTAGGGATTCCACATGTATGAAGAAAAGAAGACAACTTTTTTAAGCTATTGATATGTTTAGGATTGTTGTTGTACAAAATTATGACATGAAACTTTTTTATGTAAAGACACACATGCTCTTCAACTGCACAATATTCCTCTCCAGCTGAAAATCGGAGTCAAGAAGCACGAAAGAGGTTGCAAGGAAAGAAAAGAAAGAGAAGACAGAGAAGGTCATGGATGGACAGAGGGGGGCCAGGAGGGAGGGAGTGAAGAGATAGAAGAGTGGAGGGAATCTCCAAGACCACGCTACTCAGAACAGATCGCACTTCTGTCACAAAGGTCAAAGGTCAACCGTTGTGTGGTGCCTTCCATTTCCCTGGTGCTAGAAGCTGAGCTAGAGCAGAGAATGTGAGTTTGTGTGTGTGTTTTGTGTTTGGGGCTGTGGGGCTTGACACTCCTGCCATCTGTGACCTTAGCCCAGCCACACAGCCCCATACACACACGCACACACACATGCACGCAAGGACCCACACACACACACACACACACACACACACACACACACACACACAGAGCCTGACTCCCTCTGCTGGTGAGAGAGTCTGTCGGCAAGGCCAGGCACGATGACTCTAGCACTATTTGTTTGGAGCAGGGAGCCCAGGAAAAAATCTGTAAGATTAACACAGCCTATATAAACTATGAGGAAACATTTGCTGTGAGGATGTGCATGCAAAAGAATAAGAGGACTAGCCTTTCCTCTGTTCTGTACAAAGACAATTAGTTAACAATAGTAATAATAATCAATAATATATCAGCAGCTCTGAATGGAAGGTAAAAGATGATAATAATATTAGTAGTGAAGGATATTATCTATTTAGCTGTGCAGTAAAAGTTTTATTGGTGTAAATATCAACTCCTTTTTTTAATTTCAATTTATCATGCTTTTATTATGTCTTTTACTTAATAAACGTCTTTGCACACACACACACACACACACACACACACACACACACACATACATACACATATCACTTTAAAATATGTTTTAAAAAAGGCAACACAATGTTACAGGAATCTAAAAAAGGATTTTTATTTAAAAAAGTGAACTTTGTTTTCCATTGTTTAAGCCAAAAAAAAAAAGACAAAAAATTCCCATGTTTTCAGTATTTTATTGATTTTTGATCAGGTTTCTGGCCTTTGTGTAAAAAAGCACAAGCTCACAAGACTGTGTCACACGTACGTTTTGACACTCTTACACTACCGCCATCACACAACACACTAGGCTGGATATGCTGAATCCAGAGAAAGGTTAGGGGGCAAGGGGCAGGAACAAATTCACTGGGTAGGAATTTTTCATTTTTCCCCTCAAGAATCCTTGGTTCATTAAGAATGTAGGATTTGTTGTTGGATACATCTGCTTAAGGTATTTTATAATATAAGACCTATTAGGAAATTCCATAGAGTGACTAGAGAGGGCTTTGTTTGATTAATTGTTCCATTGTGTTCAAATGCTGTCACTAAAAGTAAAAGGCTGCACAGTTAGAGTTAGCTAACAGTGCATGATGTAGCAATAATGCAGCTATTTAACATCAATACACTCATATGCTGTCACCCTCCAGTGCAGGTGAGGGAGAATGTACCGTGTGCTTTCACACAGATGAGGTGTAATGCCACTGCCTGGCCTTTTGTAACCTTGACAAACGCTGTAGTAAGAGACTGATTGGCATTATCAATATAATCACATATCATTGTCTGTCACAGTGGTGGGTCAGTTTTGGGATGGGTCTGCGTGCCACTTAGTCACAGTAAAAACATCAGAGCACTGTAGGGCGACCCAGTAAGTTCCACACTGCCCACTGTAGCAGGCCGCTTGTAAAGTATCTTATTTAAAACATATCACTTAGATTGGAAGGGGCTAAAAGAGTAACAGACTGCACTGAATCACATTTTTTAGTATAGCCCATTTGTTTTATATGAAGGAGCTGCAATACTTGAGAACTCTGCAGACAGACAATGTGAGCTGGGCCCACATTGAACACTGCATTCAGTGGGTCTGGGAAAATGGGTTTGTTGGCTGTAAAACTATCGAAGATTGTAATGTCAGTCCAGTGCAACTGCACCTGTAGCTTGAATAATATACTCTAACCTGTATGACCATGTCATGCCTGTGTGTGCATGTGTGTGCCCATGCGCTGGCTTGAATGTATATGGCGGATGTTTTATTCCCCCTCCAGCGTTTCCTTGGTCATGAGTGAGCTATTTCATGGAGCTTTGATTTCTGCAGTTTACTGGATAATTTAAGCCACATAGCAAGACTGCCTAAAATGAATATCAGCTTAAAGGGACACTTCAGCCAAAAATAAAAACTTATCCATCTGTTATAATGTTTACTTACCTCATACAGTGGAGCTACATTAATCCTGAAGGCAAGAGTTTCCTTTTTAAAGATCAGGAAACACCCTTCTGATGATGTATCATGGGAGTCTGGGGAGATCTTTTGAAATACTACAAGCACTTTGGGGCAGATTCACACATGGTGGGCTGTTTCAAATATTTTGGAGAGTGTTGTATCGCATTGGTTGTATGACCTCTGCATAAGGCATGCTAGCAATCATAGTCAAAGAATACTGATGCGAACACATTAATCAATTCTTGCAAATGGGGCTGAAAAATGCAATAATTTTCAACAGGACGTGAGAATTAACATTAATTTTTGGCTTAAATATTTTGACTAACTGTGATATCTCACTTCATGAATAAAATGTCCAACACTTCTTCCTATACTTTCATAGTCATTAGTGTAAAACATACACATTCCCAAACATAGCTCTGAAAATGACAAAATATACACCTTACAACAAGGACCTTGGGAAATTCCTTTAGAACAATTAGACTCACAACTACTCCAGTCATTTAAAAAATTAATGATATAGTGACACACAGCCTCTGACAGTCAGTCGTAATTGGTGAAATATCAGTACAATTACTACAGCAATGCACAGAAACACTCAAGCCTAAAGAACCTTATAAGACTTCTGGTATCAATGTTATTAAGATGTTAAAAATACAACACGATTATAAAATATGGCTGGGAGCTTAAGTGTTGATAAGAAATAATTACTTTGGTATACCATATGCAAAAATGTATTTCACCTGCCTGACCTACATACGCCTGCTACCATCACGAGTACACACCCACATGCTCTCCAACACACACCTGTTCACTTGGGAATGTCCGACGGTCACTGTGTGTTAAAAGTGAATAGATTTGTCTCAGTGGAACTTGTTCAATTGCTGTTTTTTCTACTCATCTCCCTGTAACCTGTAATCACTCTTTCTGCCCATGGCCAAATAAAGAGGTGGACTTTTCTGTTTCTGTGCCAATCACAGACCAGCATGGTCTTGATGTGATGGTTGCCCATTGTGTTTTATACATGTTCATTTTTTAAGAGCTGATTTTTCTCTTGGTTTGTGTATAAGGAGGAGAATTTCTGTCACTAATATGCCACTCTGTTCTAAATAAAAGACCTTACTGGGTAGTTCCTTATCTGTTTGGTTATTATTGTATAGGGCAGTGGTTCTCAAACTGTGGTACGTAGACCACTGTTGGTGTGTGACACAGCAAGAGGTGGTACACCAGGTGACTTCAGAAAACAAATCCTACTTAAATAAATAATTGATTAATAAATGAAAAGCTAATGTTTTCATGTGGAAATTACTTAATTTCAGTTTTCATGATTAGGCAATTTGTGTTAAAAAAATACAACATGGGTTACACATAAACAGTAGTTGATTGCGTCTGTAAGAGAAGGAGTGGGGCAGCGTTCCCCCAATTCTTTTTCCAGTATTTTGTTAAATCCAAGTAAAGAAAGCCCGAATTCAGCTGCTTACTATACGTAAAGCAAAGGCTAGAGACATACATGAGCAATTTGGACTTTATTACAAAAAGGGCAAAGCGGAAAAGAGAAATCAAATCTAATTTATTTATATAGTGCCTTTTACAACTGACATTGTCACAAAGCATCTTTGCATAATTAGTATCAATGAAAGTTGACACCAAGAATTCATTCATTCGTTACCTGTAACCGCTTATCCAGTTCAGGGTCACGGTGGGTCCGGAGCCTACCTGGAATCATTGGGTGCAAGGTGGGAATACACCCAGGAGGGGGCGCCAGTCCTTCACAAGGCAACACACACATTCACTCACACACTCACACCTACGGACACTTTGCCAATCCACCTACCAACGTGTCTTTTTTGGACTGTGGGAGGAAACCAACGTGGACACGGGGAGAACACACCAAACTCCTTACAGACAGTCACCCGGAGCGGGAATCAAACCCACAACCTCCAGGTCCCTGGAGCTGTGTGACTGCGACACCGTGCCGCCCCAAGTCACAATTTTGTACACATAAACACAAAATAGAAGAATAAATTAAAACATAATTTCAGTAAAAACTAAATATTTCTATATTTAAATTTCACAGTTGTGTAGTTTATTTTACAGTGACATTAACTGAGTTGGACATTTTAATAATACATCAGATACACTGTATATTTATAAATAAATAAAGCTGAGGAGAAAGACTATGCCTAAACTCCTCCTCATTATCATTACACACCCTATAAACCACTCAACTCCCCTCACCTTCCCATGACAAGTATTTGCACCCCCTCGCCAACCTATATCCTCTTTTCCAACACTGACTCAATTTCACCGGCTGACGCTGTCCAAAACGCCAGCCCAAGTCCCTCAGAGTTTCCCTTCTATGCCCTGCACACTTCATGTATGGTCACATGAAGGACATGTAGTTCACATAAGAATTATGATGAAAATTCGGCATCAGTCAGAAACTGAGGCTCCAATGCTTTATTGCATGTGGCATCACATTCAGTAGTCAATGGGTTTAGTTATCATGCCATCTGAATGGAAGCATATAATAATATCTGTTTTGTGGCTCTTCATTTGACTGCTTCTTTCACAACTCAATGTTTCTTAAAATATTCTCACTTTGATTTATTTTATTCTGATTACTCTCTGTATAGTTTTTTCCAACACAGTGGCCCTAAATTTTGTCATTGTCTTTCGCTTTACGATAATTTTAATATATGTATATTTTATATCTTGCTAATACAGGGGTTGGACAATGAAACTGAAACACCTGGTTTTAGACCACAATAATTAGTTAGTATGGTGTAGGGCCTCCTTTTGCGGCCAATACAGCGTCAATTCATCTTGAGAATGACATATACAAGTCCTGCACAGTGGTCAGAGGGATTTTAAGCCTTGGCAGTGAGGCGCCCATCTAGCACATGTATTGGGCCAAGGGAATGCCATGATATGGCAGCCCAAACCATCACTGATCCAACCCCATGCTTCACTCTGAGCATGCAACAGTCTGGGTGGTACGCTTCTTTGAGGCTTCTCCACACAGTAACTCTCCGGGATGTGGGGAAAACAGTAAAGGTGGACTCATCAGAGAACGATACATGTTTCACATTGTCCACAGCCCAAGATTTGTGCTCCTTGCACCATTGAAACCGACTTTTGGCATTGGCATGAGTGAGCAAAGGTTTGACTATAGCAGCCCGGCCATGTATATCGACCCTGTGGAGCTCCCGACGGACAGTTCTGGTGGAAACAGGAGAGTTGAGGTGCACATTTAATTCTGCTGTGATTTGCCATGGTTTTATGTTTTTTTAGATACAATCCGGGTTAACACCAAAACATCCCTTTCAGACAGCTTCCTCTTGCGTCCACAGTTGATCCTGTTGGATGTGTTTCGTTCTTCTTGGTGGTATGCTGACATTACCCTGGATACCATGGCTCTTGGTGGCATGGTCTTGGTCACAGATGTGCCAGAAAGACGTGCACCAACAATTTGTCCTCTTTTGAACTCTGGTATGTCACCCATAATGTTGTGGGTGCTAATTTACCCTTCACACTCTGCTCTTACTGGTGCTATGTGCAATTAATGAAGACTGGCCACCAGGCTGGTCCAATTTAGCCATGAAACCTCCCACACTAAAATGACAGGTTTTTCAGTTTCATTGTCCAACCCCTGTATGTCCACATGTTATATTTGCTAGAACAAGAATCATGACTGAAATTAGAAATAAGTAATCAATAAACAGGGTGTGTTTCAAAGACTCAAAGGGCAAATTCATACAGCCATTCATTCATTCATTGTCTAAAGCTGCGTATCCAGTTTAGGTTCACGGTGAGTCAGGAGCCTACCCAGAATCACTGGGCGCAAGTCGAGAACACACCCTGGAGGGGGTGCCAGTCCGACACACACTCACACATTCATTCAGACAGCCAGAGTTTCATAAGAGATAATTCACCTAGAACCAGTCCCCTCAATTTCTAAGATAAGGTTTTCAAGCTGCAGGCAAATGTAGGAGTGTGTGATCAATGGAGATAGAGGCGGGGACTAATTTCATGTTAATTGAACTGAATATGCTGAAAGGAAATAAAGGTGTATTTATATATATGTATTTAAGACACTTTTAAGGTATTGGAGAATTTAAAGGGATCTTTTTATTAAAAATAACTAGAAATGTAATGTCGAGGAACAGGAGATTACGGAGTATAACTGATGATCGAACATTCAGGAATAAATTGAAGACCAGATATTTATGAATGATTTTGTGAAAAGGCGCAGTTCCTTTTTTTTTTTTTTTACTTGGAGTTCCGGTTAAAGTGCAGCTTTTCCACAGCAGCGTATTGTGGACTGAGGTGAGGATCTGAGCCTTGAGTTCTCTCCGCTGAACAGAACTGTGATGAACATCCGTGACCCGCGTGCATCTCGCGTGCTCGTCATGTGACGGACAATCACCGGCTGTTGGCAGTCAATTAGAAATGATCAGCAATCAACGGATTTAGCGGCGGCGTTTAGCTCGCACTCTTCGCTCAGAGGTAATTGAGGTCGTTAGAGATTGAGGCCCTCCCTGAGAGACAAGATGGCTGAGGACTCATCGTTTGCCAGTGATTATGGTGCGTAAATGAAGCCGAATTAACCAATTTTCAATCGTTTTTTCCCCCTCACCAATAACGGTTTAATTAGTGAGGAGTAGAATAGTCGCTAACAGCTTTGGGAGGAAGTTAGGTGTTCTAGTTTAGTTAAATGGAAACAGCGTGAGAGTTTATAAGAGTCGCACTCCTCACGTCCAAAACACGGTTTAGGAAACATGTTACATGTAAAATGCAGCTTTACGTCGATTTTACAAGGCCAAGTGAAATAGACCTCCCTCGACAGTTTGAGTTGGCCACACCTTTAACGTTTACAGTGTTTCGTTCTAAGTTTACTGTAGAAAGTTTACAAATTTCTGTCATCAAGTTATTGTTGCATGTGGTAAAATCCTAATGTAGATTAGCAATGATTCTCTCACTCCTTTACAGACTTCCCGTGTCCTTTATGTGATGAGGAAGACGAAAGGCACTACCTGAGGCACAGAGTCAGTGAGAGAAAGAAAAAAAAGCACAAAGAAAGAGAAGAACCAGAGCTCAAAATTGTGAACATTAAAGAAGATGAAAATATAGAGAATAAGAAAAAAGAAAAAGGAAATGTAAAGATAGTGGAAGAAAAAGAAGAGCAGAAAATTATTAAAGCTGATGATATATTTAAACATGGAAAAAGTGCTGAGGTGGAGAAAGATGATGAAAGCAAAGTAGAAAAACTGAAGGTGATGCAAAATGATGCTGAAAAAGAGACCAACGCTAGCCCACCACAGGATGACAGTAGTGTCCTGCAGCTGGACTCTGGCTGTCCAGTTAACCTGGTGATGGTATGTGAGGAATCTGTTGAGAAGTGTGTGAGTGAAGAGCTCATGCTGTGTCCCTCAAAAGCACTAATGCTTCCCCAGATTCCGTCACTGTCCCCATCTCCCTCTGATAACCCCCTGGCTCTTACTGTACCCCCGTCCAATGCACCTCTGTATCCACTTCAAACTCAGCCACTGGTTCAGAACCCAGCATCAGTCCAAATGCCAAGGTCAGAAGCACAATGTATAGGGAACAGAGTTTATAGCAGTAGCCCATCAGCAGATCCCAAAACACTTGTTCCTCCCGGGCAGATGGAGGTAACACTGAGGCAGGTGTACACACGTCGCTATACCCGCTTCACCAGGGGACCAACGCCACTTCTGCCCTTACCATCGGGCCATCCAGACAGCAGCTCAAAGCCTTTACCTTATATCACCAGCACCACTCTACTGCCTTCTGCACCCAAGAAGAAAACACGCACCTCCTACAGTGTTGGTAAGAACGTATCTGATTTAATGATTGTACTTACAAGGTGTAACTAATTCATTGCCATATGCCTGTGCATCTAAATTAATTGATAACTTGTTTTTCACACAAAAAGAGCCATATGTTTTTGTGTAGATCAGTTGGAGGAGCTGGAGAGGGTTTTTCAAGATGACCATTACCCAGATGCAGAAAAACGTAAAGAAATTGCAATTTCTGTTGGTGTTACACCCCAGAGAGTAATGGTCAGTTCTTTAAAAGAAATGTTTCCTACATCCTGCTTGTTTATTTTCATGAGTCTGGCTAAAAATGTTAAATCATATTCAAAAATATAACATTCAGGTCAGTTTGTTATTCCTACTTTCTCAGGTGTGGTTTCAGAATCGTCGTGCTAAGTGGCGCAAAACCTCAAAAACTGCAGCGAAGAAGCCTCCAGTAAGCCGCACTTCAGCTCCAGCCCCTGTCCCAGTCCATCAACCTGCGCCTATACACAGGTTACTCATAAGATTTGATAGATGGAAACACATTTTGAGGGATTACTTTGTGCACATTATAAATTTACATCTGTTTGTGTCTAGGCCTCCTGTTTTTACAGCTCCTCCAATTGCACCCATGCCTTCACAAACTGGAAACACACTCCCATCTTATAGTGCCCTCCTCAGCAGCTGTACAAGCCCACCAGGTCTTTCTCACCTCATATGAGGCCTAATTTCTTTTAAGTCTAATTTGTTTGATTTTTGAAGACTGATGCTTGAAAGATTGTGAACTCATATCAAATTCTCTATATGTCTGCCTAAATATGACCTCACCGCCATAAGATTTTCAAACAATTTTATATAGTCCACTTACAAAATGACAAAAATATACTACTTGGTTATTCCTATTCAGGAAAAAAAAACCTTTCTGTACCATTTGTTGTTTTGTGTTTTCCTGATGATGGACCCATAAACCTTAACATGAAAGTTAATGTTAGCCATTGTGAATGAGGCCATGAATTGCTCAGAAGTAAAGCTGGGTTCCTTTCTAACCTCGTGTACAATTACACACTTTTTGAGTCATCTTTGTTGGTCAACCACTCCTAGAGGACAGTGATCATAAATTTGTCTCAAATCTTCATTTGTGCAAAATCTGTCTAACTGTTGATTGGTGGAGATTGGAAAACATGACCAAATATAATATTTTTAGCAGTTGTTTACTGGGGTAAATTCTGTAATAAGGGCTGAAGTCTGATGTCAGATGACGAATATAGAACATTCTAAAGGCTTCACCAACTCTAAAGCATCACTGTAGATTCAAGTAAGTTTGTGTTTAATGTGTTATAAATTTAACAAATTTTGTTTCTGTGTGGGTGTATGGGCAAAGAACTGAGCCCTGTGGATGGAGGCAATGTGTGTCTCTCTCAGGGAGGTGTGGATTACAAGCTCCCCATCATGCAGAGCCCCCCACCCCTGCGTCGTGCTTCTCTGCCCTTTTTTGCAGCATATAACCCGCCAACTCACACACTGTCTGTACTGCTGGACACACCAGAGCACAGCGAGCCTCAACTGCTCAGCCTTCATACAGACTCTGGGTAAGTACTAGTGTCTGTACCTGCACTACAGTCCCATACCACTAGTGAGCGCCACATCTCCTTCATAGATTTAGCCTTTATGAATCTAGTGTGTGATATATACATACAAGGGTTGGACAACGAAACTGAAACACCTGGTTTTAGACCACAATAATTTATTAGTATGGTGTAGGGCCTCCTTTTGCGGCCAATACAGCATCGATTAGTCTGGGAATGACATATACAAGTCCTGCACAGTGGTCAGAGGGATTTTAAGCCATTCTTCTTGCAGGATAGTGGCCAGGTCACTACGTGATGCTGGTGGAGGAAAACGTTTCCTGACTCGCTCCTCCAAAACACCCCAAAGTGGCTCAATAATATTTAGATCTGGTGACTGTGCAGGCCATGGGAGATGTTCAACTTCACTTTCATGTTCATCAGACCAATCTTTCACCAGCCTTGCTGTGTGTATTGGTGCATTGTCGTCCTGATACACGGCACCACCATCAAGATACAATGTTTGAACCATTGGATGCACATGGTCTTACTGGCGCAATGTGCAATTAATGAAGATTGGCAACCAGGCTGGTCCAATTTAGCCATGAAACCTCCCACACTAAAATGAGAGGTGTTTCAGTTTCATTGTCTAACCTGAGTGTGTGTGTGTAAAATATATATATATATATATATATATATATATATATATAATATATATATATATTTTTTTTTTGTCGACTTTAATAATGAATTTGTATCAGATTGATAAATACAGTGGCTCATAATACAATGATAGCATTTTATGAAACTGTACTTTCATGGGTTTCAAGATTTATGGATTTATGAAGTTTTATGGATAAAGGATAAACGGAATTTGAGTTAACTAACAATTCAAAAATTACCATGGTTTTTGATTGATGGCATAATCACAAAAGGACTTTGAGTCTAAGGTGAAATCCACATTTTCTTGTGAATATTACTTTTGATTGACTCTGAAGTGGTTTCTAAATTCTTCTACTACAACTCTGATGTTTTGCAGGTTTGACTATGATGGTCTAGGCTCTTCAGCCAAAATGGAGTCTGTGACCTCTGGTGCTGGGAGCCGCATTCAGTCTTACCAGATCAACGCATACCCTCAACAACCTGGCACTGTATTTCCCCAGCAACCTAATACTCTTCTGAGTCAACAGGGCAACAATATTATCCCACAGCAGTCCAACCCACTGCGGCCACAGCACTCACATCTGTCTTATCTCACCCCCTCTCTTTACCTAACCCCCAATCCCAGTGATCAGACAACCTCCTCCTGCCTCCCACTAAACTCAGGCACCACCAGCAGCCTATTAGCTTGCACTAATGGGGGGCACGCCTACTTCCAGTGCCAAAATGGCAATCAGATCCTACTGCAGCCTGGGGTACACGGTAAGAGGATCACCCCCAAACCTCTTTTGTAAGCATCTGAAATTTTACAATATTTATTTTCAGAATCCTTCAAGAATAAATTTAACTGAGAACTGCAAAACAAAGCACAACCATAAACTTTATTTAAAATGTCAAATTTGAGTATGATTATAAAGGCCTGTGCTGGACTTGTTTGTTTATTTAATTTTGGTAATAAGTTTTTATTTTCAAAATTTTTTTTTTCAGAGTAATGGCTTTTTGGCATCTGCACATCCTTTCATAGCTTTGTGTATGTGCACACAAACCCTTACTTCTGAAGGGTCTAGTTTGTGTTTTTTGTTTATTTGTGTGTGTGTCTGTGTGTGTACCAATAGCACTGCAGTCCTATCCATGGGCCAGCGATGTGTATAATCACTCGGGTCATGTTCCACATCCAGTCCTGAGGCCTCAGTTTGCATCTCAAAGTTGCGAAAGCCACTTTCCTCCAATGCTCCCACCACATCATTACATCACCCCACAGAGAGGGTCTTGTCCCAGCCTGTCCAAATCTACTGCCACTGATCCTCTCATGCCCAGTGTCAAAATGGAGTTGGATGATTCAGGACAGACCCAGCCAGCCAAAGTCAGCGAAGCAGAGACAGACTTCCACTGTGATTTCTCACCTATTCACTTCTAAGAGGTACCACAGGGGTGTGTATGAGTGTGCATGTGCATGCGTATATGGGTTGGAGAAACATAGGACTTGATGCTGTTCTACCTGTCAGGTTAATAACTACAACAGATTTTTGTATGTAAATTTAACAAAATAAAATTTAAAACTGCCCTTTCTGATTTTGTGGCAAACCTAATGCATGAAAGAAACTAACCTTATTTTTAAACAGTAGTGTTGTCATCAATAATAAACAGCTATCGTCAGAGAGGTCTGTATATGTGCATGTGTTGTGGTTGCAACTCGAGTTTAAACTATGTTCATAATTATTGAAAATGTATTTGTTAAGATTTCTCTCAAAATAAGGAATATATATATATATATATATATAACTGGTTTTATCTGTTATCTAATGGCCATATCTGCATAACCACTATGTTAAGTACTGGGCTGTAAAGGGTTCTTTTTTTTTTTTTTTTATTAAAAAATAAATATAATAAAACGCATGCCCTATCCAGGGTGTTTGCCCACTTTGCGGACAGTGATTCCGGGTAGGCTCTGGAACCATTGCGACCCTGTACTGGATAAGCAGTTGCATACGAACAAATGAATGACAAAACCGTAGTTGTATATAGGAGAGGAAGACGTGATGCTGTGTCTCATCATTTCCTGTTGTGTGTTTCAGGGCCATCAGCACTGAGTGACAGTCTGCAGTGTGTGTGTGTGTTTTTTAATAATTTGTTGCAGGCTTCATTAAACCGCCCTTGATCTCTTTCATTTCAATGTCTCCAATTTGGTTTTGTGTGTGTAGTGGTAAATTGTAACACTATTTAGATTGGAATGCGGTCAATATTTAAAATGCAATTTTAATGCCTTTAGTTTCTTCTTACCACTAGAGGGCTCTGTTTCACCAGCTTATTTCGTTCAATGAAGGATTTAAAAAAGAGCACATTTTAAAGATATATTTTAATGTTCATTCCCACTCATAAACCTTTGGATCTGGGTTACTGTTACAGTTAACCTTAAAATATATCATTGCTGGTATTACATGTGAGTAAAGAGATTGCAGTTGTTATTTGTACATAATTATCTGAAAGATCTAATATTGAAAGATTAATGTCCTAAGTTGTCCTGTTGACCTGTTTGACATCATAAAATCTCTCATGTGGCAAAATGGCCTGTAAAAATGACCATTAAGCACAAAATACATCAGAAAGATTAGTCTACTAATGACAGAATTAGAAATGGAAAAAAGTATTTTCAAAATAAACTGAAGATATAGAGATTTTGGTAGTGACCTAGTAGACTACCAAAACTGTGAAAAGAATGTGTTGCTGTTATGTTTTTGATGAAAGGAAATGGACAAAATATAACATGTATGTATATGTGCACACTGTTGGTGTTTTTAGAACAAACGACTGAATGCTCTAGAACCCACGCCTCAGGTTCAAGTGATTTGGGATTACATCAATAATCAGAAGCAGAAAATAAATTCAGATTTCTTAAAAAAATACAAATAAAAATTGCAATCAAATCTGGAATGTGTGGAATCTGCCACTGTGTCAGTGTTGACACAAGGCATTCTGAAAACTTGAATTATCATATTGGATAATATTTATTACCAAATTTGATTGGAAAAATAAATGAAGTTGGTACTGAAAATGAGCTAACTTAATAAATAAATAAGTAAATAAATACCAAAGCACTACTATATACCAGTATGCATGTTGTGACATTAGGCTCAGGAAGCACTACAAACGATGCAAGTGAAACTGATGTTATCTGATCACAGCACGTACATCTGTATCAACTCTGTATCAGGAAGTGTTAGTGTGGTTAGTAAGGCTGTGTCTCTTTGAGTGCGTTTCATTTCGGAAGCTGTTTGTAAGCGAAGAGGACAGAGAATAATGTCTGGAACACAGTCCCTCTGCTGCCATGTCCATACGGCCACACGGGCTGCTGCCATCTTCTACATGGTAATATTTGACTTAAGACACACAGATATGCAAACCATAATGATTTAATATATTGTATTGAACCTATATATATATATATATATATATATATATATATATATAATGATAATACATTGCTTTAGCTCATTTTTTTTATTTTTAGATGAATGTTTTTACCTATATATCTTTTATAACAGGATTTAATGTAGACCAGGGCTGTGCATCTTCCTGTTGCATACTGTTGGTGTCTACCACAGCTGTTCTACGATCAGTCCAGCATAGTTTATTTAACATGAAAGAGGAAGCCAGACAGAATTGGTGTTGAAGCTAGTAGACAAGTAGTTTAACCAAAGTGTAGCCTGACTGAGTTAAGTAACAGGAAGCTAGACTTATTTAGAATGTGAGGCACATTTGTAAAATAAATCTTAAGGTAAAACAAATGACAAAATTAAAAAATAAATTAATATACATTTTGGAATAGGTAAATATAAGAAACAGCACTGCTATATCAGATTACTGCCATGTTAACCAGTTAAATTAAAATTTTACTGGGAGCATGGTGGCGCAGGATGTAGTGTCGCAGTCATACAGCTCTTGGCACGGATCAGGTTTTGGCTTTTGCCATTAAGTTCATTTAATGCTGGAACACAGTTGTGTTTCATTTCCTTCAGTCACAGGAGCATAAGTGAGGTCAAGTATTATGCTCTAACTAATCTGAAAGATACTGGAGGGAGCTCCATCCAATGCTTTATATGGTGTATGGTGGACTAGGCGCTCATGTGCTGCTGGCCTGTTTGCACTGCGTTGCTTTTTTGTCAGTTTTACATGATAAGAAAGCTGATCTCTCACACTAAAACATGTCTGGGTCAACAGCTTCACAGGACACAGAATCTCACTTAAAATAACTTCAAGAAATTACCCAAGGGAAGACAGTGTGTGTATGTGAGTGTGTGTGCATGAGTTATGTAATTTACACTTTTACAGACTTTTCTGAATGAATCGCTGTTCTTCTGTAACTAGTTCTGTTGGTATTGGCTTTAAGAGAGGAATCAAAACACATTTATTGCCAGGGTACACACATTCAGAGACACAGAACTTTTCTCTTATGAATTCCTTCGCTCTGTCTCCATTTCATACTTGCTCACTGTGTGTGTGTGTGTGATGTATGTTTCTAGGTGTATAATCTACTGGTGGCCATGGATTTGACTATTGGAGTATTTTGGAAAACCGAGCCAGTCCTCATATCTTATCCTGACGTGAGCCTGAACAAAGGCTATCATGTCTGTAAGTGATACTTTGTAATACATCACTATCAATTTTGTATTAATTTTATCCATATATTCACTTTATCCAACACTCCTATAAGCATGCATCAGTTTGTCTATATATAACATGATGAACATGAACATGAATAAATTGTTTTTTATGCAGTATGAATAAAATCTCTTAATATTTTAAAAGTAGATTTTTTAAAGCAGATTTTTTGACTATTGCTTGCCATTAAACCATGTAGTCAACTAATTTTAACAAGTAAATTCACAATATACACATAATTTTACATTAAATTATTCTGTGGGCAAAGTTTTAATTGCAAATATGACCATTTATTTATAACTGTAAATTGTTTGAAACATTTAAATATAAATACGTGCATAGATGTATACGTTTTTCATCCCTTCTTTTCACTGCAGTTGATATAAGCACCAACTTTATGATGTTGGTTCTAATGTCCTTCTCCAGTGTCCTGGTCCTTATATCTCACCGTAAGGTAATGTATGTTTGTGTGTGTGTGTGTGTGTGTGTGTGAAGATAGCCCTATTCAGACAGGATTAATTCTAGGTGAGGAGCTGGGGCAATGTTATTTTACCACAGGACATATGATAATATTTATGATGGATTCACAATGGGTAAAAATGTTGAAGTAAATAACAGAGATGGGAGCAGGTGTAGATCAGAAACAGCAGTGCTACTGGAGTTTTTAGACTCTCACCACTGTTCTGGGAACTCACCTAAAATATCCAGTCCTCAACGACCATATCTTCTAGACTTTTATACAATATAATGGACGAGATGATGAAATAAAACTTCACTCAGTCATTCAGTCTTTCAAACAATTATTGTAACTGCTTTTATACATCGTTTAATGGTAGTTTGTCTGATTTTTGTCGTACATTACATCACTAAAGTCCTCCAGCACCTCCATTTCTGAAAAAAAGCTCATTTACCATGGGATATGACAGAATGTTCACCCACATACCAATTTGCGTGGAGTTAATATAACCTGGGTTTATTTTTATTTTACTTGTTGTTTACTGTAGGTAAATAGAGAAGGAAATGTCTGACATTGTCTATTCCTATGGGACAAATATCACTGAGATACTTCAGTAATAATTACATAACCCTATTTCCACAGGAGAAATGAATCCCAGCAGAATAGAGCTTATGAAATGATAAGCTTTGTGTTTAATTATATAGACAGTTGTCATTTGTTTAAGAATGTGTTAATTAAAAACTGGCTCTGTTTGTGTGCAATTTTTTGTGTGTTTATGTGGGCGTTTTGTCTTAATCTCTGCTCACCTTCAATTAGTTTGTTCCAAACGGCTGACACCAATATTTACCTAGAAGCCTGGGTCCTGAAAATGAGCACTTGTTTAAATATTTATTTGTTGGTGCAACATGGAATGCTAAAAATCTTTCCGAACCACACATGTACACACAAACACACACACACACACACACACACACAAACAAACAGTATCATAATCTTTACAACCTCTGAAACCCATTTTCATATGCAGATGAGCTGTGTGTGTGTGTGTGTGTGTAGGGCAAAAGTGATTAAGTTTGTGTACCTCTGTGTGTTATAGGGGCCGATGTGTGTTATGCCGTTTGTGCTGTTCATGTTTCTGGATGTGGCTCTAAGTATTCTCTCTTTATTTGCTACTCCATGGGGTCTTCCTGGAACCCCCAGCTACAAAGATGCTCTACGTCTTGCCGTAAGAATCACACATAAACATATAGTCAGACACAAAATACCATATTTACTCTGTAAAGCATATATGATTAACCTCAGGAGTTTATCAGAGAAAAACAATAAAGACATTTTATTTACATTTCTTCCATTTTAAAAGCAATGATTGCCATATTTCACACAACATTTAAACTAAAATTAATAATTAACATCAAAGTCAAGTAATGTGCCAGTGTGCCATGACAAAAACTAAAGAAATAATGAAGCTTGATTTACTTAAAAACTATAAATGTGATACAAACATTATCTGTGACAGATATATTTCTCTAATTATATTTGGATAAATAGATTTAATGTAATTCAGGACAAACTTTATTATGTTCCCTGACTCATAAAAGAACATCAGTTATTAAAATATCCTCTGGGAGGATTTATGTTTTTTGATAGCAGACTGTAAGTGGTTCAAGTCTTTTTTTTTTTTAACTGCAATGAGCAGAAAGCTCTGTGATACTGACTCATCAGCAGCTTGACACCCAGGATACTCCTCAATCCAAAATGTGTGTGTGTGCAGTTGCATGTTAAAGGAGGTGCCAAGCTGGAGGCGGAGGAGTTAAGCCAAGTCACCATGATATTTGGAGTTCTCTTTGTGCTTTACATACTACTAAAGGTTTGTGTTTGTGTGTGCGTCTGTGTGAACACATGCTTTTTCACACTTCTTTAGAGGGTTTAACATAAATAATACAACATTCCCCACAGAGACTTCTGTTCATTTCAATTATACGAGATCTTGTACAACCTATGATCTTTCTCGGATTCTCTGAGAAACGGTATGTTACATACTGAAAATGAACAGGAAAATCTCCGAAGATGACTGTAAGAGAGAGGCGCAGGGAAGGGAGAATATAGAATTATTCAGAAAGAGTGTACAGTCCTTACTATATATAGTAGGAGGATTTAACATTGAGGAAATTAAAGGGCCTTCTATAGAGCCTGCGTCTGTCTGTGTGTATGCAGTTCCTTTGTGTTGACGAGTGTGTTGTATGATGTGTAGGTGTACATGCTTCAAGTGTCAATGCGCTCTTTCTATGCACTGAGGGAAAGCAGGATGTCTGCGTGTCCTGCTACTGAGAATACTGTGATGGTGAGTGACTACTCTTTACACATTCACCAAATTCAGAGGCACTAGCTGAGAAATGAAACACATGACATTTTGTACTTTTTATAATTATATGGTCAAGCTATTTAATTCTGATCATAAATAGTGTTAAATGGTTGTTTTGATACCATATTCAGATGTATATTTTCGTATTACTAGATACTGTGCTTTTGATTTACAGGTTAAACTGCCCTCCTATGATGAGGCTCTGAAAATGAAAGCTGATGCCGTGCCACCTGTCTACCCGGAGCCTTAAAGCACAAGAAGACACATTCTTCTGTTTGGCACTCTGTACACTGTCAGCTAAAACATGTATAAATGCTTTCTATAGTGAATGCCTTTGCCAAAAATTCATGCATCTCTACAAAGCGGTATGGAGAGAAAAAATAGGTTGATATGCGCATGCTCTGCTGGTTTCACGCTATGATTCATTCCACTGTTATTTCCATTTACATCAGTACTCTCTCAGAACTATGTACCTTATCAGTGTTTGGCAACACATCCTTCCTTGTTCACGTTAAGCTTTAATAAACTGTATTGTGAAAGTGTATTAATGCAAGCTTTTAAAGGGGATTTTAATCAGCTGAACTCAAAAACGTGTACTGTCATGGTTCTCCACAACAGAAATATGGGATTTTTCCAGTATTGGAATTGTGGATGGAAAGAGGTGGTTTAGAAAAACAGAGAAGAGGCACTGAAAAATCTAAAGTTATTTCATATATAAGCAAACACGTGCAAACACATTTTCATAAGCAAACAGACAACCTCCGGGAAATTCTTACATTTTAGTTTGATGGTTTGTTTCTCTGGGCATTTTTAGGTGTTTATTTTTTGCATGTTGGCAGATAACAAAAATAAATCCGGGGAAAACGATTTTGAGTAAGTTTCTTTGTGTTCCTCATCAAGTTCTAATATTGTCTGTGTTTGTATTAACACATTGCAAGGACAACATTTTTCTCATGCTGATTAGAAAGCATGCGTGTAATATGGACCTTCTGGTGGTTTGGGGTTTTTTGGGTCGCGAGATTATTTGGAATTACTCAGTTCAGCGGAAGTATTCACAAATTTAGTAACAGTGTATTCATGTGTATTTTAGCACTATAAGCCTATACACTTGGGCCTACATTAACTTACTTTCCCACTGCTCTCAATACACGCAGACCAACAGTTTCTAGGAGAAACTTTTAAGAGAATCCACAGAGTGACTGCAAACACACACATAAAGCACTGTCACCCATATGTGTTTGTGTATGTGTATATATATATATATATATATATATATATATATATATATATATATATATATATATATATATATACATATATATACACACACACATGAAACGATCCTTTACAAGAGCTGCAAATTGTCCTAGAACGTCTCAGGCTGCTGTGAGCTGATGTGCATATGCACACACAATCCCGTACATACATACCTACACTTGAACCGGGATGCAGAAAGCACTATGTGGCATATGTAGGGTGCACATACACACAAGGTGGAACAGGACTAGCTGTGTTAGTATGGCACTCGTGCTTCCCGCACACTTCCTGCGTATAAACTCCCATGTGTGTGTGAGATTAATTTGAGAGGAAAACCAGCTAGAAAAGAGAGATTCTTCTAGATGTTTATTCGAGTCCAGCCCCAACTCAGAGGCCCCTCCCAGGGCCCCAAACGAACCTGGTCCACCTTATATGCATACACACTTTCACACATGAATACACTGAAACAGACGCACAGTGCACAGATCAAGGTGTGTTTGTCTTTCCTATCCAAACTCCTATCCAAAATTTTTTTGGAACAGGTATTCCTCCAGGCCCCCCAACCCACCCCAGACACACTCTTGCATACACACACACCTTATGGAGACAGGTCTGAGGGGGATGTCTCTAAACCTGCAGCGTTTGCATGTGTAAAAGTGTGTGACTGTATTGATAACACGAGGGTCTCTCTCTCTGCGTGAATCAGTCTGTGTCTGGTAGCCGAAGCTGTCGTTAGGACTCCCACTGCATACAGGATGGTGTTGCTGCCGTTTGTGATGCTGCTGTGCATCCTAGGAACTCAAGCCACTGTGGACTTCAGAAATGCTGCTGCTATGGGTGAGAAAAGCAATTGTGTCTTTCATTAGAAACATTAGTGTGATTAATGTATGGCACCTGATTAATAGTCTTTGCTTCAGCACTCAGGTGATTAACACTCTAAATGTGAACCCATCTCTGACTCACTCATCACCACCATGACCATCCACTCTAGGGATGTTTTAATTTTGATTGTGAGGGTTTTTTTTTAACCTCTGGTCAGTATTTTTAAGCTCAGACCTGAGAATGATGTTGACGCACAGTTAAGTGACATTAACTTCCTGCTTCACCAGTGCCAATTTCAGTTTTATTTTTGAGCTCACCACTGTTTCTCTGTGGTCACACTCTGTACAAGTTCTCTGTACTCCACCTTTCATCAGTTCTTATGTGCCTTATCACTTAGTGATTTGTGTCTAAGTACAAATCTATGTATTTGAGTACTCAAACAAAAACAAACAACAACAAATAACGACCAACATTAGAATAAAACCAAATAACCTTATTCCAGTAAGTGTGATATTCTGTGTGTGAAGGTTATTGGTTTAACTTTTTCCAAATCTCTCTTCGCGGCAGTCCATATTATTAGAAGTTATCATCCAACACCTAGTTTTACCGGTTAATGAATAATGATTTTAAATGTGTGTTATTTATTTAATTCAATTCATGCAATCAATGAGAATCTGAACAAAACATTGTTCTTCAAACTCACTCACACCTACTACTTTATAGAAAATAATTCTCTTATATTTCTTATGTTTTTTATTATTATTTATTTGTATGTACTGTGATTTACTGTAACTTTACACAAGCACCACACTTACTGAGAATGCATTTGTTTAAATATATACAGTGTGTACAGTGTATGGTACCTAAGATTTCTGCACAGCTTTGTATTGTTTATTTGATAAGAGGGTCCAATATAAGTTGGAGAAAAATCAAATTTTTTTAATCTACATGAAGAGAACACATTTCTACATAAAAAGATTTTTTGTATATTGCTACTCTCAAATGGAAAAAAAATAACAACAACAAAACATGTATCTATAGTAACTTCACAGGAGAAGGGGAAAATCTTAATTTTCAATGGAAATCTGTGTAAAAATAATTTTTTTTATTAATAGCATTCCTATTGGTCAATTCATGAAGAATGTTTTACAGAATGTAAAAGAAAGCTGCTGTCAAATGATGCAGTAAAATAAAATCAACAAAATTGATACTGTGTATTCATTTGGGAGTGAAAAATAACAACCAACAAAAAAACTAAACTGAATAATGAAATACAGGAGCCTGAAAACCGATAGGAGTTATGAGGTAAATGTTGATATACTAAAGCAAGCAGAATCCAAATTGACTTTGACAGAGAAGCGACTGCAGTGTTATTTCAGTAGTGATGAAGACTGGCTGTCTGGAAAAATAACTTTGTTCACTTCATTGGTACAAAGAAGTCCTTCAGTCTGGGACTCTTAGTGTGTGTGTGTGTGTGTGTGTGAGCGCCTGTACCTACGAGTAAATACCTGTGGGTGAATGTATAATCAATGGGAGTTATTATGAGCTGTGCCAACACTGTACATTTATTGAGCTACATGCAGACTTTACACTTAGACTCCCCCCCCCCCCCCCCCACCTCTACAACCACCACCCTGCTTCCCCACCCAGTATCAGTGTGATCATGTTACCCTCAACTTACACAGCTAGTCACAGCTATCTTAAGTGAATAAACCAACACTCAGAGCTGATAAGGAGCAGTGCTCAGAGTTGAGCAATGTTACATTTTTGTACTTTGCTTAATCTATTGCATGTTCCTTTTGAAACAAAACATCTGATATCCCTCTGGAGTTAGTTTTCTTGTGATCTGGTTTTAAAAAAGGTACCTACAGTGAACCCATGCTAAATAACTGTCGTTTTTCTCTTATTATCTCTTGCAAGACATGAGTTGTGTAAAACTGCATATGAAAAAGGAATTCAGTACCAATTTTGGAATTGTCTATAATCTCTTACAAAAATATTTAATATAAATTTTGTTATGTTTCTGGAGAAAAGCCAGTTTCTCAGGTTATTATCAAAAGTAAAAAAAAAAAAATATATATATATATATATGTAGATAACTGATTGGGGTATTGTTTGAAAGTCAATAGCCAAATTGTACGCTCATTCCTTTGTGTGTGTCTCTCTCTTTACCATTCCCTCTCTGTCTGTAGCTGCAGGGCTGTGTAACACCAAGCCTACTGACCTTGTGTTCATCATCGACAGCTCTCGGAGTGTTAGACCCTCTGAGTTCGAGCAGGTCAAGGTCTTTCTCAATAAAGTGATAGAGGGTTTGGATGTGGGGCCTGATGCAACACGTGTTGGGGTGGTAAACTACGCCAGCCGGGTGAAGAACGAGATTTCTCTGAAATCCCACAAGATGAAGGCTGGTCTCATCAAGGCTGTGTCCAAGATTGAGCCCCTGTCTTCCGGCACCATGACCGGCCTGGCCATTCAGTTTGCTATGAATGTGGCCTTCAGCGAGGCAGAGGGGGCACGAGTCAAATCCCCAGATATCAGCAAGGTCAGATATACCATCTAGAGGATAAGAAAGGAATTACAGTATATAAACACCATTATTTCTCTATTCAAATATACTTACAATTGCAGAGTTACACATATTTCTCATGACCACACAAACTGTCTTGTTGTATATTTCTGTTGCCAGAAGCATAGCATTACTTATTTGGTAGCTGTCACAGAGCTATTTAAATGATTTTCCATTTCTGGCATAGACCTGATCTGTTCAGGCCTGTTATACACTAACATGATCATACGTCATGTTAAGGGCTGTGCATTTATTGAATTATATGTAATTTAAGGCTATTTAAAATTTAAGGCTTTGAGACCAGCATTGTGTGATTGTCTACTAATTTTGTAGTTATTGTTTTTGTGTGTGTGTGTGTGTGTGTGTTGACCAGATCTGTTTTGTAACTGTATTTAGTTTTTTACACTGCCCTGTGACCCAGTATTTCCTGGCCCTGGACATCATTTATTTACTTAAACTTATGATTAAAATGGGCTGATAGTATGTCTTCTTGACTCCTGCCTCAGGTGGCTATCATTGTCACCGATGGCCGGCCACAGGACAATGTGCGCGACATTGCGGTGAAAGCACGGGAGTCAGGTATTGAGATATTTGCCATCGGTGTGGGCCGGGTGGACATGAACACACTGAAGCAGATGGCCAGTGAGCCTCTAGAGGAGCACACGGACTATGTGGAGAGTTACAGCCTCATTGAGAAGCTCACCAAGAAATTCCAGGAGGCCTTCTGTGGTGAGTAGGAGAGGGAGGAGTAAGGGAGGATAAGGAAGGAGGGATGGAAATACGGACAGGACACCTCAGGAAGTAAATGCGTAGTCTAGAGAGGCTGTAGTGGGCATGGGGGTTTCTGCAGGCATGCAATCTTTTAGTTTTCTTTTCTGCCCCACACTCAGGAGATAGCACAATGCATCTCTTGAGGTGGGGAGAGAAGCAGTGATGTGAATGGAGTTACTGTAGTGCAGTGGTTCCCAACATCTACAACATATAATTAACCAAAAGCAATTGAGAGTTACAAAGAATCACTGTAATCAAACCAATCATCAAACCGATCATCAGGCCAAATGTGATCTTTACAGAAGCTGTTTACTTAATTTGAGATGTACTCAAAGTCTGCATATGGCAGTATGCTCATGTATTTGAAAGGTATGTTTCTCAAAATTCTTACTGGTCATGTCATCATAAAGTGTTAATCAAAGTTGAGAACCACTGCTGTAGCATCAGAGCAACAGGCACCTGGAACCACGTCATAATCCACCAGAAATAATCTGCAAGACCTCAAGTGTCTGGTCCTCTGATATGTTCTAGTCTGTTTTAAAGATTTGCTGATTTTGAGATTCTGAGCAGCAAATCATTAAAATGTGACATACTTATTCTTCCATTTCTCACCTCACATAGTTTTATTCTTTCCCTTCTAACTCACCCCACCTACCGTCCTGTGTGTGTGTGTGCGTGACACCCACGGTGGCACAGTGTCGGACCTGTGCGCGACAGGTGATCATGACTGTGAGCATATTTGCATCAGCGTGCCCGGATCATTCAAGTGTGCCTGCAGGGAGGGCCACACACTCAAGGCAGATGGCCGTACCTGCAGTGGTGAGTATGTTGGGTAAACTGTATTACATTCTTAACTAAGTGCAAGTCTTTCAAACATGGAGACCAAGCAGCACAATTTTCAGTTCACACTCTAACATCAGTTTATATTAGAAGAAAGAAATTAATTCATAAATCTTGAGCATTTATTCAGCTGTATTGGAACAGACTGGGGTATATTTTAAATATCTGCAGTGCAAAACTATTGTAAAATGACAAATGAAAATGGTCCATCAGCCATATGTATAATCTGCAGTGTCACTGCTACCTTCTCAGTTTTGCAAAGAAATTAAATAATCAGCCAGGTGACTTTCTTCAAAACATTATATTTGCTTAATGTGGATACTGAATTCATAAAAGTAGCAGTGCACTTAAAGTATAGAGAATGTAGTATGTTACAGCAGCATGGAAGTATTACAGCAACACAGAAGAGTATTTCAAACAATAAAAATGTTTTTGACTGTCTGGGACTGGAATATCGCTGGTTCGATCCTCATATCCGGCGGGAAAATGGGGGAGGGGGGAGTGAAGGAACAGCACTGTCTCCTCCCTCAACATCCACGACTGAAATGCCTTTGAGCAAGGCATCTTACCCCCAACTGCTCTCCAGGTGCTGAGGATGGCTGCCTGCCACCTGCACAGGAAATATGTAATTACATATTGTACAATTACAATAAAAAACACAATTCTCACATTTTTCCAACGTGCTTTTTTCCATTCTTAGCCTGCGGTGATGTAGCCACAGACGTGGTCTTCCTGATCGATGGGTCGAAAAGCGTGAGGCCAGAGAACTTTGAGCTGGTGAAGAAGTTTATCAACCAGATTGTAGACAAGCTGGATGTGTCAGAGAGGGGTACACATGTGGGCCTGGTGCAATACTCCAGCTCTGTCAAGCAGGAGTTCCCCCTTGGACGCTACAACACCAAGAAGGATGTGAAAGACGCAGTGAAGAAGATGGACTACATGGAACGTGGGACAATGACTGGCCAAGCCCTCCGCTTCCTGCTGGACAATAGCTTCACACCCAGTCAGGGGTCCAGGCCAGGAGCGGCCAAGGTGGGCATCGTATTCACTGATGGCAGATCACAGGACTACATTGGAGATGCAGCAAAGAAGGCCAAGGAAAATGGTAATAGAGCACTGCTTCATCATGAAAAAAAAAACCCATCTTAATGCAAAAATAATCTTAAACACTAGAAAGAAAAGGTTGTTTGATACTTTATCTTTTTATGATCTAAAGTTTAAAGAGAAACATGTAGTAAGGGGCACAAGAGTTTTGAGAGATTTCTTTATAAGTTTCAATATGTTTTTAGGCTTCAATATGTATGCTGTGGGAGTTGGAAACGCTGTTGAGGACGAGTTAAAAGAGATCGCATCTGAGCCTATTGCTGATCATTACTTCTACACTGCTGACTTCAAAACCATGAATCAGATCGCCAAGAAGCTGCAAATCAACACTTGTCCAGGTTTATATATATGCTTTCACATGAGAAGTCAGACTACACAAATATCCTGATATGTTTAACTTACACTCATTGCTCTCTTTGATTTGTCACTTGCAGCGGAGGACCCCTGTGAATGTGATTCTATTACTAAATTCCAAAAGAAAGTGGAAGAGGCGCTACAGGCATTAACAAAGAAATATATCCTTTTCAGACTTTACATGTTGTATAGTTTTAGGTCTAAAGGGGGTAAGTATGTGAAAGTGTGAGTAAATTGGGGTTCCAAAGTACAAATAGTGTGGGTGATTTTCTATTGCAACCAGTGCTGGTATGTGACAGAATGAAAATACTTGGACTATGCAATCAGAACAGAGAAATTAATTATTTGTAGTCAGTATAAGTTACAAGTATAAGGCAATATTCAGAACACATTTTTGTAGTAGAATATATATAAATAGATTGCATAACCAGCATTCAGCCATCACAGCTTTATCTATGAACCATGCAGGAGAATGAATCAATAAACTATGCTGGACTTCTGAGGATACCAAAAGTGAATAAAGCATGAATTATAGCATGTGGATTTTTCCTTGACAACTGTATCACTGGAGGGAGTAACAAAGAGGATTGCCGCCCTGGAGAACAAAATAGTTTGAGGGACCATCACTTTTCCCTCACAACTCCACCCCTCAAGACTTTTGTAAAATATCCCTTCTTTGCCCAAATTCCTCCTTACTGCTTCCTTTCCTTTTTTTTGCTAGTAAAACATTGTTCAAGTTCCATAGGGATGAAGCACTGATCATTAAGGTGATCCTGACATGCCTGGTTTTACCATTACAGTCATCAGATATATGTGAGCATTGAAAAGAAAAAAAATTATTTTCCAACAGGAAGCATTATTTACACATTATTCCCTCTGATTAAGTGTCCTTTTTTTCCAAGTTGTACTTTATGCAGTCAGCTGGGCAACTTACCCAGTGAAAGATTCTCTCTTGCCTCCTTTTCTCCTTTCTATCTATATATATATATTAATTTAATACAAGATTGGACTTGAAATATATGGGTGGATACTGGATATATTTTCTGAAATGAAGTAGTCCAGGTAATAATTTCTCAGTAACACACACACACACACACACACAAACACACCGCCTACATGCATACACACACACACACACACACACACACACACACACACACACACACAGACATAGACATGGGCTCACATATTTAAACACTAAACAAGCTGTTAAAGACCAACTTGCTTGTTCTGATTCAATAAAATCTGTCTTGTGTCTGTATTTTTCCTTTGTGCATTTGTGTGTATGTCAATGAATAGCCAGAGAGTGGAATAATACTAATTAACAGTGGATTTAAATGATTCAGTGACCATGGTAGATGGTGACACTCATAGACTATAAAAGTGCAGTCTACTGCACTTGCCCTTTTAAGGGGTATATTATACACAATTAAGAAAGAGTAGCCTCATTTCAAAAACCTTGTAGCACAGGAGAAAATCATTCATCTTGACATTTCAGATTAACTCACTCAATCTGCAACTTTATTTAGATTAAAACCCACACAAATACAAAGAACATGAATGGGACCCCCAGGTGCAAAAGGTTAAAAGGAGCTTACAGTACACTGTGCATATATGTGAGTGTGTGTGTGTGTGTGTGTGTGTGTGTGTGTGTCTGCTTGTGCGTGAGAGTGAAGCATAATTCCACTGAAAGGATTAAGGCCTGTAAAAGAGTAAAATATAAAGACAAACTCAAAAATCTTTTTTTTTTTTTCATTTACAAGACGTTGTAAGGCTGATGGACTGACAACTTGTAGCCTACAGATATGTGGCTTAGGATGCTCTTAAATTTCAAAACTATTTTCTGTTTGTTTAATAAATACTTAATGAATACTTAAAACTGTAATAGACACTGTCTTTAGCTTTGTGGTCTTATCAGATTGATGCTCCATTAATCAGAGAAACAAAAAAACAAACAAAACAAATGTGACTTGACTAAAGCATTAACCACTGATTGTAGTACTTGCTGACCAACAAAAACCTTATATGTAACATGTCTCAGCATACTTGTATTCACATGAACAATGTCAGTGCTGTTTGCTTTGACCCTGTGAATTTCACTGGTTTAACTTCGCTAGCAAACTTTACTAACTTTGCAAAACAAACTGTAGTGCAGAATGCAGTAAGAAGTAAGTAAGCAGTAAGAAACACATAGTTTCAAATAAACCCTAACAGGGTCCACCTTGTATTAGTCTGTGTTTTTTGCAGTAAAATATGTAATGGAGTAGTGAGCTGATGAATAAGAATTTATACTTACATGATGTTATAATATTTTTAGTACCAGCTTGAATGCTGTGAATGATTTTTTTAATGAAGAAAGCAAAGAGTCCACCATTTTATGTATGTACAAAAATATAAAGAATTCTCATTTTGATAACCATTAAGAATTGTTTTAGAAATTAATAGTAAAAAGAATTGAGGGGAAATAAAATGCCTTTCCTTGAGCTTTCTTTTAGATGTCTGGAAAAGTTAAACAACAGCTACCGAAATGTAGCAGCATATTCAAAGAGCTGATTTTCTTTCTGTAGAGAAATTCTGCAGAGAAAATGATGGTGATTACTGCACTGTGGAAAAATATTATTTCAGATCTTATTTAGTAATGTACCAAAAACATCTCAGTGCACAGATGAAAATGCACATTATTGAATATTAAAAAAGGTCACTAATTGGACAGTTAAGTAGAAGAGGAGTGATTTATTTATATTGTTTGCCAATCCAAGAGCAGATTTTATTTGAAAAGTGTAAAGAAAGGTTTTTATTCTGTTTGAATATATGGCTAATAATCAGGAATTAAAGGAACATATTCCAAAGACTTCAGTTATGAAACAATCCTGAGAACCTACAAGTCCACCTAACTCTGAATCTGAGACAAGAGGCAAAATAATTGTGAGACTGCGATAAGACAGAGACTGAGACTGAATGGAAGTGCTACAATATTAGGAAGTATCCTAATGGTATTATCTGTATAATTATCACGATAACCTCTGTATTGGAATCACTATTAATGATGAAATATTATTCCCTGAATTATTATTGTAATCAGAACTGGGATAGCAAACACAGTATATTATCTTTTTATTATTTTTTTTATTATTATTTATTTATTTATTCTGTTATGTCCCCATCGTGTGTTAATATATTGTCCCTTGAAAACCACATTACCAAGCTGTAGTCACGTGATTCTGCTCCTATCATATGGAAGCAAAAAAATGCTGAGGCAGACCAAGCAAGCAGCTCATATCAAAAAACAAAACGCTGTGTCTGTGGTTTGTGTACGTGCTGTTTTTTTAACTATTATTATGACGACACTGAAAAAAAGAAGTCGAATGTAAATGCTGAGAAAAAACTGTTTCAGTGACCAAAGCATAATCACACACCAAATATAAACAGTGCTCAGAAAACAAGAGAGGAACAAGCTCCCAGCGACATTAGAAAAAATATCCCAGCTTTAATACTGAAGCATTTACAAGCCTTGTCACTGAACTATGACGATCAAAAATACAAAAACAAAATAATCGTTCATTTATTGTAATCATGGTAAAATGTACAATTAATTGTGATACTGATTTGCGCTCATATCACCCAGCACTAATCCACAGTATTGTCAGAATCAGAGCTGGGATATTATACCCACAGTATTATCGGTATCAGAGTTGGGATATTATACCCGTAGTATTATCGGTATCAGAGCTGGGATATTATACCCGCAGTATTATCGGTATCAGAGCTGCGATATTATCGGTATCATAGCTGCGATATTTTACCTGCAGTATTATCAGTATCAGAGCTGGGATATTATACCCGCAGTATTATCGGTATCAGAGCTGGGATATTATTGGTATCATAACTGCGATATTATACCCGCAGTATTATTGGTATTAGAGCTGCGATAATATACCCGCAGTATTATCGGTATCAGAGCTGGGATATTATTGGTATAATAACTGCAATATTATACCCGCAGTATTATCGGTATCAGAGCTGGGATATTATCGGTATCATAATTGCAATATTATACCCGCAGTATTATTCGTATTAGAGCGGCGATAATATACCCGCAGTATTATCGGTATCAGAGCTGGGATATTATTGGTATAATAACTGCAATATTATACCCGCAGTATTATTGGTATTAGAGCTGCGATAATATACCCGCAGTATTATCGGTATCAGAGCTGGGATATTATTGGTATAATAACTGCAATATTATACCCGCAGTATTATTGGTATTAGAGCTGCGATAATATACCCGCAGTATTATCGGTATCAGAGCTGGGATATTATTGGTATAATAACTGCAATATTATACCCGCAGTATTATCGGTATCAGAGCTGGGATATTATCGGCATCATAATTGCAATATTATACCCGCAGTATTATTGGTATTAGAGCTGCGATAATATACCCGCAGTATTATCGGTATCAGAGCTGGGATATTATCGGTATCATAACTGCAATATTATACCCGCAGTATTATCGGTATCAGAGCTGGAATCTTGTTTAGGTATTTTATTCTCTGTCGGGTGTTCTGACGAGTTGTGGTACGTTGAAATGTGCTGCCATGGTGTACAGTTGTTTAAATAATATAGTAGGTAAGCTAAATGTAGTGTACCAGAAGATGCTGCCTACAGAAAGATAAGCAGAAGAAATGCACAACCCAAATCCCCTTATCAAAGAAATTTTAAAACTACTACGGTGATAAGAAATGGTTTTATATCAGTGGCGGATGCTGGTCTTTCAAGGAGGGGAAGCTCAATTTCGGCCTACATCATAAAATGTGTCGGTTTATTTATACGTAAATTCTACCCTCCGTTCCTTTTCAAGAAAATGATCTGTGACCCTTTCGTACCAACAAGGCGTCTTTTCCAGGGACTTGACTAGTGTCCTCTCAATGGCCAGCAGAGCTAGGCTGCTTAAACGGCCTTGGCCCATGTGAAGTGTGTCCACCTGTGAGTGCTTTGTGACGTTGGAGGGGCTCAGCAACTGAGATAGAAGTCAGAAAGAGTGATAGAAGTCAGTCTCCAAACACAAGCAGCTACAAAAACCCCCACCAGAAATAGAAGCTCGATTTGTCACTAGTCGTTTTTAACAAAGAAAATGCCGCTAAGAAGATTAAGAAAGTCTGGTTCAACTCAGAACAGAATGAAAATTTAATGCTCCCACGAATCTTTACACCAAATGATCGCTGATTCGCTCATTTCGCTGTCAATCAAAAAGGGATTCAGCCTCAGACAGATCATCCAATCATCATGCAGAAGCTGAGCGTCCGGGCCAGCCGAGGCCAGCCCACTGCCCCATAGACCCCCAGAGACGCTGAGCGTCCGATGGGCGGGACAAAGCCCAGCATTTATCCAATGGCTCGTCTCGTTTCGCTGCACTTCGCTGCTTCGCTATTGAACGTGTTGTAGTGCATATTTATTCACTGACATATACACACAACAGAATATATTTGATCACTTATTTTTTGACATTTTTGGGGAAGCATTCTTAGAGCAATCGCCTTTTTATATATATATATATGGACCTGGAGGTTGTGAGTTCGATTCCCGCTCCGGGTGACTGTCTGTGAGGAGTTTGGTGTGTTCTCCCTGTGTCCGCATGGGTTTCCTCCGGGTGCTCCGGTTTCCTCCCACAGTCCAAAAACACACGTTGGTAGGTGGATTGGTGACTCAAAAGTGTCCGTAGGTGTGAGTGTGTGAGTGAATGTGTGTGTGTGTGTCTGTGTTGCCCTGTGAAGGACTGGCGTCCCCTCCAGGGTGTATTCCCGCCTTGCGCCCGATGATTCCAGGTAGGCTCTGGACCCCCCGCGACCCTAAATTGGATAAGCGGTTACAGATAATGGATGGATGGGTTACAGATAATGAATGAATGAATATATATATTTTACATTTAATTCGCTGTGTACACTTTTTTAACACTCAAGCAAATAATAAAAGTTGTATGAAAAACTATGATTGTGTAATGCTCCGGAGAAAAACATTTAACAAGAAAAACACATGACAACATTAAAAATTTTGGTCTGAGCATGCGCAGAGCTGCAAAGTACCGTATTTCGACAAGGTAGCACAACTCGTCAAACACCGGTTCTTGCTGCTCGATTGCGTCACGCTGAAGTGATGCAACTGCCGAGCGCTGTGGAATCAGGGATCCCCGCCCCCTGTGCGCGCGCGCTTCCTGTTTTCAGCGGCAGCTGTGAGTGGCGGCGGAACCGAGCGGAGCTAAAGTAACGCCGGCAGAATTCAGCGCATTCTCAACTTAACATTTCTGAACCTTCTCCGTGCCTCTCAGCGGCAGACCTCGTCTGATGAAGGTGGGGTTCCCGGCCTGAGCGAGTGTTCAGTCCTGGTTTCGTTTTGGGAATTGTTTCTGGAGCGTTAGCTCAGTGTTGAGTCTCTGCGCAGTTAGAGCTGCACCTGACGGCGATGGGACTGTTGTGTTCAGCAACAAATCCGACCTTATTTACAGTGACTTTAATTACAGTAAAGTGTAACATTTATAAAATAACGGCAATATAAATTAAAGTGCAGATGAAGTCTGTCTAACGAACCTCAATCAGCGTCGTCTTCGCTTGCTTCGTAGTCTAATTTTTCATTCCACCTTAAATGGTGCAACAGAATTGAGCTGCACTGTTTAAGGTGGAAGTAAATTTCCAACAAGAAACTGGCGATTAATATGATTACTTAAATATATCTGTATTACTGCAGACTAGGACACTTTTTAATTGCACTCATTATCTTTAGAATGAAAAGTTAAATTCCCTTCAAAGATATAAGGGTTGTAGTTGTACAGGAGACTGAATGTCACTGCTGCACTAGAAACCGATTTTATGAAGCTAGATAATCATGTTCTTGTCTGAGTGCATAAGCTAAATGATTGAGTAAAGCTCACTAGAAGCTATCTAAAGTTGCCAAAGAAAATGTCAACCTGAAAATTATCAGCACAGATTTTTCTCTCTCTCCCTCTCTCCCTTCCCTTTTTCTCCCAGGAGGAGAGTGCTGTTGAACTCCCTCAACCTTTGTCCTCAGGGCCCAGTGCCTTCATACCAGCTGAAGTGGTGCGTTTCATGTTTGAACCATAAACATCAATCAATTAAACTGTTAACAATGAATATCCACTGAGCTTTTCTGAGTGGTTGTTAAATGCTCCTGCCAGCTTTGAGTATATTTTTCAGTAACAAACTTATTTTTCATAAGAGTAAATGTAAAGTATACCCAATGATAATTTCAGCAGTGTAGATATCAAAATTAGAGATGGCAAATCAATAATGATGCATTTAAATATTGCGATGATATCAGTAAAAACATGAGAATGAATATAGAAAGAAGAGGATCTGGTAATTTAATCTAATAAATTCACCCTGAAACAGCACACACTCACACTGATTGTTGTCATGTTCTGTCATGCAATCTCTAGAAAACAATGTCATAATTTTGAATTTTTATTATAAGTAAGTGTCTTGATACATGTCATTGTTGTTTTTCTTGTTGGCTGCAATTATATTAGTAGTGATATAGACTGTATTTAGGTGTCAAGTTAAAATATGTGTGTAATTTATTTATTTATTTATTTATTATTTTAATTTCTTTTACCACCCTCTTAGATTTTGGATGAAGGAACAGGGCAGGAGGTGATGACAGAAGACCTGTTGTCAGTTAGTCATGCTGATCATCTCGTTTCAATAATGCGGCTGCATCCTGCCTACCTGAGCTGTTTCTTGCGAACCCAAAATGCTTTGCTGCAGGCAGATGGCCCTTTACCATTGTCATGGAGACACTACATTATCATCATGGTGAGAGAAGATACCATGCTTGATATTCTCTAGATTGACTGCATGCCGGTCAGTGAGTTTCAGGCACTGTTGTGATGTTTTTTTTCTGTTTGTCTATGCAGGCATCTGCACGGCATCAGTGTTCTTACCTGGTGAAGTTGCACACCTCTGCATTCCTTTTGGCTGGAGGTGATGAATCCTGGCTCAGAGGCCTTCACTGTGCCTCTCCTAAAATCCAGCGTCTGCAGACACTAAACAAACTGCTAGCTCACAGGCCATGGCTTATCACCCAGGAACACATACAGGTGATTTATTACTATGTGAATTTAGTATACCTCAAAGGCTTTTGGATGAAATCTGATTTCTAATTTCAGTTTTTATAACAAATTTGATTAGTTTATTCACGTAATTGTGTAGGGAATAAATACTTCATTTTCAAAGCAGTAAAGGTTCACAGTATAGGACTGGAAAAACATATTTTACCCCACTGTATTATTAATATTAAGTCATCATGAATATTTCATATCTTACTCTTATTTTTTATATAATTATTTCACTTTCTACAGGTAGGTTTATATTCAGTTTAGTTTGAATGTTTTTGCTCTCATATAAGTGTTATATATCCACAAAGGTAACTGTTCATCAAGGGATGGGGAGTTTTAACTTACAAAGCAAGTTAATATAAAATTATTTCAATTTTATTTGATTTTACTATTCTTTAGCCTGTGTTTGGTCTGTTATGATATATTTTACATGTGAAAGGCATAGGATCACATTCAACTAGAACAAGTCCTGAAACATATTGTCAGTTATCACAGAGCATTTAAACTCATACATTGAATGTTTTTTAAATTTCTCCATCTCTTGCATCCACCAGGAGCTAGTATGTCCAGGTGCAGAGCCTCGCTGGTCATTAGCTGAGCTAATTCAAGCAGTTGTGCTTATGAGCCATGCCCACTCTCTGGCATCGTTCATCTGGGGCTGTGGCATTCACCCAGAGCCTGGTAGTCCGGCAGAGCAGCAACACCCTCCAGCATCTCCTGTGGGAAACCTCTCTCAGTCATCTTCCCCTCTACCAGAAAAGACCGCTAATCAACAGGAGGTTCAGTATTTAGACTGTGACTGAGAATCAGCATTTAATAATAGTGTCAAACTGCAGGCCAGTGAATAATGGGTAGTCCTAATGTGAGATATGTTCTGTGTTTATGACAGTGGACAGACGCTGTCAATGAAGTTCAGCTGTTGATGGAGAGGATGATGATGGTTCAACAGCATGATGAAGAGTTCAGTCTGGAGGAGATGGTTACACGTTTTGAAAGAGAAAGGACGGAGAGTTTATTAGAAACAGCAGAAGGTGCCTATTAATTGCTTGTTTGTGTACTACACACACAAAACTCACACACAACTCAACTCCCCTAATGAACTAACTTTTTTTTTTTTTTTTTTTTTTTTTTTTTTTTTTTTTTTGGTCCCGAACAGTGCTGCAATCTGCTGTCCCCGATTCTATTTCACGATTTGTTCAGGAGCCAGATTTCATTTATCAGGACTTCAGTCCAAGAGGAGAACAGTCCCCACCAACAATGAGAGCTCAGGTGCAGCACACACACACACACACACACACAGGTCCAAATGTCCAAATCATATGAAATTTTATGACACAGATATCAGCCGATATTGTTTAATATGATCAGAAATGAAGCAGACAGTAATTAAATCAACCACTGCTTTGATATGTTTATTAGCTATAAATATATGAAGTCTCAGATATGATTATCAACAGTCAGATATCGTAGTCAAATAACCCAGCAGAAACTCTCAAGTTCTAAAATAAATTAAATGCTGCAGTACAAGGAGCTTGTTTTTTTCCATGCTAAATATTAGATTTGGATATGTTACATATTTATGTAAATAAATCTCTGTTTTTCTCTGAACACACACACACACTTAATTTGCATGTTCCTGAGAAATGTCTGAGGAAAAAATTAAAAACATCTTTTTGTTTTCAATGTAACAAAAATTGATTAATTTCATTAAAGTCTGTTGACAAAAGTGAGAAACATTCCCATGTAATTTATATGGGTTTTGTTATTTAAAAAAGAAAAAAGAAAAAAGCACTTCTGCAAAAAGTAAATAATGCTAAAATATTATTTGTCCCCCAGATGACCACGTAGAGAGACATAGACCACATTTAAATGCACAGAAAATCCTGGAATTCCTTGTCCTGTGAGATCTGGATCAGCTTTATTCAATCTTAAAATGTTTTGAAAACCTGTGACAAAATCTGGGTGATTATTTTGATCCTTGATCGGAATAAAGTGGGATTTGACCTTTCACATTTGTGATGAGAATATTTATGTCATATCTGCTGACAATGGTCAAACAGTATATTAGCCTGATCTCAACAATGAGACGCTGTATATCTGCCAGATGTTCCACCTCTTGATGACTGTGTATTTAATTAATTTCAGGACTACTCATGGGAGGATCATGGTTTCTCTCTGATGAACAGACTGTATGCAGAGATGGCGCAGTTACTGGATGAGAAGTTCCAAGTAGTGTGTGGTCTCACATATCACACCATGGCCATGCACACACATGTGGACACCTCCACCCTCCGCAAAGCACTCTGGAACTACATACACTGCATCTATGGCATCAGGTCAAACATATATTAATAATGCTAATGCTATGATTGCAGTTTCATTTTAGACATTTTAAATGGTACTGGGAATGTGATGGAGAAGTACTTCATGTAGTTAACTGATTAATAATGCTATTCCTTCTTTCCATGTTGTTGCATACGTTTACATAAAAAACAAGGCTTAGATTTTTGTTTGATCTGGACAGAAATATAATATTCTTCTGGTTTTTCACTCCCTGAAGAGGAAAGATTGTAGAGTAAGATTGATTAACACGTGTGAATGTTAGGTGTGCACTTTCAAAATAAATCACTGATGATTGGTAATAAGTGAATCACAGTGACACTGCAGGTAAAGATGCTGCCTCACAGCTCCAGCTCCTCTGTTGGGATCCTGGGTTCATTCCTAAGTAACTGTGAGGTGTGTTCTCCCCCACGTCTGTGTGGGTCTGCAGCTAGGCTCCAATGAGACCCTGAACAGGATGAAGCATATACAGAAAATGACTGATTTGTGATAGTGAACGTTTGCACTGCAATATTCATTCATTCATTATCTGTACCCGCTTATCCAGTTCAGGGTCGCAGTTGCACTGCAAAAGCACATATTAAATATAAATAAATCTGTTATGAATAGTTTGATTTTATGTTTGTTCCATCTTCCCTGTTCTCAGCTCAAATCAAAGATGGCCTTGTTAGCATTTAGTTTCAATTGATAATTTGCCTTTTGTGTCACAAGCTGACAAAACACGAGTCTGCTCACGCTCATTTTGTATGTGTTTGTTTGTCTGCAGGTATGATGATTATGACTATGGTGAGGTCAACCAGTTATTAGAACGTAGCTTGAAGGTGTTTGTAAAGACTGTTGCATGTCATCCAGAGAAGACTACACTTAGAATGTATTCCTCTTTTTGGAGACAGTTCCGCCATTCAGAAAAGGTATGTAATTCCATCAGTGTATGCAGGGTTTCGGTCAATTATTTTGTATCATTGTCAGACTCAAGACTAAAAAGAACAACCTGTTTCACCGCAAGTTCCTTTTAAATGGAACATATTATGGGACACACAATTTTTTGCATGCATTAACCCATTATATTTTGTACCTTGAACGCCTGCCATCCAACAAACTGAAATAATACAAACCATTCAGTTTTTTTAACCACCTAAGTCTGAAAACAAGGGATAGAACAAGTCGTACTGATTTTGTGCTGAATCTTAAACATAAATAGAAGGCACTTCAGCATTGCCCCACTTATTGAGTCTTTCCAGTCACAGCATTGGATCTGTGTTCACGTGAGAGCACAAAGACAAGGTTAAACAGAGCAAAACAAAAATAAGAATACAGATAACCTAACCCTAGCGTTTTTCTCCTCTCCTGTTTCCTTAGGTCCATGTGAACCTGATACTGATGGAAGCAAGACAGCAGGCAGCTTTGCTTTATGCACTCAGAGCCATAACACGCTACATGACTTAACACACACACACACACACACAAGCACAAATCAATCTCCATTAAGCAATAGAATTCTGGCTAAGCATTAAAATTGGCATTAAAAATACTGTTATAACAATTATAACAGTTCAATAAAGACACACTTTTGTCATGAAACCACAAACTACATTTGTAAGCATTAAAATAATTGATGAAGTTGAAATATTAGACACAGCTAAAACACCAGTTTTGTCTCAAATCCACAGACACACATTCATACAAGCTTGATCTTTATTGTTTCTTCAGTTTTTTGGTGTGATGGTTATTCTGCTGCTACACGGTCATGGTTGAGATTGAGAAGCAGTGCTGATTCTGTGTGTAAATGTTCTAATCATCTTCTGGTGACCTTTTGCTTATCATACTGTGAATGTGTAACTTTTTGTGCAGTATTCTCTGCCCTGTCTGTCTGTGCATGTGAATTGATGTGAATGTATAGCTCAGTAAGGCCCTTAGCATGCAGTCTCCATGCTGCCTCTGACTCATGGCAGTGCTTTCTAATCCAGTCCTCTGTAATCACCAGATGGTCCTGATTTGTGTTCTTATCTCAATCTCCAACACACCTGTACCTAAAATTAAATGGTTCTGGTTGGTTGGTGGACCAGGAGGTTGTGCGTTCGAGTCCCGCTCTGTGTGTGTGTGGCCCTGTGAAGAATTGGTGCCCCCTCCAGAGTGTATTCCCACCTCGCACCAAATGATTCCAGGTAAATCCATTAAGCAGATATTGAATGAATGATGGTTGGTTGGTTAAAGTGTAATGGCACATGGAACAGAACTGTAGACCAGGGTGTTCCAGAGGTCTGGACTAGGTAACACTGGACTATAGCACTCTGGTTCTGGGTGGAAATGCACTTATTTTTCTGTTCTTGGTGGAATATCTTAATGTATTTTTATGTCAAATAAAATATATTTTTTACAACATATTTTTAACATTAATGAATGTTTGAAAGTTTCTACACTCCTCAGTATCTGAATGTTTTTAGAAAGCATTATACATGGTTACCTAGTTTATTTATATCCTCCCCTCTATAAAGGCACAACTTAGGCCATACAACTACTCTAACCAACATTTATTGTATGGTGCCCCCCCCCTTCCCCAAACACACACACACACAAACATTTCCCTTTTCAGAGTCAGTGAGAATGCACAGCAGTAACATAGATATGGTTTTGGTTCATCACTCATGACCCGCAGCTTCCTGTAGCTACAAAATGACCAGTGATGATAAATTGTAACTATAAACAGGTTTGTGTTTAACTGAACATTTACACTGATCAGATTACAGGCTTCAGTACATCTATTGTTCTGCATGCTGTATTAGCCCTCTTTCATTCGATTCTTCAGTGGTCAGGACCACATCGAGCCATACCACTTACTTGGCTGGTGGATCACTCGCAATACTGCATAGACACTAATGTGGTGGTGGTGTGATGGTGTGTATAATGACGCAACAAGACCTTTTCCCTTAAGCACCGCTACTCATCAGGACATAGAGTTTCTGACTTGTGACGTGTTTGTATATTTTTTCCAACAACATGACCCAGGGACAATCTATAAAATTCAGAAGATTTTATTAAATGTTATTCCCCTCCTAGAGACATTCCCCTCATTAGTATACAAATACATTATGTTCAGAAAAATGTTGCTCCACGTCCTGCTCCTTACGCTCCTGCTGGATAAAGCACCCAATGCCCTCCTCCCCCAGGAATAGAATAATTGAGTTTAGATAATATATTTTTATCACAGGAATCTTATTCAGTATTTGGGAAACTACCATTTGTCTTCTAACAAAAGTGTTAAATAATGTAACAACTTGCACGAAGTATTAAACTTAAACATAATACAATATGGCTCTTGGTGTGTGTTGGGTTGGTACAAGTGGATCAGACACAGCATTGCTGCTGGAGTTTTTAAACACCTCAGTGTTACTGCAGGCCTGACAATAGTCCATCGTCCAAAAATATGTGGTCACCTCTGATGAAGGACTAGAGAATTGACAGCACAAAAATATGCAGCACCAGATAAGCCATTTCCCCTACAAGGTAGGTTTTCTAATACAGTGAACTCTGAGGGGGCACGGTGTTTAAAATATGTTGTAGCAATGCTGTGACCGATACAAGCTGTTGCTCAAGTGCTGCACAACACATTCTAACACCGCCGCCACAGTGTCACTGCAGCGCTGAGAATGATCTACTTCCCAAATAACGAGCACTGTTTGCTTAACGGTGATTAATAATGATTCTGACCATTGAATAACGAGGTTAAATGGAGTTAACAATGTATGCAGAGCAACAGTAGGACGGATGTCTAGCAGTAGAACTGCAAAGTGGACCTCTATTTTAAGTTTAGCTGATAAAATGGGCTAATGGAAGAATATTTAAGCAATATTTAAGCAATATATAACATAAATAAATAAATAAATATAAAAACAGGACCCCGCTTCGTGGCCGCTGGAGGGCGACAATGTAACGTGAAGGGAGAAGAAATTAGTCTCGAAGAAAATTATGCAGAAGTTTCATTTCATATAACCTGAATTATGTTTAATAGCCTGCAGCTACCTGCTACAAAATATTTTCTGTTTCACGGTGAGCCACAACATAATTTCGAGGCTTTATTCTTTGTTTATATGTCACTAAGATGTCGGAGAAGTTGTGTTTAGTGACTACAGAAGAATTTAACACAATCAGTTCAGTTTGGACGGGGGTTGGTGTGTTAATGTTGGCGCTGTTGGTGAGACGAGGGAAGCTGAGTCCGCCCTCACAGTCTCTCTCTCTCTCTCTCTCTTTCTCTCTCTCTCTCTCTCTCTCTCTCTCTCTCACACACACTCATATACACACACACACACACACACACACATGCGCGCAATTGACTAGAGCGCGCGCACACTTCGACACTTTCCTGACAGGGCGCGAGCGCATCCGCGGACAGCTGCACCGCTCGAGCCTCCGCCGCCGTGCACTTTCCGCGCTCAACACAGAGACGTGACGCCTGCTCGTACACTACCCACACACCGAGGCTCGCGAGGATTAATTCAGGTGAGTGGAAATGTCAGTGTTCGTGTGTGCGCGCTATACCAATACACACACCCACACACACAAACACGGAGGTAAAACTAATGCTGCTGCCCTGCCGGAGACCTACTGCCTTCTTACCCCCTCCCTGCTCACCATTCAGCCCTTCACGAAGACCTTGTTTACTGTAACTCTGTGTCTGTAGTGCGTTTTTGTTGTATTCATTGTGTAACTTCCTTATAGTCTGGCTTTAATCTGGTTTTAGATGCGAGAAAAAGCGATGTTGACGTTTGTTTCCTATTTATTAGCCTTTTCTCCGAATTTCTTGCTCGTATGGGGAAACGATAATAAGAAGCTTAGTTCAGCTTGGCAGAGTTAAAGGCATGTGAAAGTATTAGACGGCTTGGCCTGTGGATGGATGCACTGTTTCACCGCTGGCAGGAACTGCCTCATTTCACTGAAACGACACTGTAGTAACCTCAGAAAATGACGTCAAGTGGTGACAGGCAGTTGAACAGGTTTTAATAAACTCATAGCACTGGATGAACCACTGCTTCAGTCAGGTTTTTATACTTTAAACTAAATGATGTAATGTATTAGCTATTTTGCAGCTGCGAGCCTGACGTTTGGCATTTGGAGTGTGTAGGTGTCTGTATGTGTGTGTGTGTGTGTGTGTGTGCGCGCGTGAAGGGGACTTTTGAAGATCTGTGTGGGCAGACTGTGGATGACCCCTGCAGAAAAGGTTGCATTTATGAAAACCAAAACTGGTTTGGTGCCCATATATATTTATATATCTTGTCTGCACTTGTTTGAACCAGCTGAACTGAATCCATTGTGCTCCTTATCACTTGGAGTAGCATTATTTACACAGTGTGCTTGACAGGAACATGTTACATTTCCTCAGGTCCATTTGCTCAAGTACCATTGAATTAGATTTGCGATCATCTCAATGTTTTCACAAAAGTACGCGTTGATATGTGTGTGTGTTTGAATGTGTGAGTGTGTGAGTGACTAGATGAGTGTGTGATGCCCTGAGACAAGCTAGTGCCCTGTCCTGGGTGTGTTCTTGCCTTGTGCCCCATGACTCCAAATAGGCTCCGGGCCCACAGTAACAGTGATCAGGATGTAGAGGTTACAGAAAATGAATGAGTGAATGAACAAACAAATGAATGAATGGATGAGATTGTGAGGAAATGAGTCCTTTTCCTGAGTTTGTTCGGAATAATTCTCATTTGGGAGGAATTCAGGACTTGGGCTGCTTATTCCTCCAAATTTATTTCAGATCAAGGCAAGTATAGGGCCTAACAAACTTTAGTGTCTCTGTTAGCAGAACTTGTATGAACTTAGTTCTTCTGCATTTCGGTACATCCTCTAAAAAAAGAAATATCTTTTAGGTATTTAATTTCCAACTGTGTGCCTTTAAATGATGTGTAAATTACACTGCGTTAACCTTCTCAGAGAAAATATGCGCATTTCACAGCTAAAGTAGAATAGAAATAAAATAAAACCATTTACTCAGTGCAGCCTCAAAAATATAACTGCTAAGGAATAATTTTTCCTGGCTAAAGCGACCATTGAGTGCCCCACCCTAGGGAAAGTGTTTGTATCCTGATAGGCAGTTATTTTTTGAGGGTGAAGGGAGTGTTTTTCTTCAGAGGTGTTTTTGTTTGTGACTATTTTACATGTTAGAATCATTATTAAATTGAAATAATACAATTTGGCCATAAATAGTTCTGTAGTGTTTTAGTTCTGTAGTGCTTTACTGCCAGGACTATAATCTTTCAAACACACTTAACCATGAGAGGTTTCCCCACACGGCTGTTAAATTGACACACACTTGCTACATAGAGTGACACTTGCACCACAGCCGCTTGGGAAACTAACATCTAGAATCTAGGTAGTGTAATAACAGTGAAGCGATGGAGAACTTTTAAATGCGTCTTTGGTGAAAAACAGAATGGAATGTCACCGGGACCTGATTAGGCTACAGGGTTCATCACTTCCTGTTCTTTACGAGGTCACTTCCTGCCTAAAGGCCCCATGGCGCTTGGGAGGAAGTGGGCGCGGCTCTGTGTCTATTCCCTGTTAGTAAATTGTCAGAAACTAAACATGGTCAAAGTAGCCTCTTGTTGACTAACAGCACAAACCCCAAGTGAACAAGATCTGATTGTGCTGGTGGAAATGTATTTAAGTGCAAAGTGGAAAGGACTACTCTTAATTGGACATAATTAACAGACAGCTTGGAAAAGAATTCCAGGATTGTTTTTTCTCCAAATGTTTGACATTTAAGCCTTACTTTTACATTTAAGCCTGTGTCACGCTGCTGCAGGGTAGGCAACATGCCCTGGGACCAGAAGCTAAAATAAAGCTGCCAGGTTCTAAAAGGAGTGTTGGTATTTGACCATGCTAACAGTAGAAAGAGAAAAGACCTGTTGCTGTTTTATAAATTGAGCAGTAATTATAAAGATGCTGTTGTATTCAGGGATACAGGTCTGCTAATGAAATCTCAGTCTGTAAATGTGAAATCTCGCTCTGGAGGAAATTGACATCATGTGGAAAAAGGAAGTGGCTGTGTTTGTGACACCTGACTTCCTATTCCTAAGACAGACTTTTCCATTGTCTTCTCTCTCTCTCTCTCTCTCTCTCTCTCTCTCTCTCTCTGTGTGTGTGTGTGTGTGTGTGTGTGTGTGTGTGTCTCTCTCTGTCTCTCTCTCTTTCTCTCTCTCTCTCCCCCTTTCTATATGTCTTTGACACTCTCTGTCAGTGATTCACCCTGTCTCTCACTCTTTCGCTACCTGAGGTACCTCTGGTTTCTCTCTCGCTCTGTTTCAGTTTGTAGATTTCAATTGCTGTATTTCTCTGTCCAGGTTTCTTTCTTCCTTTCTTTTCTTTCTGTCTTTCCTGACATCTATTGCTTTTTCTCTTTCCTCACTCTCTCTTTTTTCTGGGTTTGTGTGGAATGTATGTGTGTGTGTGTGTGTGTTTTGGCATTTGTCTATTGCTCTTTCTTCCTCTATATCTCTCTTACTTTTACTATCTCCATCTATCGCTCTCTCTACATTTCCTTTTTTCTCTGTCACTTGTGTCATGTTATATTTTTCTTTTATAAAGACATAGAGTATACAGGTTTTTACACGGACATACACCGAAATCGCAATACTGATTAACACACAATGGACTGTGCTGCCCTAGTATGCGTGCGTGTGGCGTATGTTTATGTGTGAGCCTTACAGAATGACTGCTCACTTCCCAGTATCCTATCATTCCAGCTCCACTCACACAAGACTTCCTGTTAGGAGGAGGGAACTTCCTGTCCCAGAGGCAAAGAAAGAATGAAGGGGAGAGATGAGGGGCTTAGAACAGGCAGAAAAAGTGTGAACAAAAGAACAGAAATATCATAGTGTGTAGAGAAGCATGTAAAGAAGAGCAAGTTTTCATTGTTACTTTGCTCTTTAGTAAATATTTTAGTAAAAAAGACATAATTAACCATGGCTGACAGGCTGTGGTATTGTTGCAGTGTTTGTGCATATGCATGTCCGGTATTTTGTCACAGGAAGGGACAAGAGGAAGAAAATAGCAAGAGAGCGAGGAGTGGTGTTAGGACGTTGGTCACTGAAGAGGCTTAACTTTGTGCCAAAAATGCAAGAATGTAGAATAAGATGTAAATATTTATTCTTATAACAGCTCACACATTGCACCGATGTGTACATTGCACAGATCAGTGTAATTATAAAAAGACGACTTTGTTTCTACACTCATTGTCCATTTTTATCAGCTCCACGTCTTCACTTACCATATAGATGCACTTTGTAGTTCTATAATTACAAATACCGTATTCACACCTAGAGAGGAACTCAGGGGCTTCCACCGCCACCTCTTGGAGCTCAGAATTGATAACAAACTGGCTAACTCACCAAACTAATCAGTAAAAACATCCCACACATATAATTTATATCATTTAATCCAGTCTCGCTACTCATTGCTTACCAAGTGGCCTTGTTCTTACCATCATATAATTAAATCAGATTGTGTTAAAGGTAAGATTGTATTTACTTATATCAATTAGCATTTCCTCCATTTCAGATCTAGAGTAGTGCTGTACCAATCTCTGCCCCTTCAGGTCACTCCAGCCAAAGCAGCAGGGCTACTGGAAGTAATGTAAGAAACATCACACTGAATTACTAACAAGGTTAAACAAAATAGTTGTTTTTTACTGGAAAGGGTCACTGTTGGACTAAGAATAGCCCACAACAAAATATGCAGCCTACAGCGTTCTGTGAGCAGCATCCTGTGTCCACTAAAGTGGGACTTAAGTATGGTTCATACAAATTGTGCACAAGATGTTCTAGTAACTTTGACTATTACAAGTTAGACCAAAAATGTAGGTGTGTCTCCTAGGGTGGTCAGTGAGTGGGCAGTGTTTTAAAATAGCACAGCGGTATCTGCTCCACTCGTACCAGCACCCAAACCCGCTAAAATCTGACCAAGCTATTGTCACTAAAGGGCAAATTATATCAGCTCTGTGGTGGTCCTGTGTGTGTGTCCTGACCATGAAAAAAGGGCTGATTAAATATGCAGATCAGCAAATGAACTACAGTCTGTAATTGCAGAAGTATAATGTGCACGTTTATGGTAAGTAGAGCTAAATAAATAGTGAATTTATAAACATTAATGATACACCTGCTCAGTGTGTGTGTGTATGTGTGTGTAATCCACATGGAAGATTTATCTTCTTAAGTGTTGCAGGGCAAAAGGTGTGAGAAGATGTGTTTAAAAGAGAGATAAAACCAAAGACATATATTGAAGTGTTCATTATAAGTCATGTAATGCCCTACAATTCTCCCTAATAACCAATGAGATACTCAGTTGTACTCAATCACTGTAAAAAAAAAGATGGTCAAGCTTGGCTTCAGAAATTCTACCCATGCATGGTAGATGAGATCTGCAGCACAAAAATGCCAACAAACTTTTCTGAGCACAGACTATAATGTTTGACTTGGCCAGTCTGTGTCAAATATATTTTCACGCCATGTTTCTTTTTGTTTCTAGAACACTGTCAGAAAAAAAACTGTCACTGTAGTTGTACCTTTTGCTTTTACTGTGGTGGCACCCTCAAGGGTACATTATTCAGTATCTTTACTTAGGGAGCCTAATAGTACCATATTCTATTATAATTGTAGACTTTGTTGTGTTGATTTCATGTGCCCTGTTTCAGCTCCATGATTTATGGTATTTTATTTTACACAGTTCTATAATTAAAATTTACAAATATTCAGCTACATTTCACACTGTGTGTATTTTAATGACCGATGATGTACTTCTACCGTGACTTCATTTGTATGTCACAGTGATTTATTCAGGTTGTTGCTTCAAGCCAAACTTGACTTTAAACTGTTTAACCCATTTTCATGCTTGAAGGCCTGAATTAATTTATAGTTTGGTGATTTCCCTGCTCTGACAGTGTAAATTGTCAGGTCTCTAAGGTGATTTAGATCAGGAGAGTTCAGATTGATGAATGGAATATTTTTTTTACATTGACCGCCATTGAAAGTAAAAAAAATTTTTAAACACATTTATAACTTAATAAATGGTTTCTTGTTTATTCACTCGTTACCATATAAGTTTACATAGTAGTTCTACAAATACACACTGTAGTCCATCTGTTGCTACATTGTCCATTAATTTCCCTTTGGCCCTGTTCTTCAATGGTTATACCAGAACCACACACACTAACATGTTACCACCACATCAGTGTTGCTGCATTACAAAGAATACCTGCCCTGTGTGGGTCCTGACCATTAAAGAACAATCGGAAATGGAACTAACAAAGTATGCAGAGGTGCACCAATGTCTGTAATTGTAAAACAGCAAAGTGCAAATATATATGGAATGTGGCGCTGTGGGCAGTGAGTGTAGAAACAAGGAAGTTGTTTTAATACATTTTGCTGATAAATATATTCCTTTATTATAATGTATTAAGTTGCTCTTCTTCTTTTTCTTGTTCTCTTTTTCTTTCTTTTTTCCTTATTCTTCCATAATCTCTGTCTTTCACTTGACTGTTAGTTTCTATGATACCAACTATAAGTAAATTTTCATGTTGGTAATAGAATTTAAATTTTTTTGTATTAAATGATAGCGCTATTTACATGACAGCTAAAACTTACATTGCTTTTATAATGAAGCTTGTGGTAATGAGTTTTGGAGATTTCTTGTTTATGAAAATTAGGGTGTTTTATACAATAGTACATTTTCATGTTAAAGCCCAATTTCCGTGTTGGCATTCAACAGTGGGCGACCTGTTTCCCTTGTCAGTGATCTATTCTAGGGTTTCAGTCATCTGATTTGTTTTGCTGTGGCTGCCATTTTGGGGATCTAGTTTCTAGCTTTGTAGTGTGGTACACATGTAAACAAATGTGAAAGATGAATATGTTTATCTGAGCTGGAGAGGGTCTCACAGCATTTAAAAACTGAAGCCTGCTGTCTGTTTATCTGAGATTAATGGGAACCCCTTGTTGTTCTTAATGAGGAGAAAATGGCAGTTTTCCTGTTTCCCATATTAGCATTTTCATCATAGAATCTAATGTAAAACCGTTAGCACTTTTGCCTATGATGAATTTTTGTGCTCATGAATGAATATGTATGAGTTATCTATATAGATCATATATATCATTTATATATGGCTATGAGCTTCCTGTCTCATTATCGAAGTGTGCTATCTGGATGTACTATTACTAGTTTTATTATCTGTAAATTGCACTATATTGTATGGTGCTAGAGCCTATCTGTACTGACTGATACAGACAGAACAGGCCTCTGTTTACAAACGTGATCCTTATATTTTTTTAATTTCAACTTCTAAATGAGGACTAAATGTTTTGAAAGAAACCTTTGTTTGATTTGTGTGTTTGTGTGTAATGTGTATGTTCTCAAAACGGAGGCTATTATATACAATGATGTGAAACCCAAGTATACAAGTAAAATTTGAATCAAAACTTCATGTTGCCAGCCCACATGCTGCAAAACAGAATGCTGATAGGGTCCTGTTAATTTGAGCATAATCGTCCTATTTTCAATAGTCAAGATATTGGTGGTTTACCCGCAAATGTTATTTCCTCCTAGAGACCCACTGAAGGGCTGTGGCTATGAAGATGAGAACGGAAGCTTGAACACTGTATGCAGTAATGCTCAACATACATTATTTCATTTATTAATTATAAAAGTCAGTTCCTACAGTACATTTGAATCTGTTATGTTCACAAAGCTTACTCATCACTTCAGCTGAATAGAATACTATATAAAAAAAAACTTTTAAAAGTTTTTAAAGAGGTCTGTTGCTATTATGCAAATGAGATCATACAGTTTGATCCTCACTGGAATTCATTTGTTTTCAAATTATGTTTTTTATGTCAAAAAAATGATATATTTTGAGTTCACCTTTGGGTACAATTTTACATATAACAAAAATGTATCCGTTTTCAAGATTCTTAATGAACAATTACTGGAAAATTCAGGGCATATTTTGTGCTTCTATTTTTTGATATCCGACTGAATGTGTTGCAAGTGTTGCTGATTGCAAAAGTTACTGTGAAGTCAGATTCTCAACAACCTCTTAGTGGCAGGTACATTACAAATGTTAAAAAATGACTATGTAGGTTTTTGTGAGGATTTTTAAAATGATGTGCTCCAATTCTGCACTAATGTTGAGTGGGTATTCAGCCATGCTCAGTAAAATACAGTGGTACTATACAGATATTGCATTATTTGCATTTTACATGAATACTTACAATTCATGTCTGCTTTAGAACTATAGGCAAAGTCATGTCAAAATGATCAAAAACAACTTTCACACAAACCATTTTTGAAAAGATCCTTTTTACTTTTGATGAAAATGTTGGAATGTACAAAAAATGTACAGAATATTCATAAAATAGCCATACAATATATTGTTGTCCAGCATATTGAACATATAATGACTTCTTTTGTTATTTCTCACTGAATGGCTGGAACAATGACAGAGGCAGACTTCTCCATGTTTAAATAACTGTAGTGGGGATGTAGATAAGTAGTACAATGCAGAGGAAGCATTCAAACTGGAACTACTATTTACATAAAAAATCACAGGGCCACAAAATCATAAACAAATCACAAGACATACCATGTACCATGTTTACAACTGCAATATTGGAAATAATGGGATTATTGCCTTTTAGAAATGGATGGTACAAGGCCCTAAAGCCTAAAGCCCCCCCACCCCCCTTAAGGGCCTTGTGCAGTCCATTTGGTAATGGCGTGGGTGGTTTATTTTATTAAAAGTTTTATTTTTATTTAACAGTTTCAAACATTCAGAAGTGACAAAAGAATTTGTAAACAAACAAACAAAAAAACAACAACAGTAGCTTACCATGATTCTGATTTTGTATAAAACAATTATTTAGCATATAAATCTATCACAAAACCAACATATAGACAATTTAGTGTGTGCATATTGTAAAAATTTAGATAAAATATAGATATAAAATGTAACCTTAAAGATTCACATTAAATGACAATACAAATACAGAATAATTTCTGTGCTGAATCACTGTAGTTTATCTGCTGTGGTTAGGGCCCATTGGCTGTTGACCTCTTCTAACAGCATTTGTGAATTTCCTCGTGCTCATCTGGGTGCTTCTGCTCAAGGAGTTGAAACAGATTAGCTGTGTTTCCCCCTGTTCTTTAATTTCTTACATAATACCATGGTTTATTCTAGGCTACATCTGATATTTTGTAACCACATTACTGAAGTCACTCCATTTTTTTTGGAGCAAATTCCTCCACCTCAGAACCACTTTACATTGTACTTCACTGTGCCTAAATGACTCATGTAAAGACCTTATGCCATAGTATGCGTCACTGAATGTTGTCATTGCGTAAACAAGTGAAATGTTACAATCATGATATTCACTTTTTAAAATCATTGTAAAAATGACGAGGAAATTATTGCGATATGGCACATCCCTAGTTGTCTGTGTGTTGTTGATGATTGTGAGGAACAATATTATTGTAATTTTAAGACCATTTTATGCCACTGATATACTGACAAATAATTACACCATTTTAAAGAGCAATTGACCTTTAGCAAAAACATAGTTATTAAGAATATTCAGACACTGAAATTGTAATGTAAAAGATGTTTAATATCCTAAATCCGAGGTTCTCAAACTGTGATACACATACGACTGGTGGTATGTGAATCAGCAAGAGGTGGAACACCAGATGACCTGAAAAATGTACTATAATCAAGGAATAAATTAATAACTGAAAATCTAAACATTTTATGAGTTAATTACACAATGTTTCTTGGGGTTTTATCAAAATTCGTTTGTGTTAAAAAATACAACACAGGCTGCACGTACACTGTAGTTCTGTAATGTTTGTAAGTGAAGGTGGTGGGGTGGGGGAGGTAGGACAAGTGTTCCCCCATGGTTTTCCATCGAGGAAAGAAACGTGATCCCCCAGTATTTTGTGAAATCCATGTAAAGAAAGCCCAGTTTCAGCTCCTTACTGGATGTAAGCAAGCCAAGACCAATCCCAAGAAATACCCTTGCACCCAGACAGATAAAATCGAGAGGTAAAAAGAGAGAAACAGTGTGAGAATTCTGTACGTGTGAAGACAAAATAGAAGAAAACACTCAGCTGAAGGAAAACAACATGGCCGTTCCTCACATCATTAGAGTCCTAAAACACTGTTTAACACTGTGTTTCCTTGACATTTGATACAGAGAGTGCAGAGAGCTGGTGTAAGCACCTGCTCTGAGCGCTGCACATTTTTGACCTAAAGCCTGTTAAAGCACATAACTGATATTGAATTGAACTCTCTTCTCTCTTCTTGCTTTTATTTCTTTCAAAACGCTTTATACGATTTACCAAAAAATATGTTTTCATGAATGTATTTTCTCTATATTTTTATTTTAGACTAATCTGTGTAAAGTAAAAAAGTAAAAGACAACACAAACATGCAAAAATGAAACCAAGACCTTGCATTATGCCCCCCACCTGCCCCCAGAACAGATGAAGAACCAGAGGAATGCATGTTTGTGTGATAAGACTCAAAAGTGGTAATTGGAGGTTTTGGTTGCATAATGGGTGGTGCTTGGTATAAAAAGTTTGGGAAGCACTGTCCTAAATAAATAAATCATACATAAAATAAAAACACTGTTTTCAAACAAATCGTGACCAGATCAAACCAGAGAACAGAACTGCACCACTGGCTAAAATACTGGTGATGTTCTTATGTAAAGACAAACACAAGAAAACACACTTATGGCAATATTGAAAATGTATTGAAGAAATGTCTGTATATTGTATGATAAGTGAATGTAATTAATTTAATAGGCATAAATTCTGCAGTGTGAGCAGTTATTAATTACAATTTTCTTATTCATATTTGAATATTTACACTGGTGTTTTAAAAACTATTTCTAAATGTAAATGTCAAATTTTTATTCATGACAAAAAATCTGCTAAGGTAAAAAATGTAGAATGGCACAAAGAACATTGGAGTAAATATGTTATACTTTAAGCACATTTAGAAGGTCTTGAGATGCTGTTCATTTGTTAAATGTGCTTCTCACACTCTGTGGTCAGGCAGTGTGGTGATGGTGCATCTTGTCTTGGGTTGTTAAATTTAAACATCCGAAGCAGCTACTTCTCTTTCATTAGTTGTCTGAGTTTTCTAAAATATCCAGACCTCTGTGTGTTTGTGTGTGTGTGTGTGTGTGTGTGTGTGTGTATGTGTGCATGTATGGTTGTACAGTATAGGAGGTATGAGCTCTTTTCACAGCTGAACTGTGTCCTCTCTCTGCAGGAAATGGGGGCGGTTTTAGAAGGTCGGACAGGAAACATGGGCAGCACTGACATCCTGTTGCTCTACTGATGGTCAGTCAGATAGAGAGGCTAGAGAGAAAAAGGGAGAGAGTGGTAGACAGTGTGTGTGTGTGTGTGAGAGAGAGAGAGAGAGAGAGGGAAAGGTCTGTACATGCAAAAAGGGAATGTCATGCTTGACAGAAAGAACTTCTCTTTTCTCTGAGGGGGAGAAAAAGAGGAAGTCACAAAGGCACAAGGTGTAAAGTCACTAACTCTATACATCTCTTTCACTTTCTCTCTCTCTCTCGCTCTCTCTCTCCCCCCCCCCCCCCCTCTCTCTCTTTCTCTATCTCCAGGGAGATGGTGTGGATGAACAGATGATTTGAGCATTTGGTAAGCTACTCATTATCATCATATAATTGATAAATGTTAATGATGACCAATAAGTAACCCTTGAACTAACCACCCTACAAAACACAGAAATTAAGGTTCTTATGCTGCTGTGTTTTTAATGTATTTTTGAATTGTGAAAGTTTTTTTCCATTACCATTATTCCTCTACAAAATACAGAAAGGGACATTTGGCATCAGAAAACTGTAAGTGTGCTTTTACTGTAGACCATTGCAAGGGGATCTCCACTGTCGGATTAAACCCTCAGTGGAAGCCAATAACATTTTAGCCAATTTTTTACCAGATCATCAATCATACAATATGTTGTTTTGATGATTGCTATTTTTCCAAATTTTATTTCTATTAAATTGTATTAATTTACTTTTACAGAAATATCAACCCTTGCCCTAATTGATCAAGCTGAGTTGCAAATAGTAGTGGCAAGGGAAAGAACTAATTTGATACATGAAGGAAATCTAGAGTGGATTCAAGGAACCTTTAGTTTTTATGGATCAATTAGGAAAATAACACTAATGTTAATAGCAATGTTTTCTCCCATTTGCACACTCAAAAAAGAAAAACCCTCACAAATATATCTGTATAGCTAGTGTCAAAATGATGTAATGTGTCAATTCAAGCTCTCAGAAGAAAAACAGAAGTTGTCTAAACGCAGAATATTTCAAGATATTGTGGCAAATGATTAAGCTAAGTAAAAAAATCACTGTAATTAAATAGTCAAATTAGATTCTTTAAACTTTTATGATTACATGTTTCGTTAGATGGTTTGCTTGTTTTGCTCTCAAACAACTGGAAAATTAAATAAAATTGGAATTTTGCATTTGTTTTTTATTTATGTAAAATATAAAATATGGACAGTGAAATAGGATTTATCTGTAGGTCCACACTTTAGTTCCTCATTCAAAATATCTTAATTAATTAGTTTCATATTAATTAATTAATAGATAATTAATAGTATCTGCTGGTGGCATGGTGGCGCAGCAGGTAGTGTCATAGTCACACAGTTCCAGGGAGTTTAGTGTGTTCCTCCTGTGTCCACGTGGGTTTCCTCTGGATGCTCTGGTTTCCCCCATGGTCCAAAAACACACATTGGTAGGTGGATTGGCGATTCGAATGTGTCCGTAGGTGTCAATGTGTGAGCATGTGTTGCCCTGTGAAGGACTGGTGCCCCCTCCAGGGTGTGTTTCTGCCTTGCACCCAGTGATTCCAGGTAGACTCCAGACCCACCGTGACCCTGAATTGGATAAGCAGTTTCAGACAAGGAATGAATGACTGAATAGTAGTATCTGATAATAAGTTTTAAGATTTATGACTATATATTAAAATAATTAAGTTAGTCACTCGCAACTAATTTTACCATTTAGAATCAACAAGTGTGTTGATAATATCCCAGTCAACACTGAGCAATTCAATTTTTCCCTGAGTTGTATTTCACTGTCACTTTAACAGTTCTCTCTTCACTTATATATTGCAACACCATCAACAGCTTTAACACAGGAAAGTACACAAGCCAACATATGCTCCACTGTGCTAAAAAAACTTCTAGATGGAAGTCTGGATATGTGTTGCATGTCATGTTAATTTCTAACACACTTCTGTCTCCTCACCATAGGCTGAAGCTCTGTTTCCAGGGTGATGAGTTCTGCTCTGTGAGAAACAACGTTATTATGGGCTGTGCTTGTTGTAAGCTGAAGAAGTCCTCCAAAGCTTTTTCAGTGCCAAATGCTGACGCAGGTGGCACAGGGGGCGGACCTCCAGACCCCACACCCAACTCAGTGGTGGGGCTTATCCCCAATTATAATGATTTCCCTAACATAATGCCTGGCCCCAGTGATTTTTCTTCCTCCAGCTTCCCCTCCAACACCAGTCAGCCTCGACCTACAGCTATCACAGGTGTGTATGTGTGTGTTGCTGTATCACGGGTATGAAAACATCTGGTCTTGTAAATCTGCTGCCCTGAGGAGTTTAGTGACTCTATCTGACTCTACATACACATCTATAACACTCAGATACAAAGAAGGCTTCAATAAATCGGTCTATATAATAATTAAGTATGTATTATTTGTACAGCATTTTTTTTAAATGTGTCCAAATACAAAAATATAAGTGTTAGGCTTAATTCTTAAGGTTAGGATTGCTGGGTAAATGTACTCCAGCAAGTGAGTTTAGCATCCGTTTTGTAGCGGTCAGTGTAAAATACAACACACTGCTGAACTGTAACTTCCTGTGCTGCTGCAGGTAATCCAATACATAGACCTACATGTATGTCTGTGTTTGTGTGTGTACGACCACAGGAGGAGGTGTAACACTCTTTATAGCACTGTATGATTATGACGCCCGAACTGAGGATGATCTGAGCTTTCAGAAGGGAGAAAAATTCCACATTATCAATAACACGTGAGTTAACTGTAGAAAATGTTGATTCTCATGATGATCAGGACTAAGCATTCAGAGTTATGAATATGATAATAATCAGCCGAGTGTAAATATCAACACAGTGTAGGTCTCTGATATGGTACTGCTCTCCTGTTTTTATAGTGAGGGTGACTGGTGGGAGGCACGCTCTCTTGACACAGGAAAGTCTGGGTACATTCCAAGCAACTACGTGGCCCCTGTGGATTCCATACAAGCTGAGGAGTGAGTCCATCTCTCTGTCTGTCTGTCCCTCTCTCTCTTTTGTTTTTGGAAAGAAACATGCAGCCTTGAGACCGTTGATTAGAATTTCATAGAAACTACATGGGACAGCAGCCCAACTTTTATTTTCCTCTCTTCCATTCCATTCAGATTTCGGTTTGCCTGATTACTGATATTGTGCAACTGTGCTTTACCAATTCATATGTGTTCTTTGCAAAGAATTATAACAATGCATGTTAGGCGCAAACAAGAATGTTTATATCTGTGGGGCAGCTGTGGCATAAAGGGTAGCGAAGTGGGCTTTGGACCAAAATTTAACTGGTTCAGTGCCCTAGACCAACAGTGCTGCAGTGAAGGAATAGTGCATTCTCCTCCCTCAACGTCCACAACTCCCTCAAATGCTCTCAAGGCACTGAGGTGGCTATCTGGTGCTCTGTGTGTGTTCACTGCTCATCTGTCTTTAACATGTATGCAGTGTTGTGATGCCCATACAATAATTACCATGAAAACAATAAAAAATCTCATATTACCCACCCTTTGCTTGTAGGCCATTTATACTATTAGTAGATAATTATGTGTGCATTTTCCTTAAGGTGGTATTTTGGTAAGATGGGTCGTAAGGATGCAGAGAGGCAACTCCTGGGCCAGAGCAATCCCCGAGGGACCTTTTTAATAAGAGAGAGTGAGACTACTAAAGGTAGAGTAAATCTTTCTCTTCCATCATCAGGATCAGGAGAAGTGTTATGACAAACTGATAATGATTGCTAAAGCATATCTTTACATTACCTCTTCCTCCCTCTTTTCCTCCCACCATCATTTTCTGTATCCCCCTCTCTGTATCCCCCTCTTTCTCTCTCTCGCTCTCTCAGGAGCATATTCTCTATCTATCAGAGACTGTGATGATACAAAAGGTGACCATGTCAAGCATTATAAGATCAGGAAGTTGGATAATGGTGGATATTATATCACCACACGAAGTCAGTTTGAAACCGTTCAGCAACTGGTGGAGCATTACTCAGGTCAGTCACCAAATGTCTCTCTACAAGCAAATAGTAAAACAGATATTGTACTGTTATTCAAAATAATGTTTGCACAACCATGTAAACATACCACTTTACACATCCTTAAGGAAACTAAAGAAAAGCCAGACTCAGTGGTGCCTAGTGTCACTGTGTATTTCAAATGCCATCAAAGAAGCATGAGTTCATAATTATTCATGGGCACTACCACATCGGCCTAAATATTAGTGAAGTGGACTTGCGACTAGAAGGTATCTGGTTTGATCCTCTCGACTTACTACATCCAAAGCACATATTGACAGATACTTACTCATATGCTCAATTTAAATGAATCAGTTTCGTATTTCATAGTATACATTATAGTCACATATTAATCGTTGAGCAATTCACAGTTGTTAATGGATACTAAATATTCAAGGGCACGTATCATATTCTTAAATTTTAATTACATTTGTTGTGATTGCTGTGATATACACAGATCAGCAACAACTTTATAAACTCTTCATAGTATCAACTCTGTGTGTGTTATCTCAGCTCCACTGTATATACAGGAATATTTTGTAGTTCTCCAATTAAAGACCGTAGTTTCTATTGTTCTGCATTCTTTGCCCTGTTTCACCCTATTCTTCAGGGCCCCCATTGTGGTGGCGTGTTAATGTGTGCTGTGTTGATACGGGTGGATCAGACACAGCAGTGCTCAGGAGTTTTTAAACACTGTGTCCACTCTGTTTGATATACCTGCATTGCTGGTCCACTTTGTAGATATAAAGTCAGAGATAGAAGCTCATCTGTTGCTACACGGTTTGTATTGGTCGTCCTCTAGTCCTTCATTAGTGGACACACTCTCACACATTCACTCACACCAATGGACACTTTTAAGTAGCCAACACACACACTCCTCACAGACAGTCACCCAGAGCATGGCTCGAACCCACAAGCCCATGCCTCTGGAGCTGTGTGACTGCGACACTCCTGGCTGCGACACCATGCCACCCCTTATAAATTGAGGACTAAACAACTCTGTTGAATAGGTGAATATATGTAAGTCAGTTGGTTCTTATTACATTACAGTAACAGTTAATATAAGAAAGTTCTTTTCAGGATTCGTAGCTGAATTTTGTTATCTGGACTGGAAAATAAAACATTTCAAACAACGATTACAAACTACAGGGATCTCTAACTTAAAATTTAAATGTTTTTTTTTACTTTTCCATGATGTGGACACTTTAAGATTAATATATCTTAGTTATGTGAGTTTACATGGGTTTATTAAAATGTGTTTGTGAATTCCTTTCTCCTTTACAATAGAAGATCACTGACTGGCCCAAAGTGCCTCTTTGGTTGAAGTAATAACCCTGATTCATTTAGTTCAGTTTTCCTTTTTTCAATAGTTTTTATTCCTTCCTCTTTATTGTTCTTCATTAGTTATGTTCTTTTTTGTTCTCTATTAAATTACTGTACTGAGCTGTACGTCTGAGTGCTCTTTTGTTGTATTTCATTTGATTATTTATTTTTATTTATTTATACGGAATCAAGTGTTTACCATTGTACCTCATGATTTTCATGCTCAGTTTAATCTACACTGATATTCACACCACCCACACCCGTGGGACTATGTGAGACAACCATGTCAACACAGGTGTGAAGCTGCAGTTCCAGCAAGTCCCTTGCCCCCCCTCGCTTTAATTTCTGTGTGTTTTGTTCATCTCAGTTCTCTTTATTTGACTCAGATCGTGCAGCAGGGCTATGCTGCCGTTTGATTGGCAGCTGCAGGCGGGGTATGCCTAAGTTAGCTGACCTATCGGTGAAGACTAAGGATGTTTGGGAGATACCGAGAGAATCACTGCAGCTCATTAAGAAATTGGGCAATGGGCAGTTTGGTGAAGTGTGGATGGGTAGGAACCACACTAAACTGGGGCATGCTACAGAGGATTAGACTGGCCAATGCACAGCTTTAGCAACAAAACACATGAGACTTCGAGAGTAATAGACATTGAGCTGTGTTCTCTTACTTTAGCTCAATATCTTTTTCAAAATAAAGATCCCTGGATGGGTCTTGGCTTAATATTGCCGTTCAAGGAACACAATTCTGTTTCTAGAGCACCTTTGTATTACGAGGAGGTTAGAAGTGTTCCTTATATTAATTTCGAAGAATTTTCAATGACACATTCTTTGGGGTAGGGCTCCTTAAAAAGCAATTGCATAGACGTTTCTACATAATTTAGTTACTAAGATGTAAACACAGTCATTTAGATGTATTTTCCTTTTAAGTTGTGAATTGTAGTAAAGTTGTGAATTGTACTTAGTCAGACTACATACAATGTAGACACAGCCTACCTGATACAGCTCACCAACTGTTTACTGGGCCCTTCGTGTGCCGAATCAGGTGTCTTTGGGCAGTGACTGCACTAAGTAGGGCAGATTTGCTGAAAGTAAACAAAAGAATACTGCTTAAATAGAATAAAAAGTGGTTTATAGCATTGCTTAAAAACATTTTTAGCACCTATATTATTAAGTGTGCAGACAAATAGATATGTATAAAGCTGGGGTGTCACACAGATATGTGTCCAGCAGAACTGGAGTTTGACATGTGTTTTAGAGGCTTAAGCTGTGCAGCTGCCACTCTTTCCCTCTAGTGCCCATATCATTGCATGCCACTCCATTTCATTTTTCTCCCATCTCCACCCCCACCTTTCTTTCTTTCTTTCTTTCTTTCTTTCTTTCTTTCTTTCTTTCTTTCTTTGTATCTTTCTTTCTTTCTTTCTTTCTTTCTTTCTTTCTTTACTTACTTAGGTACTCATGATGGTTTATGTTACTTCTTAACCAAACCCTGTCCCAATTCCACACCTCAGACACTTGGTTTGGGGCGAGATGCCTGGGAGATATCTCGAGAAACACTGCAGCTGAAGAGGAAGCTGGGTCAGGGTTGCTTTGGGGATGTTTATATGGGTGAGACTGTTACCCTCAGTTTCCAACTACTCTCAATGTCTGGAGCCAGTGTCTGTCCACGCAGCCGCCATGCCTCTGTGTAAAGAAGGCTCTGTCTGAGCAACTTGCTTGGGCTTAGTATGCTTAAATTGTCTGTCATTATGTTTCTAAAATGTCTAGAACAAAGATCGGATTAGGGTTGAAAATGTATAATTTCTAAAATTGAAACTCTAATTTGAAAGACTAGAATATACATATTGCAAAACTGTAGTTTAAAGTATTATTACCAGTGTTATCCAAATGAGTAACCTAATTACACAAAGCTTTTTCACTGCCTGTAGCTGAATTAAACACATTAGTTTTAGAGTTAGATACAACCACACACCAATGTGCTGTGTACGTGATAACACAAGCCACAGCGTTCAAACCTCTAAGCAGGAAGAAAAAAATGTAACTATGGTCACATCTTAAGTATTGATCTTTAGCAAAATGACTAAGTGACAAATTTACAGTCTGTTTAAACTACAGTGTTATGGGCATGAAAAATGTAAGTGATGAAACTTAAAATCATCCAACATTTATGGATTTTACACATCACATAAGATAATGGACTACGTATCAATGAAAGGCTTAAAATTACTTAATGTGTTCTATACAATAGCCACTTATGACAGTTACCTTAATGTATTGAGAAATATTGCTATATGAATTACAGTCACTAAATAGGTCAGAGAACTAGCAATTGGATATTTTTCTTTGTATTTTTGTGTTTAAAAAGTATTGTGATTGATTCGTCCAAATTTATTACTGTTGTGTCAAGAGCCTTATGTGTTTTGTTCTACTGTTTAAGTTATAACACTGGCCAGAGGTAGATAAATAAATATTGACACCACAGCAACAAAATGGAGTTTAGATTTTTCAGGCTCTGAGAATTCATGAGACGTTCTTAAGAAGACCAGGTTCCTGTCAAATTCAGGGCTGACCATTCTGTTTTTGTCATCATCCTCTCGCCTCTACCACACATTCTTTTTACCACACACTAATGTCTAACTAACCTCTAACGTCATCTCCTGCTTCCACTACATGTTCATTGTTTTTTCATGAGTATAATTCCAATGTTTTTCTCAGAAAACTATATCTTTACTCAACAATTATCTCTCATGGACTTCCACAGTATAAAAGCTTGTCTAGCCAACACCCTCCCAACCCTGTACGTTATTCTATGAAATTAGTTTCTTTACATTTTAACCTTATTTAACCTTACTTATATTTAATGTGTACTATCTTTAGTTAGCTATGTACCTGAGGTGGAGAGCTATTTTTTTGGTGTCATTTATGAGTGATTATGCAGTGAATATCCAGGAAATAATGACTTAACAACAGAAATACATTACCACATATTTAAAATGAAAGTGGTAGAGTAAAACCAGGCCATTTATCTTATACAAATACATAACGTCATTGAAGAAAGTAAAACATGTTTTTCAATTATAATTTTATAGGAAAAAACTTTCAGTGGAAATCAATGTAAAAGATTTTATTTTGGAAATGTTAGCCTTTTAAATTGTCCATTTATTGTGACATATTCACCCAATGTGGATGACAGCTGCTGTGTTCAAATGAAGTAGTAAACATGTATTTCAAGTAATACACGTTTTTCTTTGGACAGCGACGGTATCATCTGTTCTTTATCAAGGCTTATCATAATCACTAAACCATTGAAGATATGGAATTCTAGTATTAGTAGCACATGGGAGTCTCATTCCATACCAGATATAAGCCTATGTAGTTATTTATTTATTAAGTGAAAAGAAGTTTTTGAGGAAAAGCATTGGATTTGCTCAAAAAATGCATTTGCATTTGCTCACATCCATCCTTTGTTTTTGTCAGACTGCATCACTGTATCTCTGTCTGTTACTAGGAATGTGGAATGGCACCACTAAAGTAGCAGTAAAGACCTTGAAACCAGGCACAATGTCTCCAGAGGCTTTCCTGGACGAAGCCCAGATCATGAAGAGACTCCGCCATGACAAACTAGTTCAGCTTTACGCTGTGGTTTCAGAAGAACCCATCTATATTATAACGGAGTTCATGAGTCAAGGTTCACACACACACACACACACACAAATTCTATTTTAATATGCAAGTTATTATTAGGTGAAAATGAGACTAATATCATATTTACTGTTTGTGTTTCAGGAAGTTTGTTGGACTTCCTCAAAGATGGAGAAGGCAGAAATCTGAAACTTCCACAGCTTGTGGACATGGCCGCTCAGGTGAAACATAGCCTGTTGTTTGCTTGAAATTATTTATCTTTATCTGTGACAGTAAGGCATTTTATTAAAATCACAACACACACACACACACGGAAATGCAGTTGTCATGTGTTGTCTACTGTACATGGGTTACTTTGTTCTGCCTGTCCTACAGGGCACACTGGTTCTCCAGCAATTTCTGAAAGTGATTTAGATTTTAGGCTTTTATTTTTTTTATATATGCCATAGAAAAATCATCATTGGTTAAATGGAGAGTCTTTTAGTTCATGTACAATATGATAATATACAAAATTTTAATAGTAGTAGTTGAGACATGATGATTGTCTTTCTGACAGATTGCAGCTGGTATGGCATACATAGAGCGGATGAACTACATCCACAGAGACCTGAGAGCAGCCAACATCCTGGTGGGAGATAACTTGGTCTGTAAGATTGCCGACTTTGGACTGGCCAGACTCATTGAGGACAATGAATACACTGCCAGACAAGGTCATTACTGACTCCACCCAGTGCTCTACTGTTTTCACTGTATTGTTTTCTTTCTCCTGTTTTTTCCTTTGTTCGGTTCCACTCAAATTCCACTCTCAACATTTTCTAATTCTGATTACAATTTGATCCTATTTTGCTGTTAGAACAGTTTTATTTCTAAAGTTTGAGCACACCTGGTCAACCAGATCACATGCTGATTTTCAAAGGGAACACATAGTCTACAGACAATACACACATTTTACTGCACTATTACAGCTTTATTTGTTATATTTCATTCATTCATTTTTTACATTACATAAGTAACTGCTTATTGAATTCAGGGTCGTGGTGAGTCCAGAGCCAATCAGAATCACTGGGCGCAAGGCAGAAACACACCCTAGAGGGAGCTTGCTAAATTTAACATATTTAAATAAATAAATATTACATAAATATTTTGTAATTCAACAAACAATATAATTCATTGACCAGTGTTATCCAAACCAAAACTGTATCATTATTTTCATAATGTACAACTTGTTTAACTGATGTTGTGTGCTGGATTACAGGTGCAAAGTTTCCTATTAAGTGGACTGCTCCAGAGGCAGCTCTTTATGGCAAATTTACCATTAAGTCAGATGTGTGGTCATTTGGTATCCTGTTGACTGAACTGATCACAAAAGGCAGAGTTCCTTACCCAGGTATATTCACTGTTTGGTGTTTCTGTATCTTTCCTGATATGGTGTTGCCTCTAGTTTATAAGTTTGTAGGCTTTAAGCATAGGTGTGTATAAACATCATAACATACCTGAAATTAAGACAATTAAAAAAATGTATATTATGCTCAGTTTTTTTCAGATAATTCACATTGGAATTACCAGTATGAGGTAGGGAGTCAGGCAGCATTTTTGCTGAAAAAAACACTCGTACCCTTTATATGTCTAAGAACATTGAAAGACAGGAAGTCTTTCACTGACAGATTAAAGTTTATATTTAATGCTTGATAACTGAATAAAATAAAATTACTGAGCGTAAACTCAGGCTCAGATTCAGTTAGTGTGTTATGGTGCAGTCTCTGAAATACATTGCATAACTTGTTTGAAATTATGATAACTGAATTCAGAAGTTAGAAAAAATGCACTGAAATGCACTTATTATTATTAAACTTTTGAGCTTATAATTTTAATATCACAGAAAATACATGAAGACATTTTTAGTTTTACAAAGGCAATATTATGAAAATGTCCCCTTCAGTTCTTTTGCAAACTAATTTAGATATCTACAGTGACTACCAACAAACAAGAGGTGAAATAAGACCCTGTCAATATTTTATGGTTTGCTAAGGTCAGAAAAAATTGGATTAAAATAGTCAAGTTTATGTTGTGCAGAGGCTTCAGATTTGTCCCACCTCTTAAACCAGTCATTCTGAACAGGGCTGAATGGAGGAATATTGTGCCGTGGTGTTTGATTCTTCTGTTATTTTGACCACAGGGCGACATTCACAATTTTAATTAAAACACAAAACACTTTTTATAACACTCTGAATATGTTTCCTCACAATTTGCTTGCTCTCCAGTCTGTTTGCATGCTTAAAACCTGTCAATAAACAAGTAAACAAAATGCTTGGCTTTCTTTCTCTGGTCATGACAGAGAAACAGCATCTGGAGGTTTTTTGAAGACCTTTAAATTGCCTTATTTCTGCTCCATAGCAGGGTAATATCAACCTAATTTTGCAATAGATAGATAACAATATAGAGTCTAAATTGGGGAGAGAGCGAACTGCATGAAAGTAAATACAGACAGAAAGGCTACAAAAATAAACAACTTGAGTAAAATTCAAACACGGAATAAAAACTTATAGACACAAACTTTTAAACTTCAGCCACTTACGAACAGTCTTTTTCCTTTTAAGCATACTGTTCCACCTTCAAAGATGCAGAGAACTGAACGTAAACAAACCAGAAAAAACAGCGATTCCCCACAATCATGGACATTACCTTTGAGGCACCAGAGATCTGTGTTAACTTGTGTAAATAGGGTATGTATGTCTTGGGATATATTATGGGATCCTCATAGGTTTTGTGCCTGTCTCTGTGTAGGGATGAATAACAGGGAGGTGTTGGAGCAGGTGGAGCGTGGTTATCGTATGCCGGCTCCACAGGGCTGTCCAGCTTCTCTGCATGAGCTGATGCTGCAGTGCTGGAGGAAGGATCCAGATGAGAGGCACACGTTTGAGTATCTGCAGAGTTTCCTGGAGGATTACTTCACTGCCACTGAACCGCAGTACCAACCAGGGGAGGACCTGTGAATGAAGATTGAAGCCATTTAAAGTGATGTAATTGCTCCTTCAGTGGGTTTAACAGGTTTTCAAAGGGATTTCAGCATGAGGTCTTCAAACTAAGTTTCCTAATGAATGTACAACCCCCACTTCCAGAGGACTTGGGTTACTTTCTAAAAATGTGATATAAGTTTAATAAACATTTCATAAAAAAATGAATACAGTGTTTTCACTGACAAAATTATATTTTTGTAAATGTAAAAAGTAATACAAGATGATGATTTCAGCAAATTCAAAATAAGTTGGGACACGTGAAATACGACTGAAAAGATACAGAAGAACGTTTATCTGGAAATTTCCACAATTAACAGTTTAACTGGTAACAGGAAATGTCGTCAAGACTGAATTTAAAAGGAACAACTACCAAAGGCTTAGACTGTGCAATCAAGGACAGGTCATGGTTCACCACTTTGTGCCAGACTTCATTAGAACAAGACAAGTCATTTCTTAGTACAAGATTAAAATAATTCAGGTTTTCCACCATCTATAGTTCATAATATTATGAAAAGATTCCAGGGAAACTTTGTGCATAAAGGCCAAGGGTGGAAACTCCTGATCAATATGTCTGACCATCAAGCCCTGTGCTGATACTGTTCGAGGAACCCTCAGGGTACTGTGATGGACTTAGCCACATGGACTGGGGAGTAATTTAGAAGATCATTGTTACTTAATGCAGTCTGCCACTGCATCAGAAAATGCAACCTGAATCTGCATTATACAAAGAGGAAGCCATATATGAAGTTAAGGGCAGAAACGCTAGCATGTCCTCAGTGCCCAAACTCATCTGAAAAGGACCAAATGAGTGTGTAAATGTGTAATGGGCTCAGAAAAGACCATGTTTCAGCTTTTTTTTTTTAAATTGATGTTGGCTTCTAGGTGCCATTAATGAAAATTAAAATCCACATGTAAAGTGCAAGAACCAGCATCTGTGATGGAAACAGTGCTCACGGCATGAGTGATCTGCATACATGTGAAGATACCATTAATGTGAAAGCTTATATTTTATTTTGGAGAAAACTGGCTGCTGTCAAAACAATGTTTTTCCCAGGAACTCCTGTCTATTTCAGCAGGACAATGCCAGGCCTCTGTCTGCTTGGGTTACAGCAGCATGGCTTAGAGTATAGGTATAGAGTGCGGGTGCATGACTGGCCTCTCCACAGTCCAGATCTGTCACCTATTGAAAATGTATGACTCATCATGAAGAGGAGAATCAGACAACAGTTACCACAGACTGTTGAGCAGCTCAGCTCTTGTTTACAGCAAGAATGAGCAAAATTTCCACTTGCAAACCTACAACAATTAGTATCTTCAGTTCCCAGATGATTAAAAAATACAATTATGAGAGAAAGATGTGACCCTGTGGTAAACATGACTCGTGTCACATGTCCCAGCTTGTTTTGTATGTGTTGCAGGCATCAACTTTTGATTAATTTAACAAAAAAATGTGTTCATCATTGAAAACACTTAAAGATTTCAAACATCTGTGAAAAAAATGAAAATCTTTCAGATTTCAGATTTTATTGCTCATTTAGAAAGCATCCCCACTGTTCTGGAAATGGGGTTTGTATTGCAAATGATATCTGCAAATTATAGTCACTGACTTAAAAGAAGTGCCTCACATGTAAAGTCATATACCAGGACATGAAGGAGCACTTGCCCCTTTAGTATTTGGTTTATTAATTAAAATTGTAGCTCTTCTCTTTTTGAAATTGACGCACTGCAAACCTGTGAATGCTGTGTAACTTGACATTGCACAGTGTTACTGTAATATGATTATGGCATGATATTATCAAAAGAATTGATAGAGGAAGCTGTATAGGGCTATGTATACTTATATAAGTATATTCTTTGTCCACAAAGCTTCTGTAAGGTCAGTTCAAATAACCAGTACACTGTGAGCACACTGTATTAATTTTCCATATACTGTGTTATTTTGCTGTATTGTTTTATTGGTAACATTTTATCACAATCTCTATGACCTTGTAGGTTCAGCGATGAGCCACAACATGGAACTGCATGATTTGAAAGCCTGATGAGTCAGAAATAACACATTTTGAAGACAGGTCGATTTAACATCAGCCTGAGATGGGAATTTTTATATTTACCTTTTACACTGTATTATTCATTACACAACTATATCTATGATTTTTTATCATTTAATGAGTGCCTTTCAAAGTGGTGCCTTTATTTAGGCACAGGGGCCTTGAATTTGATATGGATTATTCAAGTATGTTGTGTATTTTGTATGCTTTTCATTTACAAGAGTCTGCCCAAAATGCCTCTATAAATCTCAGTTTCCAATGTCCACATTTCTCCTACACCCACAAACACAAATAAGCATTTAGCAGTTATTATTATGGATTATTAGCCTCCTGGCTAACAATGTTTATACTACCATTTTAGTATGTTTATTATATATAGATATATATATTCAATTATATAAAGGTCTGAGCTCATCGATGACCAGTAAAATGTCCAGAAAACACCAAGAGCTTTTCTCGTTTTTATTTTTATTCTCTTTTTTCTCTCTTTTTTTAAATTCTGATACTTACCTAATCCTTTTAGATTAAATATGATTCTCAGGGGAAAGATGGACAGAAACACCTGTGGATTATCTAACAGTCTAAACAAACAGTGGAGATTGACTTCCTCATATCTTTGCAATTTAGTCCCACGTCTCTGTTGTCTCTGCACTAAAAATTATTGAACATTTGAATACTCATATTTTACCTTTTTTGTGTTTTTTTTTTTTTTGTTTTTTGCTTTGTTTTACTTATTTTTCTTTGACATTACCCTTGATTGTATACCTGGATTATCTTATATCCACTCTCTTGAGAAACATCTGAGATTAACTGAATAACTTGTCCTTAAGGGTCATTTTCACTGGAAGCTGAATAAATGAAGAGTGGCCTCAGTTTTGCACAGTGCAGTGTTTTGTCCTCATGCAGCAACTAATACTGAGGAACAGACCAGTCCAGATGCTGGACAAGCCTTGGCAGAACAGTGATACCAACCCCATTTCCAGTAACGTTGGGCGAAATCTTAAAATACAGTTAAAACGAGAATCTGTGATTTTTGTGATGCTTGTAAAACACAAAGTTTTTTTTTTTTTAATAGACAGACACAACTACAGATGTAAGAGCATAGAGTACAAAATACCTTAGCATAAATAACAAAACCTTGTCAGATAAAGAAATAATATAAATATGGGTCTCCATTTTAAAATTAGAAGGGCAAAAAATTATAGAAAATTCACACTTTTAAAGCATTACGTTATAAGCAGGTCAGTGTTAAATGTATAAAAAAAGCGCATTGGATTTTTAGAGAGATGCTGCCATCAAGGTGATGTTTTTTCCTAAGATGTCTTTGGTTATTCCAGACTTCACTCTCTATATGCTACAACAACATGGCTTTTTAGAGTTTGAATGTTTGATTGTGCTCAAGATCTGTCTCTTACAGTGCATCATAGAGAGGAGAATCTGGCGATGGCATCTATGGTCTGCTTAGCAGCTGAAATCAAGCAAGAATGCAAAAATTCCACTTGCAAAAGGACAGAGCTTCCACAGTTACCAAATGATTAACTGATGTATTAAAAGGAAAGGTGATGTAACGCAATGGTAAACGTGTCCCAACTTTTTTTAGAGTGTGTTTTAGGCCTCAAATTTTAAATCTGTTTATATTTACAAAATACAATCGAGTTCAGTGTTCAGTGAATACATTGGATTATTTGTGTGTGTGTGTTTTCTCTGTGAAATATACTTTTAAGCAAATGAGCAAATCACAGTCAGTGACCTAGAGGGAAAGTTTGTTTATTTATGAAACCACAAATATAATTCACAAAACCTCTTTGAATTGGTCATTGTTTGGTCAGTAGAGAGGAAACAGTCTGCCGTTACTTACTGACATGAAAAAAATAATCCTCATGGTCATGGACATACACAACATAAGTCTATAATTACACATGGTTAATACAAGTAGCATTGATGTAATGCATAGTTCTGTCACCAGACATAATTATGCAAAATAGGCTCTTTTAAGATTTTTTGTTTGTTGAACTAGAGCAGCCCACAAGATGGCAGTAGAGTCAACGCTGAAATTATTATGGCGTTCAATCAGATGTCTGGGTAAAGGTATGGTCATTGCTGAGAACTTTCTCTCTCTCTCTCTCTCTCTCTCTCTCTCTCTCACTCTCTCTCTCTGTTGCTACACAGAGCTTTAGAGACACAAAAACTCAGTTGTTAGCACAGCTCAGTGTCTGTTGTGGATTTTCAGGTTTCTCTGATTTACTATGTAAAGGTAAACGCAATATGATTGGTGTGGGATATTTGTTAGAAATTATTATCGACAATATAAGCTGTAGGCAATTTTTCTTGACAACTGCTCGATCTGATACCACTGAAAATAAATTCGGTTATTTGTGTTTTCCATCTTTTTTTTTTTTTTTTATAACGTGCATATATTTAAAAATATCAGACCTCCAGTAAAAATCAAGTGTTTATCCGTGTTAACATGCTTGTGTCGTGTTCTCATGCTCTAGAAGAGATTTGCAGTAAACAAGCAGTGAATGCTATAATTGAGCAATTACGCATTGAAACGCAGTGTTTCAGAGACAGTCTCAAATGGGTGAATTCAGACAACCCAAGTTTTTTACGTCACAAACCTAAGGACGACCCCTGTCAACTAATGACATGATTGAAAGGTGGGTGGAGATATAAATATAGACTAACATATTCGTAGATATGAACCGAGGTGAATGTAGTGTATAACATTGAAGTCTTAGACCTTTTTCAGGCATTATTTTCTTTCTTTCGTTTTCTTTCTTTCTTTCTTTCTTTACTTACTTATGTATTGGTATATGTATGTGCATGTGTGTATGTATGAAATAGATTGTTAATATTTAATTCTAGTAAGAATTAGAGCTGGGTTTTAGGGACATTATACTAACATCAACATTGTCTTTAATAGCAAGACAAACTTCAATACCCAGAATGCTTAATACAAGAATCTACGGGGGCTCGTATATCTCAGTTAAGTCTCCAGTTGGCGTTTTCTACACAGGTCGTAGTGGATTTTGCAGTGGGGGCGAGAAACGGCGCATATACTCTCTCTCTCTCTCTCTCTCTCTCTCTCGCTCTCGCTCTCTCTCTCTCTTTCGCTCTCTCTCACTCACTCACTGTGTGTTTCTCACGCGCGCGCTCTCGGTCCCCGGGGCGCCTCGGCGTGCAACCGGCGGCACACAGTTTATAAAATCGACGTGAGAAAGTAAACGACAGACTGCGCGCGAGTTGCCCCCCGTGCAGACGCTTTTTTACAAGGTTTATTTGTTTTTTATTTTGTATCAGTTGAGAGGTTTTTTTTGTTGTTGTTGTTCCTTTACCAGATGCTGAGGGTGAGCAGCTCGTTTTTGCGTCGCGAGCCAGCGGTGGAGCAGCATGCGCGAAGCTGTGGAGTGCGCTGTGTCCGCGGACCCCTGCGCTCGTAGACCCTCCGCCGTCCGTTCCCGCGTTTGATCCAGCCAAGGCTGCGCTGATGTGCGCGTGAGGAGCTCGCGCCCACCGCTGCTGCAGCGCGAGCGCGGCGGCGGCAGCGGCGGCGTCTGGCTGCACGGGAGCCAAGATTTGCATAACAGAGGCGCGCCGCAGTACACGAGGGTTTGTGTGTGTTTTTTTTCCTGTTGAAGGCATTTTTCATTA